>NC_142016.1:2346357-2946357 GCF_049901735.1 Notechis scutatus | reverse complement strand
TGGATACATATAAGAAAAATTAAAAAAAATAAAAGAAACAATAGGACAGGGACGGTAGGTACATTGGTGTGCTTATGCATGCCCCCTATAGGCCTCTTAGGAAAGGAGTGAGGTCAATAGTAGACAGTCCAAGGTTAAAGTTTTTGGGGTTTGGGGAAGAAACTACAGAGTCAGGTAGAGTATTCCAGACATTGACCATGTGTTGCTGAAGTTGTATTTCCTGCAATCAAGTTTGGTGTGATTAACCTCGAGTTTTTATCTATTGTATCTATCTTGTATTGTTATGGTTGAAGCTGAAGTATTCATTGACAGGTAGGACATTGCAATGTATGATTTTAGATACTATACTTAGATCGGACCCAAGGCGGAGTAGTTCTAGATTTTCTAGGTCTAGAATTTCAAATCTGGTGGCATAAGGTATTCTGCAACGAGTAGAGAAGTGAAGAACTCTTCTTGTGAAATATTTCTGGACTTTCTCAACTGTGTTAATATCACATACGTAATGTGGATTCCAGACTGATGAGCTGTATTTGAATATTGGTCTAGCAAATGTTTTGTATGCTCTAGTTAGTAGTGTAATATTACCAGAGAAAAAGCTACGTAAGTCTTCCAGAAAATCTGCAAATTCCTCAGCGCTCCCGTTTGGGTGGACCTCAATCTCCTCCTTCCCTAGGAGGAGACAGCTCACCTTAAAGAGGGTCCCACTGGGTGATTTTAAAACAAACATAAACAAACAAAACATAAAAACATCCAAAACATAAAAACATACAGTGTGCCGGTTGGTTTACAAATTGTTTTGTGCTTCCATTTCGTTGTCTTCAATTACAATTACATTGTATATACTCTCATATTTTCAATCAAATATTAAATACATTAATATCATTATTAATCAATCATTTGACTATACTTTTATTCATTCATGTTTTACGAAATAATCATATTTTACTTAATTTGTTTTATGACGGTTCATATTACCATCCCAAATCTATCCTAAAATCATTTTGTAGATATAATAAGAAAAGAATACGTCTTTATATATTTATTATTTTCTAAAAATCTACAGATTTCATTACTATATTTTATTGTCTAACCATTGATAGAATAGATCCCAAATTTTATAAAATTGTTTATCCTCTTGTTCTCTAATTTCAAATGTCAATCTACTCATTTCAGCACATTCCAATATTTTCTTAATGATTTCCTCCTGTGATGGTGTTTTCTCATTTTTCCAGTTTTTGGCAAATACAATCCTAGCCGCTTTTAATACATTTACAATCAGATATTTCAAGTCTTTACTATATATTTCAGGTAAAATTGCCAATAAAAATATCTGGTTTCAAATCTATATGCTTTTTTGTCATTTTTTCCAACCACGTGTGGATTTTAGTCCAGTATTTTTTAGCATCCGCACATGTACACCACATATGGTAATATGAGCCAGGTACCTGATGGCATTTCCAACATTTTTCAGATTTGTTCTTGAATATTCTTGCTATTCTTGTTGGGGGAAAATGCCACCTGTAAAACATCTTATACAAATTTTCTTTATATGCTGTTGACATTGTCATTTTATAATTTTGAGACTCCTGCAAATTCTAACTGTGCAGTTGCAAACTTATATACATAGCTCCCGGCTGCAAGCCACGAGGAGGATCATGGTAATCTCCTCTTGAGTAGACCTCGCTTTCCCCTGATCCTCTCCTCCCTGCGTGACCTAGGATGGACAGGGGATGGGCCTGGATCCTCCTCTGACTGCTCAGCCGGCCTCTGCCCTTCCCCAGCCTCCTCCACCACCTCTGGATCCACACTCCCACTCCCTGTCGGCTGTTCCTCCTCTTCCTCAGAGTCAGTCTCCACCAGGGGCATGACAGGAACATAGACAAAGAATTCAAGGGATTCTTCAGAAACTGTAGGATCTCCACCAGCAAACCTAAACATCAGAGGGAGCTAAGATTTAAAAAGATACAAATAATGTTATAGTGACAAGCATCTTGGAGGAAGATCAACTGCTTAAATTCGTATTTTGCAAAGGGAAAAAAATGACCCAACCAGAAATGGAGGTGGGGCAAGACAGAAATGAGGTCAAAACTGGAGAATGTGAGAGCAAAATCTTAATGATATGAAATAATTGGGATGGACGATTCCAAGACTAGACAGATTTGTAGGTGATTGAACAACCATACCCAACATGAGGTCTTTAATGGACTATAAACTAAGCACGACCCAGCAATGTGCTGCAATAACCAAAAGAGCAAATCTGGGCTGTAGTAACAGAGATGGCGTGTTGAGATTACAAGAAGTGATAGTCTGCTCTATACTGCAATGGTTGGACTGCATGTGAAAGCTTCTCAGTTCATACACTGATTTCTTAAGCTTATAGTTTCTTCTTATCTCCCTCTAAAGGTGACATTTGCCCAATCTCAAATCCTGCAACTGGCATGATTTTTCACAGATAAAATGCCAGAGTTGTAGAGATACCCTGATATTAACCTACAGCCCTTCTATCTTCTTCTTTCTAATAGATGGCCAGGAGAAGGTCAGAAAAGACAGGAGACCAAGGTTTTGATTTCTGTTTGAGCTGCTGGAAGATTTTAGGATGTCCCTAAAGCATCAGTGGAAGGTCATCCCTGCAGCTGCTGGTCAAGCCTCTGGTTGCACAGAAAGGGGAAGATTAGCAAGGAGCTTTGATTTAAATGGGAAAGTTATCCATTCTGTAAACTACAATGACAAATGGAAAGAGTAAATCTAATCCAAACATTTATAACCTGGCCATTGTGATATTACAGATTTGCCAATCAGGCTTTATTTGGGTGGAGCCCCATCCCGCTTCACCTGTCAGGTGAAATATGCCAGGTACTCGTCAACATCTTCATAAATGATTTAGATGAGGGGATAGAAGGGGAACTCATCAAATTTGCAGATGACACTAAACTGGCAGTAATAGCCAATGGCCCAGAATATAGGCTCAAGATCCAGATGGATCTTGACAGGTTTGGACACTGGGCCCTATTCAACAAAATGAAATTCAATGTAGAGGCTTTCCATTTAGCCAAACAACAACATCAACAACTATACAAATGCAGATTACTTGAAACATGGCTCAATAGCAGTAATTGTGAGAGGGACCTTGGGATCCTACTGGACAACCATTTAAATATGAACCAGCAGTATATGGCAGCAGCCAAAAAAGCCAACCTAATCCTAGGTTGCATTAACAGAGGGATATAATCAGGGGTGGGTTTCTACCGGTTCTGTCCACCTCTGTAGAACCGGTAGCTCTGAAGAGCAGCAGAAATAGAACCGGTTCTATGTCTGCTGATGTTTTTGCCCACCAGCCCACCCGGGCTCTTCCCTGATCTTTATTTCCTGATTTTTCAACTTCAGCTGCCGAATGAGGCACAGCTGCAGTTAAAGAAGCAGGAAAAGAGGGCTGTTTCAAAGACTGCTTCTCTGCACGCAGCATGTTGATGCTTCTCTGCACGCAGCATGCTGATGACAATTTACAGGTGCGCAGCTCGCAGTGTGCAGGGAAGCTCGTAAATCCCAAACCGATAGTTAACCCTGTCGTATCCCACCCCTGGATATAATCAAGATCAATTGAAGCCTTTATAAAGTCTCAGTAAGATGACACTTGGAATACTGCATCCAGTTTTGATCACCACAATATAAAAAAATATGTTGAGACTTTGGAAAAAGTGCAGAGAAGAGGAACAACAAGGATGATTAGGGGTCTGGAGGCTAAAATATATGAAGAATGGTTGCAGGGATTGGGCATGGCTAGTCTAATGCAAAGGACATGGGGATATATGATAGCAATGTTGCAATAATTAAGGAGCTGCCCCAAAGAAGAGGGGGCCATCCTATTTTGCAAAGCATCAGAAGGCAAGGCAAGAAACAATGGATGGAAACTAATCAAGGAGAGAAGGAACATAGAACTAAGGAGAAATTTTCTGACAGTGAGAACAATTAATCAGTGGAACAGCTTGGTTCCAGAAGTTGTGGGTGCTTCAGCACTGGAGGTTTTTAAGAAGAGATTGAACAACCATTTGTCTGAAATTGTATAAGGGTTCTTGCCTCAGCAGGAGTTGGACTAGAAGACTTCGTAGGTCCCTTCCAACTCTGTTATTCTGCTATTGCTATGGAGAATAATATTGGATACCCGTCAGTCAAATCTTCATGTGGTTGTGTTCATGAAGCCTAGAGAAAGAGCGAGGTGTCTGGGCCCCCACAAAGAGCCACAATATTATTCTAGATCCACAAACTGTTTCTGAAAGTCAGCTCATTCTAGAATGTCCAATATGAAATCTATCATTTTGGAATCCAGTGGGATCAATTCAGAATGCAGAATTAACTCATTAGACTTTTCCTTCAGGACCTTGCAGAGGTGGTATTTATTTATTTATTTATTTTTATTTGTCAGTTGCTTACAAAATAATAAGTATAAGTAAAAACATAGTTATGAATACATAGATACATATAAGAAAAATAAAAATATATATAAAACAAACAATAGGACAGGGACGGAAGGCACATTGATGCGCTTATGCACGCCCCCTACAGAACTCTTAGGAAAGGGGTGAGGTAAAATAGTAGACCGTCTAAGGTTAAAGTTTTTGAGGTTTGGGGAAAAAACCACAGAGTCAGGTAGAGTATTCCAGACATTGACCACTCTGTTGCTGAAGTCGTATTTCCTGCAATCAAGTTTGGTGCGATTAACCTTGAGCTTGTATCTATTGTTTGCTCTTGTATTGTTATGGTTGAAGCTGAAGTATTCATTGACAGGTAGGACATTGCAATGTATGATTTTATATACTATACTTAGATCGGACCCAAGGTGGCATAGTTCTAGGTTTTCTAGGTCTACAATTTCGAGTCTGGTGGCCTAAGGTATTCTGCAATGAATAGAGGAGTGGAGAACTCTTCTTGTGAAATATTTCTGGACTTTCTCAACTGTGTTTTATATCAGATACGTAATGTGGGTTCCAGACTGATGAGCAGTATTTGAGTATTGGTAGAGCAAATGTTTTGTATGCTCTAGTTATTAGTGTAATATTACCAGAGAAAAAGCTATGTAAGATTAGGTTAACAACTCTTAACACCTTTTTGGCTATGTAGTTACAGTGGGCTCTAGCACTTAGATCATTTGAGATGAGTACTCCAAGATCCTTGACAGAGTTTGGATCATCAACAAGGTCTTGACTATTCAGCCTGTATTTTATTTTCTGATTTTTTTTTTGCCAATATGTAGGACAGAGCATTTATTTGTTGAGATTTGAAGTTGCCATTTGTTTGACCATTCTGATACATAGTCGAGGTCTTTTTGAAGGCTAGCAGTATTGTCTGTGGTGTTGAATAGCTTTACATCATCAGCGAAGAGAACACAGTTGCTCTTGATATGATCACAGAGGTCATTTATGTAGAGTATGAAGAGAGTTGGTCCTAGAACACTGTCTTGGGGGACACCACTGTTGACAGGTACAGAATTTGATAGGATGCTCCCAATTTTGACCATTTGTTGTCTGTTTGACAGGAATGCTTCTATCCAGTTAGGCAGCTGTCCAGAGATACCGTAAGTTTTTAGTTTTAGGAGTAGGTTGTCGTGTACCACTGAATTAAAGGCTTTACAGAAGTCTATGTAGATTGAGTCTATTGCTTTGCCCTGATCAAGTTGTGTGGTCCATATGTTTTTGCAGTGTAAGAGTTGCAGATTGCAGGATAATTTTTTCCTAAAACCAAATTGTTTATTCGAGAGTAGGTTGTTTGTTTCTAAGTGGAGGATGATGGATTGGTTAATAATTGATTCCATGACTTTACAGGTGAGATAAGGAGATTGGTCTGTAATTTTCAACTAGGCTGGGGTCTCCTTTTTTAAAGATGGGGATGACTGTGGCTTGTGACCATAGTTTTGGCAAGGAGCTGGTCCTGAAAGATTTTTCAAAGATTATGCTTAGAGGTTCGGCTATGACAGTGGATAGCTTTTTTAAGAAGTAGGCATATATGCCATCTGGTCCAATAGATAGAGATGGCTTTAGATTGAGTAGTGCTTTTTCAACATTGTCTTCCATAAAATCGATATGTATTAGATCATTGTAGTGGTCTTGGTTTGACTAGGAAATACTGGGTCTGGGTTTGGTGGGGGGGGGGGGGGGGGTTTTTTTTTTTTTTTTTTTTTTTTTTTTTTTTTTTTTTTTTTTTTTTTTTTTTTTTTTTTTTTTTTAAAAATTTTTTTTTTGTTTTTTTTTGTTGGTTTTTTTTGTGTTTGTTTTTTTTTTTTTTTTTTTTTTTTTTTTTTTTTTTTTTTTTTTTTTTTTTTTTTTTTGGGGGAGTTATAAAATTTTATGGGGGGGGGGGGGGGGGGTACTTTTTTTTTTTTTTTTAAGGAGGTTTTTTTTTTTTTTTTTTTTTTTTTTTTTTTTTTTTTTTTTTAATTTTTTTGGAGGGGGAATTTTTACCCCCCAAAGAAGGAATTTTTTTTTTTTTTTTTTTTTTTTTTTTTTGTGAATTTTTTTTTTTTTTTTTTTGTTTTTTTTTTTACTTTTTTTCCCTTTTTTTTTTTTTTTTCCTTGGGTGTTTTTTACAATAATTGACCCTCTCCTCCCTGTGTCTGCCACTCAAATCCTGGAAGACAGTTATCATGCCCCCCTAATCCTTCTCTTCAATAGGCTAGCCATACCTAGTGTGATGACCTGGGGGGCGGGATACAAAATTTTATTCCTTGGGGCTTCCAAGCTCCAAATATCCTTGACTGGAGACAAAAAACTCCCACATGAGCAGTCACCAGAAGGAGGACAATGCTGTTTAAATTATAAAAAGTAAAAAAACAACACAAACCAGGCAAGATAAGGGCTGGAGGACATCCACAGATAACAGAACACACACTGAGAAGGACGCCAAACTCAGAGAGGAACTATAATCTAGAGATATTTCCACGCTTTGTTTCCAGCGTTTGCCCTTACGTAGCTCCATCCTCTTATCCAGTTGTCACATCTGCAGCCCATGAAGATGGTCAAGGCCCTCTCCTCCTGAATAGACCACATATCCTCTCCTCCCTGCATGTCCTAGGATGGAGAGGGGATGGGCCTGGGTCCTCCTCTGACTGCCCAGATGGCCTCTGCCATTCCCCAGCCTCCTCCACAACCTCCGGAGCCACACTTCCACTCCCTGTCGGCTGTTCCTCCTCTCCCTCAGAGTCAGTCTCCACCAGGGGCATGATACCTAGCTCCCTCAACCATTCATTATATGAATTAGCCTCCAGATTCCTTATCATCTTTGTTGCTTTACTCTGCACTCTTTTTTATATTGTGATGATTGGAACAGGATAAGTATGGCCTCACTAGTGCAGTATAAAATAGTATCATCACTTCTTATAATCTTGATGCTATCCCTTTGTTGATGCAGCCTGGGACTACATTGGCTTTTTTTGGCAACTGCAGCACCTGCTGACACATACTTAAATGATGACCCACTAGGAAACCTAGGTCCCTCTCACTGTTACTGATGTTGAGCCAGGTACCACATATTCTATATATATTCTATACACATTTCAGTTTTTCTTGCCTGAGTGTAAAACCTTACTTTTATCACCACTGAATTGCATCTTGTTGGATAGGGCCCAAATGCTCAAAGTATATCAAGATCCTTCTGAATCTTAAGTCTATAGTCTAAAATCTGAGCCATATTTGGAAAACGACTGGCTCATCTTATCAAAAGAGCTGTAAACTAAAATTGAGGGGTACCAATCTTCACAACCTTTAGAACCTAATTCAAAACAAAAAACCACTAGATAACCAACCACATAAGGAGATGGTGAGTAAAGAGAAAAAAGAAATAAAAAAAAGAAAAACACAATCAAGTAAAGAGTGATAGAAAGGATGGAAATCCCAGTTACAATGTAGAAGATATACGAAGCATTCCCAAGACCCATGAAGGACTCAAATGCCTATACATAATGCTCAAAGTTTAGGGAACAATCAGGGTGAACTTGAAGTATTACTACATGAAGGCAGATGTGATATAGTTGCCATTACCAAAACTTGGTGGGATGAAATCATGACTGGAATTTACTAATAGAAAGATACAAACTATTCAAAAGAAACAGACCTAACAAAAGAGGAGGTGGAGTTACATTATATTTAAAAGATCACTACATCTCTATAGAAATCCACAAAACAAAGGATGAAAATCTCCTAGAATCCATATGGGTCAATATAAAAGGGTGGGGGGAGAAATGATATTGCGTCTACTACAGGCCACCCAACCAAGCAGAAGAAAGAAAGAGATGGTGTAAGGACCAGCCTCTCCCCGCTTCAAAAAATAAGTATAGACTCTTGAAAACTTTGTATTTCAAAAGGAATCTTTTTATTGAAGGGAGGTAAAAGCAAGTCAAAATTCAAAGCAGGATCTGAGGTCCCTTAGGGCATGCAACCAGGATAAAGGGAATTAGAAACCCCTCCCAACAGTCTGATGTGGATTCCACCAATCCGCGAGTGTTACTATACCAGCGTCTCTGAGAAAGCAGATAAGGAAAGTTTCCTAGGGCTATTTTTCGGTGCTGCAATCTACATGGCCCCCTTCTCCCCTTGTATCTCCTCAAGAGGTGAGAATTTTTTAGGCATCTGGGACACCAGACAATGGTAACAAATTGTGTAAAGGGTTATACAAAAGACAGGGTAAGAAAAAGGATACTTAGGCTACATAGAGAAGAAAAACATTAAATATATCAAATCCAACCCCCCTTTCTTCCATCAAAGAATGGCAGATACATGGATCTGACATATTGCACTCATAAAAAAAATGGAAAATCCACCTGGAAGACATAAAGCATATCTTACATTAAAAGTTAGGATAGTTTGTTAAGGGTATTTCAGGTGGAATTTCCCTAACAATGTGGGGGATTTTACATGTTTTTTGGCTACCCATTCATTTTGGGAGCAGTGTTTCCATGCTACTAAGTATTGTATGGAGCCATGATGAGTGCATGAGTCAAGGATATCTTTAATTTCAAAATGTGGTTCCCCTTCCACCATAATGGGGGTTGGAGGTGTGGGAAGAGGGGGGTCTGATCTTTGAAATGATTTCTGGTTTGAATAGACTGCAATGAAATACAGGATGAACCTGTCTAAGTGTCTTAGGGAGTAGCAGTTCTACAGTGACAAGGTTGATGATTCTGGTGATGGGAAATGGATCAATGAATTTTGGTTCCAGTTTCTTAGAAGGTTGTAATGATTGTAGGAATTTTGTAGATAAATATACACGACCCCCCAACTTTGAACGGTTTGGATTCACAGCATTTTTGGTCAGCTTGAGGTTTATAAGCTGCTCTAGCCTCTTGTAGGGCTAGTCTGACCACTGGCCAAGTGGTTTCTAAGTTGTTTATCCACTTCTTAAGGGAGAGGAGGACTGGAAAAGAGCTGATATAGTTCCCATCTTCAAAAAAGGGGGGAAAAATAAACAGACCTAGGAAACTACAGGCCAATCAGCCTAACTTCAATACCTGGGAAGATACTGGAAAAGATAATAAAAAAACAGATCTGCCAACATCTAGAAACGAGTAAAGTAATAACTAGAAGTCAGCATGGGCTTGTTAAAAACAGATCATGCCAAACCAATCTTATTTCATTCTTCAATATAGTGACTAAATTAATAGACCAGTGAAATTCTGTGGACATAATATACAGTACTTATACTTCAGCAAGGCATTCAATAAAGTAAACCACAACCTCCTTCTTGGTAAGCTAAAAAAAAGTGGGATGGGGGCGTCTCAGTGGTACAGCGTGCGATCTTGAAGCTCCAAGATCGCCGCTGATATCTCCATTGCAGGATGGTCCCACCAGACCTAAACTTTCCCATAGAGATGATGACTGAGGAGGGCACATCCTGTCGATCCCAGGGACATCGCAAAGTCCCTGGTTGGTCCAGGAAAAGCCCTTTTGCCGGCGGCAGAGAGGCAGCCATTCAAGCTGCTGAAGCTGGGACAGCTCCGGTACGGAAGAGATTGAAAGAAAGTGTGTCAGTTTGATGAGATGAACTTTTACTTATTATTGCTTGAAGAGAACACCCTGAAAGATTTAAAGTGAAATTAAAAGTCAAGAGAAAAGAGTTGAAAATTAAGAGGTGAAATTAAGCTAGTTAAAGTGAAAGTTTTTCTCTCCCTGTATGTATATAAAATGGAAGATGTTTTTATATTTTTATGTTTTGTATGTGTATGTTTGTTTTTTTAAAAAATAAAAACTCTTTAAAAAAAGAAAAGAAAAGAAAAAAGTGGGATAGATAGCACCACCACCAGATGGATTTGTAACTGGCTGACACACCATACTGAATGAGTAATCCTTAATGGTACTACATCTACATGGAGAGAAGTAAGCAGTGGGGTACCACAAGATTCCATCTTAGTCCCAGTACTCTTCAATATCTTCATAAATAACTTAGATTTCGGAATAGAAGGAGAACTTACTAAATTTGCAGACGATACTAAACTGGCAGGAATAGCAAACACCCAAGAAGATAGGCTCAAGGTCCATATGGATCGACAGACTGGAACACTGGTATCTAACAAAATGAAATTCAATGTCTCTACAAAGTTTTTACTCTAAAAGTGTAAGACTTTACTCTAAAAGAAAAACCAAAAGTACACATACAGATGGGGTGAAACCAGGCTTAATAGCAGTAATTGTGAGAGGGAACTTGCAGTCTTAGTGGACAACCAATTAACTATGAGCCAACAGTGTGTGGCAGTAGCCAAAAAAGCCAATGCAATCCTAAATTACATTAACAGAGGGATACACTCTAGATCAAGGAAGGTACTAATGCCACTCTATAAAGCCTTAGTAAGACCACACCTAGAGTACTGTATCCAGTTTTGGTCACCACACTATAAAAAAGAAGTTGAGACTTTAGAAAGAGTGATTTGTGTAGGGTGGATAGATATTTTTTACTAATTCCTTGACTATTATGACTTGTATACTCTTCCATCTTGTTGTGCTGCTTTTGAAACATTAAGCTGTTTCTTCCTTTTGCATAAAAACAAATGCAAAGAAGGAATTAAGCAGCCCCACTTTCTCCCTGCTGCTTGTCCCTCCTTACCATCTGTTCCCATTAGTGGACCAATCATTTTGTTGACTTTCTTCTTGTTCCTTACATAGTGACAGAAACTTTTAAAATTATTTATGGCATTGATTGCTAATGTAGTTCATTCTGAGCCTTAACTTTCCTGTCTCTCTCCTTGCAGATTTGGGCTTTACTTATATATCTGTTTCCATTTTTTATATTTGACCTTTTTGTCGCTCAATTTTTCAAGGAGCTCTTTATGGAACCATGCTGCTCTGGTCTGCTCTCATTCAGTTTTCTTTCAGTATGGTATTATTTTTACTTGGGCCTTCATTATCTCATTTTTCAGGGTTTCCCAAGCATCTTGAACTTTTTTCCTTTTAGGGCATCCATCCATGGAATCCTTCCTAGTTTCTGTCTTAATTTTTTGAAGTCAGCTCTCCTAAAGTCTACTAGTCTGAGTTGATTTACTGTGGTTTCATTATGGTGAATTTTAATATGGTTGCTCTCCCTCAAAGTCCTTATAATTTCTATAATCGTGGAAGGCAATTTTTCCATGGATGAGGTGAGGAGGGGTTGTTTCACATGCTACCCAGATCCTGCGCATGCACAGCTGAAGCTTTGCTCGCTTGCATGGCCTGGTTCCTAACAGGCTATGGAGTGGTCCTGGCCCACGGCCTAGGGATTGGGGGGTGGGCATTGCTGTAACAGAGAGGATTGGTGGCAGAGCCAGAACGATGTGTTGTTTGCAGCCCCCTGCAGTTTACACCAGAGTGCAATTTGGATGCCCGCCCTCCTTCTGATATGACAATCCGCTCTCACTCCAGGTAAAGTCTACAAGCACCTTATTAGGTTCTGCCACTACTTTGTGGCTCTTGGGCCAGCAGACTCCCTCTGACATGAATGTGTGTATGTGCTGTGAAAAGAATTTAGGATAGGACTATCAAGGGATCAGGTTCATAAGAAGAAGCAAAGACAATGAGAGCTAATGGCTGGCTCATTCATTAGCATCTCTCTCTCTCTCTCTCTCTCTCTCTCCCTCCCTCCCTCCTTCCCTCCCCCCCTCTCTCTGTGTAACTGGACTCCAAAGTCACCTCCCAGCTGGTAAAAGAGGCAAAAATACCCTGCTATGTAAAATAGTAAATATAAGTGATTTGTTTAGCAGATAATGATTTTGATTTTGCATTATTGCTGCATTGCAGGTTATTGCTAACTTTAACCTTATTCCATTTCTATATAGTGTTCTTTGAAACCAAGTAAATGTTTCATTGAGTGGAATCAAGTGGGTTCAGTTGAATGTTTTATTTTCTGACTTCTGAATTCTTTAGCTTAGTCATGATCACTCTGGGTCTTTTCATATGAAGCAGGAAGGAACATAAATGCTTGTTATTGTTCCCTCCTGAAAAGTCTGTATAATCAAAAGTAGCAGATATTGTGAATTTAAATGGCAAAACGAAACAGTGAAAACAATAAATAAGCAAAAAATGAGGCAAGGAAAGGCAATTAGAGAGAAGAAGAGGTGCCAATACCTTCTGTGTAAAGCAGCTTTAATTTCACATAGGAAAAAAAGGAGGAGATTAGGCATTCACTCTGGTTTCAGCCTCTTCGTCTCTTCAATAAGGCATAGATTTCCCTCAGCATTAAGGACGCAGTTTTCCCAGTTGCAACAAGTAATCTTTTATTTGCAGATGAAATGAATGCAGCAAGTGGCCTTTTTAAATTCTTGGAAATGCCCTTTTTTCAAGCTTGCAAGAGGCTATCCAGTTCCTTGGAGATTCTGAGTTTCTTAGTGGGGCTTTTGCCAAATTAGAACATAGAACGTAGAATAATATAGTTGGAAGGGACCTTGGAGGTCTTCTAGTCCAACCTTCTGTTTGAGCAGGAGACCCCATACCATTTCAGGCAATAAATGGTTGCCCAGTCTCTTTTTGAAGGCCTCCAGTGATGGAGCACCCACAACTTCTGAAGGCAAGCTATTCTATTGGTTGATTACTTTCACTTCGAGGAAATCACTCCTTAATTCTAGGTTGCTTCTCTCCTTGAATAGTTTCCATCCGTTGTTCTTGTCTTGCCTCTTGGTGCTTTGAAAAATAGGTTGACCCCCTTGTCTTTGTAGGAGCCCCTCAAATATTGGAGATATCATGTCTTCCTTAGTTCTTCTTTTCATTAAACTAGACATACCCAATTCCTGTAACCCTTATTTGTTTGTTTTAGCTTCCACCCCCCTATTTGTTCTCATGGCTTTTCTCTGCACTCTTTAGAAAGTCTCAGCATTGTTTTTTATCTTGTGGTGAACAGAACTGGATGCAATATTCCAAGTGTGGTCTTACCAAAGCCTTATAAAGCAGTACTAGAACTTCATGTGATCTTGATTCTACCTTCTATTAATGCAGCCTAAGATTGCATTGGCATTTTGGTTACTGTTGCACACTGCTGGCTCATATTTGATCATCACATCACTTGGATTAGTATAAAAATTGTTCTGAAAAGAATCAACCTTATCAAAAGTATGATTAATCTCTCATTTATGAAAGAAAGTTGGATGTTTTTATGTTTTGTTTGTTTTTGTTTGTCTTTAAAAACCAATAAAACTTTTTTTTTTAAAAAAAGTATGATTAATCTCCATCATCAGTCATTTCTCAAACAGGCAGTTCTTATTGCTTTTGATCCTCTTTGCAACATGTATGCTTAGCTTTTCAAAGCTAAAATTAATATGTATGTTGAAATGATTTATTGTGTACCAGAACTGGACACAATACACCAAGTGTGGTCTTATACTAGGGCTCCTTAACCCCCAGTCCATAGATCAGCACTAGTCCACAGCCTGCCAGGAACTTGTCCACTCAAACAAGCAAAGCCTCATCCATGCACATGCGGAATCACGAAACCATGCCCTCACCTTGTCCGTGGGAAAACTGCTCTCCATGAAACCAGTTCATGGTGCCCACAAGGTTGGGGACCACTGCCTCACACTGTTGAGACCACACGTGGAATACTGCATCCAGTTCTGGTCACAATGACACAAAAACGGTGTTGAGACTGTAGAAAGAATGCACAGAAAAGCCACAAAGATGATTAGGGGACTAAAGCTAAACTGTACGATGAATGTTTAAGGGAACCAGGTATGTCTAGCTTAACAAAGAGAAGGATTAGAGATGACATGATAGCTCTCTTACAATGCTTAAGAGACTGTCAAGAAAAGAGTGGGGTTGACTTCTTCTCCAAGCACCTGAGACAGCAAAGAAAAGAAGTAACAAATGGATATCTACTAAGAGGAGATTCAACTTAGAATTAGGGAGAAATTTCTTGAAAGTGATTCAACAGTGGAACACCTTGCCTCCAGAAGTTGTGGGTGCTGCATCACTGGAGGTTTTCAAGAAGAGACTGGACAACTATTTGTTCAAATGCTATGGGGCCGTGATGGTGAACCTATGGCACGCGTGCTGGAAGTGGCACACAGAGCCATTTCTTCCGGCATGTGAGAGGTCACCCAGAAGAGCCCACTGTATATGCCAAACAGCTGATTGTTGGGTGTCTGGTGCATGGGGGAAGGGGAGTGTGGGAGATGTGCGCGAATGCACAGAGATGCATGTCACGTGGGGGGATCGCACGCACATGTGCAGAGATGCATGGCACAGAAGGCACATGTGCAGGGGGTGTATGGGGGGGCGTGCACATTGCCTTCTGGGTGCTAGCACATGAGTGCACGCACAATGTTCGGCATGGGGGCCTAAAAACTTTAGCCGCCACTGCTATAGGGGTTGCTGCTTGAACAGAGAGTTAGATAAGAAGACCTCCAAGGTCGCTTACAAATGATTACCATCCCTTTGCTCTCTGTTCACTTAGGACAACACAAACAGGAAATCGCTATGGTCACCTAGAACAGCACATCCATCTCTGAGCATCACATTTGAAAAAAGTCATGAAGGAAGACAACACTGAGGAACAGGTGTTGAGGATGGAACTTGTCTTCAAGGACCTGAAGGATGGTTGTGTGGAAGATAGGGCATAATTGTTGAGAGATCCTCCAGAAGTTTGGATAAGAAAGAGCATGTATGTATCTTTTCTTTATGTCCACTGAGAGCATTTGCACCAAGACGAATTCCTTGTGTGTCCAATCACACTTGGCCAATAAAGAATGCTATTCTATTCTATGCTTAAATGACAAAAAAGTAGACTTTAGTTAAACATAAAGAAGAATTTTCTACTGTTGAGAGGTTAGGGTTAGGGCTGAGGAGTGAAGAAATAGAGGCAGGGTTGTTCATGAAATGGGCATGAGGCGGGTTGAACCTGCTGTGCATTTCTGCTATTGAGAAACACTTAGTGGCTGTTGTGCTGGGATAAGGATAATATGTAGACAGGTCTATTTCCTCAAAGCATGTGTCCTTTGTTTATGAAAAGTGGGCATCCATGAAGATAGGGACAATTATCCAGGCTAATTATGAAGTTCTATATTGCAAATTGCCTTTGAACAACCTAGCAAATTGAACAATCTTTCCTTTTTGCCTGAGCAAATTAAAACAGGGAAACAAAACGCATGTTGTGCTTCTGTTGGCTCCCAGTAGACTCCTCACAAAGCAGCTATTCTTGGTGATCAATTTATTTTCCTTTCTCTAATAAGGCACTGAATACCTTGTCAGGGACAGAAGAGCAGCTAAGCATGGCTGGAAGGATGCAGCCAAAAATCAGGGGGAACAGTGAAACAACTATAATGGATGAGCTGGGGATAAAGTGGTTGGCTGGCATTTAGAGAAACAGACTCAGAGATACATAAGTGAAGAATAAAGGAAGAAAAAATGGGAAGATCAAATTGATGGAGCACAACAAGGCTTAATGGCGAAAAAATAATAATCCAGGCAGCAGAAAAAATGAAACATTTCCGGAGGAAGTTACTTTAAAGGTTGCTACAGGAGACAATCAGATGTACTCAAAGCAAGTATAAGGAACAGAAATGTTCTCCAATTATCAGTAATACTTCTAATGTTGAGGGGATATGTAATAATGTGCATCTCTATTTAAAGTAATAAATAGTGCTTTTCCCAAAGGCAAATTGACTTTCTTGTTGTTTTTTTCCCTTGAAAATGTTTCACTTCTCATCTAAGTGAAATTCAGAACTGAAGAAGCTTCTTGGATGAGAAGTAAAACATTTTCAAGGAAAAAAACCAAGAAAGTCCAGTTGTCTTTTGGAAAAGCACTTTGGGAACAACCATGGCCTGGCTGATTGAGACTTCGAGAATGTTGGAAAACCTTCTTCCATGTGGTGTCCTTCCAGGTGTTGGAAGATTTGGGTGCTGATCTTAGAATAGGCTTCCCTCAAGGAAATCTTTGGGAGAGGGAGATGAGAAAGCAACCTGGGAAAGTGAATGAAAATATTAATATGGACACCCCAAAACAGCTCTGAGAGGTACAAAATTGATAGATCTCATTGACCAGCCACTCAGTATTAGAAAACCAGTGGTGGTATTCAGGCTCACACCAACCGAAAGCGAGGATTTAGCATGGGTCGCTGAACTCATAGTAACTTCTGGCTGGCCATGCCTCCGATCCGGTCATCTGGTCGCCGTTTGCTCGCTTGCCCCACCTGCCTGACACTCACCCACCTCAGTCACTCCATTAGGTATTTTTTCCCCCTTTCCTGACGATCAGCTGTTCCTACAATCAGCTGTGCTGGGATTCCCCTTGTTTACTTACTGCTTCATCCAGGGGGCTTCCCTGAGGCCCAGGAAGGCAAACAACAACAACAACAACAACAACAAACCCTTCCATTTTTGCCTTCCTGGGCCCCAGGGAGGCCCCAAAATGAAGTGTGTGGGGATGCTGTGCCCCCGCCCATGCTCCATTTTTCCTCCCTGAACCCCAGAGAAGCCTTCTGGGAGCAAAAACACCCTCCCAGGAGACTTCCCTGAGGCTTGGAAGGCCCCAAAACAAAACGTGGCTCAGTTTTTCTGCCTTCTGGGAGCAAACACCCCCCAGGAGGCTTGCCTGAGGCCCAGAAGGCCCAAAAATTGGGGTGGTTGCTGCAAAAAGCAAAGCAAAAAAACAAAAAAACCAAACCACACCCATTTAGTCACATGGCCAGCCTCCCTAGACATGCCCACAGAACCGGTAGTAAAAATTTTTTGAATCCCACCACTGTAGAAAGCCCATAATTCTCCCTCTATAGAACTTGCAACACTTGTGTCAAACTAGATGCAATTGAAAAGCCATTAGATCTACAAAGTGTTCTCCAAGCCTGCAAAATATGATTTAATTTGCTGCATTTTGATGGAGAGATCTGGTCAAAGCTTTGTTAAAATGAAATACTCCTTCGGCATTTTCTACAGCATCTTCTGAAAATCTCTATTTTATCTCCCAAACAAACTCAGAAGAAGCTGAGGGACAGCTCCATCTAATGAGCACTGTGACTCAAGGGAGTTGATTAGAGACATTCAGGGGCACACAACTTGTTTCCCTCACAACAACAACAATAATAATCATCAATGGTATTTGTGATGCATTTTTGAATGTTCACTTGACTGAGTTTCATGTTTAATGAATAAAGTTAATAATAATAATAATAATAATAATAATAATATTAATAGTAATAGTAATAATATCAGATGATACAAAATCTCCACATTGTGCTTCAAGTCATTGTAGAAAAAAAGATGACTCATTCATGATTGTTTACAGAGGATAACAGGCACAGCTAAACTTAAGCAGCTACATCGCTCCAAAGAGGAAGCCTACAGAAAAGGCGATAGAATGCTGTATAATCAGGCCAGAAATGTATTAACAAGCAAGATCAGAGCAGCAAAAAGAAGCTACTCTGAAAATCTAAGGAATCAGTTCTCAACAAATGAACCAGCAAACATGTGGAAAACGCCTAAAAATATCACTGGTTACAGCAAACCTCCCTCCCATGCTGAAGGAAATTAACTTTACAACCAGGGGTAGGATTCTACCAGTTTGGACCGGTTCTATAGAACTGATTGTTATGATTCTGCGCAGTTCGGAGAACCAGCAAATTGCGCCCCTGGCTGGCCCAGCCCCTCCCTGTCAGTCCTTATCGCGCATGCCCGACGTCGCTGGCTGCATTCTCTCCTGCCCAGTCACTCCTTAATGTATTTCTTTCCCCCACCTCTCCCGATGATCAGCTGTTCTGAGATCAGCTGTGCCGGGATCCCCCTCGCTGTCTCACTGCTTCGCCCAGGAGGCCCACAAAAAGGGGCACGTGGGGGGTGGCTTGGGGGTTGGAGCTGTGCCCCCTGCTCCATGTTTTGCTTTCCTGGGCCCCAGGGAAGCCTTCTAGGAGCAAAAACTCCCCCTAGGAGGCTTCCCTGAGGCCCAGGGGTAAAAAAATGGGCGGGGGAGGGTGCTGCAAAAAAAAGAAGCAGCCATGCCCACCCAGTCACAGGGCCATGCCCACCTAGCCATACCCACAGAACCGATTGTTAAGAAATTTGAATCCCACCCCCTGCTTACAACAACATAGTACAAGTGACTTGCAGGGCTGACGTGATGTGCAATAAATTCACCTGGTGTAATAGGATTGTGTGTTTGCTAGTAGGATTCACTGGGTTAGGTTTTTTTTTTTTTTTCTTCACTATGAATTGTGTTGGGGGGTGCACGAAAGGAGACTCAGCCAATCTCATTGTACACATGTTGTACTCTGACTATAAAGTTGTGAACTGAATTGAGTTCAATTGGGCCTACCACCTCTGGTGATCACTGAAAAAGAAGTGCAAGATCTATTTCACAGACAATAGTCAGGAAAAGCACCAGGCTCAGACAAGATAACTCCTTCTTGCTTAAAAGCTTGTGCTGTCCCTCATCTTCACTGGCCCTCATCTTCACCTGCATCTTTAATAAATCACTAGAGATGTGCTATGTTCCTTCTTGCTTCAAGTGCTCTACTATCATCCCAGTGCTGAAGAAATCCTCCATCAAGGAACTGAATGACTTGAAACCAGTTGTTGTAACATCTGTAGTTATGAAAACCCTTGAAAGGCTAGTGCTGGCCCACACATCATGGATCCATTGTTGGACTCCTTGCAATTTGCCTACCGAGCAAATAGACCGATATGATGCTGTTAATATGGCTCTGAACTCCATCCCACAACACCTTGAATCTCCAAAGACCTATGCAAGGATCTTCTTTGTAGACTTCAGCTCAGCATTCAATTCCATCATTCCAGATATTCTTCTAACTAAACTAAATCAGCTGGCTGAACCTGAACACACTTGTAAGTGGATCATAAGCTTCCTAACAGACAGGAAGCAGCAGGTGAAGCTAGGCAAAATCACATCAGATACCTGTACAATTAGCACAGGAGCCCCCCAAGGCTGTGTGCTTTCTCCACTTCTCTTCTCCCTATATACCAATGACTGCATCTCAAACGATCCATCTGTTAAAATACTGAAGTTTGCAGATGACACAACAGTGATTGGTCTCATTATAATGCAAAGCCCCATTCCCACCCCATTTCAAACTAAGGATAATGCAAAATCCTCACTTCCACCACATCCAAGAGCAAAGATAATGCAAAATCCTCATTTCCACCCCATTCCAGAACACCCATCATTCCCTCACTAACCTGCTTTCCAGCTCTGTTCTCCTCCATTGAAGGCAACAAAAGAAGGCCATGTGACTACCAGTTTTTAAAAAGTTCAGTCAGACTTCCAACTTCTCAGAAGACAAAAGATCTCCTGAAGTTCTAAGGTCTGACTGAACTGACTGATTAGTCTCCCAGCTGCTGGGGCTGCTGGTCCATTGCTGCCTCCCAGCTGATCATCATGGCTCCCAGTCATGCAGCCTAGTAGGCCCCCCTGCAGTCCCCCGGGAGCAGGAATGGGGCACGGGGGGAACGCACCTCCCATGCCCCATTTTGGGCCTCCCTGCACTTACCTGGGAGCCAAAATGGGAACTTCTGGAAGGGGTGGGGTGGGTGGGGGCAGGGCCAGCCAGAATTATTCCTACCAGTTTGCCCGAACCGGTTAGAACTGGCTGAATCCTACCACTGTTTCCCCCCCGAATGCCATCACTCTGCTAAACTTCCCACAACATTGTCAAACTTTACTAAGACTGAATTACTATTCTTCTTCTCATCCTTCCTATTACCTATCTCTTCCCACTTATGACTATAACCTAGTTGCTTGTATCTTTACGATTAATATTGTTTTATATAGTTTCCTAGTATGATTTAATTGCTTATTTAGTATCCTATGACTATCACTAAGTGCTATATCTTATGGTTCTTGATGAATGTATTTCTTTAATGTACACTGAGAGCATATACACCAAAGACAAATTCCTTGTGTGTCCAATCACATTTGGCCAATAAAGAATTCTACTCTTATTCTATTAATCAGCAAGAAGTGCCAGTGGTCAAAGTACCTGAGAGAGAAAACCTGGTCACGGATGAGGAATGCATTGCAGGTTCTGACCATGTTGGCTTCTCCACTGTGGTGTGCAAATCATTCCAGCAGAAATTATCCCTCTTGGTAGCACAGAGTCCAGACTTAATGAATGTACGGCGTCTATTTTTTGAAAGAAGAACAAGCTGCAGAGTTAGACTCTTGAGTATATCTTTGCACAAGAAGAGTTCATCAACTCTATCTAAGGAGAGGTGATAATCACCATGTTCTCCAGAAAGGCAGTACATTCACCAGTGACCTTTAATCATGACAAGCATGACTATTACGGGCCCCATATTACAATTTTCTAATTATGTACATTTGTTCAGTGATTAGAAACAGATGGAAAAGCTGCCCGGATTGCTCAGTGCAAAGGGCCCCAAACAGTATCATGTAGACCAGGGGTGTCCAACCTTGGCAACTTTAAGACTTGTGGACTTCAACTCCCAGAATTCCTCAGCCAGCAAAGCTGGCTGAGGAATTCTGGGAGTTGAAGTCCACAAGTCTTAAAGTTGCCAAGGTTGGACACCCCTGATGTAGACTTTTCTTGGAGCCTCCGTTCCACAGAGCCATCCATCAGGGAGGGGCAGAAGCAGCTTCGGTGGGTCCCATGAGAGGAAGATAGCTAATTCCTAGAACTAACCTTTTGCTCACCCCTCCTCAATGTTTGACCTGAAAGCTTTTTAAGTTCAGCTTTTAAGTTAGTTTTATTCAAATGTAAAGATAATAACTGGGTTTAAATGGAAGCTGAGGGTTGCCATTGTTTAACATCTAAAGGTCAATCCTGTCGTGCAAACAAAGACAGCTTTAAGCTCAGCATTGTAAGGAGAAACAGGAAGGAGGGGTTTCAGTGAAATCTACATTCTGAAGGAGATCTTTGCTCTATAACTTTATTTTTGTTGCCAGAGGTGTCACTGCAAGAAAAGGAAAGTGAGTATTTTCTGCCTCCTTCCCTTTGAGTCTATTGTCACACATGGGCCACTAACTGAACTAAGAAGATGGAAAGAAGAAAGGAGTCCAGAAGACATCTCTTCGATTCTGTGGGCTCCATAGCTATGCAACGGTGCTCACTTTTACATCCTTCTTTTAAGTTCAGAAGAAACAATAGCAATTTAGGGATGGTTACCTTCACAATCTATACCCTGTGTACTTGCTAATCTATATTAGAGACTCTAGAAAAAGTTCAGAGAAGAGCAACCAAGATGATTAGATGACTGGAGGCTATACGATGAATGGTTGCAGGTACTCAGTATGGCTAGTCTGGTGAAGAGAAGGACCAAGGGGAGACATGACAGCAGTGTTGCAGTATTTAAGGGGCTGCCATAGAGACGTTTAATCTGTATATTAGATTAGGGATCCGGAGGCTAAAATATATGAAGAATGGTTGAAGGAATTCTATTCTATGTCTAGTGAAACAAAAGTCTAAGGGTGACAGGTTAGCAGTGTTCCAATATTTGAGAGACTGCCACAAAGAAGAGGGGGTCTACCTATTCTCCAAAGCATCTGAAGGCTGGACAAGAAGCAATGGATGAAAATTAATGAAAGAGAGAAGCAACCTAGAACTAAGGAGAAATTTCCTAACAGTTACAACAATTAATCCGAAGTTGTGATTGCTCAAACGCTAGAAGCTTTTAAGAAGATATTAGACAAACATTTGTCTGAAATGCTATAGGATTCCTTGACTGAACAGGAGGTTGGATCAGACCTCCAAGGTTTCTATTCTATTCTATTCTATTCTATTCTATTCTATTCTATTCTATTCTATTCTATTCTATTCTATTCTATTCTATTCTATTCTATTCTATTCTATTCTATTCCATTCCATTCCATTCCATTCCATTCCATTCCATTCCATTCTATTCCATTCCATTCCATTCCATTCCATTCCATTCCATTCTATTCTATTCTATTCTATTCTATTCTATTCTATTCTATTCTATTCCATTCCATTCCATTCCATTCCACTCCTACTCCACTCCACTCCATCTACTCTATTCCTATTCTATTCCTCCACTCCATCCACTCTATTCCTATTCCTATTCTTATTCTATTCTATTCTATTCTATTCTATTCTATTCTATTCTATTCTATTCCATTCCATTCCATTCCATTCCATTCCATTCCACTCCACTCCACTCCACTCCACTCTACTCTATCCTATTCCTATTCTATTCCACTCCACTCCACTCCACTCTATTCCTATTCCTATTATTCCTATTCCTATTCCTATTCCTATTCCTATTCTATATTCTATTCTATTCTATTCTATTCTATTCTATTCTATTCTATTCTATTCTATTCTATTCTATTCTATTCTATTCTATTCTATTCTATTCTATTCTATTCTATTCTATTCTATTCAACAGCTTATTTTCACTCTTCTGACTCCTGATTTAGTTCTGGATGAATCTGAGCAGGAGTGTATTTTGCAGATCCAAAGGAGACACTTTACTCAAGATGGGATTAATTGATAGTTCAACATTTGAAAGTATGCTAGATAAAGACTAATTCTAATTAAGTTAATAAATTAATTGAATAGGTGAAGATTATTAAAGCTGATAACTGAAACTCCAAAAAACGAGATAGTTGTGATGATAGTATTTCAGTGACTTGAGTTACTTCAGATGATAGATTTTTTTTTAAATTGAGATGGCCACAATTTCCTCATTTCCACTTATGATGAAAATATATTAAAATGGTAGAAACTTTGGCTGCTGGTGATTGTTAGGGATAACATTGTTTACCCTAACTGTTTTGGGTAAAGATAATAAAATGATGAATCATGGTTTGTCAGATAAAGTGTATGTGACTTTAAGCTAAAGGAATGTAATTAAGGGTGCAGCTGTAAAAGTACTATATAAGCAGCAAGGCACTCTCTGGCTTACTGATCCCTAATTACTGGCTGGCTTATTGAAGACTGCATTCTTGCTGGATCGGGGAGGAGAAGAAGTGTTGGATTACTTTGAAGATATTTCTCAACGGAGAGAAGATAAGTTTTGGACAGATTTATTATATGTGTACTGACACTGGCTATTCCACACGGACTTTGCAATTAGAGTATCCTCGACAAGACTTGACTGAATTTGGTATTTGACTAATGGACTGTTTATAATGACTATGCTATAATTCTTAAATGGAATAAATTATAATTTTGATAGCACAAGCGTATCTGTATTTTTACTACGTGTTAATGAGAAGGCTTATCTCACACATTTACCTGTCATCCTATCTGACTTCGCTGCACGTTCTGTTTAGTTTGTTTTCCTTAACACCCGTTGGGGAATCCAGGCTTAACAGTGATCATTATTATAATATAATTTAAGTTTATTTTTAATTATAATTTTAATTAAACTTTTAAATGAAAACATTAATGTTTTGAATTTTATAATTTTAATTTTATATATATATTCAATTTTAAACATAATTTTTATAATTCTAATTTTGTAAAAAAAAAGAAGAGGAAAATTATTTTAAAAATTTGAATTATACTTTTAAAATAAAAAATAAATGTTTACATTTCTATAACTTTAAGATTTTTAAACATTTTAAAAATAAGAAAGATTCCAAAGGCTAACAAATTGCCCCAAAATAGAAATACTGTTTTTTAAAAAGGAAGGCCGTACTACCGAGAGCAGTTGAGAATCTGCAATTCTTACTATGTTAATAAATTTTCCAGTTTTCTACATGCTTGCATAATAAGTGGGAACTGAGAAAGATTGTTAAAAATAAGACCTTACATTAAACTAAATTTTACAAGAAAGAAGGGTCACTGCATTGGAATTACTGGGAACATTTATTGCAGCATTTACAAAAAAAGAAATAAGATAGTTAAGGGAAAACAGTTATGGAAAAAAAATTCATTTTTAATTTCAGTTTAACTCTCATAGTCCATGTTTGTCTTGTATTTTAGTTTATTTATTTATTCTATGTTGTTTACAATTTTGATTTTAATGATGTTTACTGTGGATTTTTAATTGGGTGTTGTTTTATTAAATGGCTGTGAACCAGTTTTAAGTTTTTTTAGTTTGCAGTATAAAAATAGAATCTCTAACACATGTCTTGTTATCAAAGAATCCCACCCAGTCTTTTTTGCACCATCTGTGTAGACAGTTGTTCTTTTGTCTTCTCTCGGGCAGGTCCTACGAGAAGAGGAGTAAAGAAAACACAGCCAGTGCCCAAGATTCTTCTTCCTTCTGTGCAGCAAAGTCTCCTGCACTAAAGCAGTGGCCTGAAAGAACTTGGAAGTATGAGTCCCACAGGCAGTGCCCTTCCCTCAGCAGGCTGTTCAGTCCATGGATCTGACTGTGGTCCCTCTCAGTGATGACTTGCCAACTGTAGGCCACTCTTGCTTTCCTTCTTCCAGGCCTTGGCACCTCCTCTGGGGTCTTCTTCTTCTTCAGGCCCCAAAGTTTTCTTCCAAGGATCCATAAACAGAATCAAAGGGGAAGCCTTGGAATCTTTTCTAAAGCTCCAGAGTAGAAGAGCATTTCTTGGCAGGCCTTTGTGCTGTGGCCTTCAAAACTCAGGCACCTAAGTTGGTGTGGGAGCTGATAAGAACTGCTTATGGGGAGTAAACTTGTGTGAGGATGTGATGGGAAACAGGAAGGGCCAGAGGCAAAGGCCAGAGAGGTGCAGATCCAGTTTGTGCCAGTCTTCAAGGCCATGCACCTTAAGAATGGAATGTGGATTGCCCCAGAGGTAGGGTTCAATTTTTTTTTACTTCTGGTTCTGTGGGTGTGGCTTGGTGAGCGTGGCAGGGGAAGGAGACTGCAAAATCCCTATTCTCTCCCCACCCCACTACCCTGATTTCCAGCTCCGTTCTCCAGTGCAGGGCAACCAAAGAAGTCCCAGCCAATCAGCCGGGACTTGGGAGGCAGAGAATAGATGGGGGCGGGGCCAGTCAGAGGTGGTATTTGCCAGTTCTCCGGACTATTCAAAATTTCCACTACCAGTTTTCCAGAACCGGTCACAACCTGCTGAATACCACCTCTGGATTGCCCCAAACATCTCAACAATTCTCAAAACACCTATGGAGCTTTCCATTGGCTGAAGACGAACTGGCCATGGGGTGTTTGTGCTGGGGTGGGGGGAAACATTTTGCATTCTTTTAGCACTGGAATCTTAGTTTTAGCCTGACTTTACTGCAGTCAGCAATCTTTAGTAAAAAGAAACCCATCATGTCACTCAAAAGGGTCTTTCTTTCCTAAGGGGCAGGTCTGACAATATGTTCTTTACAGTTCAGTTGCGAAAAAGGCTAGTTCTCACATATCAAGAGAAGAAATGGCTTTGGTTTTTTAAAAAAACTCCATAGTTTTCTGAATTTTGAAAAGAGGCATGGATGCCCTGCTAAAATGCTAATACCTTTATTAAAAAATTAATGATGAAGTAATGGTGTCAGAATCTTCCATTTTTTTATCTTTTCCACTCAAACTTTCTTCTGTCTTCTAGGAGACAAGTTGGTGCAGCTGTTTTCCTTCCATACCAGCTTCATGTGTTTAATCCAGGAAATTTCTAGCCTCCTGGGTAATTTGGAAGATGGACAATTTTGCCTCCAGTCATTCATCTTCTCTTCTAGAAAGGCAATTGTCCATGATGGACATGGCTATGAGTCAGCGTTCCAGTGAAACTCCCCATTTCATTCAGCACTCAGAAACACAATTCATCCAAGTAAGAATTTATTGAAGAAGTCATATTGGCACATCTAAGAAAACCTGAATCTGAGAGTTCCGGGTTTTCCCTTCCCAATTTGTCTTGGTGCAAATGCTTTCAGGGTACATAAAAGAAAAGAGACATTCGTCAAGAGTCAAGAATCATCAGGTACAACACTTAATAATAGTCATAGGGTACAATAAGCGATCAAATCATACTAGGAAACAGTCAATATAAATCATAAGGATACAAGCAACAAAGTTACAGTCATACAGTCACAAGTGGGAGGGGATGGGTGATAAGGAGTGATGAGAAGATTAATAGTAATAGTAGTGCAGACTTTGAGAATAGTTGGACAGGGTTGAGGGAATTATTTGTTTAGCAGAGTGATGGCTTCCAGGGAAAAACTTTCCTTGTGTCTAGTTGTTCTGGTATGCAGTGCTCTATAGCATCGTTTTGAGGGTAGGAGTTGAAACAGTTTGTGAAAGCAGAACTCTGAGGCAGGCAAATTCCTCAAAGAATTTGAGACCCCATCTAACGATTTCCCCCCTCCCTCTGTTGTGTGGCAACCCTGATGCCTCCAAGATAGCCTCAGCCAGGTTCACTTAAGGGTTAACAATAATGTTATTGTTTTAATTAAATAAAAGAATTTGAGTACTGTGATTAACCTAAAATCGGTTCTGATATCACTGTTTTACTAACCTGACAGCTTATTATTTTAAATAGGAAATCTTCATTTTGTTTGCAAATAATAATATTAAAGATTCTAACTACCAGCAAGAATGAGTCCTTACATATAAAGAGCACCTGTCGTTTCAGATCCATCATGGCAGTGCCTGTTAGTGGGCATCCATTCACCTGCTGCCTGCTACATCCCTCACCTTATTGTGTCATTGCCGCATCACCAGTCCCATTAAAGTGAGGTCAACAGTGGGTCAGAGGAGGAGCTGCTGAGGGACAGAGATGATAGTTGCTCTTTAGAAATCATGAATTGAGCTGATTTAAATCAAGCTTTTTTACTAGTGATTTAAATCACAATTTAAATTGACTTGATTTAAAATCAAATCCACCCTGCTCTAGAATTTGTATTGGTTTTAATTGTCAGAGGCTATCACAATTTGTACCAAGACAAATTCCTTGTATGTCCAATCACACTTGGCCAATAAATAATTCTATTCTATCAATAGTGGGATCAATAGATCAGCATGGAAAGTGCTGATCCATAGAGTGGTCGTGGGTCAGACATGACGATCCATAGTTAGACCAGTCTTTAGTTCTAATTTACAATGAAGATTCAGAGGTAGGTGTATCAGGTTAAGTTTTGGAGAAGCTTCAGTCAATTTCTAGTCTCCAACAAAAGACACAGACATGCACCCCCAGATGCTAAACCCATTTTTTCTGAAAAGGACCTCACATTATTTGATGTTTCTCACTGCTGTTTCTGGAAAATGGACAGTGTGAGCTGTGGCTACTGACTTCAAGAATTATGAAGTTGTAATTGAGATCCCCCCCAAATATCCTTGCTGTGATCATAGAAAATATAATAGTGTGCATCTAATAATTTATCTTTTTAAAGTGCTCAGAATGGTATGTGATTCAAAACTTGCCACTATCCAAAGTAAAAATAATATTTGGCATATTGGAGCAAAGATTCTGGTATTTCTGATATAGTAGTTTTGTTTACAGAGCCACAAATCTGTGAAAGGAAGAGTAAGCAGTGTTGTGTTTGGATATGTGGATGCATTTTCATTTTTCTCTTGTGGTTTAGACCAATAAGAGAAATATACAATAGCACTTATCTAACAGCGAGATAAGAGAAGGCATAGATCACAGCTGCATAGTGGCAGAGAAAAATGTTCAAAAGGGATCCTCCCTAAGGTTTGGATTGTAAAGGTGATGCCCGGAGAATTTTACTTTTAGACTGCAAGATTCTATTCATGTTGCTTTGTAATAAAATAAAATCAGCTTATATGGTCCTGTTTCCTATCTAGTCTCCTTTGTAAGGCTGATATTAATTTTACCAACCTCCTATTCTCTTCCAAAGAGAGGCATTCTAGAAACAGCCTCCGATCCTCAAGGACCTCTGTCATCAGCTGAGCATCTGGCAGCAGCATTGTTGTAACAACAGCAGCACATGGAGGCACAGATGACCAACTTGCAGAAAGCCATGCTACAACTAACGGAACAGCTGGGGCAGAATTTGCCTCAACTCACAGCAGCAAAACAGATGGTGTCTCAGCCATTGCTCCTGCGTCCCCATGGGAGATTGCTGGAGACGTTCAGAGGGGACCAGGATCAATTCCAGCATTCACTGCTCAACGTGAAATGTTTGTGACAGGCCGGATGGCGGAGTTTCCCACTGACTGCATGAAAGTGACTTTTGTGCTGAGCTTGTTGAAGGAAGTAGCAGCCAAGTGGGAAATCATGGAGGAAACAATCAGTACCAGACAAACTATCAAGACTTCACATACAAACTCAAAGGATACATTGGGGATCCCATGCAAAGAAGAAGAAACCCAGAAGCTGAAGCAGGGACAGAGGACAGTGAATGCACATATTTTAGATTTTAAATTGCTTGCTGCCAATCTGGGCTGCTGACGAATTGCTACTAAATGGACTCCATTCATTCTTAATTGGGCAGAACCAAGGATAAAAGTTCAGATGAACAAAAAGGGGGTCTGGAATCCTAGTCTCCACTACTCTACATCCCACACCAAGGCCTCTCTCCATTCAAGTCACAGGCCATGGTAGTATTAATCCACTTCACCCACTGTGTCCTGTTGGTCACTAGGGCTTATATGCCCCCAATGAACCAGAAACTCCAGATCAGAGCCTTGGGGGCTAAACTGGAAACACCTGTTGCCATCAGAACAGCATACACTCTGCTAGAGAGAAATTCCCTGAAGATGGGCTTCAGCACAAGTCCAAAAGCTCAGAAGACAAAACCTCTGGTCCCTGTGACCGACCCAGATTGGGTCTTGCATTGTTATCCTGGGACAAGTATATTCACCTTCATTCATAATCAAAATAGTGCTGGAAGGAACCTTGGAGGTCTTTTAGTCCAATCCCCTGCTCAAGCAGGAGACCCTGTACCATTTGAGACAAGTGGTTGTCCAGTCCCCTTTTAAAAACCTCCAGTGATGGAGCACCCACAATTTCTGAAGGCAAGTTGTTCCACTGATTAATCGTTCTCATTGTCAGGAAATTTCTCCTTAGTTCTAAGTTGCTTCTCTCTTTGATTAGTTTCCACCCACTGCGTCTTCTCTTATCTTCGGGTGCTTTGGAGAATAGGTTGATCCCTTCTTCTTCATGGCAGCCCTTCAAATTCTGGAATACTGCTATCATGTAACCATTAATCCTTCTTTTCTCTGGACTAGCCATACCCAAATCCTGCAATCGTTCTTCATATGTTTTAGTCTCCAGGCCTTTAATCGACTTAGTTGCTCTTCTCTTCACTTTTTCTAAAGTCTCAACATCTTTTTTGTAATGTGGTGAACAAAAGTTGATTTGTTGTTAAGTTGTCTGAGGGGTTTAAATCTTCTCCTAGAGCTTTCTCTGGACTCAGTTGAACCATAAGGCTCTTGATCATTGTCATTGCCACTTGTGCCCACACAAATGGGAAAATTGATCCACCATTGAACAGAGCCCAGGACTCCATCATCTCATTGAAAAATGTTCTTCCCACAGTATAACTTCTCTTTATGCCACTTTCATAGACTTCAAAGGTGCATTTGATTCCATATTCTGAGCTAAACTGTGGGAAAAACTGGAGGCTTCCTTGATTGACTGACATCTACTTCATTTAATATGTATTCTACATGAAGGGACTTTACTCAAAATAAGATATAACCCCAAGGAGCATCTTACCAGTGCCACTAAAACTAAGAAAGGTGTCAAGCAAGGCTGCATATTGGTCCCACTCTTATTCAATTTCTATATAAATTCCATGATGATCCATCTCCAAGCATGTACGTTCACTTCCCAAAACCTGCTGGTAGATGCATTTGTGTTTTACTCAATGCAGAGAGTATAACACTACTTTCAAGAACAGTTGTCCTTAAAAGACATTGAGAGCACTAGCACAGTACTGCAAGAAAGACCAGGTTGAACTCAACCCTAATCCTAACCCTAACCCAAGACTTTTTAAACTAAAAGGAAGGAATATAAAATTGGCTTATTTGATCAAGGTTAAATATATATATGACAGGATTTTAAAGGGTTTTTCTTGACTAAGGCTGAATGACAAAGTTTTTGAGATTTGTTTATAGATAAAACATAGAAGAGATTTTTTTTCTTATATTTTTAAAGTGATAGGCCATGGTGTTAAACTTGAAGGAAATTGTTAAACCTGTGAAGGACTTTCTGAGAGAAGACAAAAAGAAAATGATAAAAAAATAGTTTGTGGAACACTATTTGAAGGGATTAAAGTTCAAGTTGTTCAATAGGTTGTTTCTGGTAGCTTTTAATGGAATTTTTCTTGTTTGAATGACGCCTTAAATATTTTTTCTAGATATGAGATAAGATATGAGAAGAGATTTGTTGTTACTGTGAAAATGACAAGTTACTGTGTAAAGGATATGAAATGAATTTACTTTCTTACATTTTAAGGTAAATACATAGTTGTTTCTGATCATTCTTAATTCATTTAATTGAGGTTTTATTATTTGCTAATAGATAAAAGATAAGACAGTTGATGAAGAGATTTTTGGTTGAAATGTTAGAGAAGACACATTACTGAAATTGTACTTGTCATGATCAAGAAGAAGTCATTTCTTTATATATCTTTTCTCTTTCTTCCTTTTTTTCTCTTTGCAATTCCTGTAATTGCAGCTTGAAAGATGCTGGAGTGAGTGAAGTGTGTGATTTTTTTCCCTTCGGCTTTACACTCCCACTTTGAAAAAATAGCAACATGCAAGGCCAGAATGGAAACTGGAGGAGGCTCTTCAGAACAACAACCTCTTTCAGATTACGTCAATCAATGTCTGATGAATTGGGGTCAAAATTAGCTCAGTCATTTATGACTCTTGGGTGGGGGATGATAGATAAAGGTTGGATAAGATAGTTAATTCTGTAAAACAAAATCAGATAAAAAACAAATACCTGGAGATACAATGACACAATGAAAATCATACAGAATCATCAGAGTTTAAGGATATAGGATTAGAAAGATGAATTGATAATTTGGCCTTGCTAAAACTTAGAGAGAAAGAATTCTGTTTGAGATTTAGAGCCATTCTGGAAAATTCAGATAATATCGATTCCGATAATATTTGATAAATATCGAGAATAAAATTGACAAAGTGCATCACATAAATTTGCATTTTGCAAGAACAAGAAATATCCCAAAGGATATTTTAGTTAATTTTGTGAGGAAAAAGACAAGTTTTGCAACAACATTTTAGTATAAAATGAAAGATTAATAATGTAGGCATAATTATCTGCAAAGAAATTCATATTGGAGTTTTGTGCAAAAGAAAGAAATAATCTGACTGAGATAATTAAAGCAGAAGATTTCATTTCATTGGGATACATTAGAAGAAGTACTTTTTACTTTCCAACAAAAGAGATTCTGACTTATTTCTGCTCAAAAGTTCAGAGAATTTTTAGAAAAATTTAGAAGGTTTAGAAGAATAAAGGGAGATTGTAAAGAAGGCTGCTTTGAAACCACAACAGAAACAAAAGATTTGTGAAAAAGATAACTGAATTAAATTTTACAGGCATTGAGCTTTTCTGAGCCTAACTATGGATTATGTAATATGTAATATATGTATATATGTCTAATATATGTCTAATATGTAATATAGATGGATGTCAGGTATAAACGCTTCAGCCTACTTCGCTTCATTGACATCCTGCCATAAAACGTGGGGAGGGGGCAGAATGAGAATGTAGGGGAGAGGGATGACAGGAACCAGAGGTGCCAATCCAGAACAGACTGATGGATCCAAGGACATAAAGTGTGAGAATGGAATACAAAACCCAACCAAAGATGTGCCAAACCTCAAAGCTGTTACCAAAACACCAACATTGTATACTATTGGACACTATGCACTGGTCAAGGGCGGAGAGTTTGGGAGAAGGGGAAAAGGGCAGACTTTACACAAGAATATTCAGATCCAACCTTGCCATCACTTTTTCTGGTCTTACCTTCTAGTGTTTTGGAAAATAAGTTGACTACCTCTTCTTTGTGACAGCCCCTCAAATACTCAAATCATATCACCCTTAATCCTTCTTTTCTCTAGACTGGCCATACCCATTTCCTGCAACCGTTCTTCATATGTTTTTGTATCCAGTCCTTTAATCACCTTAATTGCTCTTCTTTGCACTTTTCCTAAAGTCTCAACATCTTTTTTGTAACATGGTGATCAAAACCGGATGCAGTATTCCAGATGTGGTTTTACTAAGGCTTTATAAAGTGGCACTAATATTTCACATGATTTTGATTCTAGGCCTGTTTATACAACCAGGAATTGTATTATTTTTTAGCTGCTGCTGCATATTGCTGACTTATGTTTAAGTGATTGTCCACTAGGATGCCAAGGTCCCTCTCACAGTTACTGAATCTCTGTAAAGATGTAGTGATCTTTTAAATATAATGTAACTCCACCTCCTCTTTTGTTAGGTCTGTTTCTTTTGAATAGTTTGTATCCTTCTATTAGTACGTTCCAGTCATGAGCTTCATCCCACCAAGTTTCAGTAATAGAAACAATATCATATCTGCTTTCATGTACCAATACTTCAAGTTCACCCTGATTGTTCCCTAAACTTTGAGCATTTATGTATAGGCATTTGAGTCCTTTATGGGTCTTGGGTATGTTTCTTGTATCTCCTGCTTTGTAACTGGGATTTCCATCCTTTCCATCACTTTCTATTTCGTTATATTTTTCTTTTTTTATTTCTTCGTTCTCTTTATTCCCTTACCTCCTTATGTGATTATAGTAGTTTTTGCTTGGAATTAGGTTCTAAAGGTTGTGAAGATTGACTCCTCGCCTTATTTTGATATCTTATATCAAATTAGACTTTTACAGCAACATTTATCCATACAGGCACTTGAGATCTTTATCTCTGACTCTGCATATACTTCCTTATGTCTCCTATATGGTGTTTGAGTTTGTCTTCCTTCCCATCCCTCCTTACTTCATTATTTTACTTGCTTTCTAGGGGTTTTCACTTGGAATTAGGTCCTGGAGATCCTAAAGATCGGTCATCCTCCCCTTGTCTATGTTAACAGCAAGAGAAATGGAAACCAAGATGGATTCTGCTAAGCAAAAGAACTCTGAATTTGAAAATAAGCCAGGGAAATAGTTAGCTTATACATTAAGAAAGCAGAAGGAAAACAAGATGATTTTGAAATTTCAAGAGGGGGACATTGAATTAATGACTATACAAAAACATTTTCTTCAGTACTGTTTTAACTTCTACAAAGAAATGATAGTCCTTTAGAAATACTAGATGACTATTTTAAAAAAACCTCAACATTTACTAAGGCTTAAAAACAACCAAAGACCTACAGTTATAAGGGCTTTCTGAAATACACAATCACATATATGCAAAATATTACACACATACATAAACACCCATTATTATTATTATTAAGATCGTTAAACCAGGAATAGAACTAGGACCAGATGGGCTACCAGGCTCTTATTACAAATGCTTTGAAGATAAATTTGTGAAATGTGATGAACTCTCTCTTATAAGGAACAACAATGCCAGAATCTTGGAAAAAGGCTAACATAGCATTAATAAAGAGGAACAAAATTTAACTTAAGCAAAAAAAAAAAAAAAAAACCACCTGTAAACCCATATCATTACTGCCTATAAATCATTTAAAATGTTTAGTAAACAGACTGAAAATAGTTTTAAAATAATTTATTCAGGAAGACCAATGTGAACTTTTAGCTAAAAGACAATTAGGAGATAATGTCAGAATGGTATTGGACATCATAGAATATTTGGAACAGCAAAATGAAAAGCAATTAGTGTTAATTTTTTAGAAGTCTTTGACAATTTAAATGGGCCCTTTCTGTTTAAAGTTGTAGGGGTTATGATCTTTGGAGAAAATTTTATAAAATGGGTAAAATCAATGTATACTTCACAGAAAGGACAAATTATTATTAATGGAGATTTAAGGAGACCTTTGAGATCAGATCTCTCTCTCTCTCTCTCTCTCCCACCAACGTCAGCAAACCACTGTCAGTCAAGATTCATATTAGTAGTCCCCGAGATTTAAAATTATGAGTTTGGTGGTCCCCAAGGTCCAAAAAGTTGGTGACCCCTGGTGTAGGATCTCCTGCTTGGGTGGGGGTTGGAATAGATGATCTACAAGGTCCCTTCCAACTCTGTTAATCTGTTTGTCAGGGTTCCAGTTAACACATCCAATGGAATCAAAACATGGTCCAACCAGGTCACATCCTCCATCCTCCATCCTGGCCAAAGTCCACGCCTCTCCAACACCTAGTAGAGCGTCCTTGGCTCCCATGGGAAAAATGTTTTGGCTACACATCCCCAGCTATCTCTATCTACCCCTTACTTATTTTCTCACAACTCCAATTGGCCTTGCTGTGACAGCTCTGAAGATGCTTCCAAAATGGTTTCACCTCAAAATGGCTTCAGGGCTGACAGGCTGCCTCCCTCAATTGAGGAGTACCTCCTGCAAAAGAATATTAAAGGAGGTTAAATCATGTCACCTTCAACCTCCCCTTCCCTACCAGATGGTCCCTTAGGATTGTGAGGGTAATTTTCATGGAATTTCTTCATCAACCTGTCAGCTTTCACAGACAACAAGTCGATGATGGTCCAAATTACCATATTTCCTTCACTTTCTGGTAATTCAACAATAAAGTCCATTGCTATTTCTTCCCATGGCTTTGTTGCTTCAGCTACTTGTTGGAGAAGTCCAGGGGGTTTCCTGGGTATATGTTTCATGGTGGCACAAATTGAGCAGCTTTTTACATAATCCTCAATATTAGTTTTCATTTTTGGCCACCAGAATTGTCTTCTGACCAAATGTAGGGTTTTTAAAAGCCCAAAATGCCCCCCCCCAACCAAGAGTCATGGCTGTGTTTTAGTACCATCAATCTCAGGGTACTGGATACACAAATCTTGTTTCCTTTCCAAGCCAATCCTTCCCTCATTGTCAAATTAGTTTGATTCTCGGCAAACCATGGATCATTTAAAACCAGCCATTAGTTTATCCTCAGGGAGTTCAGAATGGTGCTTGACTTGGGCTTTGGTGGTCCCTTGGGTGGCAGGTTGGGCTTCTGAAATCAATGCATGCACTATTTCCTCTCGGCGACTGTCAAATTGGGGTTTTCTAGATAAGGCATTGGACAATAGATTTCCCCTCCTGGAATATGTTTCAGTTTAAAATTGAATCTCTTAAAGTATTTAGCCAAGTGAACTTGCTTGGGGGAAAGATTTTGAGGAGATTTTAGAGCCTCGAGGTTTTTGTGATCAGTCCACACCTCGAACGGCTCCTTAGCTCCTTCCCAAAAATGCTTCCAGGACAAGAGGGCCCATCGCTCAGCAAAAGCTTCCTTCTCCCAAACTGCCCACCTATAGTATGCTCCGTGTCAGTCAGCTTCTGAGAAATATAGGCACAGGGCAATAATTGGTCGTGGGGGCCTTTTTGAAGGAAAAACATGGTCACGGCCTCATCACTTGCATCGGCTTGGACTATAAATGGCTTGTTTGGATCAGGATGCTGAAGGATAGGTTCCTCTGTAAACAACCACTTAAGTTTCTCAAAAGATTTCTGACAGTCCATAGTCCAAGCAAAGGGTTGGTTAGGTTTTGGCTTAGAAGGAGAAGGGCTGGTTTTTAGAAGTTCAGTTAGAGGGAGGCCTACCTCTGCAAATGAAGGAATCAATTGCCTATAAAGGTTTGTGAACCCCAAGAAACTTTGCAACTGTTTGCACGTCTTAGGGGGTTGCCAGTCCAACACAGCTTTCACTTTTTCAGGATCCATTTCAATTCCCTAGAACAGGGGTCTGCAACCTGCAGCTCCAGAGCCACATGCGGCTCTTTTGGCTCTCTGCTGCGGCTCCCTGTTGGCTGATCCCACCAGTGGCTAGCCCTACCCCACCCCTCCCTGTCTCTCCTCACCTGGCCTGAGAAGGTAAGGGTGATGCCGGGGGATGGAGACTCGCTCCATATTCCAGAGCAGGAGGTGACTGGGTGGGAGTGAGTGACATTGAGTTGGCCACGCCCAAGTCACACCAGTTGTTAAATTATTGGCTCCCGGTGTTTACTGTTCTGTGGGAAAACAGGTCCAAATGGCTTTTTGAGTGTTTAAGGTTGCAGACCCCCACCCTAGGTTGACACTCAGTAGCCTACCTAGTCCAGAGAAGTTATTTGAAACTCGCATTTTGAGAGCTTTGCATAGAGCTTTGCAGCTAGAAGTTGTTTCAACACTTGTCTCACAAGTTTCACATGTTCTTCAAAAGTTTCACTATATACAAGAATGTCGGTCCTGCAACGATCATAATGTGAGAACCAATCCTATATTTTTTGCTGTGCCACTAAAACTTTGAATGGTCACTAAATGAATAGTTATAAATTGAGGACTATCAGTAATCATAAGGAGAATTTTTATAAAATGATGCGTCATTGCTTATTCTATTTTTATTTATTTATTTGATTTGTCAATCGCTTACAAGATACAGGTATAAGAATAAACATAGTTTTGAATACATGAGATGGATACTTATAAGAAAAATAAAAAGAAACAATAGGACAGGGACGGTAAGCATGATTGGTGCGCTTATGCACGCCCCCTATAGGCCTCTTAGGAAGGGGGTGAGGTCAATAGTAGACAGTCTAAGGTTAAAGTTTTTGGGGTTTGGGGAAGAAACCACAGAGTCGGGTAGAGTATTCCAGACATTGACCACTCTGTTGCTGAAGTCGTATTTTCTGCAATCAACTTTGGTGCGGTTAACTTTGAGTTTGTATCTATTGTGTGCTCTTGTATTGTTATGATTGAAGCTGAAGTATTCATTTGCAGGTAGGACATTGCAATGAATGATTTTATATACTATATTTAGATTGTCACCAGAAAAATGGTCTAAAATGTTAAAGGTATCTCAAATGTATGTTGGAAATGTTAACAACAGGAAGGGACCTCTTAATCATGTTTGGTAGACATGTAAAAGAAGCTTTAAAAAGTGGATTCAAATACGTACATTAATTTAGAAGATCTTAAATGTATAATTGAAACCAGAGATATTCCTTCTGGGATTGATGGACAAATAATTGGAAAAATACACATAGAACTTTTTTTACATATATGACAATAGCAGAGAGACATTTAAATGCATGATGGTGCAAAGATTCGCCATGAATGGTGAAGTTGATGGGGCAGGCTAAGTTGAGGAAACTGACAGCCTTGATTAGATACAAGACATTGATTAATTTTTAAGGCTGATTAGAAACCCTTTCTGGACTTTTTGCACAAATCAGAAAAAAAATGAAATTATAACTTTTTTAATGTAATTTTATACTCACTGTAAAGGAAAATTGGAAGCCATTTCTTTGTATTTCTTTTTCATTCTTTACCTTTTATTTTCTTTTAGTTTAATTGTTATATTTTCTCAGTGATTATCTTGCTATCTGAAAAAAATGAATCTAATCAATATATCTTAAAAAACCCTCTTTTGTGTTCATCTATTATGAGGCAAATGTAATAACATGTCCTGTCCATTTATATTTCCATTGCAATGCTATTTTTATGGCAACTTTGAAAGTAGTATATCCTTGATTTTCCTCATTTTTAAATCTATCTGTGGACAAGATTTTTGCCTTTCTTTTTCTATTGTCTGCTGCATAACTCAAAGCTTTTCTATAAAAAAGATTTTTATAAGTTCCATACTTCACTTCTATGGCAGACCAGACATGAAACATGACCACATGAAGTAATTCTGCTTTAGAGGTTGTAAGGTTACGTTAAAAAAAATTCTTCCAAATCTGAAAGTCTCTTTTTACTGCCCTAATAAATTAAGGTAGATTATTTCTAAATTTCTTTCTCTGCTTGTAACTCAGTTGTGGCCTCCTCTCCCTTTTATCTGATTGTTCGCTAGACAGCCACTCTTCTCTCCATCTTCTGAGGTTATTCACGCATTCCATTATTCTTTTTCATGTAGATGACTTTACAATAAAACTATCTTCTCTCTGAAAACATACATGAATATTTCTAAATCTTAAAATTGGCCATACATGTTCTCTCTGCCCTATTTTGAAGGAAAACTGCCCCGGGAAAAATAGAATTTCTGGAGGTTGCTTACAGGTTACTTTTCCCCCCCATTCTTGTAATCTATATATATATATTTCTCATTTAGGTATATAGAAGAGGAAAAGCGTATTGTAAGTTGGTAATTTTATATATTTTCTGAGCAACAAATTACTGTAGATTGAATATTTGAATTGCTATTTTTATTCTTTTTCCTACTGAAAAAAGCCCTTCCTTGTCTGAAAATGATTGGATGAATAAACAAGCAATTATATTCTCCTCCCATTTCTCACCTGCTGCTGCCTAAAATGCCTAGGAAAAGTCTGAAGAGGTGGTCTGGCCTTTCCTAAGTCTTCTGCTCCCCCACTTTAATAGATTATTGTCCTTTCCCCCATTATATTGGAGAATACATTTTCACACCCAGCTTGACTTTTATTAGGCTAATAAAATAATGGACCACAAACTGCACACACTTTAAAGTTCACGTTGTATGTGGCAATGCAGGAATCCACAGTCAGGAGTCCACTGTCAGGATTCCATAAATTTTGGAAGAGCTGGTTAAAGGGTTGGTCTTTCTGAGAGTGGACAAAGAATTTTCAAATTCAAATGGCTGAATTCATCTTAACACCCCTAGCTCCCTCAGCCATTCATCATGCAATTAAGCCTCCATATCCTTTATCATCTTTGCTGTTCTTTTCTGTACTTTTTCTAGGGTCTCAACATATTTTTCTCTTTGTGTGTGTGTGATGACCAGAACTGGATGCTGTATTCCAAGAGTGGTCTTACTAGAGCAGTATCATCACTTCTCTTGACTTGATGCTACCCCTCCTTCAATGCAGTTTAGGACTGCATTGGCTCTCTTGGCAACTGCAGTTCATGTGTGGCTCATACTTAAGTGGTGGCCCACTAACATTTCTAGATCGCTCTCTCTCATTATCTTTGGAGGCTGATAGTTTATCTAGCAACTCTGGACCAGGCTGTTTATTATTGGTCTCCTGATCTGAGCTCACCATAACAATTTTTCTAGAAATAAAACAGAGGCATTTGACCTAGATCAGCAACAGTGGGCTAATCTCATAGTTGTTTAAAAATTTTCTAAATAAAACCATAGGGGGAAAAATTCTTTTTAACAATTAACTGAGGTTTTATATGTCTGAGATGTTCCTTTATCTGCTGTCTTCCAAACAACTTCCAAACAGGAAATGAATCTGAAAATAACAAGCAGATGCTACTAGAGAATCCTTCCACAATCCTCTTTGGTCTGGTCTGGTGTTCATCATTTTGTCACCCACAGCAAAATCAAGGCTGCTGCTCCCCTATGTTTATTCTTATACCTGTATCTTGTAAGGTCCTGCCTCTCCTTTCTGTTCAAGAAGGCATGGACTCTTGAAACTTTACCATTTCAAAAGAAAATTTTTACTGAAAGGAAGCAAATGCAGGACAATGCAAAGCAGGGTCTGAGTTCCCCCCAGGCAATTCCGTTAGGATAAAGTGGTTAGAAACCCCTCCTCTCAGTTTGATGTTGAATGAGCTAATCCACAGGTGTTGAAGATGTTGTGGAAAGAGATAAGGAGTCATTCCCATGTGCTTCTTCTGTGAGGCTTCCAAACTGAAAGAAAACAGATGGCCCTCCCTCACTGTACATTCCCCAAGGTAAATCAAAGCACAGGGCAGAATAGGTGACAGGGTAAAAGTTATAACTGGGGAAATTACAGGAAACATAGGAAACTGGATGAGAGCAATAAATGAGTAAAAGAATCCAGGGCTCCCTCTCCACATGAATGGCAGTATCACGATAGAGATTTGACATGCTGCCCCCCACACCCCTTCAAAAAAAACAAGGGGATTACCTGTAAAAGAAAACAGAATGATGATTATCAAAGAGAGTTCGGTTTGTTAGGACATTTCAAGTGAAACTTTTTCAACAATGTAGGGGCCCTAATATGCTTCTTAGCTACCCACTCATTTTGTGAGGTGGCTAAGTGTTTCCAGGAGACTAGGTATTGAGTGGAACCACCGTGGGTGTGGGAGTCAAGGATTTCTTTGATTTCAAAGTGTCGTTCTCCTTCGACCATAATAGGAATGGAGGAGCTTCTGCTTGGGTCTCAAAGGGGATGTGATTTCAGGTTTCAAGAGGCTGCAGTGAAAAACTGGGTGGACCTGCCTAAGTGTCTCGGAGAGTAGTAATTCTACTTTTACTGGGTTGATGATTCTAGTGATTGGGAAAGATCCTGTGAATATGGGTCCCAATTTCTTTGAGGGTTGTAAGTAGGAATTGTAGGAATTTTGTGGACAGGTAAACTTTATCACCTATTTTAAATCCTCCTTTTTTCAGCTTGGGCTTTAAAAGTGGCACTAGCCTGCTTCAGGGCTAGTCTCACTACTGGACAGGTGTTTTGTAGTTATTGTATCCACTCCTTAAAGGGAGGGTATGATTGGTTCTTCTACTGGTAGTTCTGGCATTGGGATGAAGCCTTGGCCAGTGGCAATTCAAAATGGGGTGAACCCAATGCTAGAAAGTTATTATAGGCAACTTCTGCAAAAGGCAGGAGGTCGGTCTAGTTATCTTGTTGATAGTTAATAAAGCATCTTTTCTTTTAAAGTTTTTATTAGTTTTTAAAAACAAACATAAACAAACAAACATAAAAACATCAAGCCATCTTCCATATGTATACATACAGTGTGCCGGTTGGTTTACAGATTGTTTTGTGCTTCCATTTCGTAGTCTTCAATTACAATTACGTTGCATATAATCTCGTATTTTCAATCAAAAATTAAATACCTTAGTATCATTATTAATCAATCATTTGACTATACTTTTATTCATTCATGTTTTACAAGATAATCATAATTTACTTAGTTTGTTTTATAACAGTTCATATTATCATCCCAAATCTATCCTAAAATCATTTTGTAGATATAATAAGAAAGAAGTACATCTTTACATATTTATTATTTTCTAAAAGTCTACATATTTCATTACTGTATTTTATTGTCTAACCATTGATAGAATAGATCCCAAATTTTATAAAATTGTTTATCCTCTTGTTCTCTAATTTCAAATGTCAATCTACTCATTTCAGCACATTCCAATATTTTCTTAATGATTTCCTCCTGTGATGGTGTTTTCTCATTTTTCCAGTTTTTGACAAATACAATCCTAACCCCTGTTAATACATTTACAATCAGATATTTCAAGTCTTTACTATATATTTCAGGTAAAATTCCCAATAAAAATATCTCTGGTTTCAAGTCTATATGTTTTTTTGTCATTTTTTCCAACCACGTGTGGATTTTAGTCCAGTATTTTTTAGCATCCGCACAAGTCCACCACATATGGTAATATGAGCCAGGTGTCTGATGACATTTCCAACATTTTTCGGATTTATTCTTGAACATTCTTGCTATTCTTGTTGGGGGAAAATGCCACCTGTAAAACATCTTATACAAATTTTCAACATTGTCATTTTATAATTTTGAGATATAAAATTCTGGGTAATATATTCATCTTGATTGTTGAAATTCTCCCTATTAGTGACAGTTGTAAATTTTCCCATTCCGCCAGATCTAGCGCTTTTTGCCATTTCTCTAAATCAATCCCATATCCAAAATTCTTCCCCCAAGCAATCATAGTTTCTTTAACTTGTTCTTCTTCTAATTTAATTTGTAATAAATATCCATACAATTTTTTAATCACCTTTTCATCAGTACGTGTCAAAATCTTATCTAAATCAGTCAATTTATCATAGAAACCTTCCATTTTAGAATCTTTATCATACCTTGAATGTATTTGCGCATATGAAAACCAATTCATCTTTAAACCTTGTTCCTCTAGTTTTTGTATAGATCTGAGTTCACCCTTTTCATTCAATATTTCACCATATCTAACTGTTTGTTCCTTTTTGTATATTATAGGATAAGGAAATGCTTCAATAGTCGATAGCCAGACTGGAATTTTCAAATAACATTGTCTTTTAATCTTCTCCCAGTTTAACCACAGAGACTCCCGTATATAATGTCTTCTAAAATACCCCTGTGTTCCTTTATACCATAAAAAAGCATGCCACCCCAACAACAAATCATGTCCTTCTAATGTCAAGAATGTAGTATTTCTTAGTGTTATCCATTCCTTAACCCACATCAGATTTGTAGCTTGATAATACAACTCCCAATTAGGCAAACCAAATCCTCCTCTAATTCTAGCAGCTTGCAAAAGTTTTAACTTTATTCTTGCTTTCTTACCTTGCCATATATATTTCAACACATTTTTATTTAAATCTTCAAAATAGTCTTTTCCAAGCCTAATTGGAATTGTTTGAAACAAATAGAACATTCTGGGTAATATATTCATCTTGATTGTTGAAATTCTCCCTATTAGTGACAGTTGTAAATTTTCCCATTTCGCCAGATCTAGCGCTATCTGCTGTTTAAGTTTGATATAATTATTCTCTTTTAGTGTACTACATCTTGCTGTCAAATATATCCCCAAGTACTTGATCTTATTCGTGACCTGAATTTTCAATAGGTCTGCCAGTTCTTCCTTTTGTCTTAATAGCATATTCTTTGTCAAGATCTTTGTCTTATCTTTATTTATTTTCAAACCAGCCACCTTTCCATATGTCTCTATCTTTTCTATTAATTTTGATGCTGTTTCTAGAGGGTCTTCTAAGATGAAAACCACATCATCTGCAAATGCTTGCAGCTTAAATTCTTCCTTTTTGATTTTCATTCCTTTTATATTCTTTTCATCTCTAATATTTCTGTTTAGCACTTCCAAAGTTAACACAAACAACAAAGGCAATAGTGGGCACCCTTGTCTTGTTCCTTTTCTTATATTGATAGAGTCTGTCAGTTCTCCATTTATCATAACCTTTGCCGTTTGCTTATAGTATATAGCTTCTATTGCTTGAATATATTTTCTAGCAAAGCCCATCTGTTCCAACAGTAATAACATGAATCGCCAATTCACATTATCAAATGCCTTCTGTGCATCTAGAAATATCAGAGCCATTTGTTTTTCAGGATGTGCCTTGTAGTATTCCAAGGTGTCCAAGATTACTCTCATATTATCTTTAATTTGTCTCTTTGGCAGAAATCCATTTCAGGATGAATAAAATTATTTAGATATTTTTTAAGTCTTTCTGCCAATATTGAAGCAAAGATTTTATAATCTGCATTTAGAAGAGAAATAAGTCTATAGTTCTTAATTTGTAATGGATCGGCCTCCTCTTTTGGAATAAGTGCAATATAGGCTTCTGACCATGATTTAGGTATCTTTTTCTTTAACACAACTTCATTCATAACTTCTAGCAATGGAAGATTCAACGATTCTTGTAATGTTTTGTAAAATTCTGCCGGAAGTCCATTTGGGCCTGGTGCCTTTCCATTATTTTGCTTCTTGAGTGCTTCAGTTAACTCCATCATTGTTATATTGCTTTCTAACATTGTTTCAATCTCTTTAGGTATCTGAGGTAAATTAGCATTCTGTAAGTACTGTTTAACTCTTTCCTCATCAATATTCTCTTGAATATATAGTTTCCATAGAAGTCTCGAATGATTTCCTTCTTCTCTTTACTACCATAGCAAACTTGGCCTTGGTCATCTGTTAATTGCAATATTTTCCTTGATTCTTTCTCCTTTCTCAATTTGTATGCTAACCATCTACCTGGTTTGTTTGCGTTTTCAAAGTAGTTCTGTTTAGCACCTCTAATTTTCTGTGCTAATTCTTCTTTTTCTATTTGACGCATTTTATGTTTAACTATATCCATTTTTAGCTTGATGTCCTTTTTCTGTGGCATTTTCTGTAGGTCTTTTTCAAGTCTTTTATACTCATCCTCTATAAGGCCTTAGAGGATAATCTTTTCATAGTATTCCTTTTCCTTGTATAGTCTATTATCAAGCCTCTAACATATGCCTTCATTGTATCCCATACATTCTGAATTGATGTATCTTCTTTTTTGTTTTCTCTAAAGAAAAAAGGCAATTCTTTCTCCATCCACTGTGTGAAGTCTTAATAAATAAGTTAGTTAATAAAGCATCTTAAATATTGTTCCAGAACCAAGATCAGTCTCTCTGTTGAACTCTTAGTTTGAGGATTATGACTAGAACTTTGGCCCTGGTCAGTCCCAAGAAGGTCCAAAAAGGCCTTCCAAAACTTTGAAGTGAATTGGACCCACTGATCAGATATTATCTTTTGTAGGGCTCCATGTAGCCGATAGATATGATGCAGGAACAGTTTAGTTAGTGCCCTAGCAGTGGGGATTTTTTGGCAGGGAATGAAGTGGACCTGCTTGGAGAAAAGGTCTGTTGCAACCCAGATAACAGTTATTCCTCCCACTTCAGGTAACTCTACAATAAAATCCATAGAGATCTCTCTCCAGGATGCTGAAGGCTCAGCTACTGTCTGTAAAAGAACGTTTTTTTTTCCCTTCTCCTCTTTGCTGCTGCACAGACAGGGCAACTGGCTACATAGCTTTCAATGTCTTTCTTAAGAGATGGCCACCAGAATTCCCTTTCGATAAGGTGTAGGGTTTTCATGAAACCAAGGTGACCAGCCAGTTTGGAGTCGTGGCATGTTTGCATGAGAGGAATTCTCTGAGTAGCTGGAACATATAATTTTCCTCCCACTCAAGCTAAGTCATCTTTAATTAAATAGGTGTTTTTATGGCTAGGAACCAGTCATCAGTTTTTTAATGCCTGAGTGGTAGCATTATCCGTTAGTGGTTCTTGTTTAGCTTGCACCCTGGTTATCACTTTGGTTGCCAGTTGAGAGGCTGGGACCAGGGCTTTGATCATTTCAGGTTTCCCACTGTTAAACTGAGGCTTTCTGGGTAGTGCGTCTGCTAAAAGTTTCCCCCCACCCCCGGGAAGTATTTTATGTTGAAATTGAAATGTTTGAAGTACTGAGCCCAGCAAACTTGTTTGGGGGAGAGTTTCTGTGGGTTTTTTAGGTCCTCTAGGTTTTTATGATCAGTCCAGACTTTGAAAGATATTTTATCCCCCTCTAGGAAATGCCTCCAAGTTAGGAGAGGCCACTGTATTGCAAAAGCCTCCTTCTCCCAGATAGCCCATCTCTGCTCAGTGTCAGTTAGTTTTTTTAGATGTGTTTGCACAGGGATGCAGTTGGCTCTGCTGGTCTTCTTGGAGTAGGATGGTTCCGACTGCTACATCCCTGGCATCTGCCTGTATGATGAATGGCTGTTCTGGATCTGGGTGTTTTAGGACTGGTTCGGCTGAGAACAATTCTTTCTGTCTTATCAAATGCTACTTGGCATTCCATGGTCCAGTTGATGGGCTGCTTTGGTTTTGGTTTGTGCAAACGCTGGGATAAATTGTTGGTAAAAGTTTGCAAACCCCAGGAAGCTTTATAGTAGTTTGTAGGGGTGGTGGGTGAGGTGGGGCAGTGGAGCCCATAAACTGCTTGCACTTTCCCTGGGTCCATTTCCATGCCCTCGTGGGAGATCCTATATCCCAGGTAGTCAATTCTACCTTTGTGGAATTCACATTTATCAGAGGCATCTTGGGTAAAGAGTAGGAACGTCCAGGCCAATTGCCTAATAGCAAGATTCCATGCAGAAAATCCTGGGGGGGTGGGGGGGGGGGTGAGTTCGCAACCCTAAATTCTACATCTGCACTCAGTTTGTTTTTGCTTTATACAGGTCACCCTTCAAGATGTGAGAGGAACCGAATGTCAACTCATAAAACATTCCCATGCCTTTTTTAGTAGTTGCCATAAAGAAAAGAGGTGGGGGGGAGAGTGAAAGCCAAAGATGGTGTGGACGGTCTGGGTGAGATACTTTTAAATCTGAATAGGATATAAAACTGTATTTATTAAGGACAATTGCATTCTAGTGTAATGTATAAGAGAGCATGGAATCCTTAATTGAAAGCTTTTAATGAGTTGTGGAAAAATGTATATTTCCATTACTGGCATGAACTGCTGTAAACATCTGTACATTTGATCTCAAAAAGATGAGACTAAAAAGCTTGATTTACTTAGTGTAGCTTGACAGAGTGAATTATTAAATTGAAATAGCTATTAGAGTTGCAAATACTTGAGGATAGCATGGAGAAGAAAATCATTTTGAGATAGCCAATCCATTTACTCCTTGGCCTGCAAGGTTTTAAGAATGATTGAAAACAGGGCTAAGTTTTGTTATTTTTTAAAACCCACTTTTATTATTTTTTATAAATAAGATAGAAAACTTTTATTTTCCTAAAATAACCTTGAGGTGAAGTGTGTTGGGCTGGAAGAGAGAGTAACTGGCCCAAAGCCACCAAGGCATTTTTCATGACAAAGGCAGAATTAGAACAAACAATCTCAGGTTATGTAGCCTGGTGCCTTTGCCACCAGACCAGGCACCTCCAAATTTGGAACTTTGGAGACCCCTGCACTAGACCAAACTGAATGAGATTTTGAATGGGTTGAATAAGCTTTTCAGCCAATGTATCTCCTGGATTTCTTACAACACAGACTTCTACCTTCTCCTATGACAATCCTGATTTTGAATGAGGTCGATAGGAAAGGGGGTGGGAGCCCAGATCATCTCTTTCCTAAACACCCTGAAGTGGCTGATAGTTGGAATAGGGAAGGCAGTATGGATAACCCTCTCAATTGTCTTGCTAGCCAACCTAGAGCTGATGCCAATTATTTTTGGGAGAGCAGGAAAAAACTTCCCCCATGTCCTTCTTTGATCTGGGCATTGTTTCCACAACCATAACTGCCAGTAGCAAATGCTCTGTCCTTCATGGGTAAAACAAAATCAAATAAATACAAAACAAGTTGGCTTGCCACCATGACAATGAGGTCAAGAGCTCTCGATGCTGTCCATGAGTCTCAGATTGCCTATTTATACTTTCAAAACTCTCCAGTTTGTTGGATGTCAATCCTAATTAAAAAGTTGCAATTACATATTTTGTTTCCATAAATTGTTTTCAGGAAGATTCTCAAAATCTTTCATTAAATTGCTCCTGCAAAGGAAGCTCCGGTGCCACAATTCACCCTATCAGACTGGCTTTCTAAAACCAGGTGATTTTATTTTTCTGGCCTATGGTGACACCATCATGTCAGATACAGCCTTGTTCACCTTATTGTGTTCACTATGTGATTGGCAGCGTCTTAGTTTTTCTTTTAAAGTGAAAAGTATTCCATGACATATGTTGACCACAGCTGAAATTGGTGGATATTCTTTATTTATTAAACAAATTTATATAGCCACCCAGGCGACTCAGGATGGTTGACAGCAATCGAAGGACTCCTGGCGTTGGGGTGGGGGATATTGTTGAACAGTGGAATTGTTTTGGGTGGAGGCAAGAAGAAAATACTCGCTCTCTCTCCCTCTCTCCCTCCCTCCCTCTCTCCCTCCCTCTGTTTTATACAGACATACACACACACACACACACACACACACACACACGTTTCCAAGTGAGCTGTTATTAACTACATGTTTTGTGCTAACAAAACCTCAAAGTAGAACATCAAAGTAGCTCTCAGCAGCAGATTTTCAGTTCATAAAAAATCTGGAATCTTAAAATTATGGTTCCCATAGCAACTGCAAAATAGCAATTATCTTCATTTTGTCCATTTCTTTAGCAGAAAGTTGTATTGATTGCCTAAATTTATAGCTCACCTCCCTCCCCCCTTTACTGAAGCTGAAATAGGCTTTTTAGAAGTTGTGTGTGTGATGACTGGAAGAGCCTGTTGACTCTCTCCCCTTCCATCTGTGTATCTTGCTTCGTCTTGCCTTCATGCTCAATCTTGCTTTGGCAGATAATATTCAATCTCGGTGCAAATGCTGAACCCCTTTGAAGGGTTTGTGCACAATTTGTTTCCAATTAGATTGCGAGATTGACTCTTTGTGAGGTGCATAATCTGTGGGATAGACTGCATCAACCATCTTTCTATATATCATGAGTAATAAATATTGCTGCAATAAAATTCATTGCTTGTGACACCTCTTATTAATGCCACCATGGCTCAGCAAAGAGATAGCAACAAGGGAAGAATTTATGCAGCTCCTGGACTATCATCAGCTATGTCCATCTTGCACTTTCCAAATCCTTCTATGGTATCATTAAACAAGAAGCATTTTGTGGGACAGCACAAAGTGATGCTGGGTGTAGAGGAATACAGACTTATGGGTCCTCAGAAAACTTATAAGTTTTTTTTCTTCTCCCTCCCCTTTTTCTAGTCACAGTTCCCCTGAATTGACTGGACAGAAAGTAACTAGAAGAGGATCTGTGTCTAGGGCAACATGCTCAGATATAAAGAAAAATCTCCAGCACAGTTTTTGGGGAGGCAAACTAGTTCAGAGCTGAACCACAGGTTTCCCAGGCAGCTTTGCCACAATTTATTTCTATCTCTGAACATAAAAACAAATAAAATAAAATGAAGAGACTTTAGAATATATCAGTCATAGTATTTGACACAGAGAGAAATCTAAATTAAACAAATACCAGGAAATGTACAGATTGTTAAAATTTTAGAATGTATCAGAGCCATTATTTGTAATATAGTTCAATTTCTTGCTATAGTCAAAATATGTATATACAACAAACAGAGAAGCATGTAGACTAAAACAACTTAAATCAAAACCCAAACTTAAAAGAGACACCTGAATTGTTCTCTATTTCAAAGATCTTAAATTTTGTCAAGACTTCAGACTCACTCCATCCATCCATCCATCCATCCATCCAGACTTCAGTAAGACATTTGACAAAATAGACCATAACCTATTCTTTGTAAGATGAAAAAAACAAAAACAAATAAACTGTAGGATAGAAAGCATCACCACCAGATAGATTCATAACTGCCTGACCAGCTGCATTCAATGTCCTCAATGGAATTGCTGTACATCTATATGGAGGGAAGCATACAGTGGGGTAACTCAAGGTTCTCTTGGTACCAGTACTCTTCAACATTTTCATAAATGATTTAGACAAGGGGGTAGAAGGGGACCTTGTCAAATTTGCAGATGACATCAAGCTTGGTGGGGCTGGGTGGGAATAGCCAATATTTTGGAAGATAAATTCAAGCTTCAGAAGGATCTTGACAGACTTAAATGTGGGCCCTATCCATCAAGATACTCTTGAGTGGTGTGAAAAGTAAGGTTTTACCTTAAGGCAAGAAAAACCTAATTTATAGGTAGAGAATAGGAGGCTCAACAGCATTAACTGTGAGAAGGATCTAGATGTCCTAGTGGAACACCACTTAAGTATGAGTCAGCAGCATGCTGCAATTGCCAAACAAATCAATGCAGTCCTAGGCTGCATCAACAGAGGGATAGTATCAAGATCAAAAGAAGTGATAGTACCACTCTATACTGCACTAATGAGGCCACATTTGGAATATTGAATCCATTTCTGGTCACCATGTTACAAAAAAAGATACTGAGCACCTAGAAAGAGTGCAGAGAAGAGCAACAAAGATGATTACGGGATGATCTTGAGACTAAACCATACAATAATCAATTATGGGAATTTAATATGCCTAACTTTTAATATGACAAACAGGTGAGGGATGTGGGCAGTGGTGGGATTCTTTTCTGCCTTCTGCACAGGGGTGGATTTGAAGCTGTACAGATGCGGATAGATAACTCAACAAGACGTCCATAACAAATTACATTTATTGGTTCATCAGGTATCCTCATAACTCACATTTGTGATGAAGTTCTTCTTTAATGACCAATCCTTTGTATATCTGCCTTGTAGTAAAAGATGGTTATCTCCTAACCCATCTCGTAGTGATAGAAAGAAGCTGCCATGAGTTAGAGAGTTCAGGCAAAAGTGAGAAAAACCTCCCCCAACCCTTTGACGGTCAATTTAGTGACCAATCGGGATTACAGATGTTGCCATGTGACGTGAACTACATTTCCAAGGATACCTTTAACTACATTTACCATGATGCATTCCCTTAAGGGGACAGCTCATAATTCCTAAGTAACTATCCAATTCCCATAGACTGGCTGGGACAGCACAGATTCAAATATTTTTACCCCCAGTTTGGTGGGTGTGGCTTGGTGGGCGCGCTTTGCATGCACTTTGCGCAGGCGCAGAGATGTTAGCTCAGGTGCAGTGGCGTTCTAACGTCCTGCAAGCCTGCACTCTCCCAGTCACTTCAGCTGCTGCCGCGCGGCACTCTGCTGTGCCGCACAAGGCAGCTGCACTTCAAATTCAGAGGATAAAGGTGAGTATGGGAGTCCAGGCAGGCAGGTGGGCCCAACAGCAGAGTGGCGGAGAGAACCAGTTTGGTCTCTGCTGCTCATCACAGCTACCCAGCTCAGCAGAACCAGGCCGAACCAGTAGAATATCACCACTGGATGTGAGTATGTCTAGTCTATCGAGGAAAAGGATTAGGGGGAACCTGATACCTGTCTTCCAGTACTTGAGAGGCTGTCACAAAGAAGAAGGGAAGGGATTGACTTATTCTCCAAGGCACCAGAAGGCAGGACAAAATGTAATGGGTGGTGATCCAACCTAGAACTGAAGAGAGATTTCCTGACAGTGGGAACAGTTAATTAATGGAACCCTTAATGGAACACCTGGACTCCTGGGTGCTCTATCACTGAAGGCTTTCAAGAAGAGACTGGTCAACCATTTGACTGGGATAGTATAAGTCTCCTGCCTTGAGCAGTGGGTTGGACAAGGAGGGCTCCAAGGTCCCTTCCAGCCCTAGGATTCTATGATTATAAATTGTACCAGTGGAATTAAGGAAGCCTGAGAATAATGAGAAACTTTATAATATGAACTTTAAGAAACTCAGATAATTTCATGCAGAAGCAAGTCAAGATTGTTTTGACCCCAGAGTATAGGAATAGATTCAAGTTACAGAAAGACAGAATCTGAACAAATATTACAGAAACCTAACAGCAGTCTGAAAGTGGAATCTATTAACTAAAGAAATGGTGGAGTCCCCTTTACTGGGCATATCCACAGAGAGGTTAGACCAGTGCAGCCTCTTCTAAAGATTCTGCTGTTGATTCTTGCATTGAACAACAGATCAGACATTATGACCTAAAATGGCCCCTTTCTATAGCTGTGGTTTTCCTTGCAGCCCTTGAAGCCAGTAAAAGAAAATCAGCTTAAAACAATTGTCAGGTGGATTCACTGAAGAAGAGAGGCAGCACAGGTCTTCTTTGCGGTTTGTGGGGTTTCCCCTTGGCCAAGAAGAGAGGCTAGACTATATTCATTCTTTAGGTAGTTTTTTTAAAATAATGTGCCCTCCATTTAGTTCGTCTCTCTGAAGTTGTGATTTATGAGCACCCATCAGCTGTAGGAAATGCTGAAGGGGAAACAGGCAGATCTTTGGCAGGCTTTGAAGGGGCGCTTTCAGATGGTGTGGGGGTAGGAAGCACACCCTCACTACAATTTCAGCCACAGTGATGCGCTTGTCATGTTCCTGAAAACCGCTCTCTGCCTTCTCTTTCCTAAAGCGCAATTGTCTCACAGTTTCCAACCTATTTGGGTATGTGGAGTGTCTTGGGGCTCCTTGCCAGGAGGGTCTCACTGCCTCTTTGTGTCAAGCACTCCTAGATCAGGGGAAAGACTCTTCTGGGGGAAAAGCCCACCCACCCACCTGCCTGCCTCTCTGAAAGAGCATGAAACCCCCACTCCCCCACCTTACACACAGTGGCTTGTTCATCTTTAAATGGAATTAGTGTTGCAAACTGTCTCAATTGGTTTAACATTCATTCCGTAGTCAAGCTTCTCAAAGGTGGTGGCAACTGATGCAAATTGCTTCTGACAGTTTTCATTAAAAATTAAGTAGGGTACAGTTCAAAAGGAATTATATTAATTTTTTTTTTAATCTTGTGTAAATTAAAGAAACAATGAATATAGTTGGTAGATTTGCAAAGCTGTGATTTTTTAAATGCACTCTAGGAAATATGTGTTCCTGTTGGGAACTCACTCACACACTCAGTTGCACAGAGGGAACAACAACATGCACAGCAAAACAAAATCCTTCAGAGATTATGAGTGTTCTTTTTCTTTTTTTCTCAATCCAGCTGTTTTATTGTCTGTCTTTCCTTTCAGCGATGGCTGCCCCTTAAAAACACATCCCAGATATTTTATCTGCAGGCTAAACATAGCCAGTTCCTTTAATCTTTGCTCACAGGGTTTTATTTTCAGATCAAAGTGCTAATTTGTCTGAGTAAGAAGTTTCTTTTCTTTTTTGAAATGTTAAGTTTGCATACTTCAACTACATCTTTTCAATAAGTTGTTTGGGTTCTCTGAGACATTAAGCATGGGGGGAAGTTCCATTATCAGAGTTTGTCTTTTGATGAGAAATGCAGGAAATGTTATTTTTGACTAACATGTTCTAAAGCCTAAAAAATATGGGAGACTAGCTGTAAATGACAGACTGCTGGCTTAAAGTGCATTGTCTCTCATATGGACTGGTCAAGATACATGTCAGCATACACATATGTTTAAGCTGACAATATATTTGAATGAAACATTATTCAAACACATCTTAATTAGTCCATATGAGGCCAGCAGCCTATCATTTAGTCAGTAGAGCTTCTAATGGAATGGGACAATTTGCCATGGCCAACTTGCCACCAGACAACTCACTGCGGGACAATTTAACCATTTAATTTAATTATTCAAAATAAATAAAATGTATTTTAATTTTTGTCATTTACATTTCATTCTGTCCCTCTTTTTGCATCCTTTCTTTAATGATGCTATTCCACCATTTGTTTGATAGTTGTGTAACTCTTGTCCTGCAGCAAGTTGTCCATTGGCGAGTTGACCGTGGTGAATTGTCATAGATCAGGGGTGTCAAGCTTGATTTAATTGAGGGCTGGATTGGCATTGTAATTGTCCTCCAGGGTCTGGGGGGAGGTGTGGTTAGGGCAGTCGACTGGGCATGGCCCGGGGCATGGCCAGTTTGACACCACTCATGTGGCTGGTACCTGTCGGGACTGGATGGGGTTGGGGAGGGAATCCAGGGGTCTCCATTGGGTGGGGTGGGCACAGGAGGCACATACCATGGGATGAGGGGAGGCAAGGCAAGGGACAGGGCAGGTACAGACGGAAACCATTGGCCACCACACACTACCCTTTGTGTGCTGGGGGTGGGGGGGTGATTTCCAGGTGTAGCCACAGCCTGCTGGCCCCTTAGCTGGTGCACGTTGCAGCTCCGGATGCTGCCATCACTGAGCTGGCTGTCCATGCGGACTGCTGGACAAGCTTACTCTATCCCACTGTCTATTTTGGCTTGCAGCTGGAGAGCAGGTCATCTCCTCAGCCCCCTTGTGGGGGGCTTGGCCTGCACATGGAGCACGTTCCCCTCACACACCCAATGCATCTTGGCCCCACCAACTGGTATGTTCAAGAGAGAAGGAATGCACCAATCTCTGAGCTCTCCCATCTCCAGCACCAATCAAGCATAAAGCAGAAATTAATAGTGTCTGGAGCCTTCTGTGCGCACACATGCCTGCCAGGATGCTGTGGGCTGGGCTGAAGCAATGCAGGCTGGCCTCTTACTATTTCCAAGATGACTGCGCAGGCTGGATCTGGCCCATGGGCCTTGAGTTTGACACGCAATGGAATCCATTGTGTATGGAGATGAAAATTTTGAAGAAGATACCTTATTGAAAGACTTGCCCATTATAGCCAGACATAGGATGATTGATGCAACGAGACCCATGAGACATCTCTCTCTCTCTCTCTCTCTCTCTCTCTCATCCACCCATCTCTATCTATCTATCTATCTATCTATCTATCTATCTATCTATCTATCTATCTATCTATCTATTTGACTGCCCATCTTATCACAAGGTAAACTCTAGGCAGTTTACAATATTAAAACAATGAAAAATCTGGGATAAAAGTCATAGTCTTTTATGTTTGTATTATTCATACTATGAGAAATAAACAGGATGTGCTTGAACTCTTATTAGAGAAAGATAAATAGGATTTCATAGATATAAACGATCAACAGAAAGAAGCTGGTGAGAATGCAGAAAGCCTTTGAGAATGCAAGAAGCATTAATAAAAGCAGTTTTGTCTATTAATTCCTACTCAAGGAATGAGCGGGATGATGCCTTCGAAAAGCAAATTGCAGATCTCAGAGTCACAAAGTAGCAGTGATTGCCCTATTTACCCCAACATCTGCTGGAAGACAAATATGGCTAAACACGGCCCTTCCAGAAAATAATGGATTTGTCTTACTATTAATTTTCCACTTCAGAGGGTAGAAAAAAGAGCAAGGAAAATCTTTCCATCTTTGACTTGGTAATACCAGGAATTTACTCAAGGAACTGGAAATAGTAAGACTATCAGGGAGAGGTGCACTTGCAATGGTCTTAAGGAAAATTAAAACTTAGTCAAATGCTTAGGACTTCAATAAAGTAGATTTTTAAAAACTTGAATATATGATAAGAAAGGAGGAGGAGGAGGAGGAGGAGAAGGAGAGACATACATGATAACCATACTATTTCTTTATAGGGTAACATTATATAAAGAACAGATGCAAAAGCAATAAACCAAAGAAATAAAACATGGCATTTGAAAAAAGAGGAAATTGTAGCTAAATTTGGTTTATATAAACACTATTCACTCTATCTTGCAAATCCCTACTTCCAGTGGTGGCATTCAAATAATTTAACAAGCAGTTCTCTGCCCTAAAGATTTCTTCCAACAACCAGTTCACCAAACTGCTCACATAGTTAATAACCGGCTCTCCTGAAGTGATGCGAACTCACTGAATCCCACCACTGCCTGCTTCCACTATGTCTATACAGTTATTTTTTCATTTTTATTTTTGAGAACTTCATTAACTCCATCTGTCTTCCTTTATCTTCTTCTTCCTTTTGACCTTTTATAGTATCATGCCCCTGGTGGAGACTGACTCTGAGGGAGAGGAGGAACAGCCGACAGGGAGTGGAAGGGTGGCTCCAGAGGTTGTGGAGGAGGCTGGAGAAGGCAGAGGCCGTCTGGGCAGTCAGAGGAAGACATAGGCCCATCCCTTCTCCATCCTAGGGCATGCAGGGAGGAGAGGATAAGGGAGAGATATGGTCTACTTGGGTGGAGAGGGCCTTGATCCTCTTCGTGGGCTGCAGCTGTGACAACTGAATAAGAGGACGGACATGCTATGGGTGAGTGCTGGAAACAAAGTGTGTGTTATTTTGGGCTGAAGTTATCTTGGTTGGCATCCTTCCAACAGATGGTGCCATGTTATCTCCTTGAATCTGGTAATTATTTATCCTGGTCCGTTATGGAAATTTCGTCGTTGTAGTTTGTTTGGTTTTTTTAAATTTTTTTTTATTGATTTTTAAAGACAAACATAAATAAACAAAACATAAAACATGAAAACATAAAACATCTTTTTTGAAAGCAGCTTGATCCCGGGTTGCATCTCTTCGTACAGACACAAATTCAAGTTCATGCTCATTTTTATATACCATTCCATATCTTATTACCATTCTACATTTTCTATATAGCTTCCCCCTCTTTTAACTTTCTTAATTTTATTTTATTTATTTCATCTCAATTCAAATCATTATACTTATATTCTTTGTCTGTCCTGTTTCAGCTGTCTATTATCTTTTCTTATTAAACAAAATTTCTCCTGTAATCACTGATTGGAGTATGACGCCTTTATATCTTTCCCCTAAAATTATAACACTTAATATAATACATAACTTCCATTTGGATTCTGCTTGGTACATTCTAAAACTACACATTGTATTTTAAAAAAAGAAAAAAAATATGAATATATAATATAATTAGAACAATAATCCATACCAATTCAATTCTATCATTAATATTAATATTCAATGAAATCTTAAACATTTTATTTTTCAAATAGATATCATCCTTCTATGGGAACACTTATAAACTTTCCATAGTTACTCCCCCCCCACTTCACTTATATTTTATAAAACCTTGAGTAATTAAAATGTTCCCATTCCTTCCTAATTCAATGCTCTCATTTATTTCATTTCATTTATTTTGTTCACAAACATTTCACTGAATTACACTGACTATTTTATCCCACTTTTTAATCATATGTTGTTTCCAATTTTCTAACATTATTTCTGATACAAATATAATAATACAATCTTATGTACCTTTGCAGAATCGCTTTTTCAATTAAATTTTCACCCATTATCTCTGAATAAATCCTGTTTCTTTACATCTTGCTTCAAACCTTTGTAACTTCTCTTCCCTTCCTTCCTCCCTTGCTTCTTCTCTCTCCCCCTTGTCTCTCCATCTCCATTTCCCTCTTCTGTATTCCCCTTTTCTGTTGCTTTCTAACATTATATCCACTTTTCACCTTATTTTTCCCTTTTTTGGCTGTTTTTTTAGGTCTTAAATTCTCCATTCTCTTTCCCCCTCTTTCTTCCCCAGATAAAGTTACTTGTTCATTAAAGATGGCTTCTTCTTTGTCCCAATCTTCTTGTTGCACAGTCTTTTCTTGTAGTTTCTCATAGGTACAGATCGCCATTTCTAAGAATTGAAAAACGGAGCCAAAAGAGCCCTACCCTTCTTGTTCCTCTTTTTTATATTTTTAAAATTCCATTTTCAGTTCATCCACAAGTGATGCCATTGTAGAATTTTTTTAAACAACCACCCAATTGTTTTTAGTCATTCAAATATAATTTCCAAAAGTCCCAAAGTCACCAAGCACTCCAAATACACACAAGCTGTTTCTTTTAACACTTTCTTCTTTTTTCAATTTCTCTTCCTGGGGTTACTATTTAGTTGAAAAGTTCCAGTTAAAATGTATCTTTTAGAAGTCTTATTAAGATTTAACTTTAGATTCTTTTGAATTCCAGGCAGACTCCTCCTTCCAAATCCTGCCCTTATTCTTTTCCTCTCCCTTCCCGCTTATAGCAAATAATAATAATAATAATAATTAGTGTTCAGAAATCTTTGTTGTCCCCTTGGCATTTAATTATATTTCCAATTTAATTACCTATTGGTGCCAAAGTGGATTTTTCCGATTTCTCATTCATCTCTCTTCGCTGTCAACGTAAGGAAGGAGAGTGAAAAAAAAACTTTCCCTTTTCACTTTTATTCGCTGCTTCTGAGTCTTCTTTAGGAGCGATGTATCTTTTATAAAACTTAAATTCCAGGATACCTTAGTTGTTGCTTCTTATCCCGGTCAGCCAAGACTTTCACTTCTTAACTTCTTCCTGCATTTTCTTTTCCGGATGAGTGCTTCTTTGAGGTGGTCATTTCTGACCGCCACTCTTACCACCTTCGGGAAAGGGAGTTTAGCCAGCTGAAGAGGAAAGATGTGGCTTTCCTCGACCCTGCTGGGATCTCCCCCCTCTTCACCACCTCTACGGGGTGGCTTAGCCAGCTGGCTCGGGGCGCTCCAGCGGTGAGCCCAGGCAGAAACCGCGCACGATCGCGGATTACTGCCTGCTGCCGAAGCCCTGCAAGCCAGAAGTTCCAGTTTGTTTGGTTTTTTATTTCACCTTTATCTGCTCATTAAGTTCAGACTGTATTGTTTTCTTTTGAAGACTATTTTTGAGTGTGTTTTATCTCCAACTGAGAATTATTGAACAGTGGGGCCAAGTTGGAGGCATTAAAGGACATTTATTTATGTTTTGGATTTTGTTACGTTTGTGTCACATCACATATGATGGGTCATCACATATGTATTTCTTTTGCAGTCTGATGTTCATTTAGTCTCTCTATAGGACCAATGTCACTACTTACCTTTTAATTCAATTCACATTCACTCCCCTCCTTCTTGACCCTATTTCTTCATCAGTAATTACACTTCTTAAATAACTTCCTTCCTAATTCAATTTGATTTTATGTTTCTACTGATGTACCCAACTCCCAGTTCCATAGACAGACAGAGACATACTCAGAATACTAGCTTCTGATAAATAGAACAGTCATCCAAGACTCAAATTCTAGGCAGACCAGTGCCAAGTGTGGACTTACATTAAGAAAACCTACTCATGAATCTGTGAATGCCTGCCACTCTACAAAGTTAAGAGGACCAAGGACCTACTCTGGAAGTCAGTGACAGAAGTGGCCATCAAACTATGGCATATACCAAGGTGATGTGCTGTTTCTGCTGCTGTTCTGCAGAGGCTTAAACTCTCTCAGCCAAATAATGACAAGGACCGGCTATGGATTCAAGCGCAAAAGTAGAATCGCCATTCTGGCATCTACCTGGATGTAGAAGTTGTATGTTAAGAGTGAACAAGACATTGACTTGCTGATCCACCTGACAGAGATCTACAGTGAAGACACTGGGATTTCATTTGAATTGGAGAAGTATGGCCAGCTAATAGTAAGAAGAGGGAGAGTAGTTAAGACTGATGGAGTGAAACTTCTACTGGGCCACATAGCAAATGTACAGATCAGCTACCATTACTTTCTATCCCACAGTCAAATAGGAACCTTGATGAGGGGGCAATGAAGACAGCTACACCCAAGAACCAACAAAGGATAACAGAGGTCCTGAAGAGTCAGTTCAAAGAGAAGAACAAGATCCATGCCATCCATAAATATGTCCTGCCAATCATTGGATATCTTGTCAGTACAGGGAACTGATGAAAAGAGGATATGGAGGCTGCTGATGTGAAGTTCCTCACAAAAGTACAGAGGTTTCCATCCCAAGTCAAATATCCAGAGACCACACATAACAGCCAGAAATAGGGTGGATTGGGGGATGGGCGTTTCAAAGCCACTGTCCTGGAAGAAACCTAGAGCATCCTAGAAGCATATCACTAAGATGGCACCCGAAGATGAGCTGCTGAGAGAATACTTGAGGCAGCAGCAAAGGTGGGAAGAAGTTCAAGCAGAGGAAGGACCATGGCAAGACAAGACCCTGCATGGAATGTACCATCAGCAGATGGCTGAAATGGGAGACACTGTGGAATCCTGCCAGTGGCTGGAAAGGATTGGACTAAAAGACAGCACTGATCATAGCAGTACACTCAGGCACTATGCATCAGATAAGTAGGGATCTTCCACAATAGACAGGACGCGAAGTGCAGATTGTGCAGAGAGGTCTCAGAGACAGTCTAACACATAGTTTCAGGGTATAAGATGCAGGCAGGAACTCCATACACTGAATGGCACAACCAAATAGCTGGCATTGTGTATAGCAACATCTTTGCAGTGTATGGGCCCGAAGGTCAAATGGGAGATTCCACAGAAGGTCATAGAGAGTAAGAGGACCAAGATCCTGTGGGACTTCCACATCCAGACAGATAGGCAATTCCAGACATTGTAGTAATAGACAACAAAGCAGAAGATAGCTTTTTCTCTTCTCCAGTCAAAGTAATTTGTTCATCAAAGCAAGAGAAAAAGGGAAAAAAGGTCTTTAAGATCTGGAAAAATAGCCCCAAAAGAGAAGAATAAGGTGAAAAGGGGACATTATGTTAAGAAACAACAGAAAGGGGGAAAGCAGAATAAAAGGGAGGTGGAGAGACAAGGGGTTAAAGAGGATAAGGAGAAGAAGAAACAAGAAAGAAAGGAAGGGATGAGAAGTCCTAATGGTGGGGAGCAAGATGTTAAGAAGCAAATTTTTTTTAGAGATAATGGATAAGCTTTATGGTTAAAGGGATTCTAGAAAGGTACATAAGACTGCATTTTTATACTTGTATTTAGAAGTAAACATAGAAAATTAGAAACAATATGTAACCTATATGTAACCTAAAATGTGATAAAATATTTAACATAAATTAGTGAAATTTTTGGTTAAGAAAAGGGAGTACTGTAATGAAACATGATTTAAGATTGTGATGGGGGTGGGTGGGTAATAATCTTTGAAAAGCATAAGTGTTCCCACAAAGGCATGATATTTAATTGAAATGGATAAAATGTTTAAGATATAAATGATTGTTAATATTAATGATTAGAATATGGTATACTAGCGAAATTTCTTGTGAAATGAGAATTGAAGTAGAAGAAGGAGGTACTTCTTAATGAAATAATGAGCTATAATATATGATGAGGGATATAATATATAACTATGGAAAATAGGGCTCCCATAAAAGTATGTGATTTAATTGAAAAGTAATGATTTAAATGTTTAAGATATGAATGAATATTAATACTAATGAATAGATTTGTATTATTTTTGATAATATAGTATAATTTTAGAATGTACCAGACAGAATCCCAATATATGTCATGTGTTTTATATTAAGTATTATAAATGTAGGGGAAAGAGATAAAGGCATCATACTCCATGTAGTGTACAGGAGAAGTTTTTTCTTTTTTTTAAAGAAGGAAAATAAAGGGCTGGCTGGAATAGAACAGATGAAGAATAATAAATATTATGATATGAATTGAGAGGAGATAAATAAAATAAGGAGACATATAGAAAACTGAAAATGTTAATAAGATATGAAATGGTATGTAAAATGAATATGAATTTGAATTTGTGTCTGTACCAAGAGTTTTAACCCGGGACTAATCAACTTTCAGATAAGAGATTTTTTTATGCTTTTATGTTTTGTTTTATGTGTATCTATGTATTGTTTGTCTTGAAAATAAAACTTGAAAAAAAAAAAGAGCAGAAGATAGCAAATGTAGTGGTGCCAAGTGATAGGCATTCCAGGGCCTGAAGGAAGAATTAGAGAGGATGGAAAGTCAAGGTCAAAGTGGCCTCAGTGGTACTAGGAGGATTTGAGTAGGGGCTCTTGAGACGATGACTCCTAAGCCAGGAAGGTGACTCCAACAGATGTCAGGAATGACATTAGAGTGCTCTGTCCAGAAGATGGCAGGATTAAGGAACAGATGAGAACCCTCAAGCTCCCTCTGGAAGAAGACCTGAGAATGAGGGAAACACAGACCACCCATAGGAGTGAAAAAGAAATCTCTCTCTCTCTCTCTCTCTTGCTCTCTCTAATCTCCTTTTATTTTATCATTGCACAAAGCACCTTTTTTCATAGTTCCCATTATTAGGGTAATTTTATACACTTTTGTTGTGCTGTAACACAATTCTTTTCACTCTGCTCCAAGCAACTTCACATCCTTTTTTCTTACCTCTTCTCTGCATTCATTTTACTGAGAGAGTAATCAATTTTCTAATCCTAGCATATAAAGGAGCTACAATACATTCTCATTTCCTTCTAATTTCTTTAATTATCTCCTTTATTTCCATGTCCATGTTCCCTAAGGTCCACTCTTGACACTACAAAAAAACAAAACCCTCTGTGTCTGTCATAGTCCACCCCCCTCTCAAACTGTAGATAATCAGGTTGACCCAGCCTCAATGAAGAGACAAAGCATTGGAAACACAGGCAGTTGGATGGTGTTTTGTACTTCCCTACAGTGACAGTGGGAAACTTTTATTTTACAACAGAAGAAAAGCTCACTGCCAAAAGAAGGAACTATTTTCTTCAATGTCCAATATCTTTCTATTCTACCTGTTCTGTACTAAAAAGACAAAAAACTTGTCGATTGCCAAGTGTGTTTCTATTGCCTTAATTCCAGTGTATCTCTGTGGCCCTTCTCTATAGCAGTGGTTGCTAACTGGTGGGCCGCGGCCCACTTGTGGTGTGCAAGAAAATTTTGGTGGTCCACAGAGAAATGTCACCCCCAGAGCACCCTCCCAAAGCAATTAATCCAGGCTGCGGGGGAACACAAGGCTGCGCTGCCCACATGGCCTGCGGGAATACAAGGCTTGTGTCGCTTGCATTGCGAACAACACGAGGTAGTGAGGGCAGGGGGGAAAGGGCAGAGCGGGGAACTTGCCTGGCCACCGGGTTGCTTCTTCCACTTCTTTCTTCTTCTGCTTTTGGCTGCATGCAAGGAAAGCAGCAAAAGTCTTTCTCTCCCCCAAACTCCACCAGAAATGAGTCTTTGGGACCCTGCAAGGCCTCCTGCTCCAAAAGGCTGTGCTGGCAAAGACTCATTTCTGGCGGAATTTGGGGGGAGAAAAAGAAAGACTTCTGCTGCTTCCATTGCATGAAGCCTGAAAACGGAGCTCAGAAGCAGGCTGGAAATGTGGTTACCTTGGAGGGGGTGGGGTGTGTGTGAGTGAGAGAGAAAGAGAATCACCAGCCCTCGAGGTTAGATTGGATCTCTCTTCCCCCCTCCCTCTGAGAACAGAACTCAAAAGCAGGCTAGGAATGTGGCTGCCTTGGAGGGGGTGGGGTGTGTGAGGGATCTCTCTCTCTCTCTGTGTGTGTGTGTGTGTGTGTGTGAGAGAGAGAGAGAGAGAGAGAGAGAAAGAGAGAGAGAGAGAGAGAACATCATCAGCCCTCTGAGGTTAGATCAGATCTCTCTCTCTCCCTCTCCCTCCCACCAACATCAGCAAGCCACGTCAGTCAAAATTCACATTAGTGGTCTGTGGGATTTAAAAGAACGAGTTTGGTGGTCCCTGAGGTCTAAAAAGTTGGTGACCCCTGCTTTATAGAGCTGCACTCAGTTTGTCATTCAGTTTTTTCTACTTCCTGTTTTCTGTTTTAAATCAAAGCCTGGACTTTCCTTCACCTTTCCTGCTTGGAAGTTCCTTTCCAGTGATGCTTTTTGCTGCTGCTTTTCTGCTGCGTCTTTCTCAAAGCTGCTCCTTCTGGACTCCTGGACCCCAGATCTCCGGATTCAGCCTCTGCTTCAAGAAGCCCTGGGAGTTAGTAGAGCTCTCCAGTGGCCATCTTTTTCTCCTTTCTCCTCAGTGCAGCTGCCTGACTGGGTCATCCTGACTAGAAGGGAAAGGAAGGAAACCACCCCTCTCAAGTGTTTTGAATCTATTCAGACAGTCTGTCCTTCTGCAACAGCAATGCCTCAATACCCCTCAATGCAAACCTGGAACCAAACCCTGCAATACACCCAGATGACTACTTTGCTGCCATATTTACATCAAACCACCATTACAGGTCACAAAAAAACATGCACACAAGATTAGAGATGCTTTCATGGGTTCTTCTGTTGATGCAAGGTATGCCATCATCTGCCACCAACACCTGTCTGGATTCTACAAACAATGGACAGAAGAACAATCGTCAGTGTTCCAAACAAATTCCCCATCCCAAATTCAGCACTCAAAGTCCATCCAAGTAAGAGTTTATTAGAGGAGTCATATTGGCACATCTGGGGGAAAACTGAATCTGAATTCCCGTGTTTTCCCCTGCTACACTAAAGGTCACACCCAGCCCCCTTACGATGACCCTCAAGTCACCCTCTCCAATCCACCTCCATTCTGAACTCCTGCCAAGTCCAGTCGGTCCCCTCCAAACTCCAGCGACTTGACCCTGAGTTCAGGAAAGAATGTTGTTGTGACTATCCTCTCTTCTCACTACTTTCTCATTCCTACAGCTACCCATCCTCCCTTGTGGTAGTCCCAAATCTGAATCAAGATGGATATGAGGCTGATACCAATAAAATGTGTTTGTTATAAACATCAGAGTCCTTGTTTGATTCATGTTATCTAGCTGTTTCAGACTTAAGCCTCATCCCCTTTTGCCCTTGCATACCTTCACTAAGGTCATTATCCTTGCCCTATACACCACCTTCCCCATTAACCTTAGCCTCCCCCTCCCCATGTATGCCCAGAAAATGCAGAGCCAGGGTTATGGGAATCAGCTGTAGAGTCACTGCTCCCCACCTGGGCTGGCAACTCCACAGGATCACTAGAGAAGTCCTGAAAAACAAATGTATCATGAGCAGGTACCTCCTACTCATTATCTCCTTCCTCCTGTTCTGTTGATTATTTCACCCTCCCTTTCTGGCTCTTCTTGCAACCCACCCAACAATCTTGAAGCCTCAAAGTAGATGGAGCTGGGGAAATTGCTCTTTCTCCCCACTGGGTCCCTGTCTGTACCATGACCCACTTCACTCTGGAAAATCCCAGCCCATTCTAATTAGGTCTCTTGTAATGATGTCCGTTCATGAGAACGGGGTTTACCTGGACATTATAGATGACACTGGGTGCAGTACAGGTCAGTGGCAGTTTTGCACAATCTCTCTGACTCTGGGTAGACCTTCTACTAAATCAAATATTCTAAATATTTCTCTTCTATCTGAAGCCCAGACACTTTATACTCTTCCCTCTCATCCCCCAGGATGAGGGGGACCTAGAGCTGCTCTAATCCAGAATCTGTGGGAGCACAGTGGAGACGGCATCCTGTACAACAATGAGTTACAGAAAATAAAATTCACCTTCCCCGATGCTGGCAAGGGCAAAAATTGCAAATAAAGGGTTTATTAGCTTAACAATTAGGAAGGCACTTAATAAGCTTTGATTCTATCTTCTAGCAGAAGACAATGACTTTGCAGGAAGCCCCACTCAACCTCTTTCATTAATTTTACTGTCTTCTCTAGGGCTGGCTTGTATGCTTCCTTGCCAGATCCAGCTGCTTCTCCTGCAGGAAGCCTGAGGCCTGAAGAACTGCCAGATTCACCAGTTCTCCAGGACAACATGCAAGGGTGATTGCCATAACTTATCTGAAACAGGCAAGATTATTGCAATGGTAGCGAATATCTATAGCTCAGGTGTAGGATGAGTGTGGAGGTTCATTCTCTGAGCTTGTGGGTTGGTTTTTGAATGTTTTGTTATCAGGCTAGATAACATCTTCATCAGAATTTGGGGATGCCAGACCTTCACCTGACATGACCTACACTTGACCCCCCACAAGACCGATCACTAGACCCTCATCTGACATGACCCTCCCATCACAAGCAGAAGAACACCAACACTGACATTCCCTAAATCCTGACGAAGTTGTTAACTAGCCTGGTAATGAAATGTTCAGAAACCAATCCATATGTTTAGAAAACAAATCTCCACTCTCACTGGACAAATGTCCAGTCTTTACCATCCTTCCCTTACCATCACTGGAGGAGAAATAGTGACAACTCAAGGAATTAAGATTCCCTATGGAAATAACATCAAGAGTCTGCATGACAACTCTATATCACTAAAAATACTTGAGTATCTTCAAGATGACAACATCAAGCATACTGAAGTCAAGGAGAATGTTACAATTGAATGCATCATGAGAGTGAAGAAGATCATAAAGAGCAAATTCAGTGGAGGAAATACCATCAAAGCAATGAACACCTAAGTAATTCCAGTCATTAGATAACAGCTGGAATAGTGGTCTGGATTCAAGCTGAACTAAAAGCCCTGGATAAGAAGCAGAGATGGTATTCAGCAGGTTCTGACCAGTTCTAAAGAACTGGTAGTGGAAATTTTGAGTAGTTCGGAGAACCAGGAAATACCACCTCTAACCGGCCCCACCTCTCACCTGTTCTCTGCCTCCTGAGCCCCAGCTGGGTCTTCTTTTGTTGCCCTGCAACAAAACGGAGCTGGAAAGCAGGTTAGTGAGGTGGGGAGAGAATGGGATTTTCCAGTAACTTTCCCCTGGAGTGGGGAGTGACTGGACATTTTACAGCAGGGGGTTGCCAACCTTTTGGACCTCAGGGACCACCAAACTCATAATTTTAAATCCTGCGGACCACTAATATGAATTTTGACTGATGGTGGCTGCAGGAAAAGAGTCCGCAGGAAAATTCCCCACCCCATTTTTCTACCGATCAATCATTCTTTATTTGGAATCGCAGGATACTGTCTCCAACTCTGTTCTGGGAGTGTGGGGAGAGACTTTTGGCTTCATGCAAGGAAAGCTGCAGAAGCAGCAGAAGTCTTTCTTTATCTCCCCCAAACTCTGCCAGAAATGAGTCTTTGCTGGTGCAGCCTCCTGCAAGGCATCGTCCCAAAGACTCATTTCTGGTGGAATTTGGGGGAGAGAAAGAAAGACTTTTGCCTGCTTTCCTTGCATGCAGCCAAAAGCAGAAAAAGAAAGAAGTGGAAAGAAGCAGCCCGGTGGCCAGGCAAGGCACATGGGGCACATGGGGCAAGTCCCCCCTGCCCTTTCCTTCCTCCCCTCACTACCTCATGTTGTGCACAATGCAAGCGATGCAAGCCTTGAGGTCCTACGGGCCATGTGGACAGTGCAGCCTTGTGTTCCTGCACAGCCTGGATTAATTGCTTTGGGTGTGACTTTTCTCTGTGGACCACAAAAATTTTCTCACAGACCACCAGTGGTCCCCGGCCCACTGGTTGGCGACCACTGTTTTACAGTATCCTTTCCCTGCTATGCCCACCAAGCCACGCCCACCAAGCCACGCCCACAGAACCGGTAGTAAAATGTTTTGAATCCCACCACTGATAGGAAGGCCAGATAATAATGGCAATGCAATAATGCCCCTCATCCATCCATCCAACCCTGTTATTCTGTGGTCCATACAATAGTTTTGCTTGCCATGTCACTCTTTATTTCTTCATTTGGTCTTTATTGTAGACAAATTTGGTCTCTTTGGTATTCAGTATGTTTTCCTGCTATAGCTTCAGTACATTTTTTTCACTGACCCTCACATATTCTTCCAATGCCCATTTTCCTTCTTCGGCTATCTGGTGTACTTGCAAACATTCTACCCATCGTTTACAGTTAGGACTGCATTTCAGTCATAAATCAATACAGTTGTACTTCAAGGAACCCAGGTGACAGGCCCTCATTTTATAATATTTTTGTGGTTGTCATTAAGTGAATCACCACCATCATTGTGAATACACAAGTGAACACTGTGGTTTAAGTGTGAGTAGGCAGCAAAAAAAAAATCAGAAATCACACCACTACAGGATACTGCAACTAGTTTTAAAGGTGAACCAGTTGTCAAGGGCCAAAATGTGGTCAAGTGACTATAGTGTGTTTGTGTTTGTGTGTGTGTGTCATGACATTTATGACAGCTCAGATCCAAAGGTAACACAGTGACATCCAATTGTACTCAATTTGCTTCTAGAATGTTGTCAAACTAAAGCTATAACTTTCTAAGCTCCTGATAGATCCTAGGATGTGGCTTCTCTGCCCCCCCCCCCCCACTCTAGCTCAGGACTGCACTCTCTCTTAATATAGGCCTCTCTGGGATATTTCTGTGTTGTCAAAACTTCTACTTGTTGCCTCTGTACCTGTGCATTTTCCTAAGTATAAGATCTTATATTTCTCACCACTGACTTGCATTTTGTTGGATAAAGCAAAGTGTTCAAGTCTGTAAAAATCCTTCTGTAGCTTGAGTTTATTGTCTAGAGCAGGGGTGTCCAACCTTGGCAACTTTAAGACTTGTGGACTTCAACTCCCAGAATTCCTCAGCCAGCAAAGCTGGCTGAGGAATTCTGGGAGTTGAAGTCCACAAGTCTTAAAGTTGTCAAGGTTGGACACCCCTGGTCTAGAGCAAGCTGTGGTCCACGTACCCCTGGGGTGGGGCTGCAATGTTGTCATAGGGCATCCATGAAGGCTTGAAGAAATGTTATGATTTTAATGTTGAGTTAAATCTTGGTGGTCTGTGGCCCTAGTCAGTGGCCACAAATATTTAAAGGGGATCTGTAGTAAAGAGAAGGTTCAGAACCACTGGTCTTGAATGTTGGCTATTGCCCCAGCTCCCACCCAACAAGACAAAAGTCAAGGTCAGTCCACTAATGGGAGATGATGGCAAGAAGATGATGAGCAGCAGGGAAAAATCAGAACTGCTTAATTCATTCTTTGAATCTGTCTTTACACAAAAGGAAAAAAAACAGTCCAGCCTATCAAAAGAAGTACTATAAAGGACAGAATAAGAATGCAACTCAAAATAGGCAAGAAAATAGTAGAACAACACCAGTCTATCCTAGACAAATTCAATCACCAGGATATCGCAGAGTTCTGAAGGAACTGGCAGACATGCTCTTGGAACCATTCAAAGATACCGAAGCACTGGGGAACTACCAGCAGTCTGGAAAAGAGCTGATGTGGTTCCCATCTTCAAAAAGGAGAGAAAATGGGAGAATACACACCAATCAGCCTGACATCAATACCTGGGAGGATCCTGGAAAAGATAATCAAGCAACGAATCTGTGAACACCTAGAGCAAGCAAAGTTACAACTAGAATCCAATATGGATTTGTCAAAAACAGATCATGCCAGACAATCAATCAATCAATACAAATGGGGCTGGAAGGGACCTTGGGGGTATCTTAGTCCAACTTCTAGCTCAAGCAAAAGACCCTATATCATTCCAGACAAATGGCTGTCTAGCCTCTTCTTAAAAACCTCCAGTGATGAAGCTCCCACAACTTCTGAAGGCAAGCCATTCCACCGGTTAATTGTTCTCACTGTTAAAAAGATTTTCCTTAATTCCAGGTTGCTTCTCTCCTTGATTATTGCATAATCTTATTATAATGCCACACAAACCTTCTTACATTCTTTGACAAACACTATATATTTTTGTCTAAAACTGTGCATCTATTGACTAAAAACTACACGTCCATTAAGAACAACATGTTGAGTGGGTTGGTCAGTCAACTGTGAATCCATCCAGTATTGTTGCTGTCTGTCCCACATTGTCTTATCTTACCAAAAAGTAGGATGTGGTCTAATTTGTCACATCCTTACTGAATTCCAAGTATATTATGTCCTCAGCATTTCCCCGATCCACTAATTTAGAACTTTATCAAAGAAGGTGGTAAGATTTGTGTGGCATGATTTGTTTTTACAAACTTGCAGTGTTCATGGCTGAGTCTGGCTATGTTACTTGTTCACATGTGGGTCTGTTGAAAGGAATATTTGTCTCTGTGTTTTAAGAGTCCTGGGAGCTTCTGTCTTTGAAGAGTCTGCAGACTCCTCCTCCTCAGTATTTGGTGCTTATGCGGTAAACGTTGAGGTGCAGAAATCCATTTTGAAACTGCAGAATATAAGAATTCTTCTTGGCGAGCTTGGACCTTTGTGCCATTTGCACTTGTCTTAAAAAAAGTCTTTTGGAAACTTTTAGAGCTGTGGTCCCTCCACAAGAGCTTCAGAGTAGATGGACGACATTACCTCCACCCCTCTCCTTTCAGGGCAGCCAGCTTGCATCTATAGCCTGCATAGTTCTCAATGTCTTCCAGGAAGAAAACAAATATGGCATATCCCTGATAGATCACAAGACAGTTTCCTCCATTGCCATTTCCCCCAAAAGTTCCTCCTCTATCAAACTTCTCCTTCGTCTTCTCTACTTTCTTGCTCATGAAACTTACTCTCTTGGACACTGGCTATATACATTCCCTGAAGCTGATTGATAACGTTCAGTTTCAGCTACTCTGATTTTCTTCTTGCAGTCTAGGTATTCCACATCTTCTTCCAGTGTATCTGATATTTCTATCCTATCTGAAGAAGTTTGCACTTCTCTGTTCAATTTCATTGTTACTTTCAGTACATTTCTTCAATCCCTCAAGATTCTTTTGAATTTTAGTCCAATCTTCTCTAGAAGTATTTATCACACTCAATTCCATACCGTCTGAAAATTCAGTAAGTATTCATTTCACCTCTTCATAAAAATGATTGATGAAAATATGAAGTAATACAAAATCCAGGTCTAACTTTTGGAGTATTCACTTAATCTCTCTTCCCATTTTAATAAGGAAGCAGTGATGTCCTCTCTTTAAGTATGATTTTCAAAGGAACTTTATATCTGTTTAAATTAGTCAATTAGTCTACATTTCATTACCTTGTTATTCAGTATTTCATAGAGTACTACTAGAGAAGTTACCTAATGAAAAGTGAAGATTAGGCTAGCAAATCTGTTCTTTAGAAATGTATATTCACTTCCAGTAATTGTCACATTTTTTCAAGATATTTATGAAGAGTCTCTTTTTCTCTCTAATGTAGAATCTTCCCACATATTATTATCAGAATGACTGATTTGTAGCCTTGCTGGATGTTCTTTTTCCCCTCATAGAAGAAAAAGATATTTGTCATTTCACTGGTTCTCTGGAATTTCTCAGAGATAATGCATAAAGAATAATACTTTTTCCATGCAGTGGCTACATTGCATCATTAAATACTGCCTATTTCTGAAACATTTAATACTAAATTTGGCAATTTTTATATTTTAGCTGCCTTGTAAGTTAAACAGTCCAAAAATAAATTTAATGATGTACTGTTGAGAGTGTTTGCTGATGGTAATCCATGTTTTTCTACAAGGTATTTGCTCAGTGGCGGGATTCCATTTTTTTTATTACCGGTTCTGTGGGCGTGGCTTGGTGGGCGTGGTGTGACTTGGTGGGCATAGCAGGGGAAGGATACTGTAAAATCTCCATTCCTTCCTCACCCTACTAACCTGCTTTCCAGCTCCGTTCTCCTGTCAGGGCAACAAAAGCCGGTCAGCTGGGACTCAGGAGGCAGAGAATAGATGGGGTTGGTGGGGCCAATCAGAGGTGGGATTTGCCAGTTCTCTGAACTACTCAAAACTTCCACTACCAGTTCTCCAGAATTGGTCAGAATCAGCTGAATACCACCTTTGTATCCACTGAAAATGCCTGTTTTTAAAATATGTGAATTAATTAGAAATGTCTACATCCTCCTCCAATTATTCTCCCTTTACAACCCTTTACTATGTTCTAGTGCTGCATCTCATTGTGTTCTGTTTAGCGGCACAGATGAGTGACAAGGATACAGATCCTGTTCTTCATCACTATTTCCTTTAACACTATTCCACTGTTTTTCTACTTCTCGTTTGTATGAAGCTTGTTGGGACCACAGAATTAAATAATTCCAGGACTGCTGGCAGAGCAGTCTAGCATGATTGCCTCATTCTGAGAAACCACCAGCAGAGCAATACTTGTTCAGTCCCGAGGGAGACTACCGGAATGGCAGTGTCAGCCCCAGATCCATCTTGATTCAGATTTGGGGCTGCCACAAGGGAGGATGGGTAGCTGTAGGAACGAGAGAGTAGTGAGAAGAGAGGATAGCCACAACAACATTCTTTCCCCAGAGCTCAAGGTCAAGTCGCTGGAGTTTGGAGGGGACTGACTGGACTTGGCGGGAGTTCAGAATGGAAGTGGATTGGAGAGGGTGACTTGAGGGTCATCGTAAGGGGGCTGGGTGTGAGCTTTAGTAGCAGGGGGAAATGCGGGAATTCAGATTCAGGTTTTCCCCCAGATGTGGCAATATGACTTCTCTAATAAATTCTTACTTGGATGGACTTCGTCTCTGAGTGCTGAATTTGGAGTGGAGAGTTTGTCTGGAATGCTGACAGTCAGCACACCAGACTGAGTACTAGGGGCTGGAGGGAAGGCAAGTCACACAAACAGTGAATAAGCACCCCTTGGATAATGGCCAGACAATTACCTCCAGGGTAATAGGTTGTGAAACCTAGTTTACCCTTGCCGTTGGATGCATCAACAGTATCCCAGCCAGAGGTGGTATTCAGCAGGTTCTGACCAGCTCTGGAAGCAGAAATTTTGAGTAGTTGGGAGAACCAGCAAACACCACCTCTGGCTGGCCCAACCCTTCCCTCCCCCCAAGCAGGAGAGGCTATACCATTTCAGACAAATGTCTGTCCAGTCTCTTCTTTAAAAACTCTGGTGAAGGAGCACCCACAACTTCTGGTGGCATGCTGTTCCACTGAACAATTGTTCTCACTGTCAGGAAATTTCTCCTTAATTCCAGATTGCTTCTTTCTTTGACTAGTTTCCATCCCTTGCTTCTTGTCCTGCCTTCAGGGCTTTGGAGAATAGCTTGACTCCCTCTTCTTTGTGGCAGCCCCTGAGATATTGGAACACTGCAATCGTGTCACTCCCGATCCTTCTTTTCACTAGACTAAACATCATCAGCCAGTTGTGCCTGCCCCCTCTTGTTGCAAGGAAACCAGAAGAGTAAGGGTTAAAATCAGCTGTAATCAAGTTTTTGAACAATCAGGTGGAAAACATCTTCATCTTTTTCTCAGACATGAATTGTAGATCCTCTTTTGCTCATCAACATTCCTGCCTCCCTGCTTCCTACGCACTTATTGTCAGTTCGGCCCCACCAGAGAAAGGACTGGTATTTTTATGTCAAATATGGACAATATCTGTAGATTGAGCTACGCTATTGACAGCTTAATTCCTCCTGTTGTAGCATCTGTGCTACATTGGTAAAAAGCACCGTAATTACCCAGCTTGTTGCTGGAGAGACGGTTTTGTGTGCACCTGAAAGGGACTCCAAATGGGAGCAGCTGATGGCCCAGAACAATGCATTTCTATCAAACAGCTTTCGGAGAGGGCTGCTCTTCCCATGTGTCTTGGCGCTTAGTGCTTCCACCTGAAGTGGGCTGTGAAGCTCTAGCTTCTCCCTGAAATCAGAATTCGAAGACAGAAGGCATCTCCCTTGCCGATGTGGGGAGCTTTGGGGCAAGGTTGATTTCCCCTCAGTATGGGACTGGCTTGCTCACCATCCGTTGCTTCTTGTCCTGTCTCCAAAACACCCAAAGGCAGGACAAGAAGCAATGGATGGAAACTAATTAAGAGAACCAGAGGTGGGATTCAGCAGGTTCTGACCAGTTCTGGAGAACTGGTAGTGGAAATGTTGAGTAGTTTGGAATGCCACCTCTGACTGGCCCTGCCAACCCCATCTCTTCTCTGCCTCCCATTGAGTCCCAGCTGGTTGCCCTGCTCAGGAGAACAGAGCTGGAAAGCAGGTTAGTGGGGTGGGAGAGAATGAGGATTTTACAGTATCCTTCCCCTGCCACGCCCACCAAGCCATGCCACACCATGCCCACAGAACCGGTAGTAAAAAAAAATTTGAATCCCACTGCTGGAGAGAACCAACCTAGAAATAATGAGAAATTTCCTGACAGTGAGAGCAGTTAACATGGGAATGGATTGCCTGTAGAAGTTGTCGGTGCTCCAGCACTGGAAGCTTTTAAAGAGAGATTGGACAGCCATTTGTTTGAAATGGCATAGGGCAGGGGCTGCCAACCTTTTGGACCTCAGGGACCACCAAACTCATAATTTTAAATCCCGCGGACCACTGATATGAATTTTGATTGACAGTGGCTTGCTGATGTTGGTGGGAAATTCGTCCCCTATTCCAGAGCTGCAGGAGTCACAGGACTGGCCCTTTGGTCATCCTAGAGCAGCTGCTCCTCCACCCGGGTGCACCGGCCTGCCAGGGACTGGAGGAGCTGCTCTGGGATGACCAAAGGGCCAGTCCTGTGACTCCTGCAGCTCTGGAATAGGGACCGACTTTCCACCAATGTCAGCAAGCCACTCCGGGGTGGATTTCCCTCCCCTGCCATTAGTCTTACCTTCCAGTACCAGCTTGCGTGGCTATCCTCAAGGTAAGGTTTGTGCTCGGCCAAAGGGTGGGGGCCAGCGGGTGGACGGGCCATGTGGGCAGCGCAGCCTTGTGTTCCCGTGCAGCCTGGATTAATTGCTTTGGGGGGGGGGACTAATCTCTGTGGATCACCAAAATTTTCTTGTGGACCACCAGTGGTCCCCAGCCCACTGGTGGGTGACCACTGGTATAGGGTCTCCTGTTTAAGCAGGAAGTTGAACTAGAAGATCTTCCAAGGTTCCTTCCAACTCTGTTATTCTGTTAACATAAATTATCCTATAGCTGATAGAAATCCTAAAGTTGCTTCTTCCGTGGCAAAATATTGCTGCTTAGGAACACGGACATGCCATCAGAATAATGAGTACTTGGAGCAACTAGTGATTTCCCATATGTATAAAGACTGTGGAATGTTTTAAAATGCTTTAGGTTTATTGGTGCCATGATTTCTCCCCAAAGCCTCTTTTCCTCTTGGCAGCTTTTAGGACAACTCCTCTGGGCAGAGGCCCTTCCTTGTGCTGCCGAGGACAATATTTTCAAAGTTTTAAAACAATCCCTTTTATTTCTGAGTGGCTGCAAGAGAGGGGTGTCTCAACTTCACTAAGCAGAGAAAATCATGCTGGGGATTTTCGGTCCCCATTTTGAAACTGACAAGAAGATGCTATGAAATTGACAGAACACGATAGCAGCGTTCCAGTATTTGAGGGGCTGTCAAAGAGAAGAGGGGGTCGGCCTATTCTCCAAAGCCCCAGAGGGAAGGACAAGAAATAATGGGTAGAAGGTCATTAAAGAGAGATCCTAAGGAGAAATTTTCTGACAGAACAATCAGCGGATTGGCTTGCCTCCAGAACCCTTCCTCAGTTTCTTGTTGTTGCTTAGTCCCATCTGTTATCTCCATTTGCATTTCTTCTATTTCCCTTTTCAATTGGTTGCAAATGTGTCCCCCACTCCTCCTGTCTCATTCCATTGCTCCATTGGGGACCCAAACATCAGCCATTTTCTGCTCTGAGTTTTGTACCAGAGGAAGAAAGAAGACGGTGCTCTATTTTGAGCTCATGCGCCATTGTCACAGTGGGAAGGCACCCCTGCCTTGACTTTCATGCTTTTTCAGGAGTACTTCCCAGAAAGATCAGTTGACTTAGGTTCCCTCCAAAATGTCCTTTGGGAGGTGGCCACTAGGGCTTGTGGGAAACACAGATCACCATTTTTCTGTGGATGATTGCGTAAATGAATATTTGTCCAGATGCTGGGTGATCTTCATATTGTCCTCTGTTGGAACTCTTGGCATCTTACTTGGATTCCCTGGCAGAAAAGTGGACTGGGGACAGTGTTGCTTAGTACTCGCAAGTACTGTGGGAAGCCATACTGCCCGTGAATGGAAGAACAAAGGGCAATATGATGTTATCCCAAGACATTATCTGTGGTGGCCGTTTCAGGAAGGAACTGGGGGAGGATGACTTGGATTTGGGAAGCTCTCCTCTATGCCTTATTTTTGGCCTATGAAGGAAAAGTGGGTCTCTCATGTCCTTGTTGGAGACTGATTCTGAGGGGGAGATTGAGGAGCTGACAGAAAGTAGGAGTGGGCTCTGGTGACTGTGGAAGAAACAGGGGAAGGGCACAGTCTGGCTGGGCATTCAGAGGAAGACCCAGGGCCACCCCTTCTTCATCCTAGGGCACGCAGGGAGGAACGGAGGAGGGAGCAACATGTCTTACAAGAGAGAAAAAGGCCCTGATCCCTTTCATTAGTTGCAGCTGGGAGAACAGGTTATAAGAAGGGTGTTTGCACACAGCACCTTGCTGGAAGCAAAGCGTGCATTATCTTTGTCGAGGCTTATCTGGGTTTTGGCATCCTTCCAACTGTGTGTGTGCTTCGTTATCTTTTGGAAGTCTGCAATTTATTATCCTGGCCTGTTAAGTACTTCAGTGTGGCTTGTGTTGGTTTTTTATTTCTAATTGATCTGTTCTTTGGGTTCAGACTGCATTTCTTCCCTTTGTAGACTGTTTTTGAAAGAATTTGATCTCCAGCCGAGGACAACTGGACATTGGGGGCCACATTGGAGGTATTAAAGGGACTTTACCTATTTTTGTGACTTTGTTGCTTTTGTGCCATGCCCCGGGTCATCACAGAGGCCTTCTGTTGGCCCTGGCCGAGCCCTTCCCCCAGAGCTGTCCATAAGATTGCTGTGATGTCCCACTGCTGGATGACTGTGGGGATCCAGAACTGGTGACCGGCTATGCATGTAGCTCCTGTGATGTCATTGAGAGTAGGAGGGTGGAGGCAATGAGGAAAGTAGCATTACAGTGTAGCAGGTGAGGCCAATTCAGTCTCCACTCAATGCACCTCAGTATTTGGGCATAGTTCTCTAGTGGAAGCAGCTACTCCTTTGGATGTGCTGGGAGAGCCATTCAGAAGCTTGTCTGCATGAAATCAACAGCAAGCAAAACTCATGAGATCCTGTTGTGAGGATGTGAGCACTGAGGGAAAGTGATTTATAGAAACCTAAAAATGGAAGGGACCTTGGAGGTCTTTTAATCCATCCCCGTGCTCAAGGTGGGAATCCACATACCATTTCAAACAAATGGACGTGCATTATTTTCTTGAAAACCTCAGTGATCGAGTCCCCGTAACTTCAGGAGGGAGGCTGTTCTACTGCTTAATAGCTCTCAATTCCTGCTTATTTCAAATTCCAATCTTTCTCTGTGTAGCATCCATCCCCAGTTCTTGTCCTGCCCTCAGGTGCTATGGAAAATTAATCCATACCTTCTGCTCCGTGACATCTCTTCAGACAGTGAAAGGCTGCTATTATAGAGTCTGAGAGCCTTTTTAGTCGGGTGGCTAAATAAATAAATTGGTCTTCTGTCCTTTAAGCTAAACATATCATGTTCCTTCAACTGCTCTTTTGTAGGATTTAAATTCTCAAAAGCACTCAAATTCTGTTCTCTTTTAAACCATAGCACAAGAATGCATTTATATTACTACAAGGCAGATTCTGAGTGAACGTTAGGAACAAATACTAAGAGCAGTTAGTGAAGGGGTCCCAAACCTTCAGGCTGCAGTACTGGACCATGGCCCATTCAGAACTGAGCCTACATAAGCGGCAAGCGAGTGTGTGCATGTAGCTGCATTTCGGCGAATGGTGGGCACCATCTGCCACTCGCACGAATGGAATTTAATGCATGCATGAGCGTGCCCGCTGCTCACACAAATGGAGCTGCACTCGCCACTCGCATGGAAACATTTCCTCTCCCCTCCCCTGCCAGTCCACAAAGCCTGAAAGGTTGGGGACTGCTGAGTTAGTGGATAGCAGAACCTGTTTTTCCCTTCCTTGAATGCAAATGGAGGCTGGATAGCTATATATCCACGATGCCTGATTCATGCACTGAGCAGGGGTGGAATTTGAGGGCCTAAATAGCCCCTTCTGAATTCTGTAATGGGATGCTAGAATGACCTTGAGGAACAGGAGGAAGAGACGCAGCCAAGGCAACAGCCAGATCAGAAAATCTGAGTCCAAAGCAGGGTTCTCCAAACCTGGTAACTTTAAGATTTGTGGCAAGCTGAGGAATTCCAGGAGTTGAAGTCGACAAGTCTTAAAGTTTCCAAATTTGGAGACCCCTGGTCCAAAGAAGGAATGGAATTTAAGAAGGTGTCTCAGACTGTGTCTCCCTAGTTCTCTTTAGGATAAAAGCAGGGAGGGGGGGAGCCATTCAAAGTTGCAAGGTTCTCTTACTCTAACATTATAGTAAAGGTAGTCTTACTATTCCTGACTTTGGTGTTCAAGTCTGGTCTGCCTCAAGGACCTGACATTTCTTCTGACAATCACCATTGTTTCCACAAGACTGAGATCTGGTCTGGATGGGCTGAGATTTTGGATTTGAATGTGGGGCTTTAAAGTGTTTTGAGACATTTGGGATCAGGTATGGGGACCATAAGAGGTGCCCACATTTTTTCCTTTCTTCCTGATATGGCAGTTATCTATGCCATGAGCAGCCAGTCTGGATTCCTCTATCTCCCTAACCAGGCTGCTTTCAGCTGGCGAGCCAGGAAATGGTTGCTGGTCGACCTCCCAGCCCTGAGGTCACACCTGTTTCAAGAGGCTTGGATGCAGGGGTAGGATTCAAATTTTTTAACAACCGGTTCTGTGGGTGTGGCTTAGTTGGTGGCTTAAGTGGTGGTCATGTGACTGGGTGGACATGGCTTGGTGGTCATGTTATTGGCTGGATGTGGCCAACTTAATATCACTCACATCGAGGCATGCATCTCCTTGCCTGGCCTCTCATGACTGTGGGGATGCTGCAACAGTTGTAATGGCCATAAGTCACTTTTTTCAGTGCCATTGTAACTTTGAATGATCACTCCACACAAGCAAAGTACCAGCAAAGGAAGGGAAAAAAACTCCAGAGAAGTTCCTGAGACAGGAAGTCTAGTCCTGCCAAGAATGTAATAAGGGTTAACAGAGAGGCAGTTTCTGTAAGCAACACCAGAATGTTTCCTTCCTGTCTTCTTTACAGGATTAGGCCAGTAATTTCTTCTAACAACCGGTTCCCCAAACTGCTTAGAATGTTAACAACCGGTTCTAGCGAATAGGTGCAAACCGGTAGAATCCCACCCCTGCTTGGATGGCCCAGAGATGTTAGCTAATACCATCTCACTCCCCTTTTAGCAGGAGGCTCTAAAGAATTTTAAAAGAATTGTTTTTATTTAGAATTACATGACATGAGTCCCCATTGAGTGCTTCACCCATGAAGGGTGGGGACCTTTGTGTTTTACATTGAAATATGGTCTTGGAAGCCTCTCTGGTGGTGGGAGGGAGTGGGATAAGCGAGCTGGGGGTACTCTTCACGGGTGAAGCACTACTATCTACTTGTGATTCTCCAAAGGGAGAGGGCTCACCAGGAAGGCCTCTGAATGAATCAAAGAAACCAGCAGTCTGTGCCCTGAGTCAGATAACAGAATAACAGAGTTGGAAGAGACTTTGGAGGTCTTCTAGTCCAACCCCCTATTGAGGAAGGAAACCCTATACCATTCCAGTACTGACTGACAAGTACCCCTCCCCCTGGAAACAGGCAATAGACCACAAGTTGGGCTCCTATGGGCTCTCACCAGTATTCTTAATGTCCCCAGGCTTTGACCAAGCAAAGCAAGTAGTAATCAATAGAATGAAGGACATGGAGTTCCAAGAAGAACTCAATAGGTTGGCTCACCGCAGCAGGGACAGAATCAAACAGGGAGTGTGGGAATCGGGAAGATGTCTAAATGATCTGACCTTCCCAAAACAAAGAATAGCTTTCTTCAGAGCCAGATTTAATATTCTCCCATCAGCACTCCTTCAGGGCAGGTATCAGAAAACACCAACAGCAGAACGGGTATGTATATGTGGCAAAGGAGAAGTGGAAGATATCTCCCATGTTTTGTTGTACTGCGAGTTATACAGAGTTTATATAGGTCATTGTATATTCTCCCCTTGCTAGAGAGTTTGCCAGGGAGGGCAGTCAATTTTTAGGTAGGCTTTCTCCTCCAGGACTCAAACCCGGCTATTACGCATGCAGTGGCAAAATTCCGTGTTGCTACAATGTCTACAAGAAAAAAATTGGTTACAGAATTATAGCTGTCAATTTGTGCCAATTTTTGGAGATAGAACAATCTTTGGAAAATGATATTCACACACATACTTATTGCCTCTCCACTCATATAAACCAGGGAGTGACCCTAACTGCTTGAGAACATGTATTTTCTTAACAGGGATGTTTTTATTCACTATTAATGTATTATAATGTGTCAGTACTATTTTTTTATACATTGTAAATAGTGATGTCCATTGCTGGTCTAAGACCGTAATAAAGTTATATTCTATTCCTAGACCATTCCAGACAATTGGCTGTCCAATCTCTGCTTAAAATCCTCCAGTAAGGGACCACCCACAACTCGACAAAGCAAGCCATTCCACTGATTAATTGTTCTCACTATCAGGAAATTTCTCCCTACTTCGAGGTTGCTTTTCCCCTTGATTAGTTTCCATCTGTTGCTCCTGGTAGAATAGAATATATAATAATAGCATAGAATGGAATGGAATTCTCATCGAGGCGCTTCTCCCAATGCAATGCAGGATCTGCACCAAAGAGCACATGTTTCCAGACAGATCCTGAGATTGTGTTGAAAGACAGTGTTGCCAAGAGAAGAAAAGGAAAAAATGGCAGATAAAATAAAAGCAGATCCACACAGTTCACACTGAATGACGACTTTAATGTTGGCTGAGATAAATATTCAACTCTGCTTTGTTCTATTAGCAGCTTCTCTCAGCCTGAATCCATTTCTCTCCCTCTGCCTCCTATTGCTTCTCGAGGCCTGAAGCAAAGCGCCTGGTGGGCACACAGCCCTCCACAACAGATCCCTTCCTAGGGAGCCAAGCCTTGGACGATCTGACCTCTCCCAAAGGCCTCAAGGAGCTCCAGACTTTCCACTTGCCGAAAGCAACATATGGATTTGAACCCTGAAATATTTTTATGAGGGATGATACTTGAAGGTTACAGCAAAGAAAAAGTATATTTGATTATTCATGGACTAATCGCAGCCAGAATTGTATTTTCTCAGAAGTGGAAAAGTGAAAATATTCCAGTCGAGGGAAAAGTGATTGAGAAAATATTAGAATGTACAGAGATTAACACAGGCAATTAAGGAAAAGGATGAAACTTTATACTATATAGTATGGAATTTATTTTATCAATGGTTGGATAATCAAACAAGTTAAAATTGAGGAGATGAATATGTAGAGAATAAGTTAAGATTGTCATAAAGATAAGAGATATAAGAGACAATGGCATATAAAGAAAATGTGATTATTGCTATAATTGGTAAGAAAACTATTATTTATAATTGTTAACACAAGATATATATACCCAGTTGACACACTGTTTAAATGAAAGATTAGTTTATTCTAAATATAAAATAAAAAAATTTATAAAAAATGCAGGCAAGTTAGATGGCACACATGTGATAAAGAGTGACTGGGTGGGGAGTGGGGAGTGGGGAGGGGAGGGCTCCTCTTTATTTTCCATGGGAGGGGCCACTCACCATCCACCTGTGCCTATACTCCTGAGTCAACCCTTGTTCCTTAACTGTTCCTTTCTTCTGACAGCTCTGCACATGCGCACATCGGGAACAGGCTTCAGCTGTTCTTCTGCCCCACTGATCTCTGACTCCGAAGGCAGTTGATAACCATTGGACTGCCCTGGCCCCATCTCAGAGCACTTATCAGAGCCTTCCCCAGACTTCAGGACTGACCCATGTTCCTCCCCAACCTCCTCACTGTCTGAATCTGCTGCCAGCTCTGCTGGCGGGCCACAACAAATGTAGGCTAGTTAGAATCCAACAGGGCTGGAACAATGTGGGGAGGTTTGGACTGTGAGTCCCACACTCAGTAAATCAAACTTCTCAGGTAGCCTGGTGACTGGCTACGTGACGATGGTTGGAGCATCCATTCCCTGAAATCACCAGTCTCCAGTGGTCGAAGGTGGCCACCGGTTCAGGTTGTCCTGATGCCCATGGAGCTCTGAGGACCATCACTGCCAGGTCTAACTCTAACTGCGCAGCTGGTCCGGCTGGTAGGGTCTGTCATGGGGTCACTTCCTTGGGTCTGGGACCCCTTCAGAGTTTGGCCTTTGCTGCCTCAGCTTTGGCCATCACCGCAGCTGATGGGTAGCAGATAGCTCCATAAACATCATTGGAAGCGGATCCAGCAACTCCTTTAGCAGTCTCCTTCCCTGCTCCATCTTCCCTGAGTCTTTACACACCCGTTATATTGGGGTGCGTCTTGGAGCTCAGGACCCTGGAAAGTGGCACCACTTTGCAAGAAGCTGCTGGAATTTTCTTTAGAAGGAGATTTTTCAGTGTTTCAATTAAACTTCCCATGCGATTCAAAACTCCAAGACAAAGTCCATTAAAGTAAGAATTTATTAGAGAAGTCATGTTGGCATATCTGGGGAAAACCGGAATCTGAATTCTCGCGTTTCTCCCCTTCCACACTAAACCTTGTCAGAATATTCACAAACTGGCAGACATGGGTAACAAGGTCAGCCAAAGGGAGCTGAATTGGGAGCTGAAACTTGAAGAGAGAGTTTGGAGTGGTTTATCTCTGCTCTGTGCTCTCAGATTCGAAAATGAAACTAAATCTCTGCTCTGAGCTCTGAAGCTACTGCTTGTGTTTTGCTTGTGTTACATTGGAAGAATCTACTATTGGTATTGTAAACTTTACTTCAACTGTTATTATGTATATAAAGAAGTTAATGAATCCTGCTGAATCAGTCATCTGTATGTCCTTTCCGGATTTAAATTTCTGCTGCAAAATCCTACAAAACTCACACCTTGCCCCAATTTATAACTTTGCAGTCGCATTAGCCAATCCACCCCATTTCTGAACTACCGCCAATTCTAGTCACTTCCCTCCAGCAACTCGTCCTTGATCTCTGGTGAAAGAATGTTGTTGTGGCTACACTCCCTTCAATGCCCTCCCTTTCCCACAGCTTGCCCATCCCCCACTGTGGCAGCCCTGAATCTAAATCAAGATGGATCAAGTCTGGAGCTCCTCAAGGCCTTCGGGTCCAAGGCTTTGCTCCCTGGGAAGGGCTCCATCATGGAGGGCTGTGCGCCCAGACCAGGCATTTTCCCTCGGGCCTCCCGCCCCTCATTGGGCAGGGGGAGGAGGAGGCAGTGTGTGGCCAGGAAGGCTGCCTGCAGTTCTTGCAGCCAAAGCTGGTATGTCTGTGATCCCGCAAGTATGTATGAGTTGTTCTGCCTTCAGCAGAAGGTTGAAGTAGAAGACCTCCAAGGTACCTTCTAGCCTATGATTCTAAAGCGTCTCTGTGTGTGTGTGTGTGAGAGAGAGAGAGAGACAGAGACAGAGATGGGGGGAAGAAAGAGAAAAGGTTTCTTGGGGGTGCATTTTGGAGAAGTGTCAAGAGAAATGCTAAAAGGGCAATTAGCTTGGGATTAAATTGGGTCTTCAGGGTAAGGAGACATGAAGAACTTTCAACTGCAGGTTTCTAAAAAAATCTTATTAAAATGAATGTCTAGAGGCAGCTCTCTAACTCATTAGCCCAGAGGGAGCAAAAGTGGTAGGATCCCAATCTTAGCTATTTAGCTCAGGAATAACAGAATAACAGAGTTAAAAGAGACCTTGGAGGTCTTCTAGTCCAACCTCCTGCTTAGGCAGGAAAACAGAGGATGCCAAACTCTGAGTAGAGGTCCTGGGAAAGGTGTCAGAATAACAGAATAACACTTAGAAGGGACCCTGGGGGGAAATGGTATAGGGCTTCCCCCCAAGTCTTTTTCTTAAAAAGTTCCGGTGATTGAGCACCCAGAACAAGCAATTCCACTGGTTAATTGTTCTCACTGTCAGGAAGTTTCTCCTTAATTTTAGGTTGTTTCTCTCTTTGTTCAGTTTCCATCCATTGCTTCATGTTTTGCCTTCTGCTACTTTGGGAAATACATTGTCCGCCTCCCTTCTTTGTGGCAGCTCCTCAAAAGCCTGTTTTGTGACCTGCCTATCACACTCTTGGGCAAAGCATGTGAACCATTTCCTCCTTTCAATGATCCATGAAAGTACATCTATAGATCAGGGTGTCACCGCACTTTAAGACTGTGGCTTCCTCCCGTTCCTCAGCCAGCAAAGTTCTGGGGTTGAGTCCAAGGGGGGTGTAAAGTGTGCATACCCCCTTGTTATAATAAAGTTGAAAAAAGGTGAACAACATTTTTACAGAACTATAGATATGTTGAGGCCAGGCATGACAAGGATTGGTTGGGAGGGTAGGGGCTGGGCAAGGCACACCTTGACGTGAGTGACATTCAGTTGGCCACACTCACCCAGTCACATGACCACCCAGCCATGCCCACCTGGCCACACCCAGCCAGCCAGTCATTAGGGCAGAGAGCTGGTTGTTAACAATTGTGAATCCCACCACTGCATCTGTGGAAGTCTGTATGGCATGAAGGCCACATGTGAACATAAGGATCACTTCAGGGTTTTTGTATACCTGAAGGATCTTTGAGTGGAAGAAGGAGGGGACCTCACTCACTGCCCCAGAGGGCAGAACCAAAACCAATTAAAACTACCAGGAAGAAATGTCAAATTATTGTTCTGTCAAATAGTGAAAAAGACTGTCATGTGAAGCTTTGTGTTTCCCCTCATGAGATGTCTTTAAATAGAGGCTGGATGCCATTGGTGGAGTCTTCACTGAGCAGGGGGTTGGATTAGATGAGGGGTCTCCTAAACATGGCTACTTTAATACTTTTAGCCAGTATGGCTAGCTGAAGAATTCTGGGAGTTGAAGTCCACAAGTCTAAAAGTGGCCAAGTTTGGAGACCCCTGGCTTAGATAACTACAAAGGCCCTTCAGTTCTATTACCCTATGAATACAGAAGTTGTCAGGCTTACTCAGGTTTCCTACTGTCTTGTGACTTATCCAATGAATTGGCACATATGAAGCGGGACAGAAATACATGACTAAAGTCACTCATATTCTCTTGAAAGGAGTCCAAATGAACTTCACCTACCATTCTTGAACCATATGGACGTACACATTTACAATGATGGCAATTGTACTGCAGCTGATCAAATGGTAGGTGAAGATTGTTTTACATATATTTCTGTGGTTCCATAATGTATCAATGAGTGCATTTTCAAAGAATACATTCAGTACTTGTTTGGATCTCACTTTTTGTTTCTGGCAAACTTTTATGAAAACACCATCTTTCAGAATGCCTTATTTCAATGTTGTTGCATTGTAATGATCAACAAGTGTCCTATAAAAGAGAAAACAACACCTTCATCAATCCCATATTAAAATCAGACCTCACATTTTGCAATGAAGTTGCTCAAAAGGATCAATGTTCTGCTCCATTCTGTGTGTCAGGCTCATTGTTTCTAACAAAAAGTGAATCAATAACAAACTGACTTACAGTTCATTTTCAGTGCTCAATAACCACAGTGCAATTTTGAGCAGCAGTTATGAATGATCTGTTATCTTTTCCAGCCAATATTCTGCTTTACAGTGTGCTGGCAATCATGGGTGCATATCTGCATGGAGGGTATCAGGCAGGTTTGAAACATTGACTATTTCCCACATTTTTACAATAATAATTTAGAAAAAGGCAAGGCTTGTTGATCAATTTCTTCATTCAAATGGAAGAGTTATTAATGCCTTTAAGATAGAGCCAAAACTTTTCAAACCATTAGCCATTGATTAAATAAATAACGTACAGCCACCTGCCGAAAAGACAACAGTTGGAGACTTGTGCTTTTCAAAACTGCTATGATAATGTAATTATTAGAACCACATGAAATGTTCATGCACTTCCAACACAATTACTTCCTTTTGTGGTGACAAAAGTTCCAATAGTCCATGGTATTGTTTCTCCTGCCTCTCTCCAAGTCTTGTTTTCTATGTTTCTTTCTCAAATGTTCAAAGAACGTTGCAAAATTGTGAAAAGCAAATGAAATATTCTTGAAGGAATTCCGTCACCATTTTCACTTCCCAATTTATCCAAGAACTTTGTGGAGGACCAGCCATTTTCTTTTGTGTCAAACTGGCACCTCTGAGAACAAAGAGCAAAGAATTGCTGCTTTTGTCAAGGCTCCGATTAATGAACCCAAGAAAATCAGTACTCTGAGACTGGGATCCTTCTCAAAGGTCTTCTTTATTGAGTACATCATATTGGCACAGCTTCAAAGGAAAAGCAATTCTAAATCTTTCCCACAGTTTCAATATGATTAAACTAGGAAATAACCCCATCCCTAAGTGTCAAAGGTCACATTGGCCAATTGGGTTAATTGGTGGGTTCTCCAGGCACTCCTTCCCTAACCTTATCCATTGCCTAACGAGAAAGAGCTCTGTTGGGCCTAGCAAGGCATTCCAACCTCCTTTCCCCCCCTTTTCTCTCTGTGTGGAAACTGAGGAACAGAAAAACAGCTGCTGCCAGGTTTGGTTAGAAGTTGACAGCCTTCGTTTACTTCTACAGATCCTGAAGAACCAGAATTTAACCACTGGCTTAAAAACTGGTGTTGTCAACAGAACTTCACCTTCCTAGACCATAATCTGCATTATCTACACGAAGGGCTCCTGGCAAGAGGTGGACTACACTTCACAAGAACTGGAAAGAGTATATTCAGAAAATGACTGGCTCATCTTATCAAAAGAGCTTTAAACTAAAATTAAGGGGGGGTGGAATTGTCATGATCTTTAGAACTTAATTTGAAGCAAAAAAACCCAGATAACCAATCATATAAGGAGGAAGGGAGTAAAGAGAAAGAAGAAATAAAAAAGAAAAATGTAATGAAGTAGAGAGTGATGGAAAGGATAGAAATCCCAGTTACAAAGTAGGAGATAAAAGAAACATACCCAAGACCCAGAAATGACAAATACCTATACATGAATGCTCAAAGTTTAGGAAACGAACAGGGTGAACTTGAAGCATTAGTACATGAAGGCAGATATGATGTAGTTGCCATTACTTAAACTTGATGGCATGAAACTCATGACTGGAATGTACTGATGGAAAGATACACACTATTCAAAAAACTAGACCTAACAAAAGAGGAGGTGGAGTTGCATTATATATAAAAAATCACCACATCTCTACAGAAATCCACAAAACCAATGAATTCCTAGAATCCATATAGGTCAATATAAAAAGAAAATAAATGACATTGCTATAGGCATATATTGTAATTCAGGCCGCCCAACCAAGCAGAAGAAATAAATGAACTGTTTGTTAATCAATTAAGAAATGTATGTTGGAAGCATACCATGGTAGTAATGGGAGACTTTAACTACCCTGATATCAACTGGAAGACAAACTCTGCAGCAAGTGGTAGATCAAATAGATTCCTAACCAACCTAGATGACAATTTTGTTATCCAAAAGGTAGAGGAGGAAACAAGAGGAAAAACTATACTGGACTTAATGCTTACTAATAGAGAAGAATTGATAGAAGGAGTTGAAGTTGCTGGAACCTTGGAGCAAGAGTGACCATGTCATACTGGAATTCAATATAATGCAAACACAACCAACAGAATATAATCCAACCAGTGTCTTTAACTTTAAAAGAGCTGATTTTAACAAACTCAGAGAGAGCCGAAGCAAAATTTCCCGGATGAAAATCCTAAAGGGGAAAACAACTCAAGAAGCATGGAAAACTCTGAAAAATATGATCATAATAGCCCAGTCCAACACAATACCACTAAAGAAAAAAAAACAAGAAACTGGAGAAGAAACCAGCATGGTTTCACAAAGATCTCTCTGATAAACTGAAAGACAAAAGGGATAAGTTAAAAATGGAAAGAGGGACACACAACTAAGGCAGAATATCAGCAGATACACAGAATCTGCAAAGATGAAGTCAGGGAAAGAAAGGCTCAGAATGAACAAAGACTAGCAAAAAAAGTGAAAAATAGTGAAAAAAGTTTTTTTTTCAACATATAAATAACAAGATAAAAGTCAAGGAAACAGTGGGTCAACTAAAGAGAGAAGATGGCAAGGAAGTAACAGGCAGTAGAGAGAAAGCAGAGCTGCTTAACTCATTCTTTGCATCAGTCTTCACGCAAAGAAACTGTAGCCCAACCTACCAAAATCATAACTGTAAAAAACAGACTAGAAATAAAAGCTAAAATAAGCAAGAAAAAGATAAGAAAACACCTGTCTGACCTTGATGAATATAAATCTTTGTGACCTGGTGGATTATATCTAACAGTTCTGAAGGAGTTGGCAGATATTATCTCAGAACCATTGCACCGTATTCTTTAAAAAATCCTGGAACACCTAGGAACTACCAGAGGATTGGAAAAGAGCTGATGTGGTTCCCATCTTCAAGAGAAGGAAAAAAAATAGACTCAGGAAAGTAGAGAACAATCAACCTAGCATCAATACCTGGGAAGTTACTGGAAAAATAATTTTTTTAAAAAAACAGAACTGTGAACACCTAGAAACAAATAAAGTTATAACTAGTAGCCAGCACAGTTTTGTTAAAAACAGTTCATACATTTCATTCTTTGATTAAGTTATAGACCAGTGAATTGCTGTGGACATAGTATACTTGGATTTCAGCAAGGCATCCAGCCAAGTAGATTAATTCAGTGGTACACAACAAACTACTACTAAAACTAAAATCTTATGGTATCTCTGGACACCTGCATAACTGGGTAGAAGCAAACAGACAACAAATGGTCAAAATTTAAAGCATCTACATGGAAGGAAATAAGCAATGGGGTACCATTCTGCCTTAGGCCCAATACTCTTCAATATCTTCATAAATGATTTAAATGAAGGAATAGAAGGGGGAACTCATCAAATTTGCAGATGACACTAAGCTGGCAGGAATAGCCAATGCTCCAGAAGACAAGCCCAGAATCCAAAAAGATCTTGACAAGACTTGAACAATGGGCCCTATCCAACAAAATGAAATTTAATGTGGAGAAAAGCAAGATTTTACACCTAGGTGGGGAAAAATGAAGTTACAAGTACAGATTAGGTGAAACCTGGCTGAAAAACAGTAATTGTGAGAGGGACCTTAGAGTCTTAGTGGACTATCACAAAAACACGAGTCAGCAGTGTGGGGCAGCAGCCAAAAAAGTGAATACAATTGTCAGGCTACAGAACTTTTCCTATTCAATTAACAAGAATGAACTTCTGAAAACCAAACTTATCAAAAGGAATCCTTTATTGAGATGAGACAATTCATGTAGGGATTTAAAGCAGCGTTTAAGTTCAGGCATGCAGAGATAGATAAGGGAGTTTAAAACCCCTCCCCTTATCTTGATGTGTATTTAATAAAACAAAGAGCCAACATGTTAATTCCCCCACCCCCTTTTTAGAACAATCTTTTCCAGGGTTTCCCAGGACGCATCTCACTGTGGAATTTTTATGGTCTCTTCATCTCCTGGCTGTCTCTCCCAGAGGTGATAGATTCCAGCCATCTGGGTTTCATCCCTCCATTGTATCATGTGTAGGTTATACAAATTCGATATAAGATTAAATATATTCAGGTTACATCAAGAAGGATTTCTTTATCAGTCCCCCCCCCCTTTTCTTTTCTTCTTCCATTGAAGAAATGACAGATACACAGATCTGACAACTGCTTTATAAAGCCTTAGTAAGGCCACACCTGGAATAATGCATCCAGTTTTGGTCACCACTTTACAAAAAGATGTTGAGACTTTGGAAAAAGTGCATAGAAAAGCAACTAAGAAGATTAAAGGCCTGAAGACAAAAACATATCAAGAGCGGCTGCAGGAATTAGATCTGGCTAATCTAAAGAAAAGAAGGACTAGTGGAGACATGATAGTAATCTTCCAGTATTTGAGGGGCTGCCACAAAGAAGAGGGGGTCAACCTATTTTCCAAGCACCAGACAAGAAGCAACAGATGGCAACTAATCAAGGAGAGAAGCAACCTGGAATTAAGGAGAAACTTCCCAACAGTGAGAACAATTAACCAGTGGAACAGAAGTTGCCTTCAGAAGTTCTGGGTGCTTCATCACTGAAGGTTTTTAAGAAAAGACTGGACAGCCATCTATCTGAAATGGTATAGGGTCTCCTGCTTGAGCAAGGGAGTGGACTAGAAGACCTACAAGGTTCCTTCCAGCTCTATTCTGATTGATTGATTGATTGGATTTCTCTTACCTCTAGATGAATGAAACAAATTCTTGTAGGGTGATCTTCTCCCGCCTTTGTTTCATCCGGTCTATACACATTTGGTTGTCTGCTAATCAACACCTTCTGAGTGGATCTTCTCTCAGTCTAATCCTAAAATCATTTTTCACCTAGAAAAATCTTAAATTCTAGGAACCTGAAGGAAGGTGATGCAGGGGCTAACTGCAGATAGACTCAAGGGTCATAGAGTTGGAAATACAGATCCAATGGCAGCTGTAATACCCCACAGTAATCTGGACACATAACAGTTAGAGTTGGGTATACTTTGAAAAGGATTCAGAAGAAATATTTTTAATTTGAGTGTTTTTTTTTTAAATTAACTAAATACAGTAACAAACTTGAGGGAAAATATGCTAAATTATAAAAGAAGGAAAGAAGCTTAACCCCACCCACAGAAGCAAAAACATATAAGATGTACAGTATATTTACATATACTGTATATCAATAAATTGAAGCTGAAGTTCCTTAACAGCCATCCATAGCTGATTTACAATATTTTTTTATCAATTTTGCAAACCACTGAAAAGCTGCACTCAAATCATAGAAACATAGGGCTGGAAGGGAACTTGGAGGTCTTTTAGACTCCTGCCCATTCTCGACAAATGATTCTCCAATGACCATAGCCTACTTCTTGGTAAGACAGGAAAAAAAAGTGGGATAAACAGCATCACCACCAGATGGATTCTACAACTCAGCATGTAGTCCTTAATGGAGCTACATGGACAGAAACATGTGGTGGGGTACCACAGATTCTGTCTTGTGCCCAAAACTCTTCAACATCTTCATACATGATTTAGATGAGGGGATAGAAGAGGAATTCAAGTTTATAGACAACACCAAGCTGGTGGACAGGAGAATTGCCAACACTTGGAAGATAGAGTCAAAGTTCAGAAGGATTTTGATAGTCTTGAGCATTGGACCCTATCCAAAAAGATGCAGTTCAGTGGTGAGAAAAGTAAGGCCCTGCGTCTAGGCAAGAAAAACCAAATGCATAGGTATAGAATACATGGAACCTGACTCCATGGTAGCAACTATGAGAAAGTTCTATTTGTCCTTGTGGATCACTATTTAAGTATGAGCCAGCAGTGTGTGGTCCTAAGATACATCAAAAGAGAGATAGCATCAAGATTATGAGAAGTTATAGTATCACTTTATATTGCGCTAGTGAGGCTACACTTGGTATACTATGTCCAATTCTGGTTGAGGGAGACATTTTTGGTCTCAGTTTGGGTCTTGGGAGTTATAAGCCAGTAATATGCCTCAGAAAGCTTCAGCTTTGGCAGGTGGATTACTGGTTCTTGGTCTTCATTGGTCTACTGGCACAATGGGGGAGCATCTTTCTTCTGTTGGCACCTCAAACCCTTGCAGAAGGGAAGCCCTGGGAACAAAGCTAAATTGCCCCGGTAGGCCGAGGGTAATGACAAAGGACTTTGGCCTAGACCAAGCACCTCCAAATGTGGCAACTTTAAAACTTGTGGACTTTAACTCCCCAGATGGCTGGGGAATTCTGGGAGTTGAAGTTCACAAGTCTTAAAGTTGCCAAGGCTGGATACTCCTGGCCTGCTGGCTGAGGAATTCTGGGAGTTGAATTCCACAAATCTAAAAGTTGTCAAGTTTGGGGACCCCTGCCCAAGGTGGCATCAGGATCAGGATGAGGCAGCTGGAGATCCTAATGGAAGTTCAGTGAGTCTGATGGTAGTAAAAAAGAATGCCTGCGTTTTTTGAGGGATGTTCTTTCTGTATGCTAATTTAGAAACAACAATTTCTAAGCCCACAAATTACAAATATAGCTGCTTCCTAGTTGCAATTTGCATACATTTAAAAGCATTATGTATCACCTGCTATAAAGAGGGGGGAAGGATGGTGAAGAGGGATAAAAATAGGGTAGTTTCTTTCAGCTAAATGTCCTTTTAGTAATCATCTCTGAGATTTCTTTTAAAGTTTGCCTGTCTGGTGTCTTCAATCTCAGTGTTCAGTGTAAAAATGAAGAGACAGTGACTTTAACAACAGATAACAGTAACTGGAAATTCCGACTTTATACTCTTAAGAAATAGCAGGAAAGGGCAAATGTTACTGAATGATCTTCAAATCAATAAAATCAAACCATAGGTAGTCCTCATTTAACAACCACAATTGGGCCTGGAATATTGGTTTTTCAATGGCCACTATATGACCTCACTCAATTTTTTGACCATTTTTACAATGTCTGTAAAACTCAGTCATTACAAAAAACAACATAATCGTTAAATCATGTGATTGTTAAGCAAATCCATGCTCACAATGTCATTTTTTTTGCCAGAAATTGGCAAAAAAAAAAAAAAAAAAAATGAGGCACATTGCAGTCATGTGACTGTGGGATGCTTCAACTTGTCCATAAATCTGAGCTCATTGTCAAGTTCCAGAAATGTAGTTATGTGACTCTAGGTGTGTTTGCATATGCAAACATTTTTGAGTCTATTGTAACTTTGAAGTTGCTACATGAAAATTGTTAAGGGAGGACTACCTGTAGGAGATTTGGACATGCCAGAACATAGAAAATAGAACACGAGAGTGAAAAGTTTTCTCGTCCAACCACCTGCTCAAGCAGGAGACCCTACATCATTCCAGACAAATAACATGACTTAGGTAATTCCTGACCCCAGTAATTCTTGTGAGAAGGATATAGGCATCCTGTAGACCAGATTATGCATGTTTCTCTGTGAGGTAGACCAGATTAAGAAACCAATTTCACAGAAGTCTAGAACCGTACATTATTAAGCTAGAGTAACACAATGATGGGATTCAACATTTTTTACTACTGGTTCTGTGGGCGTGGCTTGGTGGGTGTGGCAGGGGAAGGATACTGTAAAATCTCCAGTCAGAGGTGGGAGTTGCTGGTTCTCCGAATTACTCAAAATTTCTACTACCGGTTCTCCAGAACTGGTCAGAACCTGCTGAATATCACCTCTGGTAAACAGAACCTTGCAAGTCCTCAATTTATAACTGTTAATAATGTTCCAAGTTTCAATAGCCTCAGAAAAGTGACTTACAACTCATCCTTGGAGTTACAACCATTGTTCAACCTCTTTAATTATATGGTTTCAATTTGGGCACTTGGTTATCAGTTCACATTTATAATAGTTGGGAACATCTTGAGTCACATGATCCTGATTTGTGACATTCCCCGCCAGCTTCCAACAAACAAGGCTATTAAGATATTCAAATTTAGTAGGTAGAGCACTGAAGGTTTGTGCAGTGAACCAGAACACACAGTTGTGGTTGATTGGTTGAAGAGTGCTGGCTCCTGGGTAAGGCAACCTGTGTTGTGATTGATTGTTGTGGGTGTGGAAGCAGAGTTTCCCTTTTCCCCCACCTATTTCTTCTGTGTTTTCCTCTGTGTGCTCTGAGACTTAACTCATGTTTGCCTGACTATCTTGTTTAGGGTATATATAGATGAAAAATATATTTATTTATATAAATCTACAAGTTCGCGTCAGCATCTCTGACATCATTTGGATACCTGCTGATACCTGACAAAGGCCAATTGGGGAAGTCAGATTTGCTTAATGATCACATACTCCCTTAATGATAGCAATAGGACTTAGAGTTAAATACTGCTTCGCAGTGCTTCACAGCCCTCTCAAAGTGGTTTACAGAATCAGTCTATTGCACCCAACAATTTGGGTCCTCATTTTATCGACCTTGGAAGGATGGAAGTCTGAGCCAATCTTGAGCCTGGTGAGAATCAAACTGCTGTTAGTGAGCAATACTACATTCTAACCACTGCGCTACCATGACTATTGAAGTGATTTGTTTAAAAACCATGGTAAAATGGCTGTAAAATCAGGTCTGGTCACATGATGACTCATTTAACAACTGCATTACTTAGCAACTGAAATTCTAGTTGCAGTTATTGGTTGTAGGTTGAGAACTTCCTATACTTTTTTTTAACCTTCCTTCCCTTAGATTTAAGACAGTCTAAGTCTCTTCTTTGTGCTATCCCCCTGCACAGGGCTCTAATCCACTGCCTTCTTTTAGTGTATCTACGCTCTCCATTTTTACTTCCCTAGCCATAGGTGCACTGCCAGCTCTCTATGCTTTCCCTAGCTCTTGCTAGTTAGCAGCTTTTCTCAGTATCCACCACTTCTCTTTGTCAGGTTCTTCTTTTTCCACCACACCAATCGCAGGACCATAAATTCCTCTGCTCAAGGGTGCAGATATGGGATTCCATGTGTCAGGCTGCCATGAGGTCTTTGAATCACCCACATAGGAGCTGCATAATTGCATCCAAATCATACAGCTCTGGTGGCCTACTATTTTGCAGGGACACTAGCAAGCCAGCAGCACCACTTTCCAGTTGGATGCCAGTGCGTGAACCCAGGCTGCATCATCTGGATGCATCCCCCCATAGTGCTCCATGTGGTGCCACATCTGGGTGAAATGGACCATCAGAGGGGGTGGTAGCCATTTGTCTTTTATCACAATGTGCCCAGTTGGTAGGGCTTCTGCCACCGGTGGAGGAGGAGAGGCTCCAGGGCCATGGGGGTAGATTCTGCTGCTGCTTCTCCTTGTGCCAGGAAACCAATTGTCCCAGCAGGTGCCATCACCACCAGCTGCAGGAGGGGAGGAGACAGGGTGGATAATGATTCCCCCCACCATGTCCCCCCATCCCAGCCACTGCTGCTGCAGCACCCGGTGATACAGCTCCTTTGATTTCTAGTCCACTGAACTTTTCTCCCAGTTACTCTGATAGGCTGTGGATGGCTGCTGGAAGTTTCCACTCGGTCGGTTTGTCTGACTCAATCAGACACTTCTACTTGCTTCCTCGGATTATGTTGACTCCTGAGCATCAAGGTTCCAGGTAATACATCCCATCCAATAAGAACTCCAAGGCAGGCATATTCCTCAAAGAACATTTCATTGGGACATATCAAATTGGCATTTTCTTGGTGGAAAACCAGCTCTAAGTTTGGTTTTACACCCAATCAAAAGTAAAAGGGAGAAGACCTTGAGAACAGTTTGATGCAATACAAAAGGCTTAGGTGCCTTGGAATGGAACTGAGCTGATAATTGGGTGCTGTCCTGTGGAATTAACAATTGCAAACTGCTTACACTGGATACTTAGAAACAGATGGGGAAGACACAGAAACCTGTCCTTGAGAACATTTGAGTCTTGATGGATTACAAATATGTTGGACAATGTGAAATTTGGATTTAATTTGAAGCTAAGTGGAGATTTTTTTTTTTGAACTGCTGAATAGAGGTGACGTGTAACTATTGGGTTTTTTTGTGGGCCTTGTGGATTACAAATATCATTTCCTATAAGAAGAATAAGTGAATTAAGAGGGATATTGAAGAGATTGCTTGGACATTTTAGATACAATTTGTGTGGAATTTAGAGTTAAATTTAGAGTTAAAATTAAAGTTAAAAGATAGTGAAATTAATTGAGGATTAAAAGGGAGGGAAAAAAGAAAAAAATTGTGGTGGAAAAAGCATTACCAGTTAATATTTAAAAGGGCACGAAGAATTTGGGAGAAATTTGAAGGGTGGTGGGACACCTTATCTAAAGCCACTGATATGTTGATAAAGTTCAAAATGTCAAATTCAAACCTATCTAAATGAGAGGGAAAAACTGGATTGGCATCATCATCTGCCCCATCATCCACCCCATTATCATCAACATCAAACCCTGCAAGCCAAAGGTCAATAGAAAACTTAATACAACAGGAAGAAATGAATACAATTCAAAAAAATATATGCAAACACAGTTTCAATTGCTACAAGAGGCCATAACCAAGAACCATAATGAAGTAAAGACTGAGATAGGTGAAATGAGGACTGAGGTGAGAGAGATCAAGGGGAAAATGCAAAGTATGGATGAAAAACTGGGGACTTTTCAACAAATGTTAGCTAAAAATGAGGAAAAGATTAAAATAATTGAAGAAAAGTCAGAACAAGTAGGAAAAAAAACAGAAAAAATAAATCAGGGACTAATGCTGGCCTATAAAGAACTCAGTGGAACTATAATCCAGTTGCAAATAGAAAAGGCCAAACACTTTTTGAGGTTTCAGAATATTGAGGAAGGGAGAGAAGAAAACATAGCCAAGCTAATGGTAGATCTATTGGTTCAGACATTACAGATAACAACACATGAGATGAGGGCAGAGATAGATGAAGTATTCAGAATTCACACTAGCTACACTAAAGAGAAGAAATTCCCAAGGGAGGTACACGTAAGATTAATGAAAAAGACAACAAGAACAGAAATTCTTAAAAAATAAAATAAAAGAGGAAACCCTAAAATATAAAGGAAGAGAGATTATGGTTCTAAAGCAAGTACCCAGAAGAGTTAGAGACCTGTGGAAGCAGTATCAATTTCTGATGGGACAGTCAATCAAACACCAAGTAAACTTCAGATGGCTGATACCAGAGGGAATCCTGGTTACCTGGAATGATAGAAGACAAAGACTGGACTCTCTAGATCAGGGGTCTCCAACCTTGGCCACTTGAAGCCTGGAGGACTTCAATTCCTAGAACTCCCCAGCCAGCTTTGCTGGCTGGGGAATTCTGGGAGCTGAAGTCCTCCAGGCTTCAAGTGGCCAAGGTTGGAGACCCCTGCTCTAGATAGCGCATATGAATTTTATGACTATTACTTTAAGCCACAGGAGCAACAAATAAGAAGTGAGGAAGTAGAAAATAGAAGACAAGAGGAATTAATGACAGATGAAACTATGACTAAGCAACAAGAAGGAAGTGAAGTTGAACAAAAGAGACAAGCAGAACAAGGAGTAAGAACAAAGGAGCAAAAAGAAACAAGAACAACTAAATGGAAAAATAAGTGTCACAATGAAAGAAGAAATAAATAAATATAAAGATTTATTAGATCCGCAAGGAAAATTAAAAACTCGACAAGAATTACAGGAACAGGGATTTAAAATTGATCAGTGGTTATATATACAAATCCATAGGAGATACAAACAAGATATAAAAGACTTTGGAATTTATAACAAACTGCAGTATTTAGATAAAATTTTACTAGGATCAAACAAAAAGAACATATCCAAATTTTATAAATACTTACTGGAAGTAGAATTAGAACAAGAGATAATCAAAGGAACATGATAGCCTGGAGCAGGAATGTCGGAAGAAGTATTACATTATCAGAATGGGAAAAGATTTGGAACAGAAATATTAAGATTACAAAATCGGCAGCATATAAAAAAAATACATACAAAATGTTTTATAGATGGCACTTGCCCCTTCGAGGTTGGCGAAAATGAACCCAAACACGAGTCCAAAATGCTGGAAATGTAAAAGCATAGAAGGAACCTATTTTCATATGTGGTGGTCTTGCAAAGAAACCCAGAAATATTGGCAAAAAATCAGAAAATGGTTGGAGGAGATAACCAAAGAACAAATCGAATACAAACCAGAGTTCTTCCTACTAGGGATCTCCGATAAACATTTACCCAAAAAGATGAAATATGTAACAATTCATATCCTAACTGCGGCCAGATTAGCGTTCGCCCAGTGTTGGAAATCACCCTATACACCTACAGAACAAATGGTCATCCAGAAAATATGTGATTGTGCAGAAATGGATAAATTAACTATAGCACTTAAAAACAAAGAGCCTTCAACATTTTACGATAATTGGAACTATTGGTATAATTGGTTAGTCCAGAGATAAACTGCTTAATGGACAATGGGTAATTTAAGCATAGATATCGATAAGGTGTGTGTATTCAAATTAATGTAGGAGAATTGATCTTGCAGACTGTCAAAAAGGATATTGTCTGTTTTTAAACGTATCTTTTTCTCTCTCTCTCTTTCTCTTTCTTTGTTTCTTTCTTTCTTTACATCTCTTCTTCTCTTCTCTTCTCTTTCCGGCTCGCAGGACCGAGTGTTCTTTTTTTGTTTTTGTTTTCCTTTTGTGTATGTAATGTCGATATGTTTTTAATTGTAAATTTAATAAAATTTATTTATAAAAAAAGAAAAAAAAGAAAGAAGAAATAAACCTACTGTCATAAATGGATTAAATTCTCCCATGAAGAGAAGACTCTTTACAAAACTGCAAAAAAAGTGGACTTTTGGTGGATTATAAAGATTAAGATATTTGAAGATGAAGAAAACAACATCAGCGCCATCTACTGTGTCATCCTCTGCTACATCAAGCCTTGCTGGACAGACATCTTGGACTTCTTTTGCAACAAGAGAAGGCTAATCAGATGCAGAGAGAGATTAAAACTATGATACAAGCTTTACAATAAGACATGGAAGATCTGAAGGAAGGGATAGAGAAAGTAGATGAAAGGAAGGGAAAGTTGAAGACAAAGCAGAGAAAATAGAAGAAAAAATAGATGGTCTCCAACAAATGATGACAAAAAATGAAGAGTGTTTAAAAAGTAGAAGATAAAGCAGAACTAACAGAAAAAAGAGTGGAAGAGCTTGACTATAAATTCACAGTAGCAGATCAAAATAAAGAAAGAACTATAATTATGCTAGAAATGGATTATGCAGATTATTATCTGAAATTTCAGAATATTGAAGAAGAAAAAGGAGAAAAGCTGGTGGAAATAATGGCAGAAATGCTGGCAAGTGCCCTGGAAGTGCCAAAAGAAAAATGTTGGCTGAAAGCCCTCTATATTAAAGAGACAATAAAGGCAGAATTAATCTACACTGATGAGGAAGGAAGTGTTTTGGATATAACAATGAACTATAAGCAGTGGCAATATCGTAGTGGCAATATACACACTAAATAATAAACAAGAGGATTTCTATGAAAAACTTCACAAGAAAATAATAGAATTAGAATATGAAAACATATGTATATTTGGAGATTTCAGTGTGATAGTAGACATGGAACTGGATTATAAAACTAGAAAGACAAACAAAAAAGTTAGGAAAATGCTGCCAAAGACTTTTTTTAAATGACAGAAGAACTAGGTATTCAAGATGCATGGTGAGGAACACATTCCAAGAAAAGTGAATATACATTCTATTCAAATAGGCATGTGTCTTGGTCTAGAATAGATATGATGTGGACATCAATCCACATGCAAGAAATAAATATGCAAGAAATAAATATTGAAAGAAGTATTTGGGCAGATCACAATCTGATAAAAGTGATTTGGAGGGGACAAAAAAAGAGGCAGAGATGGACAATGAATGAATTAATATTGAAAGAAAAAGAATTTACCCAATTTGCACAAAAAGAATTGGATTAAAAAAAAGAGAATAGGAAAGAAGGAATCTCACTACAAACAATATGGGATACAGCAAAGGCATGTATTAGAGGGTTAATTATAACATACGTGGGGAAAAGGAATAAAAAGAAAAGACAGGCACAAAAAAAACCTAGAGGAGGAATATGAAAAGTTAGAGTCTGAATTACAGGAAAAACCCACAAAAAAGAGTATAAAAAAATCAAATGGACTTTAAAAAACACAAGTTGAATTTAATAGACAAAGAAGAACTAGCACAAAAAAATCAAAAGAGCTAAAGAAAACTTTTCTGAAAATGCAGATAAGCCAGGAAGATGGCTGGCGTATAGACTGAAAAAAGAGAGAGAAAATAAATTGATTTACCAGCTAACAGATGAGGAAGGAAATGTTTACTATAGAAATGATGATAAAAAGGAAATAATTCAAAACTATTATGAAAAATTATATAAACAAGAGGATATTCTAGAAAAAAAGTGGAAAAAGTGGAAAGATATTTAAAAAAAAGTAGAATTACCTGCAGTACCAGAAGCAATTAAAACAACTTTAGAAGAAAGAATAACAATGATGGAATTAACAGAAGCAATTAACAGACAAAAGAATGACAAAACACCAGGCCTGGATGGATTACCAGCAGATCTGTATAAAACATTATGAGACTCTTTAAGCGACCCATGTTGGAAGTATTTAATGAACTACTGATTCTTGGTTGGAAGCATATATCACTCTCAAACCAAAGTAAGACTCAGACTTGCAATAGATTAAAAACTATAGACCAATATCCTTATTGAATGCGGACTACAAAATATTTGCGTCAATAACATCAAAGAGGTTAAAGAGATTTTTAAATCAATTTATACATCCAGATCAAAATGTTTTTTTTTACCTAAGAGACAAATAAAAGATAACATGAGAATAATTTTGAACACTTTGGAATACTATGAAGTGCATCCAGAGAAGCAAATGACGTTGATATTTTTGGATGCACAGAAGGTGTTTGACAATGTGAACTGGCAATTTATGATAGCACAACTGGAGAAGATGAACTTTGGGGAGAGATTTATTAAGATGATAAAGGTGATATAAACAAACTACAAAAGTGATGATTAATGGAGACATGACAGAAAAAGCTAATATTGAAAAAGGAACAAGACAAGGGTGCCCTTTGTCACTATTATTTGTACTAACTTTGGAAGTATTAAATAGAAATATTAGACAAGACAAAGAGATAAATGGTATGGAAATAAAAAAAGAAAAATATGAATTGCAGGCATTTGCAGATGGTTTAGTTTTTATTCTAGAAGATCCATTAGAAGCAGGACCCAAACTAATGGGGAAAATAGAAGAGTATGGTGAAGTGGCAGGATTAAAAATAAACAGGGAAAAAACTAAAATTTTAGTGAAAAATATTACAGAAAAGCAGAAAAAAGAATTAACGATGAGCTTAGATATTCAGATTACTAAGAAAATTAAGTAGTTAGGGATCCACTTGACAACAAGATGGACAACAATTAAAGAGGATAGTTATTTTAAATTGATACAGCAAACAAAGATAGATCTGGAAAAATGGAAAAATTTGCAGTTATCACTAATAGGAAGAATAGCAACAATTAAAATGAATATACTACCAAAGTTATTATTTTTGTTCCAAACAGCCCAGATAAAATTGAACCTCTGTTCGGGCCCTGCATTTACCTTGCATCCAAAACTCCTGGGAGGAGTGGGGTGGGGTGGGAGGGGCCAGCCAGGAGTGGGATTTGGTGGTTCTCCAAACGGGCCATAACACTAGCTATGGGTTCTCCTGAACCCAGGTGAACCAGTAGCAGCCCACCCCTGGCTAGAATGTTTAAGAATATGTCGGCCAAGTGTTGGAAGTGCAACCAAATCCTGGCCTCATATTACCACATGTGGTGGACATATCCAAAAGCATAAAAAAAAATTAATGGACTAAAATACACACCTGGCTAGAAAAAAATGATAAAGGAACATATAGATTTAAAACTGGAATTTTTTTTCTGTTGAACATCATACCAAACAAATACAGTAAAAAGAATGCATATTTAATAATACATGTATTAACAGTGGCCAGAATAGTGTTTGTACAACATTGGAAGGGCAGGGAGATCCCCACAGAAGAAAAGATAATAACAAAAAATTTAGAATGTGCAGAAATGAATAAACTAACATTTGAAATTAAAACAAGGGAAGACACTGAATATTTTGAGTTATACGATCGGTTTTATCAATGGTTAAATGAGAGAAACGGGAGTTTGAACTTTGAAAATTACAGGAGAAAGATTAATTTTAATATTAGGGTTGACCACTGTAACTTACTAATTTTAATTAATTTTAATTAGTACTAACAGTATGTATCAATATTATGAGGGAAAAGCACTATTATAAGATTACTATTAGAGAATATTATTACCACAATGAATATTACTCGAAAGAATTGTAACCAGAAAACAGTCTATATGGATTTTGAATATGTTGTTCTTTCGATTTATATTAATGAAGAATAAAAAATAAAAAAATAAAAGTAAAACTTTGTCACTCTCCCCCCCCCAGGTCACCAATCACATGGTCCAATCCGCATGTGGTCCAGTTGCTAAGTGACCTCAGTCTCCACCTTTCTAATACCTGCACCAACATCCTTGATTCGCAGGGGAAAGAATTTTCTTTTGGCTACAACCCCCCAGCTATCCTTTGCCCTTTCTCTCCAGGCTGTGTCGGCCCTGAAGGAGTGAGAAGAGAAAACTCCCTAGAGAAAAGCTACGAAAAGAAAATGACCATAGTTTAGCCAACTTCAGGGTTGACACTGAGGGGATTATGGGGTCCTCAGCTTCCACTACCTTTCCAAATTTGCTGCCCTGCAGGTCTTCTATCTTGGTGGGTATCTCCTCTCCAGTGGCAGAAGGCTGTCATGCATTCCGTAGTCTCCCCCCTCACCTTCAGAATTGACCACCCCCACATCCCAGAGGTAGGATTGAACTGGTTGTTAAGATTCTGCGCAGTTTGGCGAACTGACAAATCCCACCACTGGCTGGCCCTGCCCGCCCTGCCCTATCTTGCCTTGCCTGCCTTGGCTGGTGGCAAGAGTCGCACCTGTCTCCAGCTACTCTCTGGCTCCTTCTCTTGCTCGCCCAGACGTGGTCCAGCTGATCTCTGCCTCACCCGCTCAGCTCACCACGGCTGCCCACAATGGTAAGATGTCAGCCAAAGGGTTGCCTTGCAGTGGACACAGTGAAGCTTGGCTGCCTTTTGGACCTGCCTCTTGTCATCCTTCAGCCCACATGCTGCTTACTCACCGTTTGCCTCAGGTTGGGTAATGCACAAGTTCCTGGCTCTGGCCTTCCCTGGGGCTTCCGCTCGCATGCCGCCCACTGTCTCTTTGCCTCAGGTCGGGGGACATGCCAGTCCCTGGTTCTGGCCTTCCCCAGGGCCTCTTCCTGCATGCTGGGCCACCACTGTGAGAATGGTGCAAGTCCCGTGGGTTTAGAAGGTAAGGCTGACGGCGGGGAAGGAAGATCTGCTCCGGGCTTGCTGTGCCTTGGTGGGGGAGGACATGGAGAAGTTCGGCCACCTTTTAAGCCCAGCTTTGGCTTCCATGGGACCTTCCGGGTGGGAGGCCTGAGAGAAAATACCTCCCCCAAGGGCCGTCCTCTTGCCCATCTACTGACCAGGCTGTCCTGGAAGTGGCATGTCACCTTGTCACGGGCTGGATGTGGGATCTGAGGCGGAGTGGAGGTCGAGCAGGCGGCAGCCCAGAGCAGGGCCTGAAAGGCAGCTAAGCCTCGCTGTGTCCCCATCACCACTGAGAAGCCTGCAGCCCCTGCTCTTTGCGAGGAGCCTCCAGCTGCCAGTCTTTTTCAGTGCAAGAAGCCTGCAGCTGCCAGTCTTTGCTGGTGCGAGAATCTCCAGCCGCCACTGCCAGCTCTGTTTCAGCTGGCAAAGAGATGGCAGCTAGAGGCCCTTCGTGCTGGCAAAGATGCGGCAGCTGCAGGCTTCTCATGCCGAAAAAGACCAGCGGCTGCAGGCTTCTTATATTGGCAAAGAGTGCCAGTTGCAGGCTTCTTACACCAAAAAAGACCAGCGGCTGCAGGCTTCTCACACTGGCAAAGAGGCAGCAGCTGCAGGGGTCTTGGGGTGGGGTTGTGTGCCAATAAAGGCGGGAAGTAGCCACCCATCATTTCCTGCTGCAAAAACATTTTTAAAAACTCTGACGGTTGGCAGTGAGACCCAGAAAGAAATGAGGTGTCAGAGAATCACTGTTGCTGTTGCTGCACAAAGGTAAGTCTAAGGCTCCGGCCACTGCTGCTTTGGCCTGCCTCTACCACCCCCCCTTCCCATGAGTGACATCGAATTGGCCATTCCCACTCAGTCACATGAACCTCCCAGTCTTTAGGATGAACCAGTTGTTAAATTAGTTGGATCCTGCCACTGCCCCATTCATTTCTGTTTGGCAAAGTGCACTGAACATTGATGCAGGCAACAAAGAAAGCATATCAGTGTTGACACTTATCCAGGCACATTTTGCCTTGGAAGTATCAAGCTTCATATGTGCCTTTTCTTCTTGGCATGGATGACCTGAGAAAGCCTCCCTTTATGGGCAGATAAAAAGGTTGCCTGGAGGGGTGCCCGGGGTGACCATTCATTTTTCTTTCCAGGTGAGAATAAGTGGCAACTGGAAGAAAGTTGCACAGCTACATGATTAGGCTGCAGAGCAGAAGGTCCATAGTCTTGTAGGCAGTTCTTAGGAAGTTTGAGGATTTGGTCTTCAATAAGTAAAGGAATGCCTCCTCCAACCTGTCCCCCTCCCCTCCCCTCCACCCTTTCTTAACTTACTCTTACTCTGTAATCTTCTCACAGCCCTGTAAAGATGAAAAGCTCCAAAGATCTCAGAAGCAGCTCTGGCCTCCAGACCCTTTTCTCTCTGTAAGCAGCGGACCAAGCAACCGGGTCTTAGCCTCTCTGGGCCGGGGAGGGTTTCATCCAACCCCTTGAGGGAGGCCTTGTGCTCTCTTGTTTTAGCTTCAGTGAGGCTTCCGGTGCAGATAGATCTCTTCTTGTGGATGTTTCTCCCCTTGAAAAATGCTTGGGGAGACCCATAAATGAGGGGGAGAAGTGGTACAACCCTCCGTATTAGCCTTCATTCTAATGAGCCTGGCACCTGTTCATTAGACTCTTTGCCAAAGACCCAGCTGCTACTCCATTCTGTAGCCAGGTCCTTTTCAGTCCCCAAATCTTGCTCTTGGTGTTGGCATCTGCTTTGGCCCAGGGCATACAAGGCAACAGTTTGTGTGGCATGCTGAAACAAATCAGTAGCCCACAGTTTAGCCTTGAATGCTTGCTTGATTTCCTCTTCCTTGACTCATTCCTTGTCTTTCCGCTTGGCTTGCTGTCAGGCATTGTCCCTACGGATTCCCTGGCCTGACCCTCCTGGTCTTTGCTGATCCTGGATGCTCCCTCTGCCCCTCATCCTGGCCTTGGCAAGTCCCATTTTCCTCTGATCAGGGCTGCCGGGTGAGTGCTTAGCATCAACCAGAAAATTGGAGTCCTGTTACGGTATTTAAAATGTTACTGCAAATCATGGCTTTAGTTATTACACCATGTAGATTACCGCTGCTATTATATTACCACAGGAAGACTTAGCAAGGGAACATTTTGAAATCCCATCATGATGTACCTTCTGGGCAAAAAGCAAAAGGGAAAAGCAAAATTGTCGTGTAAAAAAGGCTTTTCTGGAGCACAGTGCAAAATTAATGCACTGCCCTGATTACCACCAGTCAGGAAGGTGTCCTGTTTGACCTTTCTCTATAAAAGAATTTTGCAGAAAGAAAAGAGAGAGGGTTTCAACTGAAAGTTGAGATAATCGAGAGTGCCTCTGTGAAGGTTTTGTGAATTCTCAAAACCTTGCTTGGAAGCATCTTGTCACCTGCTTGATTATTTGATGCCATGTTAGTCCTTGGCTAGTGTGATGGTTAGTGACCAATATTTTGGTCAGTATTATCCCCTGTGGCAAAGAGCAGTGAATCTCCAGGAGAGACCTTCTGCCTCACAAGCTGTGTTGAACCAGCCTAGCTTTTGTGTCATTTTGGGAATCTTGGTGCTTCTCCTGGCCTTCTTGTGTAGATGTTCACCCAACCTTCAGGCTTGGTCCAGCCTTCTTCCTTTGCATGGGCAGCATTTTTCCCCTTTACCAACAGAAATCTTCAGGGCTGCCATAGCAAGGGCAGTTGGAGTTGTGGGAACGTGAGGGAGGAGATAGAGATAGCTGGGAATGTGTCGCCAAAACAACATTCTTTCCCGTGGGAGCCAAGAACATTCTATCAGGTGTTCGAAAGGTGTGGACTGAAGCCAGCCGGAGTTGGGACTGTGACCTGATTGGCCCATGTGATGGACATGTGACCTGGGGGCAAGAACTTTGGGTTTTGATTTGGATGGGGAAAACCTCGGGTCCTTCAGAGTTGGGTTTTCACCAGTTGTGCCAAGATGACATTCCAAATAAATTCATACTTTGAGGAAACTCCAGGCCTCAGAGTTTTGATTGCTTTGGGTTTGTTACTTGGAACCCTGACATGAACCTGCATACATTCATTTCAATTCTATTCTTTTACACATATATCTATCTTTAAAATGCTCCTTCCAGCATGCCTTCACTTTGGTTTCATTCCAAATAATTAACTTCCTTTTATTTAAATTCTGTTAACTCTACTGAAAGCTCCTTATTTAGTTTGCTTCATTCACTTCCCAGATATTTTTTTTATTTGCATCAAAATTGCTCCATGTTTTCCTGGCTTTTTTCAATCTTAAAAATTTCTTTCCCTCTTTGACTACATTCTTTGCAACTATTTATTTTTTGACTGTGCCTTTGAGTCAGTTTTGACTCCTGGTGACTGAAGTTTTCTGGACTTATCTTGGTTTGCCCTTGCCTTCTTTTTCCTAGGGCTGAGAGAAGCAATTGGCCTAAATTCCCCCAGCTGGCCTCATGCCTAAGGCAGGACTAGAACTCAGGCTCTCCCTGTTTGTAGTCTGATTCCTTTAGTCATGACACCAAACTGACTCTGTTTTGTCTATATACATACGATAGGTTTCATCCATCTATTGTACCAAAGAACAATTAAAGCATCATTTCAATTGTCAGCCACAGGTATAGCGGCTTTTGCAGACCCATTAAATAAGTTGTGTAGCTACACTATAAGCAAAGCACATCCTAATTTTAATCTTTCTCCACATTCACGATCAACCCCTGAAGCCTTTATGTTTTTCCTTTCTTAAGCATTTATGACTTTCTTTTCATTAGGAAAAAATAGATTTGAAGGAACTCTTTGCATTTCTGTTGGACAATAATGGATGAGAAATGTCCCTTCTCTCTTTGTACTAGGTTGAGGCATGTGTGCAGTGGAAGGAAAAGACCATTTCTGTACTTGGTCCTGAGCATCTGAAAGTGGTGGCATGGGGCAGTTCTAAAGGGGTTGTTCTTCATATGGGATGAATCAGGATAAAATCTCCCCTCAACCATGGAGCTCTCTGGGATGACTGGCCTAGACAACCCCTTTTAAGAACTGTGTTATGTGTTTGAAAATAATGGAGACTAGAGAAACAGTATGAGTTCTCAAAGAAATGCTAGGTGTTAGTGGAACAAATAAATAATAAATATAAGAACTTTTGTTGACTCTTGATCTAGATGAGGGGATAGAAGGATAACTCATTAAATTTGCAGATGACACCTAGGTAGGGGGAATTGCCAACACTCTGGAAGATTCAGAAGGATCTTGACAGACTTGAGTATTGGGCTCTATCCAACAAGATGCAGTTCAGTGGTGAGACGAGTAAAGTCCTGCACCTAGGCAGGAAAAACCAAATGTACAGGCATAGAATAGGTGGTACTGGGCTCAACAGTAGTAACTGTGAGAGGCATCTAGTTGCTCTGATGGATCACCACTTAAGTATGAGCCAGCAGTGTGCTCTAACTGCCAAAAATGCCAATGGCTGCATCAACAGAGGGATAGAATCAAGACAAAGAGAAGTGATAGCACTGCTTTCTACTGCACTGGTGAGACCCACTTGAAATACTGAAACCAGTTCTGGTTACCATGATTTTAAAATGATGCTGAGACATTAGAAAGAATGCAGAGAAAGAGCAACGAAGATGATAAGAGGTCTAGAAGCTAAATCATATAATGATCAGCTAAGAGAACAGATACATTTAGTCTAATGAAAAGCAGGTTCAGGGAAGGCATGATAGCATCTTCCAGTACTTGTAGGACTGTCATAAGAAAGAGGGCATTGGGTTATTCTCCATAGCACCTGAGGAGGACAAGAAGCAATGGATTGTGAAAGGGTGATTTTTACCTGGAAATGAGGAGGAATTTCCTGACAGTAAAAATGATTAATCAGTAGAACGGCTTGCATCCCAGAGCTACGGGTGCTCCATCACTGGAGGTTTTCAAAAAAATGACTGCACAACCATTTGTCCAGTATAGTATAAGGATTCCTGCCTCGGGCAGTTGGTTGCACTAGAAGACCTTCCAGCCCTAGGATTCTGTGAAACTGAGGGACAAAATAGCTTGTCTGAAAGCCAGTAGATGACCCCAAGGAGAAGCACTTAGCAGCTCCAGACCTAGGATTTTGCATTCCCTTGGCTGTTGAAATAAGCCCTCCATCATAGGCAGTCAACAGTCCCAAAGGCTAGTTCTAAATATCTTTAGGGAAAAGAAAGTGAAAGGGGAATTTCCCAGATTCACAGGAAAGGAACAGACATGAATCTGCACCACATTAACAGACCTCATTGGGTCGTGCCTTCTCCCACATAGGAGGAAGGTCTGGAGGGAGCATGTCAGGCCAAAGAAGCCCCCTTGGAACAGAGGAGCAGCAACCATACCCAGATAATTATTAAGAGACACAGAATTATTTATCCTCTTGTGCCCTGCTGCCCTTTTCAAGGCATGAGACATGCTGTAGCCTTTTGTTCTCTGGGCTCACATCTGCTTAACTGGTACGTGACTGATAGCAAATAACTGGGCTGGAACTGCAGCCCAGTCATTTGGTCTGACCTCATATTTCTACTCATCCGTCACTTGGCAGAATCCACTTTTGGAACTGGGAATCATAGAATCATGGGGCTAGAAGAGGCCTTCTAGTCTAACTGACTGCCCAAGGCAGGAGAGAACCTATTGCATCTCAAACAAATGGCTGTCCAATCTTTTCTTAAAGACCTCCTGTGATGGAGCACCCACAACTTCTGAAGGCAAGCCATTTCACTGGTTAATTGTTCTTACTTTCAGGAAAAAAAACCTCAGTTCTAGTTGGATCTCTCTTTAACAAGCTTCCATCCATTGCTTCTTGTCTTGAGCATCCTTCAAGACTTAAATCTGTCAAGATCCTTCTGAATCTTCTGAGCATGAACATTCTGAACACAAACATTCAGAGCTGCCCAAAATAATGAACTACAAAAAGTATTTATTTATGTATTCATGTTCCATTGCAAGTCTAACAGATTCCCAGAATTATCAGCCACAAAGTACTGATGCTAACTGCAGAGATTTCAGACACATAATAGTTGAATATTTTCAGCCAGAGAAGATGAAAGTCCAACAGCACTTTAAAGATAAAATTGGTCCCAGCAATCATCATCACTACCAAAGTAGTATCCCCGTTTCATCTTGGAGTCGCCAGCCAGCAATGGAAGGCATCAAAAGGTCTGCTTAGCCCTGAAGCAGCAGTTGGTAGCAGTGTGATGCAGCTGCTTAAAAAGCAAAATTTTACTGTGGGATGTATTAAGAACAACATAGCATCCAGATCCCAGCAATTAATTAATTGCTATATTCTACACTGTGTCAGCTTTGGAAGCCATATTAACAGCAGAAGCTTCCATGCTGCCACATTCCAGTGCCTGGAAAATTGGGAGGGGGGATTTCACGGAGCATATGTAGTTAGACATAATAGCATTCTTCTTTTCAGTCAAGGTCATGGTCTTCCTGCACCTGGATGAGGACTGGTTTAAGGGCTGTCTCGAGTTGGGTGCATGGTGATTGGACCATGTGATGAACTGATGGCTGCAGGGGGTGGATTTGGCTTTTTGAATTACTGAGGGTTAGAGGTTCCTAAAGGAATGCTGGGAAACATTGCATTTTAAAGAACATTTGAGGAGGGGTGCAGAATAGCCCTTCTCTGCCTGAGGCTGCAGAGACTTGGCAGCAATCAAAACACTGTGAAGCAACTGATCAACACTGACAGGGTAAGCCACTAGTATATGAAAATAAGAGCAAACTCCACTCCCTCCTAGGACTGATGATGTTGCCTAGTTTGGTAAACTAAACATCTGCAAGAAAGCCATAAAGCTCAGAGAGCACCAAGGACCCCACAGTTCAACCCTGAGCTACAAATATTCTCGTCTATCAATAAATACTTTTTGGTTCGAGGGACTCAGAGCCTGCCTTATATGAGATGGCTCCCAGTGGATTTCATTCTAAATTTTGATCTGATTTCTGTAAATAAGGAATGCAGAATTATAATGCCTGAGTATTTGGTCTTCCATACATAAAAAAATACGAAGTTAAGGGATAAACAAATAAAAAAGAGATTTGAAAAAAAAGAAAAGGCTCAGGAAAGAAAAAAAGTGAAAGTGTAAGAAAGAGTAAAAGAAGGAAAACTGAAAAAGAATTACTTCCAACTTTCTTTGGTACATATCAAAATCTTACTCTAATATTAACATTTGTCTACATTATTTCCATAATCCCATATCTAATCATCAAAGCCCAGATCAACTTTTAATTTCAGTTTCTCACAAAAAGTCCAGTAATGGTTCATATCGCTTTAATCGCTATTTGTTAAGGAAACCGCAATTGATTTATTTAATTACACCAAATTCTAAATAAAACAGGAATGGAGAATCCTAAACTACAGTGTAGACCCTGCTTCTCCACTTTGGCCATTCTAAGGTGAATGGGCTTCCATTCGCAGGATTCCCAAGGCAGCACGTAGTTCGCCCATCTTAAACTTGCCAAGACTGAATAACGTTGATCTACAGAGAGGAACTTTTCCATTCTTCTTTTACTGGTTCTTACTTACTTATAAGCAATCATAATGCAAAATCTTCACTTCCACCCCATTCCAGATCAACCACCATTCTCTCACTAACCTGCTTTCCAGCTCTGTTCTCCTCTGTGCAGGGCAACAAAAGAAGACCATATGACTACCAATTTAAAAAAGGTTCAGTCAGACCTTCCAAAAAAGAAATTGGAACTTCTTTATTGGAAGAACTTTTTTTGGGGAAGGTCTGACTGAACCTGTTTTAATCTGGTAGTCACATGGTCTTCTTTTGTTGCCCTGCATGGAGGAGAACAGAGCTGGAAAGCAGGTTAGTGAGAGAATGGTGGGTGTTCTGGAATGGGCTGGAAGTGAGGATTTTGAATTATCATTATTTTGAAATGGGGTGGAAATGGGACTCACATTATAATGCAAAATCCTTATTTCCACCCCATCCAAGAGGAAGATAATGCAAAATCCTTACTGGATTATACCAGAAAATGTATAATTACTATTGCATTTTAAAATGAAAGAAGAATATGTAAAAGAAATGGTGATTGTATGGGCAATTTTGGGGGGGTACACTATAGAACTAGATAATTGGCAAAAATTGTGGGAGAGAAATTATAAGTTAACATTGTCAACAGCATACAAAGAAAACCTATACAAAATGTTTTACAGATGGCACTTGCCACCAGCAAGATTGGCAAAAATGTTTCCAAATATGTTATCAGAATGTTGGAAGTACAAACAGGGGTCAGGATCCTGCTACCATATGTGGTAGACCTGTCCGGTGGTGAAAAAATATTGGTTGAAGATAAAGAATTGGCTAGAAGTGATGACAGAACAACAAATAGATCTGAAACCGGAACTATTCTTATTAGGGATTACATCGGGGAAACGTAATAAAAGATGCATATATTTAATCATACACATAATAACTGCAGCTAGAATCATATAGGCACAAAATTGGAAAAGTGAAAGTACACCCACAAATGAGGAAGTAATTAAAAAAATACTAGAATGTGCCGAATTGGACAGACTAACAATGGAACTTAAGGACAAAGAGGAAAAAGAATATTTCCTAACATGGGATGTACTGTATAATTGAATAAATAATAGATGCAGAGATTAGTATTTAACAATGAAAGAAGATTAACAAAATAGAAAAAAACACAGATATATTGAAATAAGTAAGAATAAACAATGTAAGCAATTCCACTATTGGATTGTATGTGAATATATAAAATGCACAAAATGATAAATGTAATAGCATATTATGGCATAAATAAAAACATAATAGTTATAACCATGTTGTATAACATTATGTAGCCAAAAGAGATCATACCATATGATAGTTTTAATTAGGATGAATACTATGATGTAAAAAAAGGACTTGATATAATTAGTATATATCGATGTTGTAAAATTGGAACTGTGACGAATATTAAGGAAAAATGCACAATAAAAATATTTTTTTAAAAAAGAAAGAAAGAATAAGAAAGTTGTGATTGTTTCTTGTGATAAATTTTTGAAGGACAACAGACTGGAAAGAATATGTCCTGGTGGATTTTTAGTTTATTTTGCAGAGGACTTGGAAGTTGCAAGATACCTAGGAAAGGCAAAATAAAACAGCTGGGAGCCACACCTCACGTAAAGATGAGTGGGGGAGGAATCTTCTCAGAGGTATGGATACATCTGCCCAATTCTGCTCAGCCTCCTTCAGTCCTCAAATTTCTGGAGAAATCCACAATCAGGGTCTGCCAGGGTCCCACAGCTACTGACTGACTTCTAGAACTTAGAATAGGGTTGGAAGGGACTATAGAGGTCTTCTAGCCCAGTGATCCCCAACCTTTTTATGCCGCGGCCCGGTACCGCATCAGCTGGGCGCCACGGCCCGCACGGCATCAGCTGGGCGCCGCCATCTTTTTGATGAAAAAGTGCTTCCGGTGACCTCAGAAATGGCTTTCTACCCAGAAAAGCTCACCGAGCGCTGGCGCCGCCATCTTTTGATGAAAAAGTGCTTCCGGTGAGCTTTCTACCCAGAACCAGCTACTGACTGACTTATAGAACTTAGAATAGGGTTGGAAGGGACTACGGAGGTCTTCTAGTCCACCCCCTTCCCATGGCAGGAGATTCTATACCATTCTAAACTTTCTTTGGGCTCGATGGGCTTGATAAATGCAATCACAGAAACAATAATGGGACAGAATAATAGAGTTGGAAGGGCCCCTGGAGGTCCTTACACCCAAGCAGGAGACCCTATACCAGGGGTCTTCCAACTTGACAGCTTTAAGACTTGTGGACTTCAACTCCCAGAATTCCTCCTCCAGTCATGTTAACTCAGGAATTCTGGGAGTTGAAGTCCACAAGTTTTACACTTGCCAAGTTTGAAGACCCTTGCCCTATACCATTCCAGACAAATGACTGTCCGATTTCTCCTTAAACACCTCCAGTGATGGAGCACCCAAAAATTCTGGAGGAAACCATTTCAGAGTTTGCCAGAGTCCCGTAGGTAGCGCTTGAGGAGGACCTTTGTGTTCATCAAGCTCTATTTGATCAGCAGCTCCAGAACTTACTATCAAAACCCAACTGGTTGGTTTCCTTTGAGAGAGACACAGCCCTCTGCTCACTCCCAGGTGCAGCCTTGGCAGCTACTTCTTCTGCTCCTCGCTTGGAAGCAGCCTCAGCCTTAGTGCTTGTCTGAAGTGGGCTGGTTTTAAAATCCAATTATTGGCAGAGGACAGAGAGAAGCAGCATCCCGAGGAACCAGTGTTTTCTCGATGTTCAGGCTGAGCACCTAGAAGACTAGGGAGTCCAAGAGAAGTGGGTTACAGCCCGTTGCAGCATCCAGAGTCTTGGAGTATCGTGCAGCTGCTTTTCCTGCAAGGAGCCTTGTCTGGGAAACTTGAGATTTCGCCATCCCATCCCACTTTTGAAGGAGCAGCTCTCTATTCAAACTGGAATTATGATGATCAGGAATTCTCTCTCCTGAAGCACTGTCCCATCTTCTGGAAGACAACAATGCCTGTGGATATATGGACCTGTAAATCTGTTGGTTGGAGGCTGAGAAGTACCTTCTTCTCCAGACATTCTTGCAGGCAGGGCAAAAGGGCCCAATGACCAGCAGGAAGAGGTGTGCTTGCAGCGGACTTAGGCAACCAGTGATGGCGAACCTTTCTTTTGTGTTGTGCCGAAAGTAATGTGCCCCCCCGTGCATGCGTGCACAACAACCCCCACTCCCTTACCTGCACTGCCATATGTGCATGCCTCCCAGCTGACTTTCAGCCTGTTTGAGGCCTTTTTCAGCCCCCGGAGGCTCGAGGGAAGTCTCTGCAGCCTTTGGAGGCCAAAAAATGGGCCTGTTTCATCACTTCTGGTTTAGTCACTTCCGGTATTTCCGGAACGCCTGTTTTTTGGCCTCCGTAGAGGCTTCCCTCGAGCCTCAGGGTGGCCGAAAAAGGCCTCAAACGGGCCAAAAATCAGCTGAGAGGCGCACGCATGCGCAGTGCAGGTAAGTTTGGCTGGGGCTCGTGTTCCCACACAAATGGCTCCACGTGCCACCTGTGGCATGCGTGCCATAGGTTCACCCTCACGGCATGCAACCATAGTTGAAAATGGTCACATCCCAGCCCTCATGGTGCATCTCAGCCTCATCACTGCAGCGTCCTAGAAAACCACCCTCTTTCCGACAGAAGGGAAGCACCACTTCTGCCCAGGGGCACATAGAGGTGATTCTAGGCTAGCGGGGTGAGATGAATGCAATGGCCGCGAGCACCAGTTTGGTCTGGGGATGAAGGCACCAGGCTAGAAACCAGGAGACAGTCAGCTCCAGTCCCACCTTAGCGATGACAGCCAGCTGAGTGACTTTGGGCAAATTGCCAGGAGATGGCGAGTTTTAGTCCCACTTTAGGCATGAAAGCCAACTGGGTGACTTTGGTAGCCCACTCCAGCTTACATAATTGTTGTTGTTATGGGGAAAATAGGAGAAGAAAGGAGTATTATGTATGTTTGCTGCTTTGAGATGTTGATAAAGATAATAAAGGCAGGATCTAAAATAAATAATAAACAAATAATATTATTCCTCCCCTCCCCCGATGCTTAGCAAGGCATCCTTGTGCCATGGTAAACCCCGGCATGAGCACCCTATGGGAAGAAGTCAAAGCTATGGGGAGGTGGAGGGTACGGAGTGCCAATGCTGCAAGTGGTAGTTCTGTGATAGGGAAGAAAGGGCAACATACTCCCAACTGGTAGTGGTGATGGTGTGTGTGTGTGTGTCTATGTATGTGTCTCTCTCTCTCTCTCTGTGTGTGTGTGTTAAAACAGAAGATCCGGCTTTCCTTCCAGGCCTTGATCAACCAGACAGAAGCCTTTGTCCTGCATGCCTGATGCTTTTTGCAGGGAAGCCCTTTGTTGGGCTTCACACGTTCATTCCTGGCTTGACCTGTTGGGTCACTCTGGAAGGGAGGTCCCAAGAGCCTCGTACATCCGTGAGTGATGCGAATGATGGCGAGATCCGCCTGCTTGGAGAGGCAATAAATCCCAGACTGTCAGAAGGCCCACCGAGCGGCTTCCAGCCTGTCTGGGAACTTTGGAGCATTTCAGCAGAGGGCACTCCAGACTGTGAAATCTGGTCTTGCCAAATCTCAGGGACATTTTCTGGTGGCATTTTGGAAGCTTGGTAATGTGTGCGCAGGGCCTCGTAACTCACAGAGTTTGTGCTTGTGTTATACCATGTGCGTATAAATTTAAAGAATATGCAGGCAGCTGTGGCTAATTCAACCCAGGACTATTTTATCCCCTGTTCCTCTTCATCATCAGAAGCTCTTCTTTCATCTTCATTAGTGTTAAAAACTGACCGGCTCCCAGGCAAAAACTGCTTAGTTCAATCTCTTTCTGGACAGGTCATTCTTCAAACTCCATTTGGATTTGGACTTTGGATACTTTTGTCCCCTCAGCAAATCCCCACCCACCCCCTTCTCCCTCGAGATTAATAAAAATATTTCAACATTTGTCCTGTCTCGTAAGCAGTTTCCTTTTGTACTTGAAAAAGACTGGCCTTAAATTAATAGGCCCGAGTCTCTATAAATCTGCCCTTTTCACTCACAGTTGTGAGAACGTGCATAAGCGCACCAACGTGCCTACCGTCCCTGTCCTATTGTTTCTTTTATTTTTCTTTTATTTTTCTTATATGTACCCATTTCATGTATTCATAACAATGTATACCCTTATACTTATCTTGTAAACAATTGACAAATCAAAAATAAATAAAATAAAAATAAACATGAAATGATTTACCCACTTAAGCAGTAGGAAAGGAGCATTAGCAACCTCCCAGTCAGGAACATTGAAACCAAACACAAATGCCAAGAGTTGGGCCCTCAACTGGGTTGGGCTGTTGCTCTCTAGCAAGAGTTATTGAGCGCCAGAGGGCCCCTTGGCTATTTGCTTTGTGTTGCTTTGCATTGCTTTGCTTGTGGGGAGGATGAGCATATTTGGCAGTGAGTACAGCCTCCCTCCCCCTCAAAATGACCGGCTCCCCCACTATAAGTGTGTCCTGGCAGAGATTCTGAAGAATCAGTACACTTCTCACCCCAACCTAGGAATCTGCAAAGGAGCTGGATCCACCCTGTGTCAGAATGACAGGCGGCCCATCAGATTCACGGGGACTGTTTAAAAATAAAACAATCGTCCCATTACACAATGAAGTTGCTGCTGCACTCTAAATGGTGATCCAGCTCCAAATGGCGTCTCCGTTTCTCTCAACCCAAAGAGGAAAATTTGGAGGGGGAGGTGCTATAGAGGCCACCTTGAGCTCTGTGAGGAAAAAGGTACATAATGTTTGAGTAAATAAATACAAGGGTCTCCCAACTAGTTCCTACAACAGAACAAGAAATGGATTTTTGCACAGGTGATTTGACTGAATGATGCAGATTTTGAGGCAAAAAATATTTTGCAGCAAGCATTGGATTATTTGTGACCTCTGCTTGCAAGACCTTTCTTGCTTTCTATTTCATGTTTTTGAATTTTGAATCCCTGCTCACAGTCACTCATGCCTGTCTTGACTACTGCAAGATGCTAGTCTACATGGGACTGCCCTTGAAAAGTACCTAGAAGCTTCAATTGGTTCAAATGTGGTGGCCTGCATGGTTTTGTACTGGCCTAGATGTACACTCGTCATCTGTGGGAGCTGCATTGGCTGGCAATTTGCTTTGGGGTCCAATTCACCTGTAAAGCCCTACATGGCTTGGGGCCAGGTTATCTGAAGGGCCGCCTTTCCCTGGTCAGAACTGCCTGACCCACCACCAGAGTGAGGAGGCAGGAAATGTTACAGGTCCCCTGTCCTAAGGAGGTTCCTTTAGTGCAGAGGTCTCCAAATTTGGCAACTTTAAGACTTGTGGACTTCAACTCCCAGAATTCCTAGGCTGGCTGAGGATTCTGGGAGTTGAAGTCCACAAGTCTTAAAGTTGCCAAGTTTGGGGACTCCTGCTTTAATGGGATCAAGTGGTGGCTCCCTCCCTATGGGACATGCGGTGGCTTCTCTGTGGTGGCTCCTTCCCTATGGAACATCATCTCCATGGAAATGAGGTGGGCCCTCACTTTGACTTTCCCAAGGCCACGAAGACCTGGTTTTGCCAAAGGGCCTGGGGATCCAGACTGGGATGGAGCTATCAAGCGGCTTATTGGATAGTTGTCACCACAAGAATGGAGGGTTATTTTTAATTGTTTTTATTTTTATTTTATTTTTGCAAGCCACCCAGAGTCACTGATGGTTTGAAAAATGTGAGTAACACCCCCTCCCATTTCTTAGCTTATTTTAGACACTATCTTAGTCCAGATAGAAGGACAGTGTTAGGGGAAGAAGTTAGGGTTCGTGGGAGAGGGGTGACATCTTTGGGGGAATTCAAATCTAGAAGGTGTTTTTGTGGTTCCCCGTGGCAAAACCCTGACCCATTTTTCCTGCTCTCTCTTCTTCATGACATTGTCTTGTTTCATTCCAACCCATAACCATGGAAGTGGGGGGGGTCTAATGTCATTCTTTCAACATTGATGCTAGATTTTCCTAACTGAGTTCGGGGACTGGGAGCTGCCCAGCCCCTTCGGTCCCCATCGGATGCCCTTCTCTGGAGCTGCTATGGTTGCAAAAGACACCAGACAGCCAGCTTCCCTCTGTCTGGGGCTGGGTGCTCTCTTGGAAAGGGAAGCATCCTGCTGGTGTGTGTGTGTTGATGCTTCTCTCATTTTCCACAGTGTCAGTTTGCAGAAATCTCATGTCGCTGTTTTTTTAATTTTCTTTGCTTTTTTCCTATAATTTCCCAGGACACGCACAGAAGTGCTAAGTGTCGTCCTATTTATCAGCACAGCTCAGGAACCCCTTGCCAGAAAGTGCTTGGTGAGGCCGCTGCACATGCTCCATCATCATTGTACACCTACAGAAGTGTGCTGCAGCGCACCCATTTCTCCTGGGCATCAGCTAACTGCTTCTAAGGGAAGGGGGACCCTTTGGCCCCCCCTTTTACAGCATGATTTGGGGATGAAACTCACTTGCTGTCCATTTCACCTGGTGCTCTCCTCCACCCGTTGTTACCTATCCACCAAAATAGTTTTACATTCAGGTTAGTGCTCTTTCAGAAAATGACTCTAGCTATGCTCAGAAACTGCCTGGCAGAAGATGGACAGTGTCTTCAGACATTGGGGAAAGAGCCCTTCCTGTTCCTCCAACACTTTGCAGCACCTGTCACACCTGTAAGATGGACATCCAGGAAGATACTAAATCTGCTATTCTAAGCTCCCCCCCCCCCACCCTCTTCATTTATAGACTGGCTGGTGGCTGGTCTTCCCCTGGGAGGTGATGCCAGTGAAGGCAGAGAAGCCCAGAGGTCATGCAGCCCGCTCCTCGGCCAGCACCTTTGCTAGTCATGGTCAGTTTAAACCTGGCCGTGGAGCACGACCAGCCCTGAACGTTGCTCTAGGTAGGGGAGCCCCTTTCCAGCCATATCCCGGGGAAGAGTTGGGGGTGGTGATGCAGGGCCCGCCCTGGGAGCGGGTGAGGCTGCCCTTTTCCTCCCCGGCCGGCCCATCTGAAGGGGAAAACCGAGCGGGCAGCACTTTGGACGGCGCCCGCTCGAAGCCAACCGAAGGCAAACCAGGAGAAGGAGGACGGCAAGGACTCTTCCGCGGAGGACCTTCTCAACGGCTGCTGCTTCCCCCAACCTTCTGCCGCTGCCTCGCTGGAGCAGCTGGGGCGGAGACCCCGGCATCCCGGCCGCCGCCCACTTAGCCCCGCCTCCAAAGCCTCGTCCCCCCCTCCCGCGGCTGCCTGGAAACGGGACGCTCCGAGCCGAGTCCGCATCCCTCCCCTCCCCCGTCCGCGCAGGACCCAGCCCTTCTGCCCTGTCCCAGCTGGCCCCGAGCGCGGAGTCGGCCCGGGTTGCCCGCTCGTCCGTCCCCCCTCCCGCGGCTGTCGTTTCCCCACCCCGGGAGGCCGCCTCTCTGGACTAAGGGAAGACGCTCTGCACGTGCTCAGAGACCCGGCTCCCCTTGGTTCCTCCTCGCATCACGTGCGCAGGTTGCGCCCGGAAGTCCGTCTTCCCGAGTTGGGGCATTTTCCTCGAGCGGGTCGCTTCTTGGGAAGGCAGCCCGCCGCCCAGCCCGAGAAGGCTTGGAGCAAGACGGCGGCGGCGGCCGCGGAGCAGGTGCCAAGTACTTCGTCTCCCCCCCCCCGCCGGCCCCCCTCTCCGCGCGCCGGCCTTCGGGGATGAAGGGGCCGGACTTCCCGGGCGGAAGGCGTGCCTGCCTCTGCGGCTCCAGCCCCGGCACCTTTCGGCCGAGCCTCTCCCGCCGCTGAGCGGCCCCGCGTAAGCCTCGCCGCCCCGGGAGATCGCGAGCGCGGGTGCCTGCGGCGCCGCGGACGGGAAAGCCGAGCCCTCGGGCGTGGCAGGGCAGGCGGGGCGGCGGCGGCGCTCCGGTCGCTCCGTCCTCTCCGCCTCCCGCGCCTCAGCCACTACGATGCTCCCCGCTGCGTCGGGCGCAGCCAGCCCTGAGTCGGACGCGCGCCCTTGCCGCCGCCGCCGCCGCCCGCGCCCTGCCGCCGGCCGCCCGTCCTCGCCGGAGGTCCAGCCGGAACCTGAGCCGGGCACGCTCGGCCGCGCCTCGCCCGCCGCCCGGGATGCTGACCTGCTGCCTTGCCCCGCGCCCGCTGCTGGCCCGCTTCTCCTCCGCCGCCGCCGCCGCCGCCGTCCTGCTCGGAGTCCTCTGGCTGCACGCCTGCCGCGGCATGCCCCATGTCATCCGCATCGGTGAGCCGGGGACGGGGGTGGGCAGGGCGCCCGAGTTGCGGTCCCCGGGGCGGGCGTCGGCTAGCGGGACGTTCCTGGCACGGGGAGCTTCGGGCACCGCCGCTCTCCCGTCTGTTGCCCAGCCGGCGTGGTGTGTGGACTGGGAAGGCCGGCGCCGCACCGGCCAGGGCTGGGACCCCCGCGCGCCCTTGACGGCGGGGCCGCGGAGCGGAGTTTGGCGGGGCGGCTGCCGGGGAGGGCAGGGGGCTCGGTGCGCCGGTCCGCCGTCCCTTCTTGCGGCGGCGGGGCAGATGAAGTAGCCCGGTCTATAATGGGGGGGCTGTGCCGGCTCTGCCCCCTCCTTCTCCGACGGAGAAACGAGCCAGGGGAAAACCTTCGCAGGGTCGGCCGGAGGCTTCAGGCCGGCCAGGGGAAAGCCGGGAGCCGGGGAAAGCGTGACCTGGAGAGTCGGGGCTGTCGGGGCGACTGAATTAAGACCTCCGCAGCCTCCTGCTTGGCTCCGGGTCTCTTCGTCCGAGCGGCTGCTCGGGGCATCCCCGACGCGGAGTTCCTTGTGGAGCGGAGTTCGGAGGGGGAGCGAATGGCCCAACTCTGCGACGGAGCCTCCTGCCAGGGCCGGGCGCGGATCGCCGGCCGGGAACCTCGGGAGCCGCAGAGCCCTCCGCCCCCCACCCCGAAAAGCCCCCCGCTCCCGGGAAGGAGGGCCCGGGTCGCCTTTGCACTCTGCGGGGTCGGGGCACCTCAAATGCCTCCTGCCAAACGCGGGGGGCTGTTGGGGGGGCGAGAGAACCTCCCTTTGCCCAAAGCCAAGGGAGCGTGGAAGTGTTTTTCTCTGGGGATGGAGACCCTGCAGGGGCGGTCGGTCCTCCTCTTTCTCAGGGTCAGGTGAGGCGCTGGCCTTGACTGTGCGAAAGGTGAGGGGGCTTTCCCCGCCAAGGGGTGTTCGGGAGCCTTCCCTGCCTTAAGCCACCGACTCCATACGGTCCACAGGCTGCTGCGGAGAAGGGCTTTTTCAGCCGCGGATCAGACTGGCCGGTCCTTCTGACAGTCCCAAAATCCACGAGGTCTTTGGAGCCTTTGCCGTTGACGGTGCGTGGATCACGCATGGACTTTGCTTTGCTCTGCACTGGGGCCCAATCCTTTGGCTCGGCGCACTTTGCGTGGGGCGCCCGCCAAGAACACGCAGAGGGGCCGGGAGGGACTCGCCTCGCCTTGATTTCGGGGGGACTGGACGGGCACAAGACCGGGGTAGTTCTTTTATTCTAACGGCTTCAGGTGAACGGATTCACGCTGAATACCCGGCAGCTTCAAAGGTTTTGGATGAGAGCCCTTGATTTTAAAAAGTAAACCCAGATTTTGGCCAGAGAAAACATTTATTGATTTTAGGGCAGGTGGGTGTTTACTGTCTCTGGTGGGGGGGCTTAGGCTTTTTTTTTCTTTTCCTATTTGTTCAGTTGTGTCCAATTTTCTGAGATTTCCTGGACAAACCCCTGCAGTTTTCTTAGCAAGGTTTTTCAGAAGTGGACGCCTTGCCTCCTCCTTGGGGCTAAGAGAAAATGACCCAGAAAGAGTGACCTGAGGCAGGTCTAGAACTCACCATCTCCCAGTTTCTCACCGAGTGGCTTTACCAAGGCACCAAATTGGCTCTGGAAAGCTTGAGTCATGCAGGGTAATGCGGAATCGGAGGAATTGGGGCAATTGGGGACTTGATCTCACCTGGTCCAGGTTAAGATAGTTTGGGGTGGAATTTGGTCCAGTGAGGGAGGTTTTACACAAAGAAAAATGGATCCTTTGGTGATTAGAGGTTTGGCATTGTGTTCAGGTGGATCACTTTGCAGGTGTGGCTGGTCCATTGCAGACTTTCAGGTGCGCCTTAGGGAGCTTTATCCATATGGGAGGAAGATTCTTTCAGTCGTTGTCAGGTTCCAGCTCTGTCTTGGTGGTGGTAGTGGGTTCAAGGAGCTGATATTCCATTAAAAAGAAAATTAGTTAGAAGATCATTAATAATCTGTCAAAATCCTTTTTTTTTCCAAAGTGCAGAATGAAAAGAAAACTCAACAGTGACAGGAGAATTTGTAATAACTGCAGCAGTTTCAGATTTAGATCAAAGCCGGCCTGTCTTTCTAATGCTCTTCTGTCACTTTTCCTTTTCTAAGAAATGAAGAATTTCTTCTATCCTGCGTCCTTAATTTGTTTCTTTCTTTCACACTGGGGCATTTCAAAATAAAAGGGTCATAAAATGTTGCATTTAAAAAGAAAGCAGCTCGTTGAGTTTGATTTGAGCTGCCAAATAAATGGCTACGAGCTTTGATTCTGGGGGAAACACGGTACGTGTTTGTGGATTTTTCTAGTTGTTAAAATATTTTTTCTTTTCTCCTGCAAGACAAAGCATCTCTCTATTTTTCGGTTCTGTTTCTAAGAAATCTTGTTCTTTGTGACAAAATCAACTCAGATGTTTTTATTTTTAGGTTTTCTTGTCAAATGTCTTTTTGAGTGTAATCCTTAAGTACCATTTGTAATGTCTAATGGAGAAAATGTAATTGCTGTCACGGGTATGGAGACTGCATATCCACACATGGCGGAGTGGAATAACCCGATTGACTTAAGTGCTATTAGCTGGTGTCACCGAGGAAGCTTCTTGTATTTTGTGAGTGCTTTGGAAATCACCCTGTCTGGTTCTTTAGGGGAGTATAAAATCTCTCGCTCGCTTGGTCAGGATCGTGGTCAGGATCCCGAAGAGAATTTCTCACCTTCTCCTCCTCTTTACTCCAGCTCCAGCGCCCTCTGAGAGCAGCACAAAAGGGACCGCTTCTCTCACCGGCTGCCTCCTTGCACTCCTCCACATCAGAAACCACCAGAAGAAGGCAAAACTCTTGCAAACAGAAATAGCAAAGAGCCTTTTAAAATTATATTAAGCCTTGAAATGTCACATTTGATATTTTGATAGCTGAGGCATATAATTAAACAGATGGAAGCTTCGGCTGAAATTGTGCCTTGTTAAAATGGGTCAGATATTTGTGGTGTCTGGAAAGGGGTAGGAGGAAAGACAGGGAAGGAGGAAGCCATCTCCGTGTCCTGGTTCCGGTAACCTTGGCGAGAGGCGTGTCACGGCGGCAGCAGCAGCCACAGCAGGCCCCCTTGTCTTCTTCGCCCACCGTGGTGTCTCCACCTTTCTCTGCATTGTGGTTCAGACTGGCGTGGGAAGCAAGTCTGGAGCCTGGCTGGGAGCTCTCGGGGAGGCTCAACCTCCTTCCCTCTTCTCTTCTGGAAGGGCAGTCACGGCGGGCTCGGGCTTCTCGCCCCTTGCAGGGGAGGCACTTGCCGCTGCGGCATCTCCTGTAGCTGCAGGCTCCCAAGGAGACGGGATTGTGCGGTGGGCATCTGCAGCAGCTGGAAAGCCCCCCCCCCCAGTTGTGAAACGTTCCAGGTGGAAGAAGAGACGGGGCAGGCTGAAAAGGAGATTGCCCTGCCTGTTGTTTGGGTAACGTACAGGGCATGCAGGCAGAGAGGCATGTGGGTTTTTGCGGAAATAAAATGCCCCTTTCGTTACTGATGTGCACATGATCAATTTCAATTCATGTTTCCTTGAAGATGGGCTGATTATTTTCAGGATTTTTCCTGTTTGGAGGATTTGTTTTCTGTCTCTTGTTGTTTCCCTGAAATTTTCCTACACCTTAATAATAATTGCACTGTTGAAAACAGTGTGTTTAAGGCTGTTTTAATAACATCCACTATTAAAAGAAATGTCTCACAGGCTAAAATTGTGATTAGGGACTCACCGAAATTCAGCTTTTAAGTGAAAAGATCAGAGGAAAATAAACCAGGAAGCCAAAGGTGCCTCTGAGCTCTGAAATCCATAGCACAGGAATGTTGGCTCTGCGGTTTTTGGGGTCAAGGCAGATCTCTGAAGGGGAGCAGTTTGAAAATGATTGATTTTCTCCCACATCTGGACCAGCCAAGGGACTCGATCGGCTCCCTTTGTTTTTCATGCAATGTTGAATTCAGCATTAACGTTTGTCCTGCTACAAACCTGGGTCAGTGCCTTGAAAAACAATGACTTGGCTTCCATTTGGCAGAAACATAATTGAAAATCAATATTATAAAAGTCAAGCTGGCGTGGAAATGTTTGCAAAAGATTGGGGTGCTCAGGATAATTCTCAGGGAGGGCAGTTCCACTTCAGTGCCAAACTTGCCAAACCGGATGCATGCGGAGCTGGCCTCTCCTCTCCGCTCCTCTTGCAAGGCAGCGATTTGGTACCTCTGGGCTGCTGTTGGCAAAGCCCCTGTTCTGTGTGCTGCTCAGGCATGGCCCTTTCAGGGAGGGAAAAGTGGGAGAAGAGAAGCCCAGAAGGCTGGTGTGTGTGTGTGTGTGTGTGAGAGAGAGAGAGAGAGGGGGGTTTCATTATATGGCAGACATAGCCTGAAGAGAGTTGGGAGTGTGCTGGTCACCCTCCCACCTGCCCCAGGTAACCTGCTTGAGACCCAAGGCCTGGAACGGATCTTCTAGGTTAGGGAATGTTACCTTGAGGAGCTGCCCTGCCAGCTCCAAGTGCAGTGAAGGTAGCCAACAGAAGCAACGTTCTGGCTACTTGAACAGTGGGAGAATCTGCAAACATCCTGTGATATTTTTTTTTTAACTGTTGGAAGGGTGATAGTGTTGAAAAACAGAATCTTTGTATGTGGGGGAAATTGCCTAATATTTTAAATGCTGAAATGAATGTAGATGCCCCACAGAGTTTTCGTCTACGAGGAAGAAACTAGGGAGAAGATTCCGCGGCGCTTGCTCTGTTGAAATAAAAGGAGCCATCTTTCTTTTGTATCTGCCAATATTTAGATGCATTGCCTGGATGCCGGTGATAATCCTGAGGCGAAAGAGTCCAATTTTGGTGAACTGCCAAATTAGAGCAAATCTGAAGACGAATCCACAAAGGCCTTTTCACAATTCTTAACCCCTCCCTGGTAGGAAAACAAAGCTGAAGGAGTCCATAGCAATAATGAACTGTGTTGTCATGTTGCACACATTCCTTAAAAGAGCATAAAAGAGCTCAGAAGAACCTGCAAAGTTCACACAGAGTTCTGCTCACTGTTGACATTCTGGCTCCTTTGGGGGGTTATAAATTTAGAGGGAAGTCCTGGCAGGTAGTAAAATTGTCTTTATCTGCATGAACTAAGGAGCAAATTCATCAGCTCCTTAACATGAGCAGATCTAATCTTGCCTTGGTTTGGGTCTCTGAGGGAATTGATTTCTGATCAGGTAAGGATCTTCGTATTTTTACGGAGATTGTGAAAGCAGCTTTCTGAAGCTAAGATTTGAGACATTGATCAGGTGCTCTAGATGCTCTCATTTTGATATGAAGGCAGATGGGGAAATGCTGGGCGGTGAAATGAATGTCAGGCTAAAGCATCAAGAGGACCTCTTGGTAGCCAGCGGCTTGTAGAGACTCAATCCTGGTTTTGCAGCCTTCAGGAGGAAAGGCAGTCGGCTTTGAGATGGAGTCAGGGCTGCGGTGGGAAAGCCGGCTGCTGTTTTTCCAAAACCCAACAGCTGCCTTCCTCAAATGGCTGCGGCTTCATTCTAAATAGGCTGGGTTAGGCTAGATGCTGAATTTCGTGGCCTGGAACCTTTTCTGTGCATAAATCCCAGGTGATTTCTGTTAGTCTAGTCAAGCTCTGTGCATGTCTGCATGAGTGCTGCATTCCCATCCTTTGTGCTATATAGAAGAATCTACCTCGTGAGGCTGGCAGTGAATTTTCATCGTTTCCCCCTAGTGAAGCCCAGTTTTTGTGTTTGTCATAAATCCTTGGTTCGACTGTGGCTTAGAGAGTTCTGAAATCCACTCACAGCTAAATGTGGTCCTTCTTGTCCTTTTAACAAAGGATTCGTCCTTTTGCAACTCCTCTCCAGCTCCTAGTTTGCCAGTTGAGATGAAGCTGATCTATTGCAGAGCCCAGGGCAGGTTTTGAATCACGGCAGCTGCTCCAGCTGTGGACAGTCAGCAGAGGGCAGATGTGTGTCAGTGATGGCTCTTTTGTTGGCTCATTGCTTCTTGACCTTTGGCTAAGATCAAGTGTCTCCTCCTACCTGCCTCCCACTCCCAAAGGCAGCTCAAGACAAGATGCCTTCAAGTCAAGCTTAACGCCTGGAGACAGGACCGTTGGCTTGGCAGTGTGTCTGTTGTTGCCCAACTTATTTTGCTTCGAGGATGCCACTGGCCCAACTTGCTGTTTCTTTACAGTGATAGGCAGAAAATGCACCAGGCTTTGCTTCTTTGCCACCTAATGTGCATTTCTCAGCTCTTGTTGCAGAAATGGGTTTGGTTTTTAGGCAATTATATCCATTTTATTGGAAATCGCCTAATATACCACCAATACAATGTATTATTCAAAAAATTTGTGAATGTGCAGAAATGGAAAAACTCACATTAAAATTAAAAGGAAAAGAGGAGGCAGAATTTTACTCGACCTGGAATAAGTGGTATGATTGGCTAGAACGTAAAAAAAATGAAAAGGGGAATCAAGGGGGGAAAATAAACTTATGAAACATTACGATACATACAATAACAAACAGGAATCGTTAATGTCAGTCTTAGACTCTCTCGTACTTTAAACAATCAATAGAAGGAATTCATTGGTAAAAATAAATAAGTATAATCCAACAACAAATATTAACAGAACATCATGTTTGATAGAACATAAATAACAGAGAACCCATAGGAAGTAAGAAATAACTGCCACATAATATAATTTAGGAAATATTTAACTCACTTGTCAAATGTATTAAAGGAAAGTTTAATTAGTTTTACCACAGAGATTATGGTAACGTTTGTATGAATCTTTGTTTTTTGAGTCTGTATGTTTGTATATTTTAATTTTTTGTATTCAATAAAGTTGATAAATTTAAACAGTACAGATCCATCCCCCTTTGTATTTTGCAACTGTTCAAAATCTTGTAAAACCAAGGGTGAAAGAAATGGGAAACAATTTGAAAAACATGAGGAAAAGGCCCCTGGTGATTCTGGCTACAGGGCTGAGTTGCCAACCACAATACTAAACATCTTGTAATTCCTCCTGCCTCATTGCTCATCCAAATTGTCTGTGATGACCTGGGGCGTGGCACAAAGGCAACACAGTCACATGATTAAGAAGAATCCCTTTAATGCCTCCAACTTTGCCCCCAATGTCCAGGTTACCTTTGGCTGGAGAAAAAACTCTCCCAAGAACAGTCTTTAAGTGGAGGAAATTCAGTCTGAAAACGAAGTACATATAAACTGTAAATAAAAATCCACATGCTGCAGCAATTAACTGGACGGGCAGGATAAGGAATTGCAGACTTGAAAGGCCAACAAAACACACACAGTTGGGAAGATGCCAGGAACCCAGATAAGCCCCGACAATAACGGATAACTCATGATTTGCTTCCAACAAGATGCTGTGCGCAGCTTGCCTTTTTTATACACAATGTTCCCAGCTGCAGCTAATGAAGGGAATCAGGGCCCTTTACTCCCCCGTAAGCCATGCAACCCACGTTGCTCTCTTCTCCATTCCTCCCCGCGTGCCCTAGGATGAAGAGGGGATGGCCTTGAGTCTTCTTCTGAATTTCCTCTCCCTTGCTCTACCTCTCCCCTGCTCTGCCCAGCCGGACTTTACCCTTCCCCAGTTTCTTCCACAGTCAACGGAGCCACACTCCCACTCCCTGTCAGCTGCTCAGCCACCCCCTCAGAATCAGATTCCGACAGGGGCATGACATTGTCCTTCTACTTATGTTACTTTCTTCTGCTTATTGTCTGGAGACAGAGCACATTTTTTCAGGTCATGTGGCCACAGCCCTTCCTCAATATTTTGTAAATGTGAAAGAAAATCATGGGAATCCCTGTCTATTGGGTGTTACATAGACTACGTAAGAATATGGCAACCAGCTCTGGGCCCTTGCTTTTTAGGAAGAGCTTCAACACACTGAACATGTGAGAATGAACAGCTGAGGGGATCCTGGAAATAAAAAAGTAAATGGTTGGAGGTGTTGTTCTGCTTCGCTTAGAGAAGACCTAATAGCAGGACCCGAAGGGCTACCATCTAGAACAGGGGTCTCCAACGTTGGCAACTTTAAGCCTGGAGGACTTCAACTCCCATAATTCCCGAGCCAGCTTTGCTGGCTCGGGAATTATGGGAGTTGAAGTCCTCCAGGCTTAAAGTTGCCAACGTTGGAGTTGAAGTCTTCCAGGCTTACAGTTGCCAATGTTGAAGACCCCTGATCTAGAAGACAGGGCAGAATTCTGTACAGTTGTTCCAGAAGACAAACCAAGAAAGAAGGAGCAAGGAAGCAGACTTTGCTTACACATCTGAAAAGGTTACAGAGGAATAGACTACATTGGAACTCTCCTTTGCTGGAAGTGATAAAATGGAGGCTTGGGATGATGATCTGTCAGGGATGCTGCTGCTGCCACAGGGGATTCCTGCACTGGGAGGAAGGTTGGACTTAAATGTTCCAGGTTGCCTTCTACCCCCCCTCCCCGCCCCCGAATTTTATGGCTCAACAAGGGCCAGAGGTTGGGCCAATTCAGGTGTTTTTCCCCTCTCTTTGCTTGCTGGAGGGAGAGTCCTTGGAGGCCCTGGGAGCCTCAACTAGGCTAGACTCAACCCCAGGTTGGGTTCCCCTCCCCCCACCTGAAGTTCTGACTAAATGCCCTCCATGTTCAATATTAGCTGCACCTCTTGCGCAAGAAATCTTGCTGCTTTCAGACGCCCCCTTTTCTTTCACAAATCTATGACTGCAAAACTCCCAGTGTGGCAACTTAGGTGTCCAGGAACAGCTTGTTCCTTGAGGGAACTGAGCAGCCCATGTTTCAGCTGAGTTGGGTGTAAGAAGAGAGCCCTGGCCAGAAAGTAATTGGTAACCAGTGCTGGTTGCTCAGTTTTCAGAGGCTACAAATAGACGCACAGAACTGAAGTGCGTGTTGTGCCCAAATGAATATGAGCCTTATGAAGGATATCTTGCCATATCCTGGACTTGATGCAGTCAAGGCTGAGCCTGGAAGGTTTATGGAGGTCCATTTCTTTCTATTACAGTACCTGAAGCTCCAGCAGCAGCAGGGCATAATCTTAGCTTATATGTTCTCATTCAGCAGGTGATGGATTGAATCCAGCCAGTATTCTTTTGATTCAGCTGAGGGACTCCTGCAAACAGAGATTCTATATTCCAAGCATCTTGGCTGCCTGACCGAGAGTTAATATTTCAGATTGTCCTATAATTCCCACAGGCTGCTCCAGGATGAGTTTCTCGAGTGAACGTTTCAACATTGCATCTTTGAAATAATAAACTGTTGCCATAAGAGGCACTCTTATCCGCAAGGCCAGTTCTGCCTTGTCCAGATTATTAGCTGGAAAAACTGGGTGAAGGGGGAGAATTCTCATTCATTTATCCACATTGTTCAAATCACCTGGCTGAAAAGGGGCTTGCCAAGATTGACTTCATCTGATCTTCCTCGGAAGCCTACCTGAAAATAAGGCCAGTGGATCACTGTGGCCTTCATTGGTTCTGGCTTCTCCTCCCAGGCTTCTGGTGAAGGAAATTCCCTCCATTGCGAAAACCATCATAAGGCTGGCATTTTGCTCTTTTCTCTGCTGCAAAGAGCTCTTTGCTTGGACTGTAGTCTGCACTTGGGCAAATTCACTGCAATTTTCCCAGCCTGCATTCTTTCTGTTTCATTGCTGACACTGTTGCTTGCTTCCTGACTCCCCTTTGCGTCCATGACAGATATAATTGCCTGCGGTGTCCTTCCCCCAACAATTAGTTATTGTCAGCTACTGAAAAGTCTTTTCCTGCTGTCTGCTAGTAGCACAGGTTTAGAGTAAGCATGTGATATAGAGAACAGGTTTGAATTATGGAAGGGGAAAGGAGTCCCTGTTGATTTTTCTCTGCTAGTTGTTGCCGACTCTAGGAGATGGTGCTCAAGGCATTGAGCCAGTGTTGTCTGAAGATGTTTCTATGGTCAGGTGGCCAGCATGATATCACGGAGTGCTGTTTTCTCCCCATCAAAGTGGTTCCTATCTACCTACTTGCATTTGCATGTTTTCAAACTTGCTATGGGCAGGAGCTAGGTGAAGATGGGTGCTCACATTATTGTGTGATTCTTGGGTCTCGAACCCAACCAACAAGCTCAGTGTCTTAAGCACTGAGCCATCATGCTGCCTAGAGATTTACGGAAAGAGGTTGTTGTGGTTAGGCGGCAGCAGGTGCGGACGGCTGAGGAGAGGGAAGACTCAGATGAGGGGCCAGGACCATTAGGGAGTGGATTGCTGCCTTCAGAGATTGTGGAGGCTGGCAGCGGTGATGAGGAGGTTCCCAAGGATCCTGTGCCAAGTGTGCGTGCATGCAGGATTGTTCATAGGAAAGAGCAGTTACAACAGCATGGGCGACTGGGGAGTAAGGCTGCAATGTAATGGCCCCTCCTTCAAGAAGATAAAAGCCAGCTGTGAAATGAACGTACTTTGCAGAAGGCAAAGACATTTTGATACTCCAGCCTCGTGGACATTCCAGTATCCTGAGTTTGTATTTGAAGATTCTTGTATTGCAAATTATTTCTTGTCTGTTATCTTTTGGCAAGTCTTGCACAGTTGGCAAGACTTGTGCTTATCACAGGTAATTATTTTGTAAAAGCATTACAAGGTTTCTGTTCCTTTTGGATTGTGTTTGATTTGTTGGAAAAGGGCGTGGGTCAGAACAGAGGTATGCAAATACAGAGCAGAAGTAAGTTGCTGAATGCAGGAAGAATAGATATGGTGGAAATAGAGCATAAATGGAATTCTTAGCAGATGAGTCATAGAACATAAAATAGAGTTGGAAGGGGCTATGGGAGTCTTCTATTCCAATCCCCTGCTGAAGCAGGAGACCCTATATCAGGGGTATCAAACTCGATTTCATTGAGGGCTGCATCTGAGTTGTGTTTGACCTGGGGGGCATGGCCAGCTCAACGTCATTCATGTTGGGGTGCCTATGGTTGTCCGAGTGCTCTGCTAGCAAAAACAGGCTCCCAAGCTCTGTATTTTATACAGTAGTAAAGATGGAAAAATGGATGAAGAAATGATGTGCAAATGCTGGTAGAAATATAGTGGATATTACATATAATCCTTGACTTACAACCATTAATTTAGTGTCTGTTTGAAGTTACAGTGGCACTGAAAATAGTGACTTAGTGCCCCTTTTCACACTGTTGCCGCTTCCCCGTGGTCATGAGTAAAATTCAGTGCTTGGCAACTGGCATGTATTTATGATGGTTGCAGTGACTTGAGTCATGGGACCTCCATTTGTAATCTTCTGATAAGCAAAGTGTCAGGATTCTGGCAGTTACTCCAGTTAAATCATGAGCCTTGAACCACATTCTCAAAACTAAAAAAGATTTATTTGAAGGTAACATTCTACGTCTGGCATTTACCTGGACATAGCCAACTCTGAGACACGTAACCCACTGTTACCCTTGACCCTGCTCTTCCCCTCACTCCTCTGGATGTATCATCCAACAAAAAATGTCTACAGCCAAGAGTCATTGATCATGCTCTCCAATTAGATTTTTGCATGGCAGAAGCTTCAGTCATCTAATCAGTGTTTGAAGAAAATATTAATGGAATGTACTTTCGATTCCACACTGCCGCCTGCTCTTTGAAACTTTCCCCCTTCTTTCTGTTGTCAACTATAAAACGTGTATTCAAAATGTTTTATGAATTGACACAAACTCAATGGGGAAGCCAGATTTACTTAACAACCATGTTACCAACTTAACAATGGCAGTGATTCACTTAACGTCTGTGGCAAAACTCGCTTAACAGCTGTCTTACTTAGCAACGGAAATTTTAGGCTCAGTTGTAGGTCGAGGGCAATCTTTATGTCCATATATTATGAGGAATGCGTCCTTGTTAAAAGAAGTGAAAATAGTGTAAGAACTCTTTTGACTTGCTTTGAGATATGAAAGTGAGAGCTGAGCCTGTTTGTGTGGTTGAAAGGAGAGAGACTGGCTGGATGAGAAATGAATGTGGCTTGAATACAAAAACGTGTAACCAGCTCTAAAGAAGTAGGTGAGGCGATTTGGCTAGAGAGAGAGAGAGAAGACATGGGGATGAATCCCAAAGCATGTTCACGAAGGCAGATGCGGTAATCACAAGGGCGGTCCACATGAAGCCACAGTAATCCTGGTTCAGCTCCACGTGATCATGACTTTCTCAGTCTTCTGCTTTCTCTTGATGTCGGGTGGCAGCAATGACAGGGGCAAATAAGGACATGGGCATGCAGGCATCTTCAAACAAGGGCTGCCATTGCATACTTGCATCCCAATAGATGTGAGTAAGTTGTGCACAATGATTTGTATAATAATGCACATACGACTGTTTACCCCCTCCACCCTAGCACACTCCCAAGATCGAGAGGAAGAGGAAGTCAGAGAAACACATGCCTGGGATCTGAGACAAAAAAAAAAGACATGGTGTATGGCAGTGGTGGGATTCAATTTTGTTTACTACCAGTTCTGTGCGTGTGGCTTGATGGACGTGGCAGGGGAAGGTTACTGCAAAATCCCATTCCCTCCCCACCCCACTAACCTGATTTCCAGCTCCGTTCTCCTGTGCAGGATAACCAAAGAAGACCCAGCCAATCAGCTGGGACTCGGGAGGTGGAGAATAGATGGGGGTGGAGCCAGTCAGAGGTGGGATTGGCTGGTTCTCCAAACTACTCAAAGTTTCCACTACCGGTTCTCCAGAACTGGTGGGAACTTGCTGAATACCACCTCTGGTGTATGAACAAAATAGTAACACAGATGATTTGCCAGGATGGAGCTGGCTTCTTGCCTTGCACAAAGAGGCCCACTAGCTCTTGGGTGGAGGACAGTCTCACAATGTCACATGGTCTGCCCTTTTTTGCTGGCAGAAGGCTGCAGGAGGATCCCCCTAGCCTTACTTGGGTCACCACAGATGCCCCCTGAAACGAGTGACATCCAGCTGGCCACGCCTGCCCCGGCCACACCCACCCTGAGGTCAAACAGAACCCAGATGTGGCCCTCAATAAAATCGACAACCCTGGTCTAGGGCAAGCAACAGGAGCTCCATGTCAGCCCCACCTGGACACCCTCTCACCACCAGGCAGTCGGATGATGGTTCTGTTGCTGCTGCCGACTTTTAGAAAAGCTGTAGACCCCGAGCAACCCAGAAGGAGAATTCATTTAAGACCTGGCACATTACATGCATGCCTATTATTAATTTATTTTATTGTGGTGAATTATGAAAGGGTTTGACAGTTTTAGGAGTCATTATTTCTATATCATTTCTGTATTACTGTTTATTTTTCATTCTACACTGCCACGAGTCCATGTGAAATGTGGCAGGGCATAAATAAAGTAAGTAAATAAATAAATATTGCACTCTCTTTCTTCCTGATGTTCAAGAAAAGGCTGGCCACCAAGTGGCTTATTGAGAAATCGTGATTCCACTTCTGTGATTCCAGGTCTGGCTATGGCTGCCGCTGTGCACGACAAGGATGTTCTGTACTGTTAGGCTCCCCCCAAAAGCACTAAGCAGACTTTTTGTCCTGGCAAAACCCCTTTTATTAAATGAAGGTAAATTTCTTGCATCTACATTCAGCCAAAAGCCTGGTAAACAGTCTTTCAAGGATCTAATTAGGAGCACAAACCTTATCTAGCCTGGTGAGCTGCCAAGTAAATATTTCCAAACGCAGTGCTGACAAGGAAGGACTCGGCACAGAGTCTTTGAGATGCACAGACAGATCTTCACACTGCTACAACGAATGAACAAATTGTTTCCTGCAAAAGCCGCCTTCCCTTTTGCTTCTCTTTTAATCCCTATGGGAGGGGCCATTCACTGTTCACCTGTGGCCTTACTCCCACATCAACCCTTGGTTCGTAATTCTTCTTTTCTTGTGGCAGCTCTGCACATGCACGGGCAGGAAACCAGCTCCAGCTGCTCCCCTGCCTCATGGCTGTCCGATTCTGAAGGCAGCTGATAACTGCCAGTCTGCCATGGGCCCATCTCTGCCTCTGACTCAGAACCCTCGTCCAAACCTTCCTCAGCCTCCAGGACTGGTCCATGTTCCTCCACAATCTCCTCACTGTCCAACTTTGTGGCTAGCTCCACTAGCCACCTGTGGGCCACAACAAAGGGGCCTTCCTAAAGATCTATTCAAGATCTATTTCCTTGATGGATCCTGTCAGCGCTCAGCCTTCCTGCTCTGCTCCTCGTAATTGATTTTGCTTTGTGTTGTTTGACTGTCAAACAAAGGCCAAAACCGATGATTCTTGTGTTTAAGAAAAACAGACAATGACTGCGCATTAACTGCTTGGTCATCCCTTCTTGCTTTTATCTACTAATGTAATTAGAGAAAATTCTTTAAGTGGTCGATAGCTGTTTTAATTTTTTATTTCTTTTAAAGGAAAGAACTCCCAACCTGAAATTGTCTAAGAAGTGTAGAAGTGTAGTAGTGTAGTAGTAGAGTAGTGGAGTAGCAAAGGGAGGTAATATTTTTTAACAGAAAGTGGGTTTGCAAAATGGAATAAAAAGAAACCCGAATTTTTTCTACTAGTGAACAAGAGTTAAAAGATATTCTGTATGTCTTTTAGGAAGAAGGTAAGTCTGAGTCCAGTATAGCCCATATCTAGATCTATTTATTTGTTAGATATTTATTCCACATTTTTTTTTTAATGTGCGATAGACGGCATCACCACTAGATGGATTTGTAACTGTCTAACAAATGTCATTCAACAAATACTCCTTAATAGAACTGCATCTAAATTGAGGGAAACATTCAGTGGGGTAGCTCAAGGTTCTGTTTTGGGGATCAGTATTCTTCAACCCTTCATAAATGATCTAGATGAGTTGATAAAAGGGCAAGTCATCAAGTTTGTGGATGATGCCAAGCGGGGGTAATTGAAAGACAGACTCGAGATTCAAAGGGGTCTTGACAGACTTGAGCATGGGCCCTATCTAGTGGTGGGATTCAATTTTTTTTACTACCGGTTCTGTGGCGTGGCTTGGTGGGCATGGCAGGGGAAGGGTATTGTAAATCGGGGGTCTCCAAACTTGGCAACTTTAAGACTTGTGGACTTCAACTCCCAGCATAGCTGGCTGGAGAATTCTGATGGGAGTTGAATTCCACAAGTCTTAAAGTCGCCAAGTTTGGAGACCCCTGCTGTAAATTCTCCATTCCCTCCCCACTCTTGGGGGAAGGTTACTGCAAAATCCCATTCCCTCCCCACCCCACTGACCTGCTTTCCAGCTCCATTCTCCTGTGCAAGGCAACCAAAGGAGACCCAGCCGATCAGCTGGGACTCGATGGGAGGCAGAGAAGAGATGGGGGCAGGGCCAGTCAGAGGCCGTATTTGCCGGTTCTCCGAATGACTCAAAATTTCTGCTACCAGTACTCCAGAACCGGTCAGAAGCGGCTGAATACCACCTCTGGCCCAGTTCAGTGGTGAATAAAGTAAGGCCCCGTGCAGGTGGGAATAATCAAAAGCACTGGTATTAAAGAGGCAGTACCTAACTCAGCAACAGTAACAGAGAGGGATCTAGGTGTCCAGGTGAACTACCTTTTAAGCATGAGTCAGCAATGTGCTGCTGCTGCTACTAAAAAAGCCAATGCAGGCTTAGGCTGCCTTTTCAGCTCTACCAGCTCTGTAATTTCCTGGTAGAGAGCAATTTCTGTGCATCCGTCAGCTTTTTCCCATCGTCACTGAACAGTTGAATGCTTGTTCTGGTTTTTTCCTTTTATTCTAGACATTTTCTTCTTGTTCCTAGAATCCCTGCTTAACATCAGTTGTAACTGTCTTGATCTTCTCTCTCCAAGTCTGGAGAACTTTGGGTGCCCTTCTTTAACTCTACACCTCACATGATACCTTCTGGAAACTCTTGTTCAGTTCATCACTCGCTTTTTTTATCTACTGCTCTTATTTTTTTCTGCTTTCCTCCGTTTTCTTCCTTGTTGAAATGTTTCTGGTTCTACTTTGAGTATCTCCATTCCTTTCTCAAGGTTATTTTTCCATTTGCTTCTGTTGTGAAATCCTGCTTAGCAGTGCTGATTCAAATCTGCTTTTTTTAAAAGTCCAAGATAATTACTTCCATAGATATCAGGAATTTTGGCATTACATCATCAGTCTCTTTCTCCCCAATACATATGCTTCTTTGTTGCAAATTAAAAATTCACTCATCATGTTTATTTCTTGAACTCTTATGAGTTTTATTACAGAGACAACGAAGGCCATGGACTTTCTAGCTGCATGGTTAAGAGGCCCCATGTTAACCATTTTGTGTTTGAAGAGGCCTATTTCATTTGAATGAGCCCCAGTCTTCAAGGTCCTTGCTACTGGCTTTTCTTTTCCACTTCCCAAGAATTTGATGTGAAGCTGTCTTGGTCAGGCTTCATGTCTTTGACAAATCCAGAAACAAGATCCCTTCTGTTTGTCTAAGCCAGGGGTCTTCAAACTGGGCAGCTTTAAGACTTGTGGACTTCAACTGCCAGAATTCTGGGAGTTGAAGTCCACAAGTCTTCAAGTTGCCCAGTTTGGAGACCCCTGGTCTAAGTCCATCATTTTCTTGCAGTGTTGTCCCTTTTCTCTTCTGTGTGGGCTAGAAAGAGGGCAAGAAGACCTCCTGAGCTCCAGCTACTTCACGGTTTGTGGTGACTCAACTTAGTCCTGGTTGAATGGCCATAAGAACCTATAGGACTGGGGAGACTTGATTGGGGCAAGCTGCTGCCATGTATAGATTAATGATGTTTTATTGTTCTTTGACCAATCTGCCTTTTTTCTTGACATGCAGCATTAGGGAGGGACTAATGGGTGGAACTCTTTTTAGACCTTCTGTCATGCCCCTGTCGGAATCTGATTCGGAGGGGGAGGCCGAGCAGCTGAGAGGGAGTGGGAGTGTGGCTCTGTTGGCTGTGGAAGAAACTGGGGAAGGGCGAAGTGGCTGGGCAGAGCAGGAGAGAGGTAGAGCAAGGGAGAGGGAATTCAGAGGAAGATCCAGGCCCGCCTACTCTTCATCCTAGGGCACACAGGAAGGAACGGAGAAGAGAGCAACATGGGTTGCAAGGCTTACAGGGGAGGAAAGGGCCCTGATTCCCTTCATTAGCTGCAGCTGGGAACACAGTGTTTAAAAAGGAAAGCTACACACAGTAACCTGTTGGAAGCAAATTGTGAGTTATCTTTTATTGTCGAGGCTTATCTGGGTTCCTGGCATCTTCCCAACTGTGTGTGTTTTGCTGTGCTTTCTAGTCTGCAATTCCTTATCCTGCCCTGTCCAGTTAATTGCTGCAGCGTGGTTTGTGTGGATTTTTGTTTATAGTTTGTATGTACTTTGTTTTCGGACTGAATTTCCTTCACTTAAAGACTGTTCTTGGGAGAGTTTTTTCTCCAGCCGAAGGTAACCTGAACATTGGGGGCAAAGTTGGAGGTATTAAAGGGACATTTCTTGCTTACGTGACTGTGTTGCCTTTGTTCCACACTCCGGGTCATCACATCTTCTAAAACTGATCGAACAGGAGAAGCAAAATGTCAGTAACCAAGAAAGTGGGACTCTCAACTGTGGAAGCTCCCCACGTCTTTGTGTCTCAGTCCAAGAGCCGGATGTGTGCATGTGCAGGTGGAAGATACTAGGCTAAGAGTGGGAAGAGTAGGGCCACATCCACCTTCACCCCTGAAAACCACCTTTTGGCTTCGGCGCAGGTACTTATCTTCTCTGGTTGTGTGAAAAAATAGGAGGAGGAACATTTTGCATGCCGCCTTTAGCTCCTGTGCAGAAGTCGGCATCCTGAACGAGGAAGCGAGCGAGCATGACGAACCTCCCTAAAGAGAAGCCCCCTCAGACCATGAACCCTGGAGGTCTTCTGCTTCCATCAGGCAGCCTTCCTCCTGCTTCTCTGGCCCCAGGCCGGAACCTGTTTTGCTTGGCTGAAGGTTTAGCTGAAATTGTGTTATTGTTTGTTCTGTGTAGTTGTACTGAAATATTAATGCTGCTTTGGATTTTTGATTTTGGAGTGGAACCATTTCTTCTCCCTGCTGTGTGGCTGTTTTACATTTTGAGTACCTGGCTTCTGGGGCCAGATCCATTTCTCCCAATTAGGAAGAAAGCAAATTGCACACTAAAAGCTGTAACCCAGCCCAATTTGCATCTCATTATCTGTAATACGGTCCATTATGAATTCACATTTAATTTTAGTACTTCTTTTTGGAGGCAACACACAGCCTAATTAAATTTTTCCCTTAATCCAGGAATCTGCCGCTGAAGCTTTTCTGTTCCTCCCCCTCCCAAATACACACGCACACACACACACACACCCCACATTAAAATGCCAGCTGAGACCCAGCAGGAGAGAGGCCACCTGTAATATTCCAGTCAGAAGCCACCCTTGCAAATGCTTTTAAGCTTTGGATCACACCCTCGTGATTCCCATCGTAGGTCCAGTCCAATCCTTCTTGGAAATTACCGTATATACTCGAGTATAAGTCGACCCGAATATAAGCCGAGGCACCTAATTTTACACAAAAAAACTGGGAAAACTTATTGACTCGAGTATAAGCCGAGGGTGGGAAATGCAGCAGCTACTGGTAAATTTCAAAAATAAAAATAATTAATTTGGGAAACGATCTCACTATCATGAAAGGTTTAATTGATTCACTAACCCAAAAGAAGAAGATGATGATGACAGCGGGAGGCAGGAGTCACTCTCTTCCCCTCCCTCGGAGGCCCCCTGAGTCAGGAGTCACTACCGCCGGCGCGGCCCCAGTCCCGCCGCCTCGGGAAGGAAAGGCAAAGCGCTTTTTGCCTTTCCCTTCCCGGCTGGGCTGTTGGGAGTCGCTGCCGCCGGAGGCCGCGACTCCACACCATTTTTTTTCAGAGGGAATCTGACTCGAGTATAAGCTGAGGGGGATTTTTTCAGCACAAAAAATGGGCTGAAAAACTAGGCTTATACTCGAGTATATACAGTAAATGCTTTTTTTTTTTCCTCGTCTGCTGCTTGCTCACTTTGAATTGCAATTTTGAATTTGGTTTACGGATGCAGACAAATTGCCAAAGTTTTCTTGATGAAAAGTCTAAACCAGGGGTGTCCAACCTTGGCAACTTTAAGACTTGTGGACTTCAACTCCCAGAGTTCCTCAGCCAGCTTTGCTGGCTGAGAACTCTGGAATCCACAAGTCTTAAAGTTGCCAAGGTTGGACACCCCTGGTCTAAACCATCCTTTGCCCGTCCCTCTTCCAACCCTTTGTGCAGTTGGGCTGCACTCCGGCTTCCCTGTTCTGGATGCCCAGAGTCAAATGGACTTCAAGGCCCAACAGCATCCCCCACTGTGTGCCTGTTAAATAAAAAGGCCATTGTTCTACCACTTACGAGAAACCTTTGGAATGAAGCTGTCAGTTCTGTCATGAGATCATAGGTTGTTTGCTCTAATCATGAATTCCAGCTACCCTCTTTTCTGCTGATTTGCCTTTTCATAATTTTTTGAAATTCAGGATTTTCGGACCTTTGATTTAAGATTTTCCGAAGTTTTTACATGACTTGGATGTGTCCATCCAAACTATGAAATGTTCTGAGGCTGAGCCGGCTTCCCTTTTGCAGCTTGACTTTGACCTGTGGGGTTTTTTTTTCTCCCTATGGACATTAACAGATTGATGCAGTCAGGGGCCTCAGAGGGAAAAGGGAACTGCCTAAGGAGATGAGGGCTTCCAATCAACCTTGCCTTGAATCCGAGAGTCATTTCCTTTTGAGAAGCAGCGTTGTTTTCATGCAAGATGCAGGGTAAAATGGCTTCAGATGGTTTCTTGCAAAGCCATTAAAAGCCTCTCCTTGAAACGTTTGACCTTCAAGTCTACCTTGCTTGCTTGCAGGAATATTACGATCTTGCTCTCGCTGCCCAGGGGCCCTGGGGGGTGCTTAGCATTTCTACCCTGTGATTAGGAAGAGAAATCTTCAATCTTCTTCATTCTGACGAATGGAGCCAAGCTCTTGGGCTGCTTCCGGACTCATCTAGCAGAGTCTTCCCACCATCTGCTTGACAACCAAGTTGCGCTTTTGCCTGTCAGCATCCTTCAACATATGACGTGTTATAAAGATCATTCTTGCTGCCCTATCGTGGCTTCCAGAGCTGATATGGGCTGCCATCCTCATTCCCTATCAACAAAGAAGACTTTCTTAGGACCTGCTCCCTTGCCTGGGGAGAAGTCAGCTACCCAGAAAGGGATGGGGGAGGGGGAGGGGGCAAGAGGCAGTGTTCATTAATTAATAAGATACAAGAATGCACCAAGATGAACAGATTGACGGTGTTATTGAAAAACAAGGAAGAAAGAGAATACTATAAGATATGGGATGTCTGGTATGAATAGATAGGGAGAAGATTAAAGGCGTCAAATGATAATGTATGAGAAACTATAAAATAATAAGCTTTATGTGTAAATAAATGTATATATGTGTAAACAGGGGGGCCGCACCCACCGGGGGCTATTTTTTTTTATTGTCCTTTGTTGGGGTTGGTTTGGGGTTTTGTGTTTGGTTTGTTTTTGTTTGTTTGTTTTTATTTTTTTTTTTTTTTTTTTTTTATAAATATTTTAACTAGGGGGGGGGCTTACTTTTTTAATAATTTTTAATAAAGGGGCCCCCAGCCAAAAAATTTTCCCCCCTCCTTAGAATGAGGAAGAATCAAATATAGCAATGGATAACAGAGTAATAGAGGATGTTAACAAATGTAAACACTGCTACAGTAATGTTGCAAAATGTGGAAATTTGTTTTTAATTGTTGAAATGTTGAATAAATAAATTTAAAAAGGAAAGAAAAGAAAATGCAGCATGTGAACGTTTACACAAAATACCAGTCTTGGGGTAGAAATTGAAATTTCTGTGTCTATATTGTTTTTCTGTGAAGTTCACCTTGCTCTGGAAGTTTTTCTTTTAAGCTTTGTTTGACAATTATACTCTTCTAAGTGCAAACAGGATTTATGTATGACATTGTCTGTTCGCATTAGAAGCACCATTATGCAGTTACAAAGCAATATACACTAGTAATGAAATGTCCTTTAAAACTACCTGTAGCTCTTCACTATAATAGAATAGAGAAAAGTGGCAGCGAGAGGCAGGCTAAATCACAGGGAGCATCATTTGAGAAGGATCCGGTGAGAGGAGAGCACTCAGAAGCACTGACTTCCCTTGCTGTTTAATTTACAGGCTGTTTTGCATTTTTCTTTAGTTTGTTTAGGATTCTGTGCTACGTTCGAATTAGCACAATTTACATTACATTAGTACAATTTAGTAGAAAATTGTGGTGGCAGCTCGTTTACCTATAGATACCAAGGCCATTTGTAAGCTGTGCATGTGGATGCGTATTTGTGAAGAAAGGCAAAAGTAAAGCCCCTGTTTGCTAGTCTCTGGCAACAATAATTCCTGAGGTCCCGTGGCCAGTTGTAGGACCCAGCCAAAGAGGAACCATATCGGGTGGGATGTCCTCTGGCTTGGAGATGCCGCTGTCTCTGGCCCAGATTTGCTTTCTTTTTTCTTACTTTTATAGGAAAAGAAAAAAAAACCACAATAATAATTATAATGGAAATATGCATAAACTCACAGAGAAAAAGACTATGCAAAAAAATGCTTCAACAAAGTAAAAAAAATGCAACAGAAAAAAAACCAGAAGCAACAAACCATAATATCACTATATAACAACAGTTACAATTCTATATATGCATACCTAATGTATAATTCAAGTACCAATATGATACTTTCCAATACATTTATATAATTGTACAGTGCATGCACGCTGGCCCATCACTCATGCAAAGGGCTCCATGCACTCAAACGTGGCTCAGTTCCCTCCCCCCGCAAGCTAGGTTACCAAGCCACAAAGGTTGCGGACTAGTCCAACCCGCCCCCCCTTTTAAAAACCTACTCTATTTTGTATAAATAAATCAGGGTATTTCAAAATCTACATCTCTAAGCAATCCTCTCATAGTTGGAAATTGCAATCAAATCTAAAATCCATTCAGTAAATGTGGCTTTGCAATATCAGTCTTTCAGAAATAGGAATGGCATGGATTAGAGAATTACAGAATAACAAGAGTTGGAAGGGACAACAGGTCATCTAGTCCAGGGATCCCCAGTTCCTGGGCCACTACCCACTACTTAGCTGTGGCCTATTTTAAATTGGGCCGTGTGAGTGACTGGCTGGAATGCACGTGCACAGCTCAACTTGTGCGAGCCACAAGCCGGTGGGCACTTGTGTGCATGCATGGTGGCCCACCACTCACATAAGGGCTGGGTGCACTCAACAGTTCCTCCCCCATCAGCAAGCTAGGCTACCAAGCCACCAAGGTTGGGGACTAGTCCAACCCCATGCTCAAGCAGGAGACCCTATACCATTCTGTACCAATGATTGTCCAGTCTTTTCTTAAAACTTCCAATGATGGAGTATCCATAACATCTGAAGGCAAGCTGTTGCACTGGTTGATCCATGTATGTTTTTCATTTGTCAAATTCCACATACTTGGTTGGTAGTTCAAGAGATTATCATCTTCCAAGAATTTTAGCTTTTGTCTCAAGTTTATAGTTCACTACTTTCTCCCCAAATATTTTTTTGTCTGTTCAAAGTGGTCTGATTCTCAGAGACTAGCTGGATAAGTTTTGACAGTTTTCTTGCCAAGATGGTTCCGAAATGGTTTACCATTGCCTCTTTCCTAGGACTGAGAAGGAATGACTGGTTCAAGGTTACCTAGCTAGGTTTGTGCCTAAGGGTCTTCTGGTTTCTACTCTGGTACTTTAACCACGACACCAAACTGGGTCTCTTAGTATAGGTCCATGGTGGCGAACCTATGGTACGCAGAGCCCTCTCTGTGGACATGTGTGCCATCGCCCAGCTCAGCTCCACCGTGCATGTGCAAGCACCTCCCACCACCCAGCTGATCATTGGGTTTCTGCTGTGCATGTGCGGAGGAGCGGGGCGCATGCACAGAGGGTGGGGCACATGCACAGGGCATGCACACATGTTGCATTTTTGGTATGTGCACACACACAGGCACGCTTTGGACACTCTGTACCAAAAAGGTTCGATATCATCCGGTATAGGTCATTGATGGACTTCCAGCTGATGTTGCGGCAAGATCGGACGTGAGGAGCGGGTCTCCGCGCTCCCATGCCGAGTTCTCCCCATTGGAGGCCTCTAAAAGCAGCTAAAGCCACCCTGTAAAGGTGGTAAAGTAAAGAGAGGCGCCTTGTAAGTTGCAGAGCCACAACCCTTCCGCTCGACTCAGGGGTTCTTCCCTCTCATACATGACGAGGAGAAGACGTGTAGTTGGGATAGCCGAGGCAACAAAGAAAGTACAAGAGCAGTGTAGATGAACAGGGACTGGAGCTGGGCGAGATGATTCCTTTTTTATTTAGAACCTAACTCTAAACAGAAAGAAAAAAAAAGAAAATCCAGGAAAAGAGATTCTTAGAACTATTTGTTAAAGCTATGAATAATTATATAGTGAAAAATCCTAGACCCGAAAGAAAGGAACTAAGGGGAGAAAAGTAAAAAAAAACTTTTTAAAACATGGAAAATTGGACTTACAAACTGGGTAGGTATTGTTTTGGAAAGACATTTGAAAATGCTGGAACTATCTACTTGAATAACTGACTTTGCTTCCATAAATTGAATTAAAATTGGATTAAATAATTCGTTAGATTTGAAACAATGCTGAAACCTAAGCTGAGAGCACCACCTACTGATGATGGAAAATATACCATACCTCCGCAAGCCTGGGAAAAAAAAAAAATTTTCCCCCAATTTTTTTTTATTTCAATCTACATATAACAACTATACATTAACAGTGTGGCATCAATATATCATACATCTCTCATTTCATATATTCATATTAATTCATACTTCTTTAATATTTATTTTCAACCTTATTCTCTCCAAATGCCTACCATCAAATCAGTTAAACATACCTAGTAATTCCATTATTCAATTTTCTCCCTGTTTTCATTTTTTTTTAAATAAAAAATTCTCATTTGGCAAGCAGTATGGTTCCAGGTTTCACATCTCAATACAAACATGACCATAGTTACCTATTCATTTTATTTGTTTAATTTCATATTATGTCATCCTTATCATTATTAAATATTAAGCTTATCTTATCCAATTCCAATTCATGTTCTCTTATCTTACTTTACAATATTATCTTATTTTTCAATGTTATCTAAAATTCTCATCTCCTTTCTATTGTCATTTCTCATATTATTTTTTTCTGTTACATTTGTCATTTTATCAGTCCTTATCTGTAAATATAATTGTCCCCTCTAGTTAATAATTCGAGTTAACCACCTTCATTTTTCCTTAATATCAATCTCCCTATCTAGTATAAAAACACAAATATATATATTTTTCTCAGATTTTCTCAGATTCCGCATTATATTTTCTCTATAAATCATCTATACATTACAAAATGCTATTTTCAATATATTCTTATACATCCCAACACATTGCCTTGCAGAATCCCCTTCCTTATCCCTTTTTTTTCACCCATTATCTCTCACTCTTTGAACAGTGTACCTTCTTTTCATCCCTTTTTGTTTCCTGTTCCTCTTTATTTTCTGGTCCTTTCTCTTAATTCCCCTTTTCCCCATTCTCATTCCAGTTATTAAACTTTTCTCTCTCCCTCTTTTGATTTTCCTTTTGCACTTTCTTTTTCTGCTTTTTCCTTCTCTCTTTAGCCATTTTCCAAACCATTCTCCCTTTTATCATCCCATCAGACCACAATTTTTTAATTCTAATTCCTTTCCCCCCTGCTTAAATAATTGTTGTTCGTTTTGTCCTTCTAAGTTGGCTTCTTCTTTATAAAACTCTTCTCCCTCTGGTTCATTATGTCCTTGTGTATGCTGAATCGCCATTTCTAATTTCTGTAGTACATAATTACACATTTCAAGTTTGATTTTTATCATATCCCTTGTATCTTGCATATCCGATCTTATATCTTGTGAGTCCAGTCTAATATCAACAAGTAGCTCCTCCATTATAATCTTCTCCTTTTTTCTTTTTCTTTCCTCTTCCTTAATAGCTGAAATCCTCTTCTTTCGTAGATATATTCATTCTCAGAGTCCAGTTATATTTCAGCCAATATATTTTGAGTTTATTTTCAACAATTCATACTCTTGAGTCTTTATTCCAAATCCTCTAATTAGCCTCTCAACTGTTTCCCAAATTACTGGCAATAGTAAAGTTCCTTTTATTTTATTTCAAGTTCCAAAATCCAAAGTCTCAAAAAGATCTGACACTCATTTTAAAACATACTAAAATTTTCCTGTACCATCAGCTGGCGCTCTTGAGTCTTTTTCTTTTTAACTTTCTTTGTTGAATACAATATTTTTATTAAGTTCGCTAATTTCAATCATTAGCTATTCTTTTCAACACACTCAATTCCAGCATTTAGTTATGCCCTTTAAGTGCCCACAGTTCAATATCTGTCCAGTTTAATTTTTAAATCTTTGTTGTGTTAATGTATTTTCCTTTAAATTTCTCCTCCAGATTAGTTCAATAGAATAGTCAAATCCAAATTTAAAGACCCATTTTCTTTCTCACTTTCTCTGGTTGCTGCTTCCACACACTTTCCTCCAAAATAGCCCTTTAATTTGATACTGGGGTACCTCAAAAGTGATGTCCTTTGCCTGGTTCACACTCTGCCCACTACTTCTCTCTCCAGCACAAAACTTAGTTTCCTGTTCTTCGTCTTCGTGGTGGCCATTTTAAGACCACCACTGCCGCTTGCCTTTGGGAGGGATTTTCCTGTCAGGGAGGGGAGTTGCGGCACCCCTCGACCCTCCAGTCGATTTCCCCCTTCTTCGCCACCCCACCAGGGTGGCTCCAGTCCTGATCGGGACCCTCCAGCAAGTGAGCTCGGCCGAAACTGCGCACAATCGCAGATTCCTCACCAACACTGATGAGGAACAAACCGGAAGTCAAGCCTGGGAAAATTTCTGATAAGAGAAATAAGCAATATTCATCTGGAGGACTGTGGTGATACCTACTGTTCTATAATTATCTACTTTATGATTACTGGAGATCCAAGTGTGAGAATAAGGAAGACTTTTAAGTAAAGTAAAGTGGCTTTTGATTTTTGGAAAGCTTCTTGGACTACCTAAATGGAACTGATTGAACAATCCTGGGATAGAAAGAACTATGATTATTGTACTCTGGGATGAGCAATATTAGTCTTGAATATATTGTTTTTGGACCATTGAGTAAGAACGGGACTTACTAAAATAAGACAAGATGCTCCACCATGAGGAAATGAGTGAAATTTCAAAAAAAAATGGCGTTGATATTCCATAGCATTAAGGTTACTATGACAAAGAATCACAGAGAGATAAAGAACCTATTGCAAGACATAAATGGGAAAATAGAAACTATCCTTTAACTGATAATGAATGAAGATCAAAAAGTCCAGGAAAGAGAGGAGACAACAGAAAGAATGGTGGAAAAGATAGAACAGACAAATCAGCAAATAAAGCAAGAAGATGAGAAGAAGACAATGAAGATAATAATGACTGATGAAATAAACCAAGGGGAAAGTACTTTAAGAGATTTAAAAATGGAATCGGATAAGCAGGAAGATACTTTTTTTTTTTAAACAAGTTTTATTAATTTTCAAAACACACAAATCATCATTATCCATTACATGTTTAAACCTTTTTCCATTATAAATTTAACAAGTCAGATAAACTATAATTCTGTTTTAAACCATTTCCATATAAACATACAAAAACCTCTTGTCCAATTTCTCTTTACTTCTCTTTACTCTTATTCAATTTCATTATTATTATTTCATCTATTTCTTTCTGACTTAGTTACCATTATTCTCATTCTATATTTCTGCAAGGTTTTATTAATTCTCCCCCAAAAAAAACATATACACACAACACATAAAACATAAAAAAAAAAGTAACTTGGACCCAGGTATCTCTCTCTTCATGGACTTCAATTATATTCATGCTCATCTTACATATCATTGCTTATTTTATTTACCATTCTAAACCTTCTATATTAGCTTCTCCACATATTTCACTCTTCTTAATTCTATCTTAATTAATCATCTTAATTTGAGTCATTATATTTGTACCTTTAGTCCATTCTTTATTGTCCCTTTGTCTCGTTCCTTATAAAAAAAAAAGTTTCTCCGGAAATCACTAATCAGAGTATGATGCCTTTCTATCTCCCCCCTAAATTAATCAAATTAACCTTTAAAATAACACCCAATACCCAATCCGATTTTGCTTGGTACATTCTATCTAAATAGTACATCCAGAGTAATTAAATACATAGTTAAACAATAAATCTAAATATTTAAAAACAAATACTATAATAGAAATTTTATAATAACATCAATACCATAATCTTATTAAACTCTTTAATTAAAACTCAATATTCTAAACCTCCCCTCATATTATTAAATTTTAGAACCAATCATTATTAAACATTTCAACATTTTAATCCCTTATCAACTCTTAAACCATTTAAGTTTTCTATTTCTAATAGAATACTACAATATCATCTTATGTACCTTGCAAAATCTTTTTTTGAAGAAATTATACTTTATCCTTTATCCCTAAAAAAGATTTCTTTTTCCCATTTAGTTTCAAAACTTTGTAGCTTTTCTCCATCTTTTCCCTTTCTTTCTTCTCCCAACAAACCTTTCTACCCCCCCTTCTTCTAGCCTCTGCCTTACTGGCTTCCCTTCTCTGTCGTGTTCCTTTTCCCTTTTGTTTACTATCATTATATTGATTTTGCACCTTATTTTTCCCTTTCTTAAGTGTTTTTTTAAATCTTAAGTCCTTTATTTCTCTTCCTTTCCCTCTTCCTTCTTTCTTGGTCGAGTTCTGAAATTTATTAAAAATGGCTTCCTCTCCTTCTTCTTCTTCTGTGTCTTCATCTGTTGTAATGTTTGTTGATAGTTAGTAAGCGCCATTTCTAAAAAAAGGAAGGCTTCTTTCAAACCAGCTTTACCATTTTTTTTTGCTTGTTCATAATCTTTTCTCAGTTCCTCAATAGAAAGAGCCATTATAAATCTTTTCTTTTCCCCTTCTTTCTTCTTACAACAACCAGAATATTCCAAAGAAAAAATAAAACAGTCCCAAAGTTATCAATCAGTCCAAACCAAGGCAGAGTTCTCACTTTCTCCTCCTGGGGTAGTATCAATCAAAGAAAAAGAAAGTCCAAATCTGTTTCTTAAAATCTTATTGCAATATAATTAGTCTTCAAATCCTTAAGGCATCTCCTCCAACAAAGTCTTAGCATACAAATATTTTTTTTTTAGTCCTCTCTCTTCCCACTCATCGCTTAAAGCCAGTTTTCACCTAAAAGAAATAGGTTTCTTAATATCCACTTATTTATTCCGTAGGAAAAGAGGGTAAGCTTTCCTTTCAGCACCACCAAACTGCCGCTTTTTTCCTCTTCTAGAAGGTATCATTCAGAAAAATCATACTTTTCAGGAATTTTGTTAAATATGTCTTAGAGTCCTAGGAACCAAGAAAAACTTTCTCCTTTGAAAAACTTTCTCCACTTCCTCCTGCGCATTCTTACCCAGCTGCCAGCTTCTTTGTGGCGGCCATTACGGACCGCCGCTGCACTGTCTTGGGAAAAGGGGTTCTGCCGGCCGGGAGGGGTCTGCAACACCCCAAACATCCCTCTCCGGATCCCCTACCTTCAGCTGCCCCTGCAGGGCAGCCTAGCTCCGTACCCGTCCGGATCGGAGCCCCAAAAACGGCTAGCGCGGCAGGGATCGTGCAGCTTCGCGAATCCCTGCCGCTTGCGAAGCCGACAATCAAACTTCGGGTTCCCCATGGACTCCAAGCAGGAAGATACTTTTGAAAGGGAGGCCTTGGCAGCATAGGAGGATAGAGATGGGAGAAATACTTAGACTGAATAGTGAAGACATAGATGTAGATAGAGATAAAAATCCAAGAGGAGTATGAGAGGCAAACTAAAAAACTAATAAGAATTGAAATATTAAAATGAACAAGAGATGATGGAGAGAAAGGAAATATTTTCTTCTTCTATTTTTTTAATATAATGATGGCCTGATTAAAAACTAGAATAGAGAATACATACTTTTATATAAAGCAATAGTTAGATGGAAAGATTAGAGGTCAAAAGATATATGTTTAAATTGGCACGAGAATGGTGTATTGAAATATTGAGTAACTAAATAATGAGGGACTATATCTTAATATAAACATGTGTATTAACACTAGGGGTAGTAATGGGGGCCTGACTAGGAGCTTGAACAGAGGTAGAAATAAGAAATAGGTAGAATAGTAGCATACATATTTTATATAATAGAATAAAAGCAATAATTAGATGGAAAGATTAGAGTTGAAAGATGGTATTACTATGTATGCTCAAATAATATTGTGATTGGCATTAAAATGGAATATCAAAATATTGAACAACTATTTTAAAACAAACATGTATATTAATACTAGGATTACATAAGTTTGATTAATGAAATAAATATTATTATTATTTGTATCAAAATGAATGATACCCAGATGCCACACTGTTCATGTATTGATGTTGATGTATATTTAAAATAAAAATCAAAAAAATGAAAAAAAAATCAAAACCCCTTACTTGAATAAATTATTTTATGCTACACAGCAGAGTTTCAGCTTGTAGAAAGCTAAAATAAACTGTATAGCTTTCAAATAGACTTAAGCTCTCAAAAATCTGGATCCGTTTTTGTGGACAGGAGCCAATTGAATCACTAAAGGTCTGAATACACTGATATATTCACTGTTAACCTTGGTTGTATTGTTCCTGGTAGTTCTCCAGATCAAGCAGTCTTCAATCTAAATAACATTGTATGCTTTTGAAATGTTCATTTTTCCATCTTTGTATTTCCAAGCATACTTCTACTTTCTCTATTATACAACAAAGCAGAAATGTAGTGGAAATAAAAAAACAGTAAGTATAGGTCATTGCAAAAACATGTGTTTTAAAGAAAAAATATCCTTATTTTATCCCTAACAAAAAGCTGTTTTAAATAGTATCATGCAAACATAATGGAGTCCAATTAAATTCTAATTATTTTAAGTCATAATTTGATACTTTGCTATAGAAGTTAAAACGCTAATTGTTTATGCAATATCTGATTCTTTATTCCACTCATTCTTAACTTCTGCATATCAAATTGAATTAGCAAACATCTATAGAAACTAAGAGTATGGGCTGTTTTTTTTTTTAGTTTTAAAGGATTTATTAACAAGCTGTTCTAGCATCTCAGGTATCTCAGAAGCTTGAAAACACAACAAGTCCAAACAATTGTAAATATTGTTATTGGGTTACATCTGATGGATGATATTTAAGTCTTAATACAGCATATGTTAAAAATTCATCTTCATCTTCTATCAGATAAAGTAAATTTAGCATGGATAAAAGGGTGAAATCTTTTTTATTTTTTATTTTATATCCCTCCTATCATTTTTAAGACCAAGATACTAGAGTTTCAGTATATTTAGATCCTAATACTGTTCCTCCAATCTAAGGTGCTATATATGTGTATTCCAAAGTTGTCCAATTCAGAAAATTGTCATTATTTGTTGGCTTCCAATATTTGGTACTTTATAATAGGTGATGATACAGCTCCAGATTTGGAAAACCGAATCCTGCCTATTGGTGATTGCATTTTCTGTAAGGTATTCTTGGAATTGAAGAACCCCATAGAAATTTTCTGAAAATATTTTCCAGATAAGTGATCTAGAATTCCTCTCATAACATTCATTTTGAGACTGTTCATCTTTCTTCAAAGTAGTCCTTGGCTTACAACCACAGTTGAGCCCAAAATTTCTGTTGCTGAGACATTTGTTAAGTGAGTTTTACCCCATTTTATGACATTCCGTTTCACAGTTATTAAGTGGAGTTGTGAAGTTAGTAACACGGTTAATTAAGTGAATCAAGCTTCTTTGCTGACTTTGCTTGTCAGAAGGTTGTTAGATGGTCATGTGACTCCAGGACCCGGCAAACGTCAGAAATATGAACCAATTGCCAAGTGCCTGAATTTTGATCATATGACCAAGCAGATGCTGAAATGATCATTAGTGTGAAAAATGGCCATGTTGCTTTTTTCAGTGCTTTGTAACTTTGAACAATCACTAAATGAACTCTTGAAAGTTGAGGACTACCTTTATTGATATCTAAAGGAATCTTCTCATTTATATTACATGTTACAGAGTCATATCTTTTTAATATACACATATCTAGATATTTAAAGGATTCAGTACAAATATGGAATTGATATTCCCTAAATGAATGGGTAACCAAGTTTTTACTTGTTGGCATCAATTCTGATTTGGACCTGTTAATACAGTATTCTGCTATTGTTTGTACTAAAGGTGTCAATCATTTGCAATCGATACTGGAATAGTAGTAGGTTTAGAAATAAGCAAAACATGTTTTATGCAAGTGTTCAGCTGAGCTTTATATTATTCTGTTGCTCTCCCAAGATTGTCCAATAGCACAAGCCATGGATTCCATACAGGGGGAAAGTGGGCATCTTCTCAAGAGTAGGAAAGTGGGAGAAACATGCTATTAGCCTTCACTTTGGATGAGGGTGATTCATATATCTTATCCGTTTTATCAATTGCAAAAGAAATCTAAACATGTTTAGTACAATAAACGTGTACAATTTATATATTTTGTCAAAGGCTTTTTCAGCATCTGATGATAAAATTAAAAATTGACCTTTATTACTATTCAAGGCTATTAAATATACAACTCAGCTAATGAGAAAGTTTTCTGCCTGCCAAATTTTTAAAAACCCTACTTGATCGGTCCTTAATGAACATTGTCATTTACTGTAATCTATTTGTTAAAAGTGCTGTTAAAATCTTCATATCAACATTAATCAGTTGCGTGATAATGAGCACAATGCGTGTGATCTTTAGCACCTTTTGGTATAACTATAATACATGCCTATTAAATGCCGCTGATCAAAATTCCCTTCTTGAATAACTCATATAATTGACAATTTTGGGGTATGAAAACATCCAGAAGTATGTTATATCATTCAGTTGGGAACCCATCTAATCCTGGTGTTTACCACCTGTTATTTTTAAAATTATTTATTTAATCTCTACTTTATGTAGAAAACCAGAGAACGTATTGAATGAAGATATAGAGGCCTTTTAAAATAAAATTAATCTATCAGAATTAAATGTTCCTGCTCAAGCAGGGGGTTAGACTAGTAGATCTCCAAGGTCCCTGTCATTCTAAGATACACAAAACCAACATTTGTTTACTACAAATAAAAGTTGGTTTGGTGTAGCATTTAAATTCACCACTTCATTATATTTTCCAGGATTTTTCCAGTTGTTGATGTCAAGCAGATTGGTCTATAATTTCTTGGATCCATTTTTCTCCTAATAATATAATATAATTCTATATAATTTTATACAATTCTATTTAATTATATTGTACGTAATTCAGAATAAAATTTTTAAAATTAACAATTTATATCCATTGAATTTTTACATATTTCTTCTCTTTGACCTCTAATAGATGCAATCATTGCCCTACCTTTTATTGCATTAAGCACAAAGATTAAAAACAACTTTCCCCCAAAATAAAAATAATAACAGTTTCAAACTTACTAATTCAGACAAATGGCTTATGTGCAGAAATAAATGGTAAAGTTGGCAACATGCCCAGATTTCTTTTTTGTCTTGAATTTAACCATAATAAAAACTCAGAAAGGCGTGTAGGAAAAGAAAGATAGCACCTTTAAAAAAAAATACAGTTTTCTGGTCTTGAAAATCTCGGGCAAACTCAAACTTCTCCCTCAGCAGATTCCCTGGAGTGAAACACAGTCAGATTTATTTATCAGTAGATTTCAAAGATAAGGTAGAGGATTTTCAAATCTGTGAATTTGATCTTGGTGAATGCAGAATGTGGTAGAAAGCACATGAAATGTTGTAGTTGTATTGATCTGTGCTATTCTGGGAAGACTACTCTTTTTGGAGACTTCTTCAGTAAAGTCGGGATAAATTGGCATCTTACTTTGGCTAGAAACCCACTTCAGGGATGACCTTGTGATTCTTGGGGTAGAAAAAAATCTCATCTCTTGTGGAAACACAACGGAATTACAGAATACTATTAGAAATAGTTCCAGGCTTCCTTCTTGTTGAATGAATTTGAACCACATGATCAATCTCCACTGGAAAATCCAAAAGGGAGAAGCTTTCTGAAACAAATCGTGTATAAATTCACCCAGGTTTGAATGACTTGGAGGGTTTCAAATTAGATAGATAAATTCATTTATCTAAAATATTATGATTGGCTTGAGTAATTGGCTCATGGGCAGATAGCCGATCTCCATTATGAGCTATTTTTCCCTTGCATCTGTTTTAAATCACATTTAAGTTCTGCCAGATCTTGTTGGATCAACTTCAATCTTTATACCTGAGCCAGGAATTTTTATTTTATCAAATTAGTAGAAGACTCTTCCTCTACCATCCTTTCTGGATTAGCAGATAATGATGCAGGTGAAATTAAGTTAGCTGTTAAATGTTGAGGGGAGGATGTATGGATATTCATGGAGGGGTAGCACCTCTGGTGGAGAGGTTTACTGTGATCTTATTTGGACCACTCACTCATGTTTGGTCCCACTTGTCGCTCCAAGGAGCTGTAATGCACCTACTAGCCACATCTTGTAAACCATGTTGGCAGATGGACCAAACCAAGTGAGGGTAGCCAATGAGTCTTTGACTCTTGGTGTGGTAGGGGATTTGTCTATCCAGCATGTCTGGCTTGGCAGTTTGAGTGGAGGAGACAGATGGACAGTCCAATGGTCAAGAAGGAAGAGCCAGAAGCTGTTGTGGAATGCTAAGAGCACAAGTCCTGGCCATCCGCTGCACCAGAAAAGATCTCCAGTCATAACAATCCTCCATGACACTGGATTAAGGTCTCTTCTGCCATTGTTGTAGTTGTTCTTGTGCTGTTCCAGTTAATCACTCATAAGTTTCTGTTGTGTAATTCATTGTCATCTACAACTCATCTGTAAATACTCCCCGTATAAACCTAATTTGATGGGTCCTGCAGCAAAGGAGGCATGGGAAAGAAAAGGTGGAGTTGACTGCCAGATGTTATAGTCACAAATCTGCATATGGGTGTTCCTTGGATTCACTTCAGTACTTGGGGCAGCAGGGATATCTGGCAGCCTCCAGTGTAACTGGATAGTCCTTCTAGGATAGCACTGCCCACTCTGGCATGAGGAGGGGGTAGAAAAAGTGTCCTAAACATTGCTTGTAAAAAAACCCCCTCATTTATGGAGCCTGTCTGTGGCGGGATAGAGAGAGGGTGCAAAGGCCTGAAAAACAAACAGCATTTATAGCAGCCAAACTTCACTGTTATAGCATTGACATTGAGGGACTGAGTGGGACCAGGCTGGCAGCTGAGGGTTCATTACAGGAAACAGTGAGTAGAATATATTCTTTTGGGAAGGGAAATCCAAGAGCGACAGTGCGACTTACAGAATAGGTTTTGTAATTTAAAAAATGCCCTGCTGAAGAACATCTCTATTCTGCCCACAGGAATAAATGAATGCAATATGAAGTTCCACTGTCCTCTTAGCATGCCCTGGCATATCACCATTGTCAGCACCTAGGCACCAGCTCTCACCAGTCCAGACCAAGACAAGGACCAAATTATTCAAACAATCCCATTATTGACAAGCCTGTCATTCTGGATATTTAAAATGCTAGGGTGGGGATGGATAATGATAACTGGGTTGGAGTTCTTGGGAGACATGGGGCAAGAAAAAAGTAACAATGGGCTACTACTACTAAGCAAGTATGCCAAGCACAACTTCTGCATTACTAACATAATATTTAGACCTGCAAACAATTACAAAACAACCTCGATGGAATCTGTTTGACTACATCACAATATGTCAATGCAATCTTAAAGATGTCACCATCACTGTGCCATGAAAGGTGCTACCAATAAAGGAGAATATTTGTAGCTCAAGATTGAAATGGGTCCTTGTTGGCCTCTGAGCTTGATTGTTTTCTTGCAGATGTTTCATGACCCAAAATAGGCAACATCATCAGTGCAGCTCTGGGTACTGGACAGATCACAGGCTGGTCCAGTCAGTCATTAACCAACACACAGCTCCTTTCTATTGTAAGCAACTGTCAGAAAGTCATTCATCATCGGAAGACTACAAAACTCAGACCAAGTCCAACACTTTCACAGTGTACTTAATGAAAAACTCTCTAGCAATTTACTATTTGTAGGAGCTTGAAGGTATTTGACACTTGCTGTGTCTGTAGTTCTCCCTCTGGTCCACACCAGCAGGGGGGCACACTGCTGCAACCTGATTGGATGCTGGCTTGACAGCTCAGTATAAAAGAAGCTGTCAAATGGGCCAACAGCTTCAAGACAGAATGGGAGCTGTCACTTGTTAGTTCATATTTCAAAGCCACCTCACCTCAGTTTGTCCATCTCTGTTCTCAGAACAGAATACTGGCGACGAAGGTGGGATTTCCCTAGCTGAGGCAACAGGCAAGCTGAAAAGTCCTCCGAATTGAGACATTAGAGTGGGTCGCTCCTGAGGGCTGAAATCACTTTCTATCAGCGACTGGCATCTGAAACGCAGCATTCCCCTCACAATCTGACAGAATGGCTGCACTAAACACTTTTGCACCATTCAATACGGCCACAGAAACTTGGAAATTGTATATAGAGTGATTCGACTGTTTCCTTGAGGCCAGCAATCTGGTAGACTTAGCAAGCAGCCATAGGAGAGCCCTATTCCTCAATTTCAGCAGGAAAGCAAGTTTTAAAACTGCCACAGCCCTCCTGGCACCCCAGTCAGTCCAAACAGTCTCCTGGGAGGCTCTGATGGCCAAGCTGAAGAATCACTATGCTCCAACTCCCTCATGAATAGCCCACTGGCACGCATTCCATCATTGTGGAGGGCGAATCAGTAAACCAATTTATGGCAGGGCTCAGATCGGCAGCCCTGCATTGTGAATTCAAGGATCTGGAAGATGTCCTCCTTGATCGCCTGGTGTGTGGAGTGAGGGACCTCAGAATCCAGTGCAGGCAGCTAGCTAAACCCAACCTAAACCTGCAGATGGCCCTAGATGAAGCTTGCACCACAGAACTGTCAAATAAATCAATGGTGGAGATCCAGGGCACGAGCAGTCTGACCAGGGGAAGGAAACCTATGGCAGTCCACCAAGAAGAAATAATGGTGATGATGACAACCACCACCTCATGACAGTGAAAGATAACAAGTGGTCCAGTAACAAGAATCCCCAGTCAGTGACCTGTATAGGCTGCAGCAGAAATCATCCACGAGCAGCCTGTAGGTTTAAAAGTGCTAATTGCCAATGCTATGGGAAGAGAGGCCACTTAGCTAGGGTCACTAGGGCTATATTGCCAGCAGACAAGGCACAGGCAAAACAATTTATAGACAAGGGAACCCCACGTAAGCTCCCTAAACAAGGGGAAGATTGTTTCACTATCCAGAGGGATAGCTGTCAGATAAATCCCCAAATTGCACAAACTAATTTGTCCATCGAGAAAAAGATATACCTCACTGTCAAAATTGAGGGACAGATCTGCCGCATGGAAGTTGATACAGGGTCAGCCATGCCCTTGGTATCTTGGAGTATCATTAAACGACTGGTGCCCAAGATTGCAAAGAGAAGGCTGAAACCCTGTTCCCTAAAGCTCAGAGACTATCAGGGAAATTTCATCCCTATTTTAGGTAGTGGCAAGTCCCAAGTTGAATTCAAAGAATTTAAGGGGTGACTCCAGCTCATAGTGGTAGAAGGGTCCCTACCTAACCTCTTAGGCCTCGACTGGTTTGAGTCTCTAGGCCTAGCTATAAGTGGTGCCCATGCCACTAGCAGCCATGGAATTGACACCCTAGCAAAAGAATTTGCTAATGTCTTCGAAGGGGACTTACGCAAATACAAAGGAAACCCTGTTTCCTTAAATTTGGACCCCCTAATTGCCCCCAGATGCCTCAACAGAGGCGAGTGCCTTTCGCACTTCACTCAAAAATAGATGCAGAGCTTGATAAACTCATCGCTCAGGGAATCTTTGAGCCGATGGATCATGCCTGATGGGAGACCTCAGTACTCACCCCTATCGAGGCTGATGGGTTGGTGAGAATCTATGCTGATTATAAGTGCACATTGAATCAGGCCCTCCAACAAAGTGCCTACCCAGTTTCTGTGGTGTAACGCTTGCTGCATTCTTTAGGTAATGGAAAGATTTTTGCAAAATTAGACATGGCTCAGGCATATCAGCAACTTCCTGTGGATGATGCCAGCCCAAGGCCCAAGCAATAGTTGGGGTGCTTTTAAGTGCCATAGATTACAATTTGGAATTAGTGCAGCCCCTGGAATATTTCAAAGTTTAATGGAATGACTATTGCAAGGAATTCCTGGAGTTGTTCCATATTTTGATGATATTCTTGTCTCAGACAATGATGAGCCAAATCTCCTAAATAGTTTAAGGGAAATGCTAAGGAGATTCCAAAAGGCAGGCCTTAAGCTTAAAAATGCCAACACTTTGAGACTCTGCCTGCTCCCATCCATCAAAGAAGACCCGGTGCCAGAGGAATCCATCATCTTAATTGACAACCACCAATTTCCTATTACAGCCACAGACATCACTAAACATTCTTCCAAAGACTCTTTATTATCCCGGGTACTCGACTGGGTAAAAAGGGGGTGGCTGCAGTGGCCAGTAAATTCAGAGTTTCACCCCTTTCAGATTCATCAGCACGAGCTGCTGTCCCTTGGGGGTTCTTTGCTAGGGGGCAGCAGAGTGGTCATCCCAGCCCCCTTACATCAGCCAGTGTTAGAGGCTCTGCACAAGGGCCACCCAGGGATTGTCTACATGAAATCTTCGGGTCGAAGTTACATTTGGTGGCTGGGAATGGATCAAGCCATCACCGAATGTGTGGCAGGCTGCAAGTAGTGTCAGGAGTCTAAGGAAGCACCTCCCTTGGCACTGGAGAGGAAATGGGAAACCCCTAGGGCTCCTTGGTCCTGCATTCATTTAGATTTTGCAAGTCCCTTTCAAGGGCAGACATTGCTAATTGTGGCTGGCACTTTCTCCAAATGGCTGGAAGTATTGCAAATGTCACCCACCATATCCAAGGCCATGGTTACTGCCCTGAAGAAGCTCTTCACCACCCATGGGCTCTCAGACCTCATAGTTTCTGACAGTGGCCCACAATTCACATCCAGAACTTTTGAGTAATTCCTAATTGGGCATGGGATTCACCATGCATTGATGCCCCCCTTTTACCCTGCTAGCAATGGCTTGACAGAATGTATGGTAAGGTCCGCCAAGGAAGTGTTGGCCAGAATGGGCCTGGGGAACTGGCCAACCAAAGTAGCGCAGTACCTACTGGCACAGCATGCCACTCCATGCCCCACAACCAACTGAAGCCCAGCTGAATTATTAATGGGATGAAGGCTGAGGACTGACTTGGATAGACTCCACCTCAATTACACTTCAGAGAAACCTCTGGACTCATTAGGCAAAACCTGGGGTTTCAAAATAGGGGACCAAGTCTATGCACGGAATTATGCAGGAGACCCCCTATGGCGAGTTGCCACTATAATCAGAGTCATAGGGCCTGCTCCTATGTAGCAAAACTAAAGGATGGCAGAGAGTGGAGATGCCATATTGCTCAGCTTAGGGGGCGAGGGAATCCTAGGACAGATTGCTATATGTTTAGGGACTCCTTCGAGTTCCCATTGGTTGAACACGAGTCAACAAGAGACCCTATCTGAGTTTCTGGCTCTGTCTCCTGTGGAACCATCGCCAACCAAAGCGCTGTTGCAGTCTCTGGCCATTCCAGAAGCCTTGTCCTCGACTCTTCCAGCCACGATGACTGAACCTACTCTGCGCAGGTCCACGAGGGCCAGGCACCACCTTGCTTACCTTCAAGACTGCGCTGTTGAGGTGGGAAGGAGTGCTGTGTCTATAGTTCTCCCTCTGGTCTGCTCCAACAGGGGACGCACTGCCGCAACCTGATTGGCTGCTGGTTTAACAGCTCAGTATAAAAGGAGCTGTCAAATGGGCCAACAGCTGTAGCTTCATGGCAGAATGAGAGCTGTCTCTTGTTAGTGCGTATTTCAAATAAACCGTGAACAATCTTTAAAGCCGCCTTGCCTCAGTTTGTTCATCTCTGTTCTCAGAACAGAATAACACTAATAAGTTGGGATGTTCCCTGGATCCTCCTGAAATGTTATGGATGCCTAGGAATTGTGGGAAGGTGATTCAACTACTCCATGATGCAATGACAGGACAGGTTTTTTTTTACAACCATGATACATCAGCTGCATTTGCCATTTCCGGTGAAATAAAACAAATTTGTGTGCTAGCCTCACCCCTATTCAAGCTACTCTTTAATTGCATGTTGCCACATGCTCTGCAGGGTCTGAAGGAAGGAATGTACAGTATGTCAGGGACTGGTTTCATCCCCACTGCTTGAATGCATGGATGAATGGAGGCAAGTATGGAGCCTCCGTACTTATACACCAAGTGCCTCATTTAAGAAATCCTCTTTAGTCTTTACTGATGACTTTTTTGCCCAATCTTTTCTCAGAGAGCTTAAGCTGTACCCTCAATTTATTCCCACAACATTAACCTTTGGGTGAGGCACAGTGGAGAGTGGGTACCACTCCTTTGTGGTCACATTAACTTGATCTCCCAGGTCCCAGTCCAGCTCCCTAACTATGAGTGATAAATGACTCTCTACCAGAAGTTCATGGGAGAGATCCCATTTCATCATGACCAGGATCATATCAGAGTTAAAGGACTCTCAAGACTTAGAGCATTTCCCCCCTAATCTTCAGTTGGAATCTGCCTGCCTGTTTCTCTATACCCAGCACTTTGGGAAGGGAGAATGGCTTCTCTTTCCATGTCTGCTTTGTGAAAATTTCTTCAATGGGACATTCTTCAAGGTGTTTGAAATAACCACTATCCCTCTCCTTTCAATCTTCTCCTTTCAAGTCTGAAATGCCCAAGTCTCTCAGCTGCTCATCATGTGATTTATTTTCTGTTCTGTGATCATCCTTTTACTTCTTTTCTGAATCTGTTCTGGTATGTCAGGAGTGTGATGCCTAAAATTGAACAGGTTACTTGAGATGGATTCTGACCAAAGAAAAATATGGTTAGGTATTAGCATGATTTGGAAGGTAGTCTTCTGCTTAGCATTGTATTTGCCTTTTTTTGCAGCTGCATCACACTTCAGACTCACATTCAGTATGCAATCAGTTATGATTTCAAGATCTACTACCAAACCAGGAAACTCCAAATCATACTTCTGCTTGCTAAGTGGTGGGGGGAAAGTCTACGTTTCTCTGTGCTAAATTATGTGCTTTCATTTTCAGTTGATATTTCTAATTATCTGGGTTGGATGGAGTTTTATTTCTTTTAGGGTATAAAATATCTCTTAATGTTATCATCTGCATATTTCATGTTGTTTAACCAAGTCATTCATTAAAAAATATTGAAAAAATATTAAAAAATTAAAGTATTCAGAACTGAGGATACTTGTACCCTACATGATATATCCCTTTCTGGTTTGAATAGGAAACGTTGATGAACATTCTTTGAGGATTGTTTTCAAGGCAGCAATTATCCACTTAATTGTTATGCTATCCAGTCCACATTTAATTAGCTTGCTAATCAGAATGTCATAAGGTAGTTTGTCAAATGCTCTACTAACATAAAGATATATTATGCCTATAGTATTCCCACAATCTAACAAGGAAGTTTCATGATTAAAAAAATGAAATAAGATTAGCTTGATAAGATTTATGGCAAATCCAGAGGGATTTCTGGTAATTACTGTCTTGTTTTCAATGTGCTTAAGGTTTGATTGTGTCATGACATATTTAAAATCTTCCCAGGTGTTAATGAGAGCTGGTTCAGTGTGTACACCTTCCATTCCCTTCTATTTAAAGATGGGGCTTCCTCTACTTATCTGTCATTTAACTATCTTTCATAATAACCCATAAAATATTTGATAGACATCAACAAGTTCCTTTAGGATCCTGGGATAAAGTGAAATATTATCTGCTATCATGTCACCCCTGGTCCTTCCCTTTGTTAATCTAGACATAACCCAGTTCCTGTAACCATTCATAGTATGTTATAGCCTCCAGGCCATTTATCATCTTTGTTGCTCTTCTCTGCACTCATTCTAGTGACTCAACATCACTTTTTGTATTGTGGTGCCTAAAACTGGAAACGGTCCCAAAGATACTTTTTTCAAGAGGTCCTTACAGATGTAATCAAAGAGTTAGGCGTCCGAGTCCATTTTGGTACTGATAGAATAGAATAGCATTCTTTATTGGCCAAGTGTGATCGGACACACAAGGAATTTGTCTTGGTGCAAATGCTCTCAGTGTACATAATAGAAAATAGATATTCATCAAGAATCATCAGGTACAACACTTAATGATAGTCATAGGGTACAATAAGTGATCAAATCATCCTAGGAAACAGTCAATATAAGAGAATATTTGTAGCTCTGGGTTGAATTGCCAAACTAGGTAACATTATCAGTCTGTTGATGATACCTAATTTGGTAATGAAACATCTGCAAGAAAACAACCAAACTCGGAGAACACCAAGGATGCCAGCCAGGGTCCTTTTTGACTGACCTGGCATTTTTTAGTTGAATCTTGGAGTGGCTGGCCTTGCCTTTAAACTCTTTAAATGTTTTGTTTTACTTTGCATTTGTTTTTGTTTCTTCTCTAGCCAAATCTGCTCCTGGAAGCAGACTTGGGCTTTGGGGAAGACAGTCTGGTCTCAGTTCAGCAGTTGTTTTTCTTTTTTTGGGAGGGGCGGGGTTTCTCAAAAGACGTTTCCTGCTGAGGAAGCAGCTCGATGGCAAGCAGGGTTTCCAGCTCTTCAGCGTGTCTTTTAGCATTATGACGGCCCAGAGAACTTCTGCCTTTCAGCCTGCTGAGGGTGTGGCCCCCGGGGCGATTTCATTACACAGTTGGCCTGTCTTTCCCTTCTCAGGGGAGGCGTCCTTGCCCATTTCTCTCCTTTCCCTAATGTCTAATGGCTTATCTAAGCCAAGGAGAGACATCCCAGAGCGGGTCTGCTCACCCTTGGCAAAGAAATGCTCACGCCTCGTCCTTCTAGAAGTGGAAACCTACAACGGCTGGTTCAGTTCCTCAGGCCTGCCTGCCTTGCTGCCTTCGATAGGGGAAGAGAGGATTTCCTGGCTCTAGAGAGAAGGACCATCGAGCTGGGCCATGTTCAAAGGCCGATTGCTGCATGCAGGGATTCCATCTGACCAGAGGGACTCTGAGCAGCCCCAGCCGCCCACTCGCAGCCAGCATTGTAGCCCTTCCTTGCTCTGGAGGAGGGAGGCATTACTTGGCTTCTTTGCACCTCACGGCTTCTTCTTTATGCCAAACAGTATCATGAACAATGGTGGGATTCATTTTTTTTTTACTACCGGTTCTGTGGGCGTGGTGTGGCGTGACTTCATAGGTGTGGCAGGGGAAGGTTACTGCAAAATCCCCCATTCCCTCCCCACCCCATTAACTTGCTCTCCAGCTCCGTTCTCCTGTGCAGGGGAACAAAAGGAGACCCAGCTGATCAGCTGGGACTCAATGGGAGGCAGAGAATAAATGGGGTTGGTGGGGCCAATCAGAAGTGGGATTGGCCGGTTCTCCAAACTACTCAAAATTTCCACTGCCGGCGGAATCCCACCTCTGAGCATGAAGTTATGGTACTCAAATGGATGAAACTATGGTACTAGAAGGCATATTGACTCAGGAAGTGGGAGGGGACAGAACTATCAGAATGTATACTATGTGTACTCCTCAACTTATGAACACAAGTGAGCCCCAGAGTTCCATTGCTAAGCAAGAGGGTTGTTCAATGAGTGATGATGACTCATTTTGTGCCCTTTATTGCCACAGTTGTTAAGTGAAGCACTGCAGTTGTTGAGTTAGTAATGTGGTTGTTAAGCAAATCTGGCTTTCCCATTGACTTTGCTTGTCAGAAGGTCACAAGAGGGGAACAAGTGATTCCAGGACACTGCCACCGTCACATATACGAGCCAGTTGCCAAAGTCTGAATTTTGATTACATGACCATGGGGATGCTGCAGTGGTCGTAAAGTGTGAAACATGGTCATAAATCGCTTTTTTTCAGTGCTGTTGTAACTTTGAACAGTCACTAAATGAAGAGTTGTAAGCCAAGGACTACCTGTATGGGGCTGGGAGAATAAATCTATGCTGAGTTTAAAAATCAGATGTTTTGCTGTCATTGTGGGGGGTGATGCAATGTGTCCTTTGTTGCATTATCCTTTGAAACCATTTGGGCAGTGGCTGATTGCATTTCTGTGACCTTTGACCCATAGAACAGCAATGGCTAATGTGATCTGGGGCTCCTCCCCAGCACCAGCCGGGCGTGGGGGTGGGTTCGTTTTGAATTAGCCCCGGGAAGCTCACCGTTCTGCTGGCATGCGCATCATGCTGCCCAAATTTAGGAGCTGCCAGACAATGTCCTACCCCTTGCTTTCCATTTGACGTGCCTTCTCCGAGTGGTGAAAATCCCTCCTTTCCCCAAAGTATGTACGTCTCTCGCTGTGTCTTTGCCTAACTGAAGAGGCGTCAGGAAAAGCTACAGCTGCGTCAGGAGTAATTACAGCCCTGGAGGCTTGTCAAGGCTTCCGTTCTCTGGCTCCGCTGCCATCTGTGGCAGGCTGAATGCAGAGAGATCAGCGGAGCCTTGGAAGCTTCATGTAGAGCATAATTTGAGAGCTTTTAGTTATTTATGGTAAATTATTTAACTTTGGAGTTCAGTTTTTATAGCTGCATTACGCTGTTGCAGTAAATCCTCTACTTCGGACTTCCATTTTTGCAGCTGCAGTACAAGTTCCATGCAGACAAAGGAACTGTGATGACCCAGGGTGGGAAACAAAATAAACACAGTCACAAAAAACAGGTGAAGTCCCTTTTATTCCTCCAAATATCCTTGACTGGAGACAAAAAACTCCCATACAAGCAGTTACAAGAAGGAGGAAATACCGTTTAAATTATAAAGAGTAAAAAACAACACAAACCAGGCAAGATAAGGACTTGAAGACATCCACAGATATCAGAACACACACTGGGAAGGACACCAAATTCCAAGAGGAACAATAAACTAGAGATATTTCCACGCTTTGTTTCCAGCACTCGCCTGTACGCATGTCTGTCCTCTTATCAAATGGTCACAGCTGCAGCCCACGAAGAGGATCAAGGCCCTCTCCACCCAAGTAGACCACGTCTCTCCCTTATCCTCTCCTCCCTGCGTGCCCTAGGATGGAGGGGGATGGGCCTGGGTCCTCCTCTGACTGCCCAGATGGCCTCTGCCCTTCCCTAACCTCCTCCACAACCTCCGGAGCCACACTTCCACTCCTTGTCGTCTGTTCCTCCTCTCCATCAGTCTCCACCAGGGGCATGACAGGAACTGTAAAAAGTGCCCAGGAGCTCTTGGGGAATCAGAGCTGGCTCTCCCACTGTGTCCCAGAGCCTGTTGGTTTCTTTAGGGGAAAAAAAAATCATAACGGAGAGCCATTGGTTGTAGGTTTTCTTCTTTTCGTGTGCCACACCACCATTTTTTTGCCACCAACATCTTCTGCTGGAAATTCTGAGCTTGCAGCCTGACTAGCCACGGCATCCTGCCTCTTTTAGCCTGATCCTAGTGGTGGATAGGAACCCATGGTGACCAGCCTTGACTGTGGGGATGATGCCACTTCTCCCCCAACTTGCTTATCCTCATTAAGCAACCCTCACAAGTATTTAATTTATTTACGTTTTCAAGATAGCTTGAAGAATTCTGGATGGCAGAAAACATCTGTGCAAGAATCCCAAGGCATGCAGCAGGATAAGTTGAGTCATACAAGGTAAGAGTTGGAGGTATTTCGGAGTTCCTGTAGATGGCCTTCAATCTACCTCTGGGTAACTACCCTGAATAAAGGCAGGTTTGTTCCACTGGTGAATAGCTCATACCACTAAGGATATATTTTTTTTCAAATGTCCAGTTCAAAATGATTTCCTTACAGTTTAAATCCCTTTCTTGTCCTGGAGCAAGTCTGAACAGTTCCACCCCATCTTCTGCATGACATCCCTTCAGATACTCAAAGACATCCATCATGTCTTCATGCAATCTTCTCTTCACCGGAGTAAAGACACAGCACGAACTCAGATTTTTCCTTCTAAGGATCCAGTCATTTTAGTCATGCTCCAGTTGGTCAACATATGGTACGTAGGATTGGATCCAGACTTATCAACATACAATGTGGAGAAACAGCAACGATCTTGGTACATTACTTCTGTTTGTGCTGCCTAGGACTGCATATTCCTGTTGGCTTAGTCAGTTTGTGATATACGAGATCAGCCCCATTAGGTGGAGTGTTCCATCAACACTACATGGAGGCTGAGACAGGGGTGGGATACGAAAGGGTTAACTACCGGTTCGGGATATACGAGCTTCCCTGCCCGCTGTGAGTCCTGTACATCGTCATAAATCATCATCAGCACGCTGCCTGCTGAGAAGCAGCCTTTGAAACAGCCCTCTTTTCTTGTTTTTTTAACTGCAGCTATGGCTCGTTCGGCAGCTAAAGTTGAAAAATCAGGAAATAAAGATCAGGTACAAGCCCAAGTGGGCGGGTGGGCAAAAACATCAGCAGACATAGAACCAGTTCTATGTCTGCTGCTCTTCAGAGCTACTGGTTCTACAGAGGTGGACGGAACCGGTAGAAACCACAGGACAGTGGGGAAGGAGCTGTCTGCAAGGAATATAAATCCCTCCATTCCCCTCTGTCCTGTCAGAGCTGAAGAAGCTTCTTGGATGAGAAGCAAAACATCTTCAAAAAAAAAAAAAAACAACACAAGAAAGTCCAGTTGCCTCCTGAAAAAGGACCTTTTGGACAGTTGCCCCCCTTTGCCAATGCTGCTATGGGTTCTTTGCCCCAAAACTGTGTCCAAGAGAAGTCCTAGTTGGTGATCCTATTCTGGACCAAAAAGCCTATCCCCGCTAGAAACAATGGAAACATCTTCCTAATAGCAGCTGGTTTCTGAACCAAGGGCTGCACCATCCTGCTGCAGTGCAAAAAAAATAAGGGACTAGATGACCCTTGATGCTGATTGAATGCCAAAGCTTTTCTGACTTTAAGGATGGCTGGACAGCATTAAACTGGGCAGGCCAAGAGGCCAAAAAGAGACAAGTGGTCACAATGGTCAGTTCACTTATCTTGGATCAGGATGGGAGAGCTTGAGAGCAAGGATGGAACAAAAAATAGAATAGAATAGAATTCTTTATTGATCAAGTGTAATTGGACACACAAGGAATTTGTCTTTGGTGGAAACGCTTTCAGTGTACATAAAGAAAAAATACATTCATCAAGAATCATAAGATACAACACTTAATGAAAGTCATAGTTTACTAATAAGCAATCAAATCACACCAGGAAACAAATAAAACAATATAAATTGTAAAGATACAAGCAACACAGTTATAGTCATAAGTGGGAAGAGATAGGTAATAGGAAGGATGAGAAGAATAATAGAATTGCAATCTTAGTAAATAATTTGACAGTGTCGTGGGAATTAGTTGTTTAGCAGAGTGATCGCATTATATCCTTGTGTCTAGATGTTCTGGTGTGCAGAATGCCCTATATGCATCGTTTTGAGGGTGGAAGTTGAAGCAATTTATGTCCAGGATGTGAGGGGTCTGTAGATATTTTCACAGTCCTCTTTTTGACTTGTGCAGCATACAGGTCCTCCATGGAAGGCAGGTTGGTAGCAATTATTTTTTCTGCAGTTCTAATTATCCATTGAAGTCTGTGTCTGTCTTGTTGGGTTGCAGAGCCAAACCAGACCATTATAGAGGTGCAGATGACAGACTCAATAATTCCTCTGTAGAACTGAATCAGCAGCTCTTTGGGCAGTTTGAGCCTCCTGAGTTGGCACAGAAAAAACATTCTTTGTTGTGCTTTTTTGATGACGTTTTTGATGTTAGGTGTCCATTTTAAGTCTTGAGATATGATAGAACCCAGAAACTTGAAGGTCTCTACTGTTGATACTGTGTTGTCTAGTATTGTAAAAGGTGGTAGAATAGGAGGGTTTCTCTAAAATCTACCACCATTTTTATGGTTTTGAATGTATTTAGTTCAAGATTGTTCTGGTTGCACCACCAGGCTAGTTGTTCAACCTCCTGTCTGTATGCAGATTTATCGTTTTCTTGAATGAGACCAATCACTGTTGTATCATCTTCAAACTTCAGTACTTTAACACTTGTTAAGGGTAACAAATCATGTTGATCAAACAAAGAAAGAAAAACAACTTCCTTTAGCTCTTTCATAAGGTTTCAGCTATTTTTAAATCATACATGAAAAATGTTTGGGAGTGCTGTAGAAGTAGAGGCTTTTTGGCATTCTGGTACTCTCTGGTGTATGTAAGTGGAGAGTCTCTGGCTCGGTCAGTGTGTAGGATTTAATTTCTTGATGGATGGGTAAAGTCAACAAATGAGCCTTGTGGACTTCATACGGTCATTTCTGCAGCCTCATCAATTACAGGAATTAGTTGTGTCAAATGTTAGGAAGGGTCTGTCTCTGACCCTGCCAGCACCTCAGGAGATGATGGATGGGATGGCTGGAAGAGAAAGACAAAGCTCTCCTTGTATTCCTGGCAGAAACATGAATGATCACTTCATGCTGTCATGAAATGGTATTTGATAGAGGTCTGTTTATGGCTATTAGCACTCGGGGAAATGTTGCACTCTTGGTACACTCAATACCTTCTGCAGTGGCCCGTCTTATTCAGGGGAAGACAAGAGAAATCATCTGTAAACAAACTGTAGATTACCCTTTTACAAACCATACTCCATGTTTGCTTTTCTCCCTTGTGATATTGAATTATCCTTTATAAATTTTGCAAGCAGCCTGTGGATGACATTCCTCCAAAGCCAGTTTATTAACATCTCATCCGCATACAGGGAAAACAAATAAAAGATACAGATCCACATTTGTCCACTTGCTCAAGTGGAACATGATACCATCTGGATCGTAGCCAGGAGAGAAGTGATCCTGATTGATCCCAGCAGGACAGCCCATACCTTGTGGCTGGGCATCCTTTCTGTGACCTTGACAGCAGACAGAGTGCATCCGTGAGCTTGCTAGTACATAATTTAAACACAGAAGAGCCCACAATTTGACTATTGTTTATTCAAGATCTCAGGAAAAAGAATGACAGAAAGTGTCAGGCACCATTCCAGTTTCCCAAAAAGTCAAATTCAAGCTCAAGCCGGACATCCAAGCTACAGGAGTGGAGCTCAAACAGGAGAATTTGGAAAGTAGCCCATTGAAGCAAAGTCTTCTAGTCGGGGAAGAGGGGAGATGCATAGGCAGGACTTGGTCAGGTCCTCCAGCAACATGGTAGCCACATTGACTTCCTATCTCACTAAAGGCACTTCTGTTTCGTCTGCGACCAGCAGCCTTTTCTGTGACCAGACTTCAGCCTCCTCCTAAGTGGCGGCAGGCTTGGCCTGTGCCTGGGCTGTGTGGGGTGCATCTGAATGCTCCAATCCAGGTCTGGAACACCCTAGAGGAGCCCGAGGTTCCTTGGTCTCCATTGGACCACTGGGATTCTTCTATCTTGGCTCTTTTTCCTTGCTTCTGCAGGTCACAGGCAGCATGAATGGAATAAAGCAGGATCAACAGTCCAGACATGTTACTTGGCAACCTTGGAGAGATTAGTCATTTGAGGAGTGACAAAAACAATCACATCCTTGACATGGGTCACCCAAGTGTAGCCTGGCTGAATTCTGACATCATGCAAAGCAATTTTGGGGGGGTAGGGGAAGGGTTCAGTTCAGTTCAGTTCAATTCAGAATAGAGCTGGACCTTGGAAAGTTTTCTAGCCCAACCTCCTGTTCAAGGGTACCATGCATGTTCCCCTACGCAGGCAGAACATTGAGCAGTGATGCTGAAGAGGTGGTCCCTTAGGGAGCTGCTTCCTAGAGATGCCCTTTAGGCCCAGGGGTTGTGGTGGTGCTGTTTCCCAATCCCCTCACCTGGGATCCCTGCCAGGCCTGTCTCTGCATCGGTTAAGGACTCCCCTGGCTCCAGCAGAGCCTCTTCTTCTCCATTCCCCAAACAGTGGATTTGTCTGTGGCTGCTGTCAGACTTTCTGTCACAAAGTATCCGGGAGGATACAATTCTGCCAAAACTCCATTAATACACTGTAGTTTTCAGCTTCTGCCTGTCCCTGCCAATTTTTCTTCTCACTCTCCAAGAGCTGCCACCCATGTGCACACAAATACATGCAGGCTTTTGAGTTTTCATTCAATCCCCAGGAATCCAGACCCCCCGCAGGGGCCTGCTAAAAGGCTCTCGGGAGCTCAGCCTGCTCCCTCCTTGCAGGCTTAAGCTCTGATCGGGCCTGCTTCTCCCTTCCACAATCACCTCAGGGAGGGGCAGAGGGTCCGATCCTCATGAGGAGGCCCCTGATTTCCCAGCTGATAGACAAGTGAACTCCACACTGTTCCAGAGTTTCTCATTCTCCAAAATACATTTAGGGTTTCGTTTCAAGGACGGGCTGAAGGGGCCGTTGGCACAGGAGATATTGCAGGTGGAACAGAGGTGGGAGATATGGCAGTCGAAACAGATGCTGCTGGTACAGGTGATGAAGAATGCTGAGAAACAGTCAAGTGAATGGATGCTCTCATGGGCTGCTGGTGCTTTGCTGGTTAAGGAAACAAGTGGCTATGGTATGGCCATTGCACATGCCATGGAGAGTGGCCTCTTATTAGGGCTTGATGCTCCTTGGATTTTGAAGAAGATCATCATGTCTTCCTTGAAGAAAAAAGCAAACTCTTAGGGAGAAGGTAAAGCTCATCCACTCCTGCTTTGCTTCAATCTTTTTCCCAAATGGGAGTGAAGGTCAAGTGGATCAGGAAAGAACAATTGACTCAAGGTAGTCTGTGGAGATTCTCAACCATAGGTTGAGAATCAACCAAAGGTGCTTTTCCAATAGGTAACTGGATTTACTTGGTTTTTTTTCCCCTTTGAAATTGTTTTGCTTCTCATCCATTTCTCAAGTGAAATGTTTTCAAAGAAAAAAAGCAAGAAAATCCAGTTGCCTTTTGGAAAAAGTACCTTTGGGACACGACACAAGGAAGATCAGCATCTTAAAATCAGCAAAGAGATAGGAAATGACTGGTTACATTGTTACTGCAAGTCTCCAGGATCAGGCCAATTTATTATCCAAGCGTTTTGGAAGAGTTTGCAGATGTCATTTTGGAGTCACTTTCAGTGATCTATGAAGGAAATGCAAATGTTGTTCCTAATTTCAGAAAAGGGAGAAAGGAAGAGCCAGGTAACTACGTGGTACTGATTCCAGGTAGAATTCCAGAGCAGATTGTTAAGTAGTTGATATTATGGCCATTTAGAACAGATGTCCCCAACCTCTGGGCTGTGGCCCACGACTGGGCCATGACCTATTCAGAATTGGGCTGTTCAAGTGGCTGGCTGGAGTGCATGCGTGCATGTGTGTGTGCAGCTCAACTTACACAAGTGGCACTCGTGCATGTGTGCCAGCCTGCTTTTTGCGCAACCCACTTCTCCTCTCACTCTCAGCTGGGCCTCCAAGCCGCAAAGGTTGGGGATCACTGATTTAGAATATTGATGGATAAATATTGGTAAGGAGGAAAATGAGTACAAGTCATCCCAACCCTACTGATTGTGTGATCAATTTACACAATTGGGAATGCAGTGGACAGTCTATCTGGATTTAAGCAAGATTTCAGTAAAGATTTCTATGAGATCATAGTAGAGTAGGAAGCAACATAGCACACTATGTTGCACAATGTGTGTGTCAGCGGCTTTGCATCAATCTGTAAGGACGTGTTAAATGACATGCTGCAAGATTCCATTCAACATACTTATAAATAACTAGGATAAGGAGTGAGAAAATACAATTATCATTTGCAGATGACAACACCCTACAAGAACAAAAAAATTATTCACAGACAAGCTGGAACACTGGTCAAAATCCAGCAAGATAAATTTCAGTGAAGATAATTGTAAAGTTTTATATTTTAGTTCACAATTATAGTACGAGTCTAGGATACGGAATGTGTGTGACCCATTCTGGGTCGGAGTATATGCAAGAAGGATCTTGATGATCAAAAACTGAACATGAACCAATGTTGTGATGTAGATAAAAAAAATGTTAGAATTAGGGTTAGATGTTATTCCATCCCCAGAAGTATAATGTCAGGACCCTGGGAAGATCCTGCAAGAGATCATCAAGCAACAGAGTTGCAAACACCTAGAAGCATGCAAAGTTATAACCGAAAGCCAACATGGGTTTATCAAAAACAGATCATGCCAAACAATCCTTATTTCATTCTTTGACAAAGTGACTAAGTTAGTGGATCAGCAAAATGCTGTGGATATAGTATATGTCAGCATTTCGGCAGTTACCCCAATTAAATCATGAGTCTTAAGCCACACTTACAAAACTTCAAAGGATTTATTAAGAGTTAATATGTCGGCATGACCTGGATATAGCCAATTCTGAGACATGTAATTCACTGTCACCCTTGACCCTGATTTCCCCCCACCCCTCGGATATTCTCCAACTAAAACACATTCATAGCCAAGAGTCATCAATCATGTTCTCCAATTAGAAATTTGTGCAGCAGAAACTTCAGTCGCTTAGTTATTATCTTTGCAAGACACTAATGGAATGCACTTTTGGTTCCAAACTGCTGCACTGCTCTTTCACATTCCTTTCCCCACCTTTCTGTTTCTGGCAACTCTAAAACAAGCATAGAAATGTTTTGTGAGTTGACAGTATACTTGAATTTCGGTAAGGCATTTGACAAAGTAGACCATAATCTACTTCTTAGCAAGTTAAAAAATTGTGGGATAAATAGCGTCACCACCAGATGGAATCATAACTGGCTGACAAACCGTACTCAATGAGTAGTCCTTAATGGAATTACATTTACATGGAGGGAAGTAAGCAGTGGGGTAGTGCTTTATAATGCCTTGGCAAGATCAAACTCGGAATACTGCATCCAGTTTTGGTCACCGTAATATAAAAAAGTGTCCCCATATTTGAAAGGCTGCCACAAGAAGGAGGGAGTCAACCTATTTTCCAAAGCACCAGAAGGCAGGAAAAAAAACAGGGATTGGAAACTAATCAAGGAGAGAAGCAACCGAGAACTAAGGAGAAATTTCCTGACAGCACAATTAACCAGTGGAATGGCTTGCCTTCAGAAATTGTGGGTGCTCCATCACTGGAGGCTTTTAGAAAGAGTCTGGACAGCCACTTGTCTGGAATGGTATAGAATCTCCTGCTTGCGCATGGGGTTGGACTACAAGACCTCCAAGGTCCCTTCCAAATCTGGTATTCTGACCAAGAACATTCATTGTTTCTCTCTAATTAGCACCAAAAAGTACCTTTGGGACACGACACAAGGAAGATCAGCATCCTAAAATCAGCAAAGAGATAGGAAATGACTGGTTACATTGTTACCAAAAGTCTCCAGGATCAGGCCTTTTATTATCCAAGCGTTTTGGAAGAGTTTGCAGGTGTCATTTTGGAGGTAGAGGTAGAGTATCCCAGTTTGATCAGCACATAAGCTCAAAATGAGCACATCCAGAAGACAGCAGCCAAGATGATAATGGGTCAGGAAGAAAGGAGGAATGATTGGAGGTGTTACCATGGAGAAAATAAGAGTGTGGGGAGACATGCTGCCCTCTTACGTGAAAGAATGTCATGTAGGTTGATGGAGAAGAATTGATAAGCGTTGTTCCAGAGGAAAGGACTGAAGGCAAACTCAACTACAATGAAGTAGATTTGGATGATTATCACAAAGACTTTCTTAGTGATATAGTATATTCAACAATTGGATGCCTCCTTTCTCATCAGGTGATAAGACTACTTCTCTGAAAGTGTTTAAACTGAGCCTGGGAGGGCATTTATCTGGAATGCTGCAGCCAAAAGTTTTCTGCACTGGGCTGGGGGAAAATAAACCTTTCAGGCTTTAAATTCTGTTACTTTGCTCTGTTTTTCTTGAAGTTGTCCATGAAATAGTTTGGCTCCAAGCTAGGAACAATTGTTTTATGCAGCTTGACATTTGACCAGCATATCAATAAAGTTTTGGGGCTCATTTACAAATTCAAAACTGACATCTGAACTGTGTACAACAGAGGTAATTTCAGACTGCTCATTTGAATGAAATCTTCTATTTAAAAAAAATCTTCCCATAGATGGACTGAGACATTATCACCAAATCATTTTCTCTTTGGGGGGAGTTATTAAGTTCCATGTAGGGTAGGGGGTTCAAGCTTCCACCCCCTGCTTTTATTGATTGGATTGGCCACCTTGAATGGGCACAGTTTGTGGTAACAATTTTGCCTCAAGAGGTTGTGGGTGCTCCATCGCTGGAGGTTTTAAAGAAGAGATTGGACAGCCATTTGTCCAAAGTGGTATAGGCTTGAGCAGTGGGTTGGACTAGAAGATCTCCAAGTTCCCTTCCAAGTCTTGTATTCTGTTTTTTGATGTACAAGAAAACCAGGAAGTTCAGGGAAGGGGGGAGGGGTGGAGTTAATGATAAGAAAAAAAACTGCTGGGTTTCATATCAGCATTTTACTGTTTGCCAAGCAAGAGTTATAGCCATTGTGCACCTAGAATACCTATGGAAACTGGAATTCCAAAATGAATGGGAAATGCAGCTGGCAGGTATCTTGCCTCTCAACTACAACAAATGAGCAGGTCTGCTCCAAATAGACCAGGGTCACCCAGATAAGGGAGAGAAAGTCTTTGGAAGTGGAGTAGAGAAACGTGCTTTGGAAGGGAGAGTGGGAGACTTCCTTTCCCACCCTCCAGAACCGGAGTAGCCATTACTTGGAAAGTCCTCCAGGTCAGTCAAGACCCAGATACCAGATGTGAAGCAGTGCAATGGGGCAAGGAGTGGAATAGGGAGACTTGAACTTTCTGCATTCTCTGAAGCTCTGGCTGGCTGCAAACTGTAGTCCTGAGGAAGGAAGGAAGGAAGGAAGGAAGGAAGGAAGGAAGGAAGGAAGGAAGGAAGGAAGGAAGGAAGGACTTTCGACTTAAAAGAAAGCTTTTCTTGCAATGGGAAGGGGAATACAGAAGTCATTGATGGACAGGCCTGCAACCAATCCATTCAAAGGCACTTCTTGAACGAGTTGGCAGCAGTGGGCAGTGGGGTGGAGGCAGAAAGCAATTGATTTACATTTGTAAGTTCCTGAGTTCCTATTCAATATTTCTGTTACAGAATTTCTCCCCGACATCGCTTCCACCCTGCATCAGTCATTGCTTGTGATTGCCAGAGGCCAGGATGGGCACAGAGGAAGTGGGCAAGAACCAGGGATCAGGGCACTTGAGCAATAAATCATTTTCCCACGTTCTGGGCCCAGGCGAGTGCGCAGGGAGGAGGGCTAAGAGGAAGGGAAGTCCTGAGTGCCTGCAGGAATAATCCATGTTTTTGCCTTCACAGCTGAAACTGGGGTTGCAGATCCCGTGCTGTTTATTGATAGGACTATAATGCAGCTGAGGAGCTATCAGTAGATGCACTTCTTGGTGTTTTAAGAGAATAACAGCACTGTATTGCAAAGCATTAGCATAATAATTGGTAAGCATTCACAGAGGAATAGTTTAGAGACTGATAGATTTTGTACAGAAACTGTGAAGGTTACACGGAGGGTGAAAACACTTTGCTGTGTCAGTGAACATATTTAATTTTTCTGGGAATGCTGTTTGAATCGTGCAGCACTCCTGACATTAGCCTAACAAAGACATACGCATTGGGTGGTATGCTCTAGTGTGTCTCTCTACTTCTGCCCCCCATTGCTTCGCCAGGCCTAACAAGAAGCATAGTGAGTCGGTTTGAGAGCAGCGGCTCCCCAGACACCGGGACCCTCATTTTTTCCAGCATCGTTGGGGTCCAGGCTCTCCTAGATTGTGGGCCAACATGGAACGCAGTTGTGCCCCTCCTGCTCTTGCTTGCTCTGCCCATTGTGTGAGACTGTCCGGCTCCTGGCTCCCCTCTGTCTCTCTGGATTTATTGATTTTTAAAAATTTATATGCAGGTCTTGGCGTGTTTGGGTCTTTTCCCCGTGTAAGATTGAGAGCATCTTGGCAACGTTTCGACGAGGTCCCACTCGCCATCTTCAGGCTGGTGCTTTCGGCTTTGTGCTTGTGCGAGCAAAGCTCACAGACTCACAGATGAATACTATACAGAAGCCTGATGATGGCAGATGAGATTCTGCCGAAACGTTGCTATAACTTTAAAAGCACAACTATAAAGACATGGGAAAATACCCGAACAAAGCTGAATACCATACATGTAAGTACCCGCAAAAACTTAAGAAAACAAATATATATATATACATATACGTATACGTATACGTATACATATACATATACATATACATATACATATACATATACATATACATATACATATACATATACATATATATATTTGTTGCTACAACTTTAAAAGCACAACTATAATGACGTGGGAAAATACCCGAACAAAGCTGAATGCCATATCTATCTATCTATCTATCTATCTATCTATCTATCTATCTATCTATCTATCTATCTATCTATCTATCTATCTATCTTAAGTTTTCGCGGGTACTTACATGTATGGTATTCAGCTTTGTTCGGGTATTTTCCCACGTCATTGTAGTTGTGCTTTTAAAGTTGTAGCAACATTTCGGCAGAATCTCATCTGCCATCATCAGGCTTCTGTATTGTGTTCGTCTCGTATGTATGTATGTATGTATGTATGTATGTATGTATGTATATGTATATGTATATGTATATGTATATGTATATGTATATGTATATGTACACACACACACACACACACACACACACACACACACATACACATTTTACAGCATTGTTTGAGCAATAGATACACTTGTACTTTCCTTCTGATAGTGTGTTATACATTGTCATAATAACTCCTTCGTCCTTTTAAGTTCTATGTATACATACATATAATTTATTTACAATTGTTTACACTGGATCCATTGATTTTAAATCAGATGTCTAGGAAACATCACTTGTATACAGTGGCAAAATATCTGGGACTTAACATTATTGGGACTCCCTCCCTCCCTCCCTTCCTTGCCTGCTTTTAAAGAACTTACAACCTTTCATTTAGTAACCATTCGAAGTCACAATGGCACTGGAGAAGGTTGCAGCATCCTCACAATCAGGTGATCAAAATTAAGACACTTGGTAACTGGCTCGTATTTATGCCTGTCACAGTGTCCTTGGATCATATGATCATCTTTTGTGACCTTACTACAAGCAAAGTCAATGGGGAAGCCAGATTCACTTAATAACCATGTTCCTAACTTAACATCTGCAGTGATTCACGTAACAACAGTGGCAAGAAAGGTCGTAAAATGGGGCATAAGTCAAGTAAGTCAAGAACTACCTGTATTTTCTTTCCCACAGTTGTACCTTAATAAACTAATTGAAGATCCCATTACATTGAGTTGCAACTTCCATCTTGCTCCAAGGTCGGACACTTGCTTGCTTACTTCAGGGACGACAGTTCCTACCACTGGGGGATCTCCACACACAGAGCTGCCTCTCTTGGCAGGTGTGATAGGTGGGATGGTGAGAGAGAGGGCTTGCTCATCACTAGAGAGTATATATTAAATAACCAGCCTTTTGTGCTGCCCCCACTCACCCACACGTCAGGCTTCGTGTAGAGAGCTTTATTCAGTCTGTTCCCCCGATAGTTCTGTTTCAGATTTTCAGTTAACCCCCAGCTGCAAGCTTAGCACAGTAATTGGCTTGCGACCAAGTAGATAACCAAAAGCAAAATAAACTTACAGCCAAACCATAAACAGTCTTAGAAATAAAGGTTTTGCCTGAGTAGGTTCCAAAAATAAACAGCCAAAATCCCCTCAGGGGTCCAGGGCCTCCACTGAGGTTTGTCAACAAGTCCAGTGGTCCGGTTTTAGGGTTTGCAAGGAGAAGTCACAGGAATTGTCCGAGCCAGGAATTCAGGGGCTGTTTTCAGCAAAGCCAGCCACGAACAAGCTCCAGATTAACTTTCTAGGCAATGACCAATTAGTCCACCCGACAGATAACCGGCTGCTCCAAACACAAATATAAACGCTCTCTGCAACTGAATTACATCCACAAGTTGCAGAATCCCGGAAATACAAACAACTATCTGGCCACGACCCACACTTTGCTTCCAGCAATGCCTCCCTCTGCTTGCTGTGCTAAATAGCCCCTCCTGGTGCAGCCCATTAACAGGGGCGGGGCCTTTTCCCCATCAATCTGACAGATCTCCGCTTGTCTGTCCTGTGCACTCCAGCATCCATCAAGGCTGGCAGTTCCTCCCCCTCTTCCTCATTGGCTGAGGCATGCTCTGCCAGCAGTCCTGGGTTAGCAATACCGGACCTTCCAGGAATGCTCTCATTCTCCCCCAAGGCCTCTGAGGAAGACGTGGAGGAGCCATCATTCACAGGAGACATCACATCTTTTCCCCTAAAGAATCCCAGGAGTTGTAGTCTGGTGAATACAGATCAATGTCTGTTACGGTACACATTATCCTCAACTTACTACCGTTTGTTTAGTAACTGTTTAAAGTTACAATGGCTCTGACAAAAGGGATTCATGACCATTTTTTACACAACTATTGCAATCTCCTCATGGTCACGTGATCAAAATTCAGATGCTGGGCAACTGGCTCATATTTATGACGGTCGCTGTGTCCCAGGGTCATGTGGCAAAGTCAATGGGAAAGCCAGATTCACTGAACAACCATGTTGCTAACTTAATATCTGATGATTCACTTAACAATGGTGGCAGGAAAGATTGTAAAATGAAGCAAAACTCATTGAACAACTTAGCAGCAGAAATGTTGGGCTCAATTGTCATAAGTTGAGGAACACCTGCATAACTTCCAGCATTTATTGAATGGTTGCTAGAACAACTCTCAGTCTCCAGATTACCTAGCATCAGGATTCATGTGTCTTTATAGTTATATAAAGATGTTCACTTCTGTATTTATGATCTCTTTTTGCATCTATTGTCCCCTGCAAGGCTAATATTTGCAAAGCACTAGAAAATAAACCTGAAAGCAAATTGTAACTGATGTAATGCTGGATGAAGGGCCCCGAAGGTCACCATGCACTGTGTCAAATTATCCGCACAGTCTGTTGCATCTCCAGATTTCAGAGGAGAAGAATTTCTGGCCCAGCTGCATGCAGACCAGCTGAGCAGCTTTTTCCCAGAAAGAAATCTGCGGCAAGCCACACCACTTGCAGTGAAGCATTGGGCGGTTCAGCCTCCAGTCCCAGCAAGTTGTACCCAGGCCCCAAATGAAGAGGAGGTTCCCCATTGATGTGAAGACCAGGGTGGCTACTGGGGACAGAAAGATTGCATGATGTGGAAATACCTTCATCAGTAATGGAATATCTGTCAGCCTTCCCAACTTGGTTACTAGAAAAGAAAGACTCCCAAGGCCCTGAGTATTGAAAGTGCCCAGTGGCACTTCTAGTGTTTCAAGCTCAAACCAAGCAGTTAACCTTCCCCCTTGGGCTCCATTCCCCACCCCCAGTTATTGGTGGGTGCACAATCATATTAAAACTAATTGTTTTGGTAACAGTCCCTAACTGCCAGGACTTTGAGATATTGCATTCCATTGGGTGACCTGGAACAGTCCACAGCTCTCAGGATGGGAGAGGCTTTCAATTTCCTTTCTTTCATCCCAACCCACAGGTCCCTCCCATGCCCCCCCCCCAATTACTCATGGTATCTAGCTCAGCAGGACCGATGCAGCGGGATGGCAGCTCTGACAATATCACTGCATTCTCTATGAACCCATCTTCCCAACTCTTTCTGTCTCTCTTAAAGGCCACTTAGTTTAAAAGTTATGGAAACAATCACACTTAGAGCTGCTGTGTTCCCTGTGAATCTGGTGGATGTGTTTAACAATACACCCCACACAGGTGCAAATGCTTATTGTGCAATGGTTGTTCCTATTTATGTTTCGTAACCACCCATCTCTCTCAGAAGCATGCAGAAAAGACCATTTTCTTTCTGTTCCTGCTGTATATTTTAGGATGATAAATAAAGAAATAAGAGTCCAAGCATTTCCTTGCACAGGAACCCTGTTTCCACAACTGATAACGAAGCCCATTCCGAAGGATGTAAACCACAACGGTTCTCTGGGCTCTTCATTCTTCAAGGGGAAAATGCTCATTGACCTCTAAAGGTCATTGTCCTGGAAACAGGCCCTGGGCACTTGGTCTACTATCCATCAAGGGGAAGAAGCAAAGTGTCCCTCAGGAGGCACCCAGGGGCCCCAGCCATTGCTTTGTGGGGGGCAGGTTGCATCCTGCCTGCTTGAGCAAAACGGAAGCAATACAGATAATCCTTGAAGTACAACCATTCATTTTTGTGACCACGGGAAGTTACAACGGCACTGAGAAAAGTGACTTATTACTGTTTTTCACACTTATCATTGCAGCATCCCCATGGTCACATGATTAAAATTTGGACACTTGGCAACTGGCATGTATTTATAACAGTTGCTGGATCCTGGGGTCACATGATCCCCTCTTGTGACTTTTTGCGACCTCCAGGCAAAATCAATGGGGAAGCCAGATTCCTTTGGAAAAACACCAATGGCAACTTGTAACCCTGCATGTACATCTCCAAAATATTGACGGAATTGAGAGTAGGTGGGCAGGAAAGAAACCTATGCTGTTTGATGGGCCCTACTGAACCAGAGACACTTTCCTGAGGGCAGCCTCATTCTGTTTAAGATATGGACTGATCACAAAAACCTAGAAGCCCTCAAGATCCCACGAAAACTCTCCCCAAAGCAAGTTCATTGGGCCCAGTACTTCAAATGGTTCAACTTCATGCTAAAATACATCCGGGGGCGGGGGGACCTGTCCAGGCTGTTTATAAAGCAGGTTCATAGGCTACATGGTGTCCCCTGCCACATCATTTCTGATGGTGGGTGAGCAATTCACCACTAAATTCTGGAGAGAGTTCATTGGGTCCATTGGGTCCTCGTAGGGGCTTAGCTCGGCATTCCATCTGAGTACCAATGGGGCCGTAGAATGCACAAATGCCATGGTGGAGCAGTACTTGAGATGTTATGTCAACTATCAGCAGTGTAATAGGGGAGAACTATTGCCATTCAAGCTGGCATAAAGTAATGCAGTACATAGCAGCACTGGCCTGACCCCTTTCCATGTCACCAGTGGCATGGAATTTGTCCTCATGACTGAACTTCCCTGGGAGCCCCTCCTCCTCCATGTCACTAAATCATGGTTGTAAAACTCAATTTCATTGAGGGCCACATCGGGGTTGTTTTTTATTTCTGGGGCCAGCATGGGCATGGCCAGGGTGGGCATGGCCATCTCAACATCACTCATGTCAGTGGCGGCTGTGGTCTGAGTGCTCTGCCAAAGAAAATGAGGTCCTGAGCTACGTTTTTGGCTGGGACAGCTTCCTGCAACCCTCTGCCAGCAAAAATGGAGATCAGGAGGGCCGCGTTTTCACTGGTAGAGGCACCATGGACCGGTCCTTTGCTATTTCCAGGGTGGCCCTGCAGGCCAGATCTAAACACCCTGTGGGTTGGATCTGGCCCTCAGGCGCGTTGAATTTGATACCCCTGTCAGCTTTGGAAGCCATATTTAGACCAGAAGCTTCCACAATGCCACATTCTTGAGCCTGGGAAAATGGGAGGGAGGAATTTCTTGGAGAGTATGTGGTTAGACATAATAGCATTCTTCTTCTCAGTCAAGGTCATGTTATTCTGCACCTGGGTGAGGGGAAGACTCAAGTTGGGATGGATGGTGATTGGGCCATGTGATGTGATGAGGATGCAGAGGGTGGATTTGTAGTTTTTACTTATTGCAAGAAAGCCCGGAACTTTCAGATTCGGGATTCCCCAGATGTGCCAGTTTACTATCTAAATAAAACAGAACTTTTGAGAAGATGTCTGTCTCAGAGTTATTGTTTGGAGTGGAGATTTTCTGGAATGCTGACAACCCCTGCACTAAATGAATGGATGGAGTTATTGAAGGAGGATTGGGAAAATACCAAGCAGGCTTTGCAAGAAGCGGCAAAAACCCATAAAGCACAAGCCGACAAATGCCACAGTCCCCAAGTGCCATTCCGAGTTGGGAGCAAGGTCTACCTCTCAATGAAGTACCTGAAGTTAAAACTCCCTTGCAGGACACTAGGCCTGAAATTCATGGGGTCTTTTCCTACAGTGAACGTAATCAACCTGGTTACAGTGCAGCTTAAACTCCCTCGCTTGCTAGGGAAAATACATCCAGTTTTTCACAGCAGTTTGTTAAACCAGCGGTAGGCTTCCTGTTCAGGCCAGTAGATTGGGCAGCCCCAAAACCAATAGTTGGTTCAAGGGGAGATGCACTACAAGTTAAAGAAGATCCTGGATTCAAGATTGAATAGGGGCAGGCTGCAGTACCTTGTGCAGTGGAAGGGGCACCCCCTCTCTGAAACCACTTGGGTCAAGAGCTGGGATATGAAGGCAGATAGGTTGGTCAAGCAGTTTCATGATGAGTACCCCCAGAGTACCCCCTCAAGAGGACTTGAGGAAAAATGTTCTGTAGTTGTAAAGAAAATGGCTGTCATGGAGTTCTTGTCCATTCAGAAATGGCTGGCATGGTCCATGTGGTGAATGATAAGGTGCCAGTTTATCAGAAGAAAAATTGGTAGGATAGTTCCAGGAATTTTCTATAGCCTCAGAAACCTAAACAGTGAACTTTCAGGAGTTGATTGTCAGTTAAGGTTCCAGATCCCGGGTCTTTGGGTCATGTGTCTGAAGTGGGATAATTGGAACCTAGTCATTTGTGCCTCCAGGGAGAAACATAGATTCATAAGACTGGGAGAGACCTTGGAGGTTTTCTAGTCCAACCCTCTGATCAAGTTAGGAGTCACCTAGAGCAATTTTCCCAGATCTTCACAGCTGTTCTACCAAGGGCCACTCTCTGGCATATTTCTTGAATGTTTGTTCCTTTACTGTTTATCCGAAAAAGCAGAAATTCTTCACCATTTGGTATCTTCATGATCAATTCTCAGGTGGCTCATTTTACCTGTTTTCATTAGCTTGGTCCTCTTTACATTTAATTTTAATGCCATTTTTTGCTGTGTTTTTTGAGTGCAAGTAGAAGGGCGTGCACATATCATCAGTATAGCAGTGGTTACTGCTGTTTCTTCCTTCAGCTTTAAAACCAGGCTCATCTTGCAATCCAATTTCCCTGAATATATATTTGGTGTATAGATAGAATAAATAAGCGGAGAATATAAGATCCTGTCTCCCTCCTTTGCTAACCTGGAGCCAATCTGTTTCGTTTCTGCTCTAAGCAAAGGGTCAAATACAGTTTACAAGCAATGCAAGATGACAGGACCGTCATTCTCCCTGTCCTCTCCTGGAAGTTACTGAAGGCTGTTTTATTTTCCAATAAATCCTGATTCCCCTGACTGCAATTGTCAAGTCCTTAAACAAATTCACTTAGAGAAGATGAAGAGAGATGTCTTCAGCTTTTCAAAGTGTGGCTTCTGATCCAGGCATCGGAAAGAAGGGAATTCTTTGGACTGCAAAGGTATTGTGCAATCCGATAGTCCTATCAACATTCATTTTCTAACATGTAAATATAATACGTGGTCCTTTGTGTATTTAGTTACTCTGGGCCCACCCCACTGCTCCACTCTGTGGAGGGCCCTTTGTTCCCATCTTGCTGCTCTGAAAAGGGAGATCGGTTCTCACTGTGGCGCCTGCTGATGACAGCAGCACCATCTGCCTAATTTGGAGTTGATTTTCGTCTGCCTCGTTCCTTCCCTTTTTGTCTTGTCCGCCTCTGCTGTGACTCAAGCTCATTCCTGAACACAATTTGACATATCTGCTAATTATTGCAAAGCCTTTGAGCTCAAAGCTTTCCATTGGATGAAACAGCGTTGTCCTCTATGTATGTCCTTTGTTAAATGTTATAATTGTGTAGCCTCACCATTGTCTCCTGCTGTTATAATTGCATTGTTTTAATTATTTTTATCTTTGTATTTCTTTTCATACATTAAGCATATACCATCTTGGGAGCATGGTGTTTTGTTGGGTTACCAGATAAGTAGGTACATGAAATGTTGGTGTCCAATTGGGGATGGTAATCCATGCAGCCAGTTGGGATCTACAAACATGGAAGGCCACATGACTCTGTGACATATTCTCTCTCTCTATTTCCTCACACACATACACACTCATTCACATGCACACCACACTGTGAGATGTGGTTCCAGCTTGGATAACTTCAAAAAAGTGAATTCATAGACAACTCATGGAAATCAGGGCAAAAATGACTGTTGGTCTTGATATTAGTGGGACTGCCTCTGAAAGCCATCTTCTGGAAGACTCATGAGGCTTCCTTGGGCTATTGGGAGAATAGATTGTTGGACTAAACTAGCCAAGGGTCCAATCCAAAGAGGGCATTGCTGATATTCTTATGCTCTTAAATTTTACAGGTTATGGCCATGCTCTGTAGTTGCTGCATTAGGACCATCCTGGTGGAGTGATTGTTTAAGCACAAATCTTGACATTAATAAACATTGAACAAATCCAGATATTGGGTTAAGTTACTTTGGCTAAGATGGGTGGCCAATATAATTAATTAATCAATCATTATTCTTGGACCCCTATAAAACCATTTCTGATAGCTAGCTTTCTTTCTTTCTTTCTTTTACTTTTTCTTTTCTTTCTTTCTTTCTTTCTTTTTTTCTTTCTTTCTTTCTTTCTTTCTTTCTTTCTTTCTTTCTTTCTTTCTTTCTTTCTTTCTTTCAGCTGTTGCTCTTTCTGGAAAAGTATTAGGTGAAGTTAGAACTTAGAATAACAACATTGGAAGGGATCTTGGAGGTCTTCTAATCCAACTCCCTGCTCAAACCTATACCATTCTGGACAAATGGCTATCCAGTCTCTTCTTGAAAACACCCACAACTTAGGGAGGGAAGCTGTTTCACTGATTAATTGTTGCCACTGTCAGGAAATTTCTCCTTAGTTCTAGGTTGGATCTCTCTTTGATAATCTTCCATTTGTTACTTCTTGTTCTGCCTTCAGGTGCTTTGGAAAGTAGATTGACCCCCTCCTCTCTGTGACAACCCTTCAAATATTGGAACACTGCTATCATGTTGCCCTGTTCCTTTTATTCATTAGACCAGACATAACCAATTCCTGCAACCATTGATCATGTTTTACCCTCCAGTCCAGTCCCCTAATCATGTTTGTTGCCCTTGTCTGCATTCTTTCTAGAGTCTCAATGTCTTTTTTGTACCATGGTGGCCAAAACTGGACCAAGTATTCCAAGTGTGGTCTTACTAGTGTATTATAAAGCAGTATGAACACTCCATGTGATCTTGATGCTATCCCTTTGTTGATGCAGCCTAGGACTGCAATGGCTTTTGGGGGAGCTGCAGCACAGTGTTGGCTCATGCTTAAGTGGATAATCCACTAGGACATCTAAATCTCTTTCATAGTTACTGATGCTCAGCTAGGTAGCATCTATTCTATTTCTGTTCATTTGGGTTTTCTTACCTAAGTATAAATTTGACCACTATGGACAAGAAACATTGGTGCCCTTTAGGTGAGGAATGATAAGATAGACTGAGGACCTGGGGCTGCTTTCCAGTCTGAGATGCATCTATTGACAACATGAGGAGGCCCCTAAGATGCATGCAGTCACTTTTCCTGAGCTTTGGCCTCTTTTGTCCCTGCAGCAAAATTTCCTTTAAGGATGTAATCCCAAAATGGGGGCTGTCAATCTATCTGGTTCTATGAGCTGTCAGAACAATTGCCACTGTCATGTATCATGAGTAGGATTTTTTTTTTCAAGAGTGTTGGAAGTGTAAATCTATCTGGCAGATGGAAGGCAGCCTGTACTAGCACATACAAAATATATGTGACACTTTTGAGTGTCAGAAGGGCTATTTTATAACCATAAAAGAATCCAGGATGATAAAGTTGTAAAATAAACTACCATCCCTTTCCTGAGTGCTCCATTGGAATAAGCCATAGTTTGCTTAAGCAAATAGGTCATAATTTAGAACAGAACATAATATAATAGAATCATAGGGCTGGGAGGGATTTGGAGGTCTTCTAGTCCAACCCCCTGCCTATGGCAGGAGACCTTATATCATCCTGGTCAAATGTTTATCCAATCTTTTCCTAAAAACCTTCAGAGACCACAATTCCAAAAGGCAAGCTCTGTGAATTGGCTAAATTCACACAGCCATGACTTGTGTACCCTTGATTTTATAAAATTCATCAGTTCACTGAATGAACTGTAAGAGCCAATAAGAGTTTGGCTGGATGATTTAACTGAAGCAAAAGAAGAGGCAGGAGAAGGAAGGAGACAGTAAAAAAGTAAAGGAATATGGGAAAAGATGGATTGTCCTGCTTGGCTGCTGCTGACTGTTCACCAAATGCTCAGGGTAGCGAGTATTGTTTGCTGATGACCTAGTTGAGGCAGCCAACGGATGCATAGATGGAAGCCCCTTCCCTATGTATAAGCTCAGTGAGCAAATGAGCAGAGATGTCAGATGGAAGAACAGGTAGTGGTTGATACAAGTAATCTTTTTTGATGTAACCTGAATATCTTAATTCTTGTATTGAATCTGTATAACCTGCACATGATTTTACAACTGGGAACTAGAGCCCAGATACCTGAAAATGTGTCACCTCTTGGAGAGATAGCGAGAGAAGGGGGCCATAAAAATTCCAGCTCCAAAAGAAACTTCCTGGGAAGCCCTTCTCAAATAAGTTCCCAGAAAAGGGGGTTGGGGGAACTAACATGTTGTTTCTTTGTATTGACAAAATCCACACTGGGAGGGGTTCTAACTCCTTTTATCTAAGCTCCATGCCTGGAGGGATATTAGACCCTGCTTTGAATATCGCCTGGCTATCTTCCTTTTTCAATAAAGAATTCCTTTTGAAATACCCAGTTTTCAAAAATTCATTCTTATCGTCTGAAGGGGAGAGAGTTTGGGCCTTACATAAAGCAGGGACTACAATGGTGGTCAACCTGGGGAGGAAATATTTTTTTTTCTCCTTCCAAAATTTCACTCTACCGAGGGGACCCTACAAAAATGTCTGAACATAGCAATGAGCAAGGGGAAGCCAAATACTGCGGAGAAACTTTGACAACTACCCAGCCAGACACTGGCTTCGTGTGCTCCATCGAAGACATCGAAGCTGCCTGTGAAAATTCCATGAAGCCCCGATGGTCTATAGGCATAAGAAAGAGAGACGGCTGGGATGAAAGAGCCAAGGGAGTAACCCTCACCCATGGTAGTCGTGGACCTGAGTGGAAAATGGAGCTGAAAGCCCTTTCCAATCAGGATCGAGGAACCACTGGCAGATGACCGACTGAAATGGTACATAAATTGCCCTGTGAGGGAAGCCCTGGAGAACCTCAATGTGTGGGATGAACCAGGTCACAAACGAAGGAGAGCAAGTGAACCAGAAATTGAGAGAACCCGAGCAGTCACCCCTGATCCAGCTGAGACTAATCGAGCAATGGACCAAGCCAGAGGATCAGCAGCTGTGCCAGGTATCTGATCCCTTGCCATTCCAGAGCAGGGGATTAACCCCGGCCAACCCAGGGACCTACAACTGCAGAGCAAGAACCTGTCCTTGGGGGTGAAATGCAATGGGGACTCCCAGAAATTGGGATTCTTCCTGGTGCAAGTCCTCACATATATGCAAGAATACAGGCGAAACTTCTTGACCCAGGGGGCCCGAGTGTGAGTCATTACCCGAGCCCTAGAAGGGGCAGCTGCCAAAAGGATGGTAACCCTCCACAACTTTGATGCCCCAGAGCTGAGGAACCTCAATCCATTCATGACAGCCCTATGCCATAGCTTTGAAGACCCCCTTGCCGATTGAAAAGCCCGCAACCGCATTAGGGTCATAGAGCAAGGCCGTCACCTTGTAGCCAAATACCCTGAAGAATTTTGCAACCTGGCTGGCCAAGTTGACTGGCCAGAAGATATTCTAGTCTGCTGGTTCAAAGATGGACTCAATGATGACCTGTATACTTCCTGCCTGGCCCATGGGGCTCCTAACCTTCTGCATGAATGGTACCTGATGGCAGATGTGGCAGAGATAGACATGGCCCGTAACCAGTACCACAGCAGCAGGGTTTGGAGAAAATCCCCACGCCAGGGAAGCGGGAATTTTTCAAACTCCAAATCACCATGATTCCAAGACCATCTGGCTGTTTTAAGTGTGGAAAGGAGGGGCACCGTGCAGCGGAGTGCCATTCAAAATCCCCTGCCAGAAAGCCAGACCACCCATCAGGGGGGAAAACTTGGAAAATCCAACCCCCGAAGAAAAGAAACTTTCCTGAGAAGCCGAGAAGGCGTTTGGTCCCCCCCAAACCCAGAGGAGGAACCTCTAATGCCCCGAGGAGACCTGAGCCAGTCCGAAAGCAATCCAGAAGACAATCCGCTGGTAAGCAACCCAGTCAAACCACTCACTGTACCCCTAAGACTGTTTTTCTCCATCCAAAGGAAGGGGGAGGAAGCAGCAGCATTACTGGACTCGGGATGCACCCAGTGCCTAATCAACCCCACCCTAGTAGGGAAATAGCGAATTCACCTAAGGAGAATGGAAAACCCCATTGCTTTCTGCCAATTAGACAGGACTATGTGGGGGGGGGGGGAGGAACCAGACAGTTTTGCTATAGAACCATTGCAAATAAAACTGGGGAACCATAGTGAGATGCTCATGTTCATTGTAGCCCTGGGAATGGAAAGGCCACTAGTTCTAGGACTCACATGGCTATGGAAATGGAATCCAAAAATAAATTGGAAGAGAGGAACCATACATTTTCAGAAATGTGGCATTTGGGAATATCCCAGAGAGTGGGAAGGAAAGAAAAGAGAAGAGAATCAGCCATGGCCGGCCAGCCTACTGAACCCATTAACATCACCAAAGCATACCAGGAATTTCTAGTGAGGAGGCATCTGATGAACTCCCGCCTCATTGCGCCACAGACTGTGCCACTGAAATTCTGCCAGGGGCTAAACTTACAAAACCAAAAGTGTACTGCAAGCCCCCCAGAGAACTAAATGAACTCAGAGCATTTATCGATAAAAATCTAAAATGGGGTTTCATCGAGGTCAAGGAAGAGGAACACAGAGGTAGAGGGAAATATTTTCATCATCTGCAAGGATGTTCCACATCTCTTTTCCTCTCTACCAGTGCTGAGAAATTCGCATGCTGCAAGTGCCAGTGGATTGTCCCCTGGGAAGAGAAGGTGAAGGAGATAAATGGGGAAGAAGGGATTTTATTTGAAAGGGAAGGAAGGAAAAATAAAGGAGAAGGCTTGGTGAGATGGCATATGTGACAAGACGGAGCAAGCCTTGTATGAAATTTTGGACAACAGGAGAATTTTGAAGACGAATCTCCTTAAAAACAATTTTAGCCAGTTCCCTGAAAGAGCTGAACTGGTGGAGAAGAGCAGATATGTGAAAAAAGAAGGAAAAACTGTGAGACTTCTAATTATGTGGTGAATCCAATGAAGCAAAGTTGTGAACATGTAGAAAGATGAGGAAGGTGATATTGGGGGGAAAAGTGAATGTGAAGATTGTGGAATTGTAGTGGTAGATAAACAGTTATGAGGAGGAAGCTAGAATGGGGAGAAAACAAAGGATGGCGAAGTCATGGTTTCAGGGAAAGGAACAATTCATAGAATCATAGAGTGTCATGCCCCTGTTAGAATCTGACTCCGAGGGAGAGGAGGAACAGCCGACAGGGAGTGGGAGTGTGGCTCTGGAGGTTGTGGAGGAAACTGGGGAAGGGCACAGGCCGGCTGGACATTCAGAGGAAGACCCAGGCCCATCCCCTCTTCTTCCTAGGGCACACAGGGAGGAGCGGATAAGGTAGAAATGTGAATGGTGTGGTCTACAGGGGAGGAAAGGGCCTTGATCCCCTTCATGGGCTGCAGCTGTGAGGACTGTTTAAAAGGACAAACTGCACATGGCCCAATGCTAGAAGCAAAACATGAAAATATTTCTAGTTTGTCAGTTCTTATCTGAGTTTGGCGTGTGTGTATTTCAATATCTGTGGATGTCTTCAAGCCCTTGTCCTGCCTTACCTCAATTGCTTCAATGTGGTTTGTGTTTTTTTTTCCTATTTATAATTTATGTATTTTGAGTTTGAATGGATGTTCTTCCTTTTCACAACTGTTTGTGGGGGAGTTTTTTCTCCAGTCAATGATAATTGGACCTTGAAGGCAAGTTGAAGGAATTAAAAGGACTTCACCTGTTTTTGTGACTTTGTTGCTTTTGTATCCCACCCTGGGTCATCACAGAATTGGAAGGGACTTTGGAGGTCTTCTACTCCCCCAAGGCAGGAGACTATATCATCACAGACAAATGGTTGTTCAACCTTTTCTTGAAAATTTCTGGCATCCCCTCAGAGACATTAGAAGACTGCTGTCTTGTCTCCCCCGACCCTTCCATTAATTCATCTAAACTTATCTAGTTCCCTTAGTTCTCCTTAGGTTTTAGCCTCCAAACCCCTGACAATCTTTTTTGCTCTTCTTTACACCCAATTACTTTTTTGTATTGTGATGTCTAGAACTGTTCAATTAGACCAATGTAATATTTCAGGTGGAATTTCCATCACAATGTGTGGGCTTTTACATGTTTTTTGGCTACCCAATCATTTTGAGAGGAGGGTAGGTGTTTCCATGCTACTAAGTATTGTGTGGAGTCATGGTGAGTGTGTGAACCAAGGATATCTTTAATTTCAAAATGTTGTTCCCCTTCCACCATAATGGGGGTTGAAGGTGTGGAAAGAGGGGGGTCTGATCTTTGAAGTGATTTCTGGTTAGAGTAGGCTGCAGTGAAATACTGGATGAATCTGTCTAAGTGTCTTAGGGAGTAGCAGTTCTACAGTGATGGGGTTGATGATTCTGATGATGGGAAATGGACCAATGAATTTTGGTCCCAGTTTCTTAGAAGGTTGTAATGATTGTAGGAACTTTGTAGATAAATATATGTGGTCCCCAATCTTGAACGGTTTGGGTTCAGTGCATTTTTTGTCAGCTTGAGCTTTAAAAGCTGCTCTAGCCTCTTGTTGGGCTAGTCTGACCACTGGTCAAATGGTTTGTAAGTTATTTATCCACTCCTTAAGGGAGGGAATGTCCAGTTCCTTGATGGGTAGCTCTGGCATGGGGTTGAATTCTTGTCCTGTGGCTACTTGGAAAGGGGTGAAACCAGTGCTACTGTGTACCGAGTTATTGTATGCTACCTCAGCAAAAGGCAAAAGGTCAGTCCAATTGTCCCTTGGTAGTTAATAAAACAGCCTAAACATTGTTGTAATATTCCATTGGCTCTTTCCATCGCTCCATTCATCTGGGGGTGATGCAAAGAGCTCAACCCCTGGGCAGAGACTAATAGGTTTTAAAAAGTCCGCCAAAATTTGGAAGTGAATTGGCTGAGATAATCCATTGGGGAGCTCCTTGGAGGTGATAAATGTGTACTACGGTAAAAACATTTTTGCTAATGCCTTGGCTGTTGGGATCTTCTGGCAGGCTATAAAATGGACCTGTTTTGAAAAAAAGATCCGTTACAACCCAAGTGACTGTGTTTCCTGCGCTTTTGGGCAGCTCCACTATAAACTCCATAGAAATCTCTCTCCAGGATGCTGAAGATTCTGCTACAGTTTGTAGGAGTCCTGGGGATTTTCCTTGTCGTCTTTTTGCAGCTGCACAGGTGGGGCAGCTAGCAACGTAGCTCTCAATGTCTTTTCAAAGGGATGGCCACCAGAATTGTCTTTTGATGAGGTGCAGAGTTTTTACAAATCCAAAATGTCCAGCTATTTTGGAGTTATGGCATCATTACCACAAATGGTTGCTCTGGGTCTGGGTGTTTTAGGATTGGTTTGGCTGAAAATAGTTGTTTAAGTTTTTTGAATACTGCTTGGCATTCCATTGTCCAGTTAAGGGGTTGCCTTGGCTTCAGTTCCCTTTCATTTTTAACAAGCTCATAATGGGGAGGGCAATATTTGCAAAAACCAGAATGAACTGATGATAAAAGTTTGCAAAACCCAAGAAATTTTGTAGTTGTTTGCAGGTTTGAGGCAGTTCCCAATTGATGACAGCCTTTAGTTTTTGTGGCTCCATCTCTATTCCCTTGTGGGATATTCTGTATCCTAGATAGTCAATTTTCTCTTGTTGGAACTCACATTTAGAGAGTTTTGGATATAGTTTGGTAACTTGGAGTTTCATGAGAACTGTTCAGACTAATTTTATGTGCTCTTCTTTTGTTTCATTGTAAATTAAAATATCATCAAGATAAACTATTACCACTTTGTACAAATGTTCATGGAGCATCTCATTAATTAGTTGCATAAATACGTCAGGGGCTCCTTGTAATCCAAAAGGAAGTACTTTAAACTGGTAGCACCCCAGCGGGGTGTTAAAAGCAGACTTCTACTCATCCCCTTTCCTAATTCTGATGCAGTAGTATGCTTCTCATAAGTCTAATTTGAATAAAAAATTCCTTTAGATAAGTGGGCCAGCATGTCCTTCATAAAGGGGAGTGGGTACATATTTTCCACTCTGATAGTGTTCAGGTTTCTGAAATCCATGCAGAGGTGTAAAGTGCCATCTCTCTTTTCACGGAATAATACCGGGGCTGCTATTTTTGTTCGGGTGGGTTCAATGAAACCCCTTTTTAGGTTTTGTTGATAAACACTCTGAGTTCATCTAGTTCTCTAGGGGATATGCAGTACATTTTTGGTTTTGGAAGTTTAGCCCCTGGCAGGATCTCAATGGCACAATCCATGGTGCGATGAGGGGGGAGTTCATCAGACACCTCCTTGCTAAATACTTTGGCCAAATCCTGGTATTCTTTGGGGATGCTAGTGGGCTCAGTAGGTTAGCTGGCCATGGCCAGTTCCCTGTTCTCTTTTCCTTCCTTTCCTCCCTCTGGGATGTTTGCAAATGTTGCATGTTTCTGGAATTGTACGGTTCCTCTCTTCCAGTTTATTTTAGGGTTCCACTTCCATAGCCATGTGAGTCCTAAGACTAGTGGCCCTTCCATTCCCGGGGCTACAATGAACGTGAGGGTCTTGCTATGGTCACCCAGTTTTATTTGTAATGGTTCTATGGCAAAGCTGGCTGGCTCCCCTTCCCCCACTATAGTCCCATCTAATTGGCAGAAAGAGATGGGGTTTTTCATTCTCCTTAGGTGAATCCCCAATCTCCCTACCAGGGTTGGGTTGATTAGGCACCGGGTGCATCCTGAGGTCAGTAATGCTGCTATTTCCTTCCCCTTCCCTTGGTTGGGGATACACAGTCTTAGGGGTAGAGTGACAGTTCGATTGGGTGGCTTACCAGCGGGTCATTTTCCGGATCACTTTCAGACTGGCTCAAGTCTTCTTGGGGCACTGGGGTTTTTCCTTTAGCAGGGAATGGAACCCCACAGCTTCTTGGCTTCTTCTTGGTTGGGTTTTGCAGGTTTCCCCTCTGATGGGCAATCAGGCTTTCTGAAAGGGAGTTTCAAACAGCACTCTGCTGCGCAGTGCCCCTCCTTTCCACACTTAAAACAGCCAGATGGTCTTGGTTCCATGGCAGTTTGGGGTTCTAAAGGCTCCCGCTTCCCCAGGGGTGGTGATCTTCTCCAAGCCCTGCTTGTGCAGTACTAGTTTTGGGTCATGTCGATCTCTGCCTCCTCTGCCACCAGGTACTATTCATGCAGGTGGCTAGGGGCCCCACGGGCCAGGCAGGCAGTGTATAGGTCATCGTTGAGTCCATCTTTGAACCAGCAGACTAGAATATCTTCTGGCTAGTTGACTCAGCTGGCCAGGTCACGGAATTCCTCAGGGTATTCATCTACAGGGTGATGGCTCTGCTTTATGACCCTAATGTGGTCATGGGCTTTGTGATTGGTGAGGGGGTCTTCAGAGCGATGGCGTAGGGCTGTCATGAATCGATTGAGATTCCACAGCTCTGGAGCATCGACATTGTGGAGGGGCACCATCCATCTGGCCGCTGCCCCTTCTAGGGCTAGGGTGATGACTCGCACTCATGCCCCGTGTTGGGAAGTTCAGCCCATATTCTTGCATACAGGTGAGGACTTGAGCCAGGAAAAACCCAACTTCTAAGGATCTCCATCAAATTTTACCCCCAAGGGCGGGATCTTTCTCTTCAGTTATAGGTCCCTGGGTTGGCTAGGGTTAATCCCCTGCTCTGGAATTGCAGGAAGTCAGGTACCTGGCATGGCTGTTGGTCCTCCAGTTTAGTCAGTTGCTCGATCAGCCTTAGCTGGATCAGGGGTGATGGTTCAGGCTCCCTCGGCTGCTGGTTTGCTTGCTATCCTTCGTTGGCGAACTGGTTCATCTCAGATGTTGAGGTTTTCCAGGGCTTCCCCACAAGACAGTTTATGTACCACTTCAATCGATTATCCACCAGCAGTTCCTCAATCAGTTCTTCCTGATCGGAAAGGGTTTCCATTTCCCTTTTCCACCCGGGTTTATGGCTACTGTGGGTAAACTTTCCTGGCTCTTCCATCCCAGCTGTTCCATCCTCTGGCTCTTCCCTGGATCCCCTGGCTCTTCCATCCCAGCTGTCCCTTTACCCTACGCCGATAGACCATTGAGGCTTCATAGAACTTTCGAAGATCGCTTCAATGTCTGATTGGACATATGTAGCCGGTGTCTGGTTGGGTAGTTGTCAAGGTTTCTCCCCAGTACTTGGCTTCCCCTTGTTCACTGCTTTGTCGGACATTGTTGCAGGGTCCCTTCGGTAGAGTAAAATTTGGGGGGGATTCCTCTCCGGGTTGACCACTATTGCAGATCCTGCTTTATGTAAGGACCAGCCTCTCCGCTCTTCAAAAAATAAGTATAGACTCTTAAAAACGTTGTATTTCAAATGGAATCTTTTTATTGAAGGGAGGTAAAAGCAAGTCAAAATTCAAAGCAGGGCATGCAACTAAGATAAGGGGAATTAGAGACCTATCCCAACAGTTTGATGTGGATTCCATCAATCCGCAGGTGTGAATATGTTATTATACCAGTGTCTCTGAGAAAGCAGATAAAGAAAATTTCCCAGGGTGTTCTTCTAGTGCTGCAATCCACATGGCCCCTTCTCCCCTTGCATCTCCCCAAGAGGTAAGACTTTTCCAGCATCTGGGCCACCAGGCAATAGTTATAAATCGTGTAAAAGGTTACAAAAGACATTGTAAGAAATAGGATATTTAGGATACATAGAGAAGAAAAGAATTAAATGTATCAAATCCAACCCCCCCTTCTTCCATCGAAGAATGGCAGATACACAGATCTGACACGTATGTTCTTGAAGGAGGCATAGCCATTGTAACAAGTCTAGAATATGACAGTGAGTTTGGAGTCTGGTTGTAGGATATGACAAGGCTGAGCCTGAGGGAGGAGTCAAGCAGATCATCAGTCTCGAAACCCACAATATATCTAAGTCCAGTCTACCTTGAGGTCTGTTGACATTTATATATTGCCAACTTGCTTTGACCATTACTATTCAGATTCTTGTAGAGTTGTCAGAGTATATTCATGAACTAGAATAGAGCATAGCAACTAAGTCAACCAATGGGGACTGTTTGGAAACTGAAACTAGAAGTAGCCTAGGCATGGCTCTATATTAAACTCTGAAGCTCTGAAGCTTGGTTAAGCTGTGAGTCTGTCTATTGGAAATGAAACTGCTTCTCTCCTCTGCTGTGTGACTTGCTTGCCTGCTGAACTAAAGTGAAACTGATGTCTGTTTCTGAGCTCCTGAGTTGCTGTTCTGCTCTGAATCTGTTTGAGTTTGCTCCATGTTGGAGAAATCTACAACTGGTATTGTAAAATTTACTTTATATGTTTATAAAGAAGTTAAATGCAGCCTCAGTCATCTGTGTTTGCTTTCCTGGCACTTAATGTACACTGCAATACTCTGAACAAGAGTTTTACCATGCTATAAACTCATTTGCACAACCTGGGTCTCTGATTTTCTGCACCTGACACAGGTGCTTCAATATAGAAGGATATGAGAATGAATAACATCTCTTATCAGAGTGGTGGCTCCCAAGGCTTTCTGGAGTGGCGGTATGACAGAAGACTGTGTGATCAGTGCCAATCCCCCCTCCCTCTTGAATGGGGGAGCTGCAATTTGTAGTCACAGCCACAATCTTGACTTCTTTGATTTCCTGGGGAAACCCTGCTGGTCTCCAGTAGATTAGATTAGAAATTAGATTAGATTAGATTAGAATTCTTTATTGGCCAAATGTGATTGGACACACAAGGAATTTGTCTTGGTGCAAATGCTCTCAGTGTACATAAAAGAAAAGATACAGTAGATTTCTGAGTTCAGCCAAGGTGCTGTATGTCTCAGGTGCCCAAGTGTGGTCATGGGGTAGCCTGCCTAGATAGCCAAAATCACAAAGGTGCCCCAGGATGGCCTCCACAAGTTGCTTTAAGATTTTCCCAGGAACTGCTCTGTTCCAGAAAATTCATAGCAACCCCAACTCTAACCATCTTTTAACTTTCTTATAGAATTACACAATAACAAGAGTTGGAAGGGACCTTGGAGGTCTTCTAGTCCAATTCCCTGCTCAAGCAGGATACCTTATACCATTCTAGACAAATGGCTGTCTCTTCTTGAAAACCTCCAGCAATACAGCACCCACAACTCCTGGAAGGCAAGCTGTCCCACTAGTTAATTGTTCTCACTGTCAGGAAATTCCTCCTTAGTTCTAGGTTGGGTCTTCCTCTGACGAACTTCCATCCATTGCTTCTTGTCCTGCCTTCAGGTGCTTTGGAGAAGAGCGTCCCTCAGTCATTCTTCTTAAATGGTGTTAATCGCAATTTAAAACAAAGGAGGAGATGTGGTGCTCTGCCTGTCAGCCCTGCTTGGTACTGCCTGGGAGGGCACAGCTGGTTCTGGAGGGTGGGAGCCTTGGCCCTCCTTCCTCAGAAGCCTTCTTAGATGTGTGTCTCCTGCGCCATGCTTTGGTGTAGCTGCCCCCATCCTTTTCTCCAGAGATATGCTTTTAGCTCCCACCCGAACCTTTCAGCCTGGTGGGGGGGTGGGGGTGGGGGGGGGGAGAGGCAACATTCCCATGGGTCTTGAGGGCTGATGAGAGGAAAAGGCAACTGTGAAGCAGGAAACAAATTGTCTGGTGGCTCTTCAGGGTGAGTGTCTGGCAAGGGGAATCTGCCTCATATCTTTGGATACCGATCCATCCCACAAATGGGAACTAAAATCACTTTATTAAAAAAGGAGAAAAGATAAGGGACAATTTCCTTTTGTTGCTTTGAGTAGTTACATGTAGAACATTGAACGGCAAAGGAGATAAAAGCTTAAGGTAAAAACAAAGAACTGCTTCAAACCCGTCAGCATCTGAACAGTGTATCTCAAAGACGTAGAGAGAATCCAAGACGTAAGCGACTTTGATGGACAGATATGCCCATTTGTATACACAACACAATTTACTCAGTAGATACAGGTAGCCCTTGACTTACAACCATTCATTTACTGACTAAAGTTACAGCAGCGTTCAAAAATATGATTTATGACCATTTTTCTCACAATCTTGCCAGCATCCCCATGGTCACATGATCAAAATCTGGATACTTGCAACCGATTCATATTCATAATGGTTGCAGGGTCCTGGGATCACGTGATCACCTTTTCCACCAAGCAAAGTCAAGGGGAAAGCCAGATTCACTTAACAGCTGTGTTACTAACTGAACAATTGCAGTGACTCACTTAACAACTGTGGCAAGAAAGATTGTAAAATGGGGAAAATTCACTTAACAACTGTTTTGCATAGCAACAGAAATTTTGGGTTCATTTGTGATTGTAGATTGAGGGCTGCCTGTGTGATGATCCGGGCCATGGCACAAAAGCAACAAAGTCCCAAAAGTAGGTAAAGTCCCTTTAATTCCTCCAACTTGGCCCCCAATGTCCAGTTATCATTGGCTGGAAAGAAAACTCTCCCAAAATCAGTTTTTAAAGGGAAGAAATTCCACCTGAACCCAAAGTACATATAGATCATAAATAAAAACCAACACAAACCACACTGCAGCAATTGACGAGACAGGGCAGGATAAGGAATTGCAGACTTCCAAAAGATAACGACACACACACAGTTGGAAGGACGCCAGAACCCAGATAAGACTTGACAAATAAAGATAATGCAGGCTTTGCTTCCAGCAAGGTGCTGTGCGCAAACATCCTCTTTATCCTGTTTTCCCAGCTGCAGCTAATGAAGGGAATCAGGGCCTTTTTCTCCCCCGTAACCCATGTTGCTCCCTTATCTGTTCCTCCCTGCGTGCCCTAGGATGAAAAGGTCTTCCTCTGAACGCCCAGCCAGACTGTGCCCTTCCCCAGGTTCCTCCACAGCCACCGGAACCACACTCCTACTCTCTGTCAGCTGTTTGACCTCCCCCTCAGAATCAGATTCCAACAGGGGCATGACAGAGAACTATATCATACTGGCCTTCAGGCACAGAAGTGTCCTGGCTAATTTTCCTCAGTATCCCCAGAGCAGTGGTTCTGATAGAGGTCGCTAAGTGACTTCCAGGTCTGCAGGGTCAAAACATTTTCCACATGAATCCCAGGAGGTTGGTAGAATCATAAAGTGGGAGGGACCTCAGAGATGTTCTATTCCAACCAAGGCTGACTGCTCCTTTTACCTCAACATTCCCACGAGGGTACAGGGGTGCTTTCCAGAGACTTCATACCATGTGAGCATCTCATTGCTCTGGCAGCTGGTGGCAGGAATGATTGGGCTTCTTGAGATTTCTAGAATTTTCTGTGGTAACTGGTTGATGGTATAGAAATGTGTGTCTCCAGAGATAACTTTTATTTTAAATAAAAGTACTTCTCAGTACTTCTATTTCACTCTTTGATTACAGTCATCATGTAGGGGTGACATGATAGCAATATGCCAGTATTTGAGGGGCTGCCACAAAAAAGAGGGGGTCAAATTATTTTCCAAAGCACCAGAGGGCAGGACAAGAAACAATGGGTGGAAACTATCAAGGAGAGAAGCAACCTGGAATTAAGGAGAAACTTCCTAACAGTGAGGATAATTAACCAGTGGAACAACTTGCCTCCAGAAATCGTGTGCACTCCATCATTGGTGGTTTTTGAGAAGAAACTGGACAGTCACTTGTTTTTGATTGTATAGATTCTCCTGCTTGAGTAGGACTAGAAGACCTCCAAGCAACAAACTCTTTCAGCTCTTCTCTTCTCTTCTCTTCTCTTCTCTTCTCTTCTCTTCTCTTCTCTTCTCTTCTCTTCTCTTCTCTTCTCTTCTCTTCTCTTCTCTTCTCTTCTCTTCCCTTCCATTCCATTCCATTCCATTCCATTCCTCCAATAAATAAATATTTTGTAATCTTGACACTTCTATATTGTGTTATTTTGCAATAATATTTTAAATTTTGTTGGAAACTATTTAAACTTTATCCAAAACCATTCACAGAACGTAATATTTTATTCAAAGTAAAAATAACATTTTTTTCTAGTGTTTAATGATTTATTTATTATTCTTATAAAGGCTGCTATGAGTTGCTTTTTTGTTGTGCTTTATTTATTGAACTCTAGTTAACAAACATTATCAAGTAACTGAGCAACATAAATCTATGATGCCTCGAGGAAAAAGTAATATAATAAAAGACTTTGAAAGACTTTGAAAGGCAAAGACCATTAACTTTGAAAATATATAGCACAAAAGTAAAATCAAATGGGTGAGATAAAATGTTACAAGAAATCTCTATAATAAAACTGTAACATGCACAACTGTGATAGTGTACTACTATCATGCATTTGCATTACCTACAATATTGCAATCTGTAAGGTAAACTTACACACCAGTGTTACTTAAACAATGTAATAAACCTGAAGTGATGAATAAAACAGAATTGATTATTTCCTGGAACAATTGTGGTTCATCACATATTCAACCAGATGTTCAGACTGGATTTGGCATTTTTATCTACTTATCGAGTCCTTTCCAAGGACCTGGGAGAGACAGATGTGGGTGCTTGATGATGCTACAGATATCGCCACAGGATGGAAGCTGTCCCAAGTAAAGCTGCCTTTTGTAATTGATTGATGGTGGTTTTGTCAATGTCAATGTCAATGGTATTCAAGTGGTGCTCCAGTTGTTTTGGGATTGCACCCAAGGCACCTGTTACTGTTGGTACTATCTTTGCTTTCTTTTGCCACAGTCCTATTTCTACTTGCTGACCTTTGTATTTTGTTACCTTCTCCAGTTCTTTCTCTACTGTTCTGCTATTTCCAGGCATTGTCACGTCCACTATCCAGACTTTTTTGTCCTTCTTATCTACAGTTGTTAAATCTGGAGTGTTATGTGGCAGATATTATTATTATTATTATTACTTGGAAAATCCTGCTTCCTCAAAATCCTAGCTTACGACTGAGGATGAAGGCAAATGGTTTAAGCCCACAAGTTTCCATGCCCCTTGTATAAGCAACTTCTGATTTTATTTATTTTCAAATTGAACATATATGCCACCAAATCATAATGAACGTACAATGATTTACAATAAAATAACCCAAGTAATGCCAGTGCAGAAGGAACGCATCAAAATAAATGAAGCATAACACTAATCAATGAAATACTCCATTAATTAAAATCAATATATTTACAAAAAGACTGAGAAATTCTAAAGGAATCTGCTCTTCTCACCCTCTTTCACCTGTTACTTCCTGATGTGTAAACTGCTCCTGAGGACCAAAGTACTTCTTCTGTATCCTGTAGCTGCTTGCTTGGGGACTTTGCCCAAAGTCTTGAAAATCCCAAGCAGCTACACCTCCAGAAGTATTCCCCTAATGGAACCTGTTCTAGAAGCAACCGAAGGACAGCAGCTGCTTTCTACTGAAGGTGGGAACCAGGAAGGATGATCAATATGTCATCACCCAAATCCACAAGAAGAAACGGCTTGGTCAAGTCTGTCCATTCCTTGTTGTGGTTCGCTGGCAGGAGGTACAGACAGCTGAGGTCTTAGAGAGCGAGGACTCAGATGAGGGGCCTGCCTGTGAGGCAGGGATGGGGCCAGGACCATTAGGGAGTGGAGTGCTGCCTTTGGAGATTGTGGAGGCTGGCAGCAGTGAGGAAGAGGAGGGGCTGCTCAAAGGAAAGAGAAGCTCACAGGGCTGCTCAAAGGAAAGAGAAGCTGCAGGGTGATTCGGGAGTAAGGCTGCCCCTCCCTTAAGATATAAAAGCCAGCTGAGAATCCGGAGTTCTTTGCAGGAAGCAAAGAAGTTTTTTCACTGAAGCCTTGTGGACATTCGGACTATCTGGGTTGGTGTTTGGAGACTCTTTGTGTTTGAAATATTTCTTAGTAACTTTATCTAGTGTTCTTGGCAGCCTTGCACAACTTGGCAAGGCTCGTTCTTATCACAGATAATTAGCTTGAAACAGCCTTTTAACCAGGAAGGAATGTTTAAAAGATGTTGCTGTTACCTCTGTTTTGTGTTTGTTTCTTTGGAACAAGTTTTGGGTCAGAACATTCCTTGAGGTTGCTGGTCTCACTCCTACCGCTGCCTTGAACCAGGTTCCCCTCTTGCTTTTCCTTCTCTGAAATGTTATGCCTGAACGATTTCAAGAGCCAGAAGTCCCAAGTGCTGAGCCATAGGAAAGGACATCCTTCGCCTATTTATACATGCATTGTCTCGCTGCAGACAGCAAAAGTTGCTACCCAAGGAGTGGAAAGTTATTTGCTACATTAAGTGGGTCATAAGGCATCTTTTGACACAGGCAGAAGCTGAACCAGGTTGAACCATCATTAACTCTAAAAAGAGTCTCTGCTCATTAGCACCCAAGCATATTTCAGTCTTTTTTAAAATGAGAAGAGAAAGGGAAATTGCCATTGGTTATTTTTCTTCCCCATACATATTTGTAAGAGTTGGAGAAATATCTTCTAAAATATAATTTTTCACTGCCTGCAATAAATAATATATGTCAGAAAGGTTTAGAAACCATCCGTGTACATTGTCCATAAAAAGAAAAATCCCTATTAAGTACAGCATTCAGAGTGTAGGAAGGGGATAGAGCAGAGTTCAGCCCAATCAGGATTGAAAAAGAGAAGCTCCTGTCACTATATTGTAGACTGGCTGAATTATGTCTCTCCAATTCCGGTGGAGCATCATGTTCTCAACGTACCTCATAGAAAACCAGATGACAAGGAGTCTCCTTTAGCATCCTCTGAAATTGGTCTGCCTGTTCTCTTCGCTCTCTGCTTGAAGCCTGAGGACAAGCGGTCTGTTCTTGGCACCTGCAGGCTTTCTGCTGTCTTTCGCCTATCCTCTGAGACTGATCACCATGTCTTCTCCTCCTTTATTGGATTCTGCAGATCCAAGGGCATCTTCTAGCTGTCATTTGATTGAGAGGAATGTTTGGGTGCATCAGCTTTCTGTCAAAGCCACTCTTGACAAACTCCAGGTATTTGCAATAGCTAATAGCCCACAGGGGGATTCTGGGGCTTGCCATCTCTCGGAAACATTGTTTGCAAGCAGCCTTAGGTGTGCGAACTGTGTTGCCATTTGACACCCAGCATCTGGGGAAAAATGTGCATGAAGGAAGGTCACTAGAACATAGACCAGTGGTGGTTAACCTTTTTTGGCTCCTGTGTCAAAAATTGCGTGCACTCTCATGCGCACGCACTTGCATGCCAGCACCCAGAAGGCATTGTGTGCTGGTCCCCCCATGCCCCCTGCACATGCGCATGTGACCACCCCTGTGTGCACCGTGCATCTCTGCACATGCGTGCATAATCCCCCACACGTTATGCATCTGTGCGTGCGCATGAGATCCTCCTGCACATGCTGCGTGTCTCTGTGCATGCGTGCGCATCTCCTGCACCCCTGCCCCTGCACATGCACACCAGATACCCAACAATCAGCGCATGCAAGTGCAGTGGGGCTCTTCCGGGCAACGTCTCGCGTGCTGGCAGAAGTGGCTGTGCATGCCACTTCCGGCACGTGTGCTATAGGTTCACTATCACGGACATAGACCATCAAAGCTGGAAGGGACCATGGCGGTCTTCTAGTCCAACCTCCTGATTCAGCAGGAGACCCTAGACAATTCCAGACAAATGGCTGTCCAGTCTCTTCTTACAAGACCTCCAATGATGGAACATCCATGGCTCTTCTTAACTGTTCTCACTGTCCGGAAGTTTCTCCTTAGATCTAGGTAGCTTCTCTCCTTGATTAGTTTCCATCAACTGTTTCTTGTCCTGCCTTCAGGTGCTTTGGAAATTAGGCTGACCCCCCTCTTCTTTATGGCAGCCCCTCAAATATTGGGATACTGTTATTTTGTCACTCCAGTCCTTCTTTTCATTAAGCTAGACATACTCAATTCCTGCAATAGCCTCCAGCCCCCTAATCATTTTTGTTGCTCTTCTCTGCAGTCTTTCCAGAGTCTCAATTTCTTTTTTATATTATGATGACCAGAACTGGACACCATGTTCCACTAGCCATCCTCCCCTGCAGCCAGTCTCCCCAAGCTTCATTACAGCACATTATTTTCTGATTTGTTTTCAGAGTCATCGCTACCTCCCCTTTCTGATTTTATTTGGGAAAGGAACTTCCAAGGTCCCTTTCCTATTGGGACTCTGTGTCAAGGTTCCAAGTAGTGCACCCATCGCAAACAGAACTCATAGGCAAGTAGGCTCCTCAAAGAACAGTTTTATTAGGAGATATCATCTTGGCACAAACTGGTGGAAAGCCAACTCTGAGGATTCCCATGCTTTACACCTCATTAAAAATGAAAGTTACCACTTCCCCCAAACAATAAATCACATTCTCCAATCCAGATACCAGCTGGTTGCTTGCTTACTCCTTTCCTCCTTCTCTGGCCAGCTGGCAGTTGGAACGCCCTTGACTCATGAGTGAATTATTTTGTTTTGGCTACAAAACCCCCATCTATCTCTACTCCACTTCAGCTCCAAGCTATGTCAAGCTTGAAGCCATGTGAAAAGATAGGAATAAAAAAACTTCAGAAAAGAAAAAAAGCCACAGCCAGGTCAGCTTCAGGGTTGGCACTCTGCTCTTGACTTTAGCTTCCATCCTCTCCCTCTCTTCCACCCCACCCCCCACAATCCCCCCCATTAGGCCCTTAATTTAAGCTGTAAAGCACTGTGAAGTGGTATATGAATCTTAAGTGCTATTGCTATAATCTACTTTCTCTTTCCTGGCAGGAGATGAGATGGAAGGGCTCCATGTTTTTCCTCCTAAGCCAGATCATGCTTCTCTACTGAGTCCCCTGGAGCTGGGTTTAGTTTACACCAGAGATGAACCAGCAAGAGAAGCATTGATTTTTCCAAATGGCCAACTCATATATTTTAATTATTGTGGCTGTGAGATTCATTTCTATGAGTTACTGCCTCTTTTTAATTAAGGGAATGTATTACAGCATTGTGTAGCATTGTTATGCAGTTGGGAGTGGATTTTTTGTGTGATGGGAGTGCTTGAGTGAAGGAGAGAACAAGCTTTTTACGCTGGAAACTGGTTTTGTACAAGAAGCTGAACTGGTTAAGGATGCTTACTGCCCAAATGTAAATCCCTGGGTGGCCTTTGCCTCACATCAGGTTTGTGAAGATTTATGGTCAAAGAGAGGTCTGGTGTTTCTCATTCCTTGCAAAGTGATTTCAAAATACGAAGAAGGAGCCATGAGCACCAGGACCCAGTCTGTGCTCCCACCAGATAACTGAGGAGAAGAGGAGCAGAGAAGGACAAGGAGAGAGTGGATTGGCTAGAAATGTTTTGCCTGGGGAATAGCAGGTTGGGAGGGGATAAGGTAGCCCTCTTCAAATGCAGGTATTTATATTTTCAATCAGTGTTGTGGTCTGCCAGCGGCCTGTGGAGCTGGCAGCAGAGTCGGACAGTAGGGAAGACCATGGGCCAGTTCAGGGGTCTGGGGAGGGCTTGGACAAGGGATCTGTGTCTGACACAGAGATGGGGCCAGGGCCATCTGAGAGTTATGTACTGACCCCGGAGCCTCCAGAATCTGACATCAGCAAGGCAGAGGAACAGGGGGAGCCTGTTCCCAGTGTGTGCTTGCGCAGAGCTGCCAGAAGGGGCGACTCGGGAGTAAGGCTTGGAAATGATTGGCCCTCCCATAAGATATAAAGGAGGAGCAAAGGAACATGAGCCTTTGCAGGAATCAACTTTGTTCGTTCTGGTTGGTTTAAAATCTGAAGCTCCGTGTTCACTCCGTGCTCCGTTTGGCCTTGTACAGCTAATTGGCAATGTAGTTGTTGGCAGCATTTCAAAGGAAATAAAGGTGGGTGCTTATCAGCCTTATCCTGAAAGACTGTGGCAGACTTCTGTTGGACTATTCACAGCCGTTGAAATAATAAAAAAAAAGTCTTTGGGAACAGTGTGTGATTGTTACTGTCTCAGGAAGCCTTGGTCAGCCAGGTCATGATTGTTCCAAAGGCATTTTCCAAAGGGCAGATGGACTTCCTTGGTTTTTCTTTTCTTTGAAAACACTTTGATTCTCATCTCAGAATCTCATGAGGAAGTTCGGTTCCTCCTGGATGAGAAGTAAAGTGTTTTCAAAGAAAAGAAAAGCCAAGAAAGTCCAGTTGCCTTTTGGAAAAAGCACCTTTGGGACATGTCACACAAGTCTACATCTGCTCTCCGTAGTCAGGATATGGAATAATAGATTTCAATAAAAGAAAATAGATTCTACTTCAATGTTATAAAATAATAGCAGCTTGAGAGTGGAATCGATGACCCAGAGAGGTGGTGGGTTTCTCTTCATTGCTAATGTTCAGCAGAGGTTGGGCAGCCATTTATTGGGGCCACTCTGGTTCCTGCACTGAATGAGATTTGAACTCTGGTCTAAATAGCTTCTTCCAACTCTATGATTTCAATGGGAGATCTCAGAAATTAGACTCAAAGGTATCCTGAGCTACCACAGTTCCTGGAGTAAATTTATCAGATAGCACGTTGATTTATATACCACTTCATAGTGCTTTACAGCCCTCTTTGCGCAGTTTACCCCCCAAGCATCTTGCCCACAACAATCTAGGTCCTCATTTTACTGAACTCAGAAGGATGGAAGGCTGAGTCAATCTTGAGTCTGTCAGGATGAAACTCCTGTCTGTGGACAGAGTTGGCCTGCAGTACCGCATTCTAAACATTGCGCCACCAGGACTCCTTATGTTACACAGACACAGACACAGACACAGGGAGTAAATTGCTAGGGCCACTTTTTCTATACTTGTGGCTAGTTTGATTGATTTATTGATTTAGAAAGGAAGTTGCTCATCCCCACAGGTTATGCTTGTCAGGCCATTTGCGAAAAAGAAAGGAAACGAAAACAAGCACGTTATAGGGTTGTCTATCCTGTTGTGAAGGCAGCACTTCTTCTGTTTCTGGTGAAACTCTTGCCTAGATCTGTTTGTAAAGTCCTGCCTCTACTGCCCATTCAAGAGAGAACGGATTCTTGAGATAGCAGCATTTCAAAAGGGATCTTTTATTGAAAGGAAGTGATTGCAAGACAAAAGCAAAGCAGGATCTAAGTTCCCCTTTGGCAATTCCATTAGGATAAAGGAGTTAGAGACCCCTCCCTTCAGTCCAGTGTTGAATGAGCCAATACACAGGTGTGAAGATGTTGGGAAGACGGTCATCCTGGGAAGGAGATAGAGGACTGTTCCCAGGGACTTCTCTCTGGAGGCTTCAGAGCTGAGACAAAACAGATGGCCCTCCCCCCTTACACATTCCCCAAAGGTAAATCAAAGCACAGGGCAGATAGGTGTCAGAGCAAGGTTTATAAACTAAGGGGTTACAGGGTATGTAGGAAACAGGAAGAGGGCAATAAGTGAATAAATGATCCAGGGCCCCCTCCCCACAGAAATGGCAGTATCACGATAGGGATCTGACACTGTTGCTTGCAGGACACAATGGTTAGTTTGCCTAACCACTTAAAGCAGGGTGCAGCGAAGCCCTTCTCTGTGCAGGGAGTGGGTCAAAGAGAGGTGGCTCGCTTGAGCCACAAGGCCAGGAGGCAGCAGCAGGTTCTCCGAAGCCTTTGTGGCCTTCTGTGAAGTGCAGATCTGATGTTAGCTTTGACAAAAGCAAATGGTGTCCTTGAAGCTGCTTCCCTGAGCCACATGGTTTCTCCCTCACAGGCTGGGCATTGCCAGGGCTGGACAAGTGGCAGGGGTTGCAAAGGGCCTTGTGAGATGGATTGTGCCCCCTCGTTGCCCCTCCATAAGCAAACTTTCACTTTACTTTTAGTTCAAACTATACCAGGTTCCCAAGAAAAGACATTCTGAACAGTAACAGAGGCAACAAAAAAGAGCAAGTTTAGAAGACAAATTTGGTTTACTGATGAAGACACTAGGCTACAAAGCAAGAACTCAAGAACCATGAACTCAAGAACCATGAACTCAAGTCCCACCTTAGCTACAAAAGCCAAATGAGTGACTTTGGACCAGTCCCTCTCTCTCAGCCCAACCCACCTCACATGGTTGTTGTGGTGAGGAAAATAAGAGGAAGAAGACGTGTTGGGTATGTTTGCTTGAGTTATTTGTAAAAAATAAATAAAGGTGGGATATAAACAAGCAAACAAACAAACAAACAACCCCTGTAGCAGTGCACCACCCCAAGGGTCTGCCTACCCCATTGCCCCTTCCCTGTGAAGGAGCCCAGAGATTCTTCCCCAGCCCTGCTTGCTTTCTGGGGATACCGACCAAGAGTTCGTTGTGCCCAGAAGTGGAGGCCTAATATTGTAGTGACCAAAACTGGAATACTGCATGCAGGCTTGTTCACCACAATCTAAAAAAAGATGTTGAGACTGGAAAGAGTGGAGAGAAGAGCAACAAAGATGATTAAGGATCTGGAGGCTAAAACATGATGAACAGTTGCAGGAATTGGGTATGTTTAATTTAATAAAAAAGAAGGGCTAGGGATGTCATGATAGCTGTCTTCCAATATCTAAGGGCTGTCACAAAGAAGAGGAGGACAGCGTATTTTCCAAAGCTCCAGAAGGCAAGAGAAGAAGCAATACATGGAAGCTAATCAAGGAGAGAAGCAACTAGGAATAAGGAGAAATTTTCTGACAGAACAATCTGGAGGCTTTTAAGAGATTGGACAGCCGCTTCTCTGAAAAGGAATAGGGCAGAGGTTGTATTCAGCAGGCTCGGATCAGTTCTGGAGAACCGGTAGCGGAAATTTTGAGTAGTTTGGAGAACCGCCAAATACCACCTCTGAGTGGAGATTTTACAGTATCCTTCCCCTGCCACGCCCATCAAGCCACGCCCACAGAACCGTTAGCAAAAATATTTGAATCCCACCATTGGAATAGGGTCTCCTGCTTGAGTAGGGGATTAGACTAGAAGACCTCCAAGATCCCTTCCCACTTGTTATTCTGTTATTTTTTTAATGAAGCCAGAAAGAAAACAACCTCCTGCACATCAATTCTCACACACAAGTAGCAATAGCGCTTAGACTTCTATACCACTTCACAGTGCTTTACAGCCCTCTCTAAGTGGGTTTATAGAGTCAACATATTGTCCCCAACAATCTTGGCTCCTTATTTTTCTGACACAATATGGGAAGGCTAAGTTAACCTTGAGCCATTCAGAATCAAACTGCTGGCAGTGTGCCACCACGGTTCTAGCGGTGTGCCCAGTGAAGATCTCCCATGCCTTGGCTAGCACACAGAGGCCAGAGCATTAAACCTGCTCAAGATGGAAGGCTTGTGTAATTAATCTTAATTTTTCTTCTAGGGTATTTGCACAACAGTTGCTTATTTGGATACTTCAGTGTGTTGGGCAAAACCAAAAGATGGGTTCATTCACTGGTCATCTTTAACAGTGTTGTGCAAACCCAACTTTTAAAGTTGTTTTTCTGGTTTAAGGTGACAGAAACAGCCTCCTTGGGAACTTGTGTACTTTATGACAGCTGTTTTCAGAAGTGATTCCTCCTACCCCAATCCCAGACATTTACAGAAAGACCCTGATCTTCTTGAGAGGGACAGCTTGATAATGCCCCAGAGCTTGCTTGCTTCCTTCCTTCCTTCCTTCCTTCCTTCCTTCCTTCCTTCCTTCCTTCCTTCCTTCCTTCCTTCCTTCCTTCCTTCCTTCCTTCCCTCCCTCCCTCCCTCCCTCCCTCCCTCCCTCCCTCCCTCCCTTTTATTGACTACCCACCTTATTGCAGGGTAACTCTGGTCAGTTTACAATATTAGAAAAGATAAAATTTTGCAAACCTATACACCATACAAACTAAATAATATATAAAGATAAATATTCAATCCTAACCAATACATAACATAAAAATAAATAGATAAAAATAAAGCATTTGGAAGGGGCCAAGGCAAGGTGACTGGCTTGGAGCTTAGATCAAACCCAAACTCTCTTGTGACTCCTGCAAACAACTTTGGCTAAACCAACATTGCTTAACCTTGGTGGCTCTTGGATGGATGGACTCCAACTGCCAGAATTCCCCAGCCAGCAAGCTTGGGACCCCCTTTCTCCTGCTCTTCTAGAGGCCGCCATCTTCCATGCTGTTGAGCTGCAGCAGGAAGGTGGCTCCCCTAAAACTTGTATGGTCTCTCCTGGACTTGCCTAAACTACCTCAAGGGAGACCCTGCACTTAGCCAGTTCCAAGCTCCCTGGGGAGACTGTGTTCAGGTTAGTTGTCTGGGGTTGGAGCTGAGTATGAATCTGTGGCTGGGCCGCCAAAGTGCAGGGTTTCCAGAATCAGTCAGTACTCCATAGAGCAGGCCTGCCTTTCACCCCATAATAACTCTGCTGAGGTGACTTAAAAGGTTTTTAAATTTGATTTGCATTCATTATAAGCTTTCCTCCTGCTTTCCTTTTTTCATAATTGGCGATAAATCCCAAGAGTGCTTATTATGAGACTTTGTAATGGGATTTCTTAATGCCTAAACTTTCTGTTAGTTTGTGTTAGTGATGGGGGAAAGTCACGTGAGTTGTTCCACCAGGGAGGCTCTGCTGGTGTGCCACCTCTTTGGGAGTCTGTCCCCGCTATTTTATGCTGCCTGCTTTTGGGGAGGGGCTGGAATTCATGATTCTGCAATTTGCATTCCAGAAAAAAATTCTGAAAACCGCCATACTGTGAACTCTACTCAAAAAAAAAAAAAAAAGGAAAGAAAGAAAAGAAAAGAAAAGAAAAAGTGGGCAGCTCTTAAGTTCATCAGATACAGAGAAAGAGGAAGAGAGATCACTGCCTATGAGATTTGTCCAGGTACAGGTGAATGGCTGCGAGGTGAAGGTAACCAGGATAACTTCTCCTAGGAAAAAACTTTTCCTGCAATTTTATGTTAGATATTGCAGCAGAAATTCAAATCCAGAAAGCACACACAGATGACTGATTCAGCAGGATTCATCAACTTCTTTATATACATAATAATATGAGTAAAATGTACAATACCAATAGTGGGTTCTTCCAACGTGATAGTTACAAGCAAAAACACAAGCGGCAGCTTCAGAGTTCAGAGCAGAGGACAGAGACAGAGCCACACCCAGACTCTCTCTTTAGGTTTCAGTTTCTAATTCATCTCCCAGTTCATGAATATTCTGACATTTCACTATCAAAATCTTTGCTTGATTTCTTCTGCATTGAATAATTGAAACTTCACACATATCAAATGAGGTGGCTTGCAGTATTTCAAGCTGGAATTTGTACCCAGTATTACTGATGGAGAATGTTACTGCCTAATCTGGCATTAAACATTATCACTGGTGAAAATGCCTTCAGAAGACCTGCCAGATGTCCACTTCCAGTGTCCCCTGGGATCAAGCATGTCTAGATTAAGGGGGTGGACTCCATTTCACCTGTTTTAAAAAGGAAAAGAAACCCAAGATGAGGTCCATCTTTTTAGCCTTCCATCAACAATTTTAAAAGGGTGTGGGGGACCCCTACTATCTCATTGTTTAACTCAGGAAGATGTAGGTGAAAGCCGTTCTGCTGGTGTCCCAAAGGTGCTTTTCCAAAAGGCTACTGGACTTTCTTGTTTTTTTTTCTTTGAAAATCTTTTGCTTCTCATTTAAGAAGCTTCCTGAAGAAGTGAAATGTTTTCAAAGAAAAAAACAAAACAAGAAAGTCCAGTTGGCTTTTGGAAAAGCACCTTTGGGGATAACTGTGACCTGGATGATTGAGAATCTCCATAGATATTCCACTGATGAGCTTGCAAAAGAAAAGGCAGAATGTGTGGAGTTCCTGCCACAGTGCAGCAGAACAAGCAGCTGAATTAGAGGATGGCTTCAGGGAAGGGAAGGGCTCCTGTGTATATGCAGAAGAGGCAGTGGAGGTGACCTTCCCAGAGGCCCCTGAGAAAGAGAGGACAAGGCTGTGTGTTGCTGCCTCAGAGAAGGCTGTGTGTTGCTGCCTGCATTCTTGCTTGGCTAATGGCCCCATGAATTGACCCAGGGAGGCTTCTGGCCAAAGACGTGTATAGAAGAGGAGCTGAGAGTGAGCCATTCCTGGACAGCAGCTGGAGGAAGAGGATGAACAGCATTCCCATCCTTTCTTGGCCTACGATGGCTGTCAATCAGAATCTCCAAAATGGGAGGGGAGGAATAATCAGGCAGGTGCTTTGGGGAGAAAGAGGTATCAAAATATAGTAAGTGGTTAAAGCTTTGGCTCAGCCTCCATTCTCCTTCACCGTGAAGGAATTCATCCCTGGTGGGGCTTACAGAATAGAGGAGAAACCATAGGGAGCTTCTTTATAGGGAGTTATGGTACACACTCTTTATTTTGCAAGCAGGAGATACCTGGTATGCAGAACATCTGAACACTTCTTTCAGAGGTGTTTGCCACAAGTGCAAGTGCTAATTTAAAATAACTCGTGAGCAAGCATCTGCAAATGCTTCACAAGCTGTTCAGGGGTCTTACTTGAGTTCAAGGGCCTTGGTAGTTTGGAGGTCTTGGTTCAGGTATTTGGCTTAGGAGTCTTTATAATCTACAATTGGGGAAAATGGTGCATTGTAGGCCAACAATTTTTGAATTAATGTATCTCAAATGGATGAATGCAAGAAATGCATCCAAAATCCAGGAGATGTGACTCCTGTGGGATTGAAATTTGGCAATGTTGTGATTGTTGCTCTATTGTCACAGTGTTACACTACCCAGGTAGGCTGTGATCACCTGATCAACAGTTCTACTACGCCTGCCTGCTTCCACAGGGAAAGTCACTGGGGAAGCCAGCAGGAAGTCGACATTGCCTTTACTCCTACTGCTTTTTTGCCCACCTGTGGTCATTCTGTTTCTCTGTTTAAGTAACGATATCTCTCTGAAATGATGATCCAATGGGACAAGAGCTGTCTAGTATTCTAGACAGTACTCTAGTATAAATGAACATATACTGAAACAAGCTGTAGAGCAGAGATTGGCATTGTGTGGGCTTTCTGTACAATTCCTAATTTCTGTAGAGTATGACCAAACTCAACAACTGCTTTCTCAAAGAATAAGGAATATGGAGTTTCAGCAATAATAAGGGCAACCAGACAGATACATACAAAATTCTCACTTTCCCCAAGCTGAGGAGAGCACATTTCAAAGCCTGGCATAACACTTCATCATCCGCATTGCTACGAGGCCAAAACTCCATTAACCAAGCAAAACTGTCCACAAGGCATAACTGGTCACAGAAATAACCATTTCGATTGATCATTTTAGACTTAATAGATGCTATCTATCTTGTTTCAGTCACTTTGTATTTTTACTTCATAGGTTGTAATACTTTAGATTTAGGCTTGCTCAGGTAATTAACACACCATTACAGGAGCATATGTTACATTACTATTACAGAGACTCATTAGTACTTTATCTCACCTGTGGGTTTTTTGTGTGTGTGTGTGCTGTGTTTTTTCAAACCGCATTTCATTTAATTTCATTTTAATGAAAACATACTGATGTATTTTGGGGGATAGATAATTGCAAGACATCAACCCCATTCCACCCAGTCTATTTCCTCTGCTCCATGTGCTGAGTGGGAGTGGGAGAGTTTCCACAGCTTCAGGTTCCTGCAGTTTGGGGCCTGCAACCCCAACAGGAAGAAAAACGCTGGATTATTTCAGAAGCAGTTTAGTAAGGCACATTCTTCACTATATCTTGGGGGAGTTAAATTACCAATCGTGACACCCCCCGCCCCATCCACCAAAAGAATAAAGTTGACCTCCCCGCTTTTAAATAAGTATTTGAAAAAATGTTACATAAGTGAGATTAAATACATACTGTATTGAAAAACCAGAAGGGTAATGGGGGAATGCTGATCTGGCAAACTTTACAGCTTGGAGTTGGGGAGCAGTGAGATCTCTGTTTCCCTAAATACTCTGTTCCCTACCCTTGTCTGCTATTTACTGAATTTATTGAACAGATTTTTGGTGACTTACCGCATCAAAGTTTAAGTGACAATATCAAATGCCAACGTAAGTGACAATAAACAAGATAATGAAATGATAGACGTAGTGAACTGTTTTCCCGCTGGGATTCCCCGTATCCTGCTCTGAGTGGCCCATTCTCAGAGAAGATATTCCCTGCTAAATAGGATGGCTACAGTAGCATTTTCTCAGGTTATCCTGAGTAGCTGCCCATCAAGCAGCTTCATTATCCGCGTCCTTCTCTGGGCATAGTGCCCATGTCCCTCCTTCTCCTTGGTTCAAGTGTAGCGACCGCCTGGCCCAACAGGCTTGGCCCAAAGTGAGTTTGGAGGAGGAGAAGAAGAGCAGGAAGGGCTGCTGCCTCTGAGCTCTTCTCCACAGCCAGGCCAGAACTGAGACGGAGATTTTCAAGCTGCAGAGTTTTGCTACAGAAGGTGGCAGACTCTGTCTTTGAGCCCCTTTTGCAGAAGACTTTTTTTTGGGGGGGGGGAGTCACCTTTGAATTCTGCTAAATGGGAGGACCTGCCTTCATCTTGAGTTCTGTACCTGGCCTCAAGTTTTTGCTGAATGAATGAATAGGGCCGCCTAGAGAAATTCTAGCGGAGAAGATATTTAAGTCAGAATTGTCTTTAAATTAATACTGTGTTTTCTCTTTTGTCTGAAAATTTGCAATGTGCTTTTAGGGTGGAAGCAGAAATGAGCAGAGCTCTCTGTCCTCCAGCTACAAAGAAACACAGAAAACTTGCTTTGCTGCTAACTCATGGGCATCTGGATCATAGATGGTAGCTTGTGTTCTGACCCAGGCTTCGTCAATCGTGATTAAACACAAATTTGTGTTAAAAGCAAAACCTATTTTAATGCAATGCTGGGAATTACTTCCATTCACAGCCAGAACTAAACTTAAACAGTTCTCCAAGATAAGCACACACCTGTCAGTGCTCTTTCTTATCCCACTCTGCCATAGAAATCCCATTACTTTTCTAGACACTTTATGTTTTATATTTGTTACAAAATCACCTACCATATTCCATTAATTCCTCATTTAATCTGCATAAAGTGCTGATATGTACATTTTACCTAGGGTGTGTGTGTTTTTTTAATCAGTTAATTTAACTTGAAACATTAATAATGTAGTTCCTTTACTGCTTGATTGCTCTTCTGTTAAATGGCTTATGCACAGGAGAATACTGTCACCCCAAGTGATAGAAAATATCTAATATAATAAAACAGTATGTTTAGTGCCAAAGGGAACAAAAAAAATTAGTTATCTCCTGGGAGGATGGATTACAGGTTGCTGCAAAAATATTTTTTCTTCTCTTCTCTTCTCTTCTCTTCTCTTCTCTTCTCTTCTCTTCTCTTCTCTTCTCTTCTCTTCTCTTCTCTTCTCTTCCCTCCCCTTCCTTCCCTTCTCTCCCCTTCCCTCCCCTTCTCTCCCTCCCCTCCCATCCTCTCTGTGTTTTGCTTTAAATCTGCCAACAACAGAAAACATAAAAAGCGTCTGATCTATCTGGAAATGACATAATAAGAATATCATGCACCTGTGACAAATGTGCTTCTATAACAAACAGTATAATAAAACATGGTCAATTGATTCTTCACTACTCTCTGGATATGAACATAATGTTGAGCATAAGGCATCTTTCTGTATCTTCCATGCGCTACAGTAGTAATAGGGCACCGGAACAGTCAGGATGAATGTTCTGCATTGTTTTGGGACCTCCATAATATTTAAATAGTTTCCTGGTGAAAACAAATTGTTTGAGGATATCTTCTAAGTACCCTTCTAATAGCATTTTGTATTATTGCATTCTTTAAAAACAACTCAGGTTTTTTGTGGGCCATCTCCCTCAAAATGGAAAGAAAGATGCCAAGTATTTTTCCTCTATAGTGTTTTTTTATCCAGACTGATCACAAATTGCCAGCAAATATAAGGGGAACCAGTTTCAGCTAATAGCTGACTTTGATTAGCCAGGCTCTTGCCTTCAGGGAAAAATGAAGGCAGCCTGTAACTGGAGATGGGACCCTGAAGGCAGAACTCTCCTTTGGCTGGTTTCTACAACAGGAAAAAATCTTTCAGTATGCAATTCTGGAAGATGCAATTCCTTTCCTTTGACAAGGAAAACATTATAGCCATGCTTCATGCTTGATCCCACAGTGCATGCCATGTGGATTCTTTTTGATTCCTAGAGATTTACATAGAGGTAGATTCTTTCACAATATCCAGATGGATTCCACAGTCACAAACAAAAAAACAGAAAATACTTTGTAGATGAAACAAGGTTGTTTGTCTGCTAAAAGGAGAATGTCAGGTAGACATAAAAATTGGCAGATGATGATGATGATGATGATGATGATGATATCCATTTAGCTGTGTCCAACTCCTGGCAATTCTGTGGGCCAGGTCCCTCCACTTCTTACACTACTTCTTTGAGTTTTTCTATGCTCTGGCGGGTGTCAACTTTGATGGTGTCCATCCACCATGTTTTTTGACAGCGTTTGATGGCCTGGTACTAGTGAAGAACACTATAAAAGGAACAAAGCAAAAAAAAAACCCACCCTTCTCTGAAGGTTTCCAACTGCTACTGAGTTGGAGAGCCAAGCAGGTTTATTCTAGAGTATGTTCTTGAAGTTGCACTCTAGCAGAGTAGTGAAGTATAGGCTATAAAGTATAGGCTAAGAACTGTTTTCAATATTTGGGCAAAACCAAGATCTTAAAATAAAAGGCTAGTTGACTGCACAAAAGTTTGGGCTCCATAGTTAAAATCTTCCTCAGCAGATCAGCTTGTGACCCTGTAAAAAGAGCTCTTTGCTTTTCTCATAGATTACAAAAGCTCTAGTGTGAACAATATTTCATTGTACAAATTTCCTACTGCCACTTTTAACTGCTTGACCCATTAGGATGGGTCCATCCTTAGTTTCTTCCTCTGCCTTTGAACAACTGGAGGTTCCTGCCTCTCTTCTTTGATTGTTTCCATTGGCAGTATCTCTTCTCCTCATTCCCCAAAGTTACACACACATTCCATTATCTTGGCTTGTGGCAAAGCTCTACAAAATTTGAATTGGACTTTGTAACTGGGCCTGCTGCAATCCATCAGAGTCAGCATAGAACCCCGGTTCATGCATCGTCAGGGCTTTCCTGTCAATAAAACAATTTTAGAATAGTTTAGGACAGTGGACTTTGGGGTGAAAGAAGAAGTTAACCCATTTGAGAGGGATGGTGCCATCCTTGTTGTCATTATTCTGTTGTTTCCCTTTCTGAGAGGGATTCCCTTGACCGGTCCTATTAGCACCCACAGAATAGCACACTTTTGCATGCAGGAGGTGTGATAATCCTCCATGTTGTTCTGTTCTTGGGCACAGGGAAGGTTTGACCTACCTTCACCTGCTTCTTGAACAAAATTTTAATTCTATTTGAGATCATTTTTGAATAATGGGCACTCCAAAGGATAGCAGGATATATTGGGATGTGTACAGCAGCAAGAACCGAGTCAGGGTTAGCAGAAGAGCCTGTTTGTCAAAGCAAAAATCTAAAGGTGGGGTGGGGGCTCCTATACTGCAGTTAACTTGACCTCCCTCCTCTTAAAAGCTACCACTCAGACTTGTTTTTTTCTTCACCTATTTTTGTGTTGCACCCTTGAGGGAGGGTCTTTCCTTCCTCTTCTTCTTTTGGTTGGCCATCAGAAATGAAACAATCACAAGTCATTGATGGGAAAGGCACTTGGCTTGAAACTCAGCCTATTAAGCTGGCAGGAGGAGAGAACTGAAGGGCAGGGCGGAGCTTCCAGGAGCGCAGCTGGGGGTGCCCTCTCAAGCCTTTGCGGAGCCTGCAAAGCTCCTTCTTGGAAAGTTGCCTGGAGCCAAGAGAGGCTTCTTCAGGGCACAGGCACCTCTCCACATTTCACAGCTGGCTTTGGAACTGGTATGATTCCCAGCAGCGCGTGGGAATTGTTTTGATGCTTTGTCATAAAAAGCAAAAGTTCTCCCTGTCCTCTGTCTGTTTATCCACCTATCTATCCATCCATCTATCCACCCCCCCTCTCTTCTATCTATATCACCTGCCTACTCTATCATCTATCTATCTATCTGGCAATTTTTGTAACTCATCCCAATCCATAAACTCTAGGCAGCAATATACAAAATACAATATAAAACCTAAACACCAAACCAAGATGGATATCATAAAAGCTTGGTGGAATGCACAATTGTTCCTAAATTAGTGCTTGTTCTTAAATCCTCCTACTCGATATACTAGCTTCCACTAATCCAGGAGTACTTGGTGACAGAGTATTCAGACATGTAGTTCTCTCTACCTGCTTTATCCACCTGGGCTGGTGTTGAGGTAAGTTCCCATTAGGAGAATGAGCGCACACAGGGAGACGTAGTGAAAGTGGTGAAGAATAACACACAATCGGCACACAGATATACTGTATAGTAAAATGTAGGTTTTTACTTCCAGTAAACGGTTAAGCAAACTCCAACAAACAGTCCAAGTCATACATGGTTATAGCAGTCAGTTTTCAGTCCAGGGATAATCCAATAACAAAGTCCAGTATAAAAAACAGTTCAGTAATAGACTCACATCAATCCAAGAATAATGATGATCAGCAACAGTCAATAGGGAAATGCAGGAATGGCAACACTCTCAGCAACAACAGAACAGAACAACCCAGGTTTCTGGCTCCATCTTATGGCCATTTGAGAAACCACACCCAATTACAATTTTAGCATTCCCTTAAAGAGACAGTATTAAATGGTTTATGTATTTCCAACCCAACTGTTAGGTGACTTACATTCCTAACAGCTGGTATACATGCTAACCTATGTTACGCCTTCATTGTTTTGCCTTTTTCTATTGTGATCTGTCTTCATTCTGTTGCCACTTCTTGCCTTGGATGAAATGCCTAATCCCACATCTTTGGCTTGTTCCATACAGGGATGGAGGCATCTCTGCAATGCTTCTTCAGAGCTCAGGCTCAGTATCAGATTGTTAATGGATTCTTCTGGCCCCAGTTCCATTGATCAGGCATCCACCTTGGCTGCTGTTCAGCCTACACTTGGTCAGATGTGATTCTCGAAGGGAACTTGAAAGGGAACTCCCAACTCTTTCTCCACAAAGCACCCTGTTTGCCCCCCGCCCTCCCCTGCATCCAGTAAGGGCATTTTGCTTCTTGAATGTCTCTTTGGAGCTTCATCTGCTCACAACGTGGCCAGTAGGAATATGTTTCCAGACATTCAAGTACTGTTGATGGTCAACATTAATGACCATCTGCTGCCGTTTCTGAGTGCCAAGCATATGGCTTCGTTCAGATGAATTGTGGTGCCTCAGGGGTTTGTGCATATGTGCAGGATGGTGTGAGACCTTTTGGGAGGGGGAACTGGCTTTTCACTGGTTCAAAGGAAAACACCAGCATGAAGAAGACTGGCTTATGAGTATAAAAGTTTCCAGCAAGTTAAACATCTCTTTAGTCGAAAGGGAGCTGATTCTAATTAGCTTTTTCTTTCATTTCTTGATTGAGGTACCCCAGGGAACAATTAGCCTGCTTTTGAATTCCAGCAAAGACTGTTAAGTCCTTTACCTGCCCACCTGTTGATATTTAAAATATAAGAAGAATTTGTATCAATACTTCTTGTACAGCCTTCACCTTTCTTCCAATTCAGATCTTTACGTATTTTGATAATACAGCATTTCCTTCAAGATATAATAGCCCCTTAGAGGAAGAAGACAAAAGATTGGGAAAGGTGCAGTCCCCTTGTGGAAAATGGGAAGGTGGCACAGCTAGTCTTGACTTTAGTATTCATCAGTGAAATGTACTTGTTTTCCATTTGTTAATGAGCAGAGCTTCTCCCTTGATGCCAATTGCCAAGTTAGGACTTCATTGCCAGTGTGTGTCAGGCTGTCCCTGATGCCTCTCACAAAATGCACTCATTTGGGGAGAGGATTCATGTTCCAGCATTCATATCCAGCGTAAGTAGCTTCTTTCTCCCAAACCCTGTCTCTGGAAGGTTACAACTCTGTTGAGTTGAGTTGGCTCCTGATTCTTCCAACTAATTCAGTTGCAGGGACCACTTGCCGGATTCCTCTTCTCTCACTGCTGGTGTGGAAAGTAGCATTCTGAGATGGAGGGAAGGTCTCACTTTTTTCTCTTGTAATATTAACAGGGGACAGAGGAGGAAATAGTGGTAGTGTTTAATTATATGGGAGGGTATGTTTTGAATGGAATTGAATTGAAGATCTAGCCTAAAAAAGAAGGACTAGCGGTGACATGATAGCAGTGTTCCAATATTTGAGGGGCTGCCACAAAAAAGAGGGGGGTCAATATCTTTTCCAAAGTACTGGAGGCTTTTAAGAAGAGACTGGGCAGCCTTTTGTCTGGAATGGTATACAGTATCCTGTGTCAACTAAATAGATACTCCTTTGATCTTTATAGCTGCCAGAAAAAGGGAGTGGGGGAAAACAGTGCATTCCTTAAGTGCCTAGATAATCACCCTGGTAGCCCAAAGTTGTCAGAGCGCAAGGATATTACAGGAGAGCATGATTGATAACTCTTGGGGATGGATGTGTCCCATTGGAGAATACACATCCAGGAGATGGGGGGAAGACCAGGGTCAAGGGGGAAATGAATCATGCATTTTAGTATCGGCTGCACCCAGCTAACACCAACATGGCCACTTCTAATAAATCAATTTTATTTTTTCTGAGAGATGCGGCTAGAGACTTATGATTTGAATGGGGGTGGATTTGTTGGAGTCCTGACAGTCTGCTTGGGCAAGGGGTTGGACTAGAAGACCTGCAAGACCCCTTCCAACTCCATTACTCTGAATACTTTATTGGCTAAATGTGATTAGACAGACAAGGAGTTTGTCTCTGGTACAGAAGTATTCAGTGTGCTTGCAAAACAACAGAGAAAATAATAATAATAGTTATCCACTGCTGTGGATGTTGTTTAATACATACATCTAATGTTGTCCAATGCATGCAATGTTGGGTGACATTTCTTGAAGATGAAGGCAAGACCTGGGACTAACACCCACTTATGTAATAACCCACCCAGTCTTGTGCCCTCTGAACATTTTATCATAGTTTCATTGAACTCTTCATACTGCTCATTAATAAAGATACTGAAAAGTAAGAGGCCAAGGACTGGATTTTGATTCACTCCACTTGACTCACCCTACGATTCTATGATCCTTCACTTTATTTTGATAAGGAACCATTGATGAGGACTCTTAAAGTCTGGAAGTCCAGATTTTCAGGCAATTAGGAAGTATGGTAGGATAAACTGGTCTACCATTACACACTGTTACATTGATTCTTCACACATTGGTGTTGTTTGAAGAACAAAATTTGAAGTGTTGAAATAAAAGGAAAAAGAGGAAGTGAAAGAGTGATAAGAGAAAATACCAGGGTAGCAATTTTAACTAAGGATAAATTTCCTGATAGAACTATGAACCAGTGTAATGATTTCCTCCAGAAGTTGTGGATGCTGCAACACTGTAGGTTTTTAAGAAGAAATTGAACATCTGTTTGTTGGACATGGGATAGGGTTTTCTGCTTGAGGAGGGAATTGGAATGAGAGACTTTCAAGGTCACTTCCAACATATTTTGGAGGAAATCAATAGTTTGCCCACTATTGATACAACATTAAGAATGTTTGCAATTTCCAAGTTTAATTGAAGTCTTTCAGGAAACTTTTCTTGGCAAATATATAAAGGATGAATTATTAGAAAAACAATCCAAAAAATGCCCTATGGCAAAGGAAAATCTTTCAATGTAAATAAAATATTTTCTATGCAAATCTCCCTATTCAGGTCAGTTCGGTTTTCCAGAAAACTAGTATCACCCTAACCCAGTGTTTTTCAACCTGGGCTACTTTCAGATGTGTGGACTACAACTCCCAGAATTCCCCACCTGCTTTGGGAGTTGCAGTCCACACATCTTAAAGCAGCCCAGGTTGAGAAGCGCTGACCTAGCCTTAGCCCTTGTTTAATTTATGGCTTATGGAAGGAACATCCCCTCCTTTTTATTAAAACAGAAAAGCTGTAACAATTATTTTCATAATTAACTGGCTCTCCAAATTAACACCAATTACACTATGTAATCATGATTAAGATTATGCATTAATCAACAGCTCTAAGTTGGTGATTAGGCTCTTTAATGACTTGTAAAAAACTTGCACAGAGGTATGAATGGCTGGGTGAATACAGCTGTCTCACAACAAAGTGGGGGAATGTATTAGTAGAAGTCCCAGGATTTGAAGCCATCCAAGACTTTGAGTCAAGTACTTCATGCCCAAGACTGTTGTTGGGGAAGGCAAAGCATCATGTCTTGTATATGTTTTTGGTTGATCATGCCAGGATTGTTGCATGATTGTGTCAAGTTCTGATCAGTTTATATTTGCTTCCTGTCAAATCATGGACAGCATTTTAGAAGAAAATCCCCCTTGATAAACCTCAGCATTCTACTAAGGCATCCAAATGGTAGAGGGTAATTGGTGCATCGATTGTTTACTCCACAGAACCTTGCTCCCTAACTACTACTCCTCTCCCCGCCCCCCAAAGGGCAGGACAGGAAGCAATGGATGGAAGTTCATTAAAAGGAGTTCCAATCTGGAATCAAGGAGAAATTTCCCTCGATGAGAACAATTAATCAATGAAACAGCCTGCCTTCCAGAATTGTGGGTGGTCCATAGATTTCAATAAAAGTTTCAATAACCCAAGTCCAGAATGGAGTATAATGACTAGTCCTCCAAGATCCCTGTCATGCCCTTGGTAGAGTCGGACTCCGAGGGAGAGAAACAGCTGTCAGGGATTGGAGGGGTGGCTCCTGAGGTTGTGGAGGAGGCTGGGGAAGGGCAGAGGCTGGCTGGGCAGTCAGAGGAAGACCCTGGCCCATCTCTCTCTGCATACTAGGACACACAGGGAGGAATGGAGAAGGCAACAGCTTGGCTTATGCAACAGAAAGCGGTCATGATCCTCCTCATTGGTTGCAACTGGAGAGACTAGTATATAAGAGAGAGACAGTTAAAACACAGCGTTGCCAGAAGCAAAGCATGTTTTAATTTGGGCTGAAGTTATCTTGGTTGGCGTCCTTCCAACAGACTATGCCTTGTTATCTCCTTGAATTTGGTAATTATTTATCCTGGTCCGTTGTGGAAATTTCGTCATTGTAGTTTGTTTGGTTTTTTATTTCACCTTTATCTGGTCATTAAGTTCAGACTGTATTGCTTTCTTTTGAAGACTATTTTTGAGTATGTTTTATCTCCAACTGAGAATTATTGAACAATGGGGCCAAGTTGGAGGCATTAAAAGACATTTATTTACGTTTTGGATTTTGTTATGCTTGTATTACACCAGGTCATCACAGTCCCTTCCAGCTGTAAAATTCTATGACTTACTCCTCTACTGGTTTTGCCATTGATGATTTTTCCAATTTGTACTGTCTGATTCTCATTGGCTCATCTTCAGAGATGCAAGCTGGTCTCAGAAGGGGAGATTTGGGACAGGTCCTCCATAAAATCTATTTCACTGGACTACCTTCTTATCTGTCAGCATAGTTGAAATCAATATTTTCTCTTTGGGGCGTCCTGAGTTCACCATGTTTGTTTGTTCATTGGCTTCAGATGTCACCCAATTCAAAAATTATCAGATGCCTGTCACATAATCAACCGGCCTGATGTCCATTCTGCTTCTGCATTTTCTTGAATTTGGCTGCATAATCATGCCTTGGAGCAAGATAGGTTTTGTGATATCTCTGTATCATCCTGAAGAGTCTTCTGTGTTCCAAGGTGCTCCTTTAAGACAGATGCATTATCTGATCTGCAACACAGCATGGCTTTTTCCCCAGATGTCGTCCTTTCCCTCTTACCCAGTTGACAATGGCAATCCTCAAGCTTTGTATAAGCTGAACAATGACTCAACCCCCTTACTTTTCATTAGACTTCAGCAAAGCATTCAACAAACTAGATCACAACCTACTTCTTGGTAAGATAGGAAAAAGTGGGGTGGATAGCATCACCATCAGATGGATTTGTAAACAAACTGTACTCAATGAATAGTTCTTAATGGTAATACACCTACATGGAGGGAAGTAAGCAGTGAAGTACCACAAGGTTCCATCTTAGGCTCAGTACTCTTCAATATTTTCATAAATGACTTAGATGAGGGAACAAAGGGGCAATTTACCACATTTGCAGATGATACTAAGCTGGCAGGAATAGATGATAGGGTGAAGATCCAGATGGATCGAGAGCTGTGAACACTCTGGGTCCTATCTAACAAAATGAAATTCAATGTAGAGAAAAGTAAAGTCTTACGCTTGGGCAAGAAACAACATGTAGACTGGGTGAAACCAGGCTCAACAGCAGTAACTGTGAGAGGGATCTTGGAGTCTTAGTGGACAGCCAATTAAATATGTGCAGAGGCAGCCAAAAAAGCCAATGCAATCCTAAGCTGCATTAACAGAGGAATACAATCAAGATCAAGGGAGGTACTAATACCACTCTATAAAGCCTTAGTAAGACCACACCTAGAGTACTGCATCCAGTTTTGATCACCACACTATAAAAAGATGTTGAGACTCTAAAAGAATACAGAGAAGAGCAAGCAGGATGATTAGGGGACTGGAGGCTAAAACATACAATGATGGTTGCAAGAACTGGGTATGGCTAGTCTAGTGAAGAGAAGGACCAGGGGAGACATGACAGCAGTGTTCCAATATTTGAAGGGTTGACACAGAGAGGAAGGGGCCAAGCTAATTTCCAAGTCACCCAAAGGTCAAACAAGGAATAATGGATGGAAACTGAACAAGGAGAGATTCAACCTGGAAATAAGGAGAAATTTTCTGACAGTGAGAACAATCAACCAATGGAATAGCTTCCCTTCGGAAGCTGTGGGAGTTTCATCACTGGAAACTTTTAAGAAGAGGCTGGATTGCCATCTGTCAGAAATGGTGTAGGATCTCCTGCTTGGGCAGGGGGGTTGGTCTACATGACCAACAAGGTCCCTTCCAACTCTGTTAATCTTTAACTATGTGTGTGAATCCCAATTATGATGAAAAACTAGTTATCTGTAACAATACGCATGTGGATTTGAAGAACTACAGTTAAAGAAACTGATGATCTTTATTATTTCATCCGAATGCAGGTTGGTGCTTCTTCAAGACTACTTTAGGAATCACCATGAATGTTCAATATTGGTTTAATCTCTTTAAGGGCAGGCGAAAGAGTATTTGGGGCCTTGAGGGCCACACTTGCCAATGTGCCTTCCTCAAGGTTCTCACAATTGGGTGCTTCAGAGCCACATATCTTTTACCCTCCCCCTCCCAAAAAATTAAGCTTCCTTTGATTCCCTTACCCTTATGGACAAGTTTAACTCTAGCTTTAAAGAGATAGAAACTTCTCCTATCTTTTCTTACAGTATATGCCTTATATGAGATCCTAAGATGTGCTTTGCTCAAGACAGAGGCATTTCCTCTTCATAATTTTGTTTAAATGATGTTAACTCTTCACTGGTATTCTGGGCTGGCAACTGCCAATTTATTGAGCCATACAAATACTACTAAATCTTTGACTTAGATATATGGCTCTATTGTTTTATGATAATTTTTGGTAATGCGTTTTCTTTCTCTTACTAGTAATGTTGATCAAAGACCGTAATAAAGCCATTTCAATTTCTGAGGCTTCTATTTCCTTCCCAGCAGAAGCCAGTTCCTTACAGCCCACTGAGCCTCAGATGGGTGGGCTGCCTGGAACAATTCTGTACATGAAAGACTCTCCTTGCCAGCTTTTCTGGGGGGTCGGTTTTATATGGCATTTTCTTGTGTGAGCCATTGAGTCATTTTTTATTGCAGCATACAAATATGCTGAATAAAGAAATATATAGCATTCAAAGGCAGAGGAGGAGTTGCATTATATCTGGATGAAGTGCATAACTCTGCCAAAACCAGGAATCAGCATGAAAGTACAGCCCACGATATCTAGATAGGAACACAAAAGAAGGGAAATGAAGATATTATTGTACAAATGTGCAGTAGTTCACCAAACCAGGCAGAAGATCAAGCTAAGGCTCTTTCAAAGCTGATAATAGAACTTTAGAGAGGAGAGACACAATAATAAATGGATATTTTACCAAGGTCCCCTAAATTTACCAAAGTTTAGAAATAGAAAATCTTTCTCTTGTCCTCTCTCTCCCACTCTCCCTCTTACTTGTCACACTGATTATTCCAGTTTCCAAAAGATGAAAAAAGGAAGGTTATTGAAGGAAATTAGCTGTCTTAAATTTGATCCTGACCAATAGGGAAAAGTTAGTTGCAGAGGTAAAAGCAGTGGGAACTTGGATGGAATTTAATAGTACAGAGAAAGAAACTTGAATACAGTAATACTAGGTGAGATCCCCATAGACAAGAGCTCCCTTTGAAACATGGGAGGATCTGTCAGTCACTAGGGCAGACCAATTGAATGAGCCCTGCCTTTCTGCAGTGGTGATTTCAGAGGTGGCATTCAGCTGGTTCTGACCGGTTCTGGAGAACCTGTAATGGAAATTTTGAGTAGTTTGGAGAACCGGCCAATCCCACCTCTGACTCCCCCATCTATTCTCTGCCTCCCATTGAGTCCCAGCTGATCGGCTGGGTCTTCTTTGATTGCCCTGCAGAGGAGAACGGAGCTGGAAAGCAGGTTAGTGAGGTAGGGAGGGAATGGGGATTTTGCAGTATCCTTCCCTTGCCACGGCCACCAAGCCATGCCCACCAAGCCATGCCACGCCCACCAAGTCACGCCCACAGAACCAGTAGTAAATTTTTTTGAATCCCACCACTGGGTGGTGTGGGGGGGGGAATAGTGCTAGAAAATGCCCTGGTTATCAGTGGGTGATCTGACCAGGACAGGGGAACCCCAGAGATGTCTCCCACTTCCAGAGCATGGTGTCGCTGCCAGAACAAGAAGACCAGATTGGGTGTGTGAGTCCAGTGATTTGTCTTTGGTCCTGGATGACTTGGAATGGGGCTGTGACTGTCAAGCTGGCCATGAACTCCTGAACTATCCCAGACCCCACTTTCAAGGAATGCAGACTAAACCACCAGGACCATAAACCTGGGAAATTGCACTGCCAACATAGAAATGGAGTCAACAAGCTCAGGCTAGCAACAGTCCCAGCTGATCTCCAGAGCTTAATAAATAGGGTCTCACGTCCAGCAATCCATGGGGCAATACCCCTGAAAGCTGCAAGGGACTCCCTCATGACAATGGTCACTCCCTCATCCCTGCCAATCAGGTCCATGATTGATGCCATACCCCAAATCCAGTTGGGCCTACTTGCAAAAGGGTCCCCTCTTTTTGGGGGGTCAAACCTGGTCTTGGTATACATGCTAGCTCAGCCTTCTTTTCTGCAATCAGATCACAGAGGAGAGGAACCCTGTGGCTGACCAACTTGGCATTTAGCAGCCACATCTGAATGCCTCCAGGGTCCTGCTGACTTGATATTGGGGTAGAATTCAGGCAACCGAAGAGTGCAAAATTGGAATTAGGGACCAAGGCCGCATTTCCCGAGCGTGTCCTTGTCTCCCACCAAGCCTCCCATACCTGTCACTGCCAGGATGTTTAGCTAATGAGAGCAGATGTGCTACCCCTCTTTTGCCTGAGAGAGCAATGTGGGTTTCTGAAGACTATTCATGCCTTCCCTCTCTCCCTGCCTGGGGTTGCCTCTTCAAGCTCACAAGTGGAGTCGTGACCCTGTTTAATTGCTTGAGGACATGGCAGGCCTGTTGAGGGGACAAGCTACATGTCTCTTGTCAACTGAAAAATATTTCTCTGGTCTTTAGAGTTGTCAGCAGAAAGGGAGTGGGGGAAGTAGTGCATTCCTTAGATAATTTGTAGGTGACCAAAGCTTCTAGAGCACAAGGTTATTACTGGAGAGCATGATCGATGACTCTTGGCTATGGATGTGTCCCATTGGAGAATATACATCCAGGGGGTGAGGGAAGACTAGGGTCAAGGATGAAATGAACGATGTGTCTCAGAGTCGGCTGCACCCAGGTAGCACCGGCATGTTCACTCTTAATAAATCGGGTTTTTTTCAAACTCTGAGAGATGCGGCTAGAGACTTGTGATTTAAATGGGGGTGGATGCCAGAGCCCTGACAGCTGTCTGTTTTTGGAAGAGCAAAGTGGCACTAGGGCCAGAGGCTGTAAGTTGAGAGTAGAGTCCATCTTTCAGTCTGGTGCATCCTTGTGGGATTAAAAGTGAAAGGAAAAGCACACTTTTCTGATAAGTTTAGTATTCTGGGAAGGCTTTCACAGTAGAAATGGGGTTCATTGGTTTTTCCACTCCTTTATTTCTTTTCCAGTTGGGTACCACAAATGTATAATCTAGCTGGAAAAAAATAGAACATAGAACCTGAAATAACAGAGTTGGAAGGGACCTTGGAGATCTTCTAGTCTAACCCGCTGCTCAAGCAGCAGACACTTGTCATAAATATTTATAAATACTAGCTGCCTGAATATGGGGATGTAAAATAATTTTGTTATAGTCAATACTGTATATTGCTTTACATTAGGACCTGTTTACATCTCTTTTGGGAGGCTTCACTAGAATCTTGGCAAAAAATGATGAAAGGGAGATCCTGGGACAAAATGGTGGGACTAGAGCAGAATCGAGTATCTGTACCAACTTTGGAGCAGCGGATCTGGCCCTGGCATCCATTCGGGAGAGCCTGCAGAAGCCCATCTCTGGCTTGTACAGCTGCAAAGTTAAGGTGAAGGAATTAGATGAAAATGGAGAGCTTGAAGCACATTTAGGTTTCATTTATGAATCAGCAGACAGAGCCAATTAATGGGCTTCTCTTCCATATATACCCCAAAGAAAACAGAACATATGTGCAGACATGACTCTCTCTTTCTGTCTCCCCCTCTTTCTCTTGTTCTTGTGTAGAACAAGCTCTCCCAAAAGTCAAAAGGAGACTCCCTTGCATATCCAGGGTGGGAATAACTTTAAAAAATGCTGTGTTGAACAGAGCCTGAGCTTGGATCCCGCCTGCTCTCAGCCTCATCCAGTTTACAGAATTGTTCGGAGAACAGAAGGAGGCAGACCTTATATTTTGCTCCTTGAGCTCATTTGGAGGAAGAAACTGAGAAATACAAATCAATATAATCTAATTAAGTGCCTAGAGAATTGCAAATGTTAAAATACAAAAGCCAACAAGGTCTCCTGACACTGAAACAGAAGATCTGCTTTCTGCTAATGAATTGGGGGATCCATCTGTTCCTGGCTGCATTTGTGTTTTTCATTCATCTATTAATTATTTTGAGTTGCTCGTTACTCAGCGAGAGCTGGGTTTCAGTCCCTTTACACAGCCTGGGGTGGGGTGGATGCTTCCTACCTATTGGATGCAAGGCTTGGAAAGTCCTGGGGGGGTTGGTTTGCTATTTTGGGGTGGGGGGAATCCTGGGCAAGAAAAACAATTTATGACCCAAGGAAAAAGGAGGAGGAGGGGAAAAACTGTTATGGTTATTTGTTTGCTTGGTTTTGTTTTGTATAATTTTAAAAAGTGGGGATAGAGTTGTTCAGACGTTAATTTTAGAAATTACTTAAGATGGATCATTTAAAAAAAGGTCAGGATATTTTTGGCTGGAAGGGTTTGTGTTGTTTTTAGGATGGGGCTTCTCTTCATTTTTCTTAGTGGGTGGCTGATGGTAGGACAGGTGTCTTCAGGGAGATGAAGGACAGTCGAGGTGCAGCTGCTGAGACAGGGGACGCTGAGGGTTGGTTGGGCAGATTTGGCCTCCCCTCAGTCCAGCTGGGTTTCCAGCCCAGGAGAGGCAGGAAGGCTTCAGAGTAGCCCTCACTTGTGGTGTCTCTGTCATGTTCCAGCTCCAGCAGAAAGGAATACTCACCTCCTGGAAGTCATGATCTGGATGGAATAGCCAACTGGGCTGGGGATGTTGGGCCCTGACTCTCCTTCCCTCCGGCCCTCCATATTCAAGATTAAAGTTACAAACCCTCTTTATAAAAACCTCCATTCTAACAAACTTAGAGGTAAATGAGCTTCTCAAGAAAACATATTCAGTTGCCAAGATTTTGGCAACCAACCTATGTCCCCCCCCCCCCCTTTGATAAGACTCTGTGTCAGGCTGGGCAACTACGGCAACTTTACAACCTGTGGATTTCAACCGTGAGACTTCCTGAGCCAGCTATGTTGCCAGAGCTTGCCTATCCTTGCCCATCCCAGGCCAGTCAAGCTTCCTTGGGAATAAGCAACAATGGGGGCTTGGCAACAGCCGAGGATCAGCCCAAGGTCTACTGGGTTTTCTAGTGTGTCAAACACGGCCCACAGCAATTAACATTTCATTCTGGTTTGCATCATGACTGAGCAATGCAGTCCTCAGACTTAACTGCATTTGGGCTCACTTGATTGGCAGCATAATAGATGTTCAGCTCTTCTAATGCTGCTCTTGGTGTCTTTTAATCTGAATAAATTCCTGTGGTTTGAGCATCACCACAGATGAAGCTTTTTGTGCTTATGTGGATTAGTTGACAAAGAAGAAGAGGGATGCCAGCACATTTCCTGGGGATAAAAAACTCTTCTGTTGAATCCACCATCAGCTGGCCGTAAAACTCAGCAATGCTTCGGTGAGCAATCATTTGTATCCATTCCAACGGGAGCTTTCCATGGGCAGCACACAATGGTTCATAGAATTGTATGCTGTCCAAAGGCCACAATGCCTGTGCTTGTGATTTGGCATCGATTAAAACTACATTGGGTAAAGTTCAACATTTTGCCCGCACGTGGCTTTCCTGATTGAGATCTAGTTGTTGTTTTTTAATTTGAATTATTTTGGGTGAAAAAATGACACACTGGACAGGGCCACTGCAATCTGGTGTGCAAATAGTGCACCACACAAAGACATTACTTGAGGGATGTAGGTGTGCCAGTTGCAACTTTTAAAAAGGATCCAAAGCTACACATCAGAGTTATAGAGTGGGAGACCTTCCAAGAAAGATAAGATAACAATATTTTGAATAATATAAGCATGGTGATGGTGGTGAAAGTAGTCATGGTGAATTCTGCACAAGGGCACCTCGAATGCCAGCCTCAGTGGTTGTCCATGATTGGCATCTGTTAGAGATGGTCCCAGCAAGGTGGCACTGAAGGTCTCTCCACTTTTCCAGAGTGGAACTCATGGCCTGTCTTTGAAAGCAGAATTTCAAGAGTCGTTCCAAGGTGCTCGATTAACTCAGACTGAATGTCACCCAGGCCAGAAATTTTGCCAGATTTCATAAGCTTAATGGCATTTTCTAACTCCACCACTACAAAATGTATTTAAAATGTTCGTTCACTTGATGTTCTTGCCATTAAATTTTTCTTCCTATAATTTGTTTGGAGGGTTTCTGTTTAGAAAGCAATTGCTTTATTGTTGGGCTGGCTGGTACATTCTGCACTCTGATGCGGTTCCATTTTCCTTGGGTTATTGTTTAGTTCTCTCTCTCTCTCTCTCTCTCTCTCTCTCTCCCTCCCTCCCTCCCTCCCTCCCTCCCTCCCTCTCCCTGTCTGTTTAAAAAGATTAAAAAGTAATATGAGGGGAGAAAAATCAAAGAAGAAAAAAAAAAAAAAGAAAGCTAAAAGTAAACCATGAATCATAAGTTCATTTTTCCTGTTTCATGCAAAAAGGCTATAAAGTGTCCAGTCAGCACTTTTTTATCAAAGAAGTCAATCTGCGCATTTCAGTTCCCGCATCTTTGCCAAACATTCCTCCATTGTAGGTGGTACCAAATGTTTTCAACTTTATGCATGCAATAATTTTGCTTGTATAAAAACAGAAATCCATGTCCTTTTTCCAGCAGTTTGCCTATTAGGCCTCAAAGAAAATTCTCTGGTTTCAATTGTATATTAATCTTTAATCCTTTGAATCAGTATATACATTTGAATCTATGATTTTTTAGGTTTTTTTACATATTGACCAAACATATAAAATGTTCCTTCCTATTCAGATTTCCAATAATTTTGAAGCCTTTATACTGTCACAGAGAAAAAGGGGTCAGCCTGCTGTCTAAAGCACCTGGGGATAGGACAAGAAGTAATGGCTTATCAAAGAGAGATCCAACTAGAATTTAGGAGAAATTTCTTGACAGTGGGAACAATTATATAGTGGAATGGCTTGACTTCAGAAGTTGTTGGATACTCCATCACTGGTGGTTTTCAAAAAGAGACTTTCATTTGTCCAGAATGGTATAGGCCAGGGGTCTTCAAACTTGACAGCTTTAACACTTGTGGACTTCAACTCCCAGAATTCCTCCTCCAGTCATGTTAGCTCAGGAATGTTAGCTCAGGAATTCTGGGAGTTGAAGTCCACAAGTGTTAAAGCTGTCAAGTTTGAAGACCCTTGGTATAAGGTCTACTACTTTACAAGGTTGGACTAAAAGATCTTCAAGATTTTTAATCCTTCCCAAGCTCTTTCTAACTTTGTGGAAATCAGCTCTGGCGAAGTCTAAGACACATTTGACTTTGTTCTGTTGTTTGTGTCTGCATTACATTGAAATCAGGGGTGGGTTTCTACCGGTTCTGTCCACCTCTGTAGAACCGGTAACTCTGAAGAGCAGCAGACTTAGAACCGGTTCTATGTCTGCTGATGTTTTTGCCCACCCACCCACCTGGGCTCTTACCTGACCTTTATTTCCTGATTTTTTCAACTTCAGCTGCCGTGCGAGGCACAGCTGCAGTTAAAAAAGCAGGAAAAAAGGGTTTTTTGAAAGGCTGCTTCTCTGCACGCAGCATGCTGATGACGATTTACAGGCGCGCATGGCAGCGTGCAGGGAAGCACATCGTAAATCACCGAACCTCGTAAATGACCGAACTGGTAGTTAACCCAATCGGATCCCATCCTTTATTGAATTCCAATATGACATGGTCATTCTCTCCCAAAGTTCTCACAATTTCAACCCCTTCTATCATTTCTTCTCTAGTAGTAAGAATTAGCTCCAGTATAGCTGACCCTCTAGTTCTCTTCTCTACTTTTTTGGGGAGACAAAATTGTTTTCTAGGCTTGTCAGGAATTTGTTTAATGTCTCACTTGCTGCAGAATTTGTCTCCCAGTTGATAAAAGGATAGTTAAAGGTCCCTATTACTACTATGGTCTCTTTTTTGCATACATTTGTTAACTGGTTACCAAAAAGTTCATCTATTCTGCTTGGTTTGGTGGCTTGTAGTATACACCTATGGCAGTGCCATTCTTTTTTCCTTTTTTATTAGCCTGTATGCATTCTAGGAGGTTTTCATCTTTATTTTGCATTTCTAAAGAGCAGTATCTATCTCTTACATATATTGCAACTCCAGCCCCTCTTTTATTAGGTCTGTTTCTTTTGAGCAATTTAAATCCCTCTAGCTGTATGTTCCAGTCATGACAGTGTTGGCAGCCTGAAGAGAGCCCTTTGCATCCCATTCTCGCAGTGATAACTTTAGATCTTTTACTATCAGCCAGTCTTTATTCCCTTTTGGGGGAAGGTTATTGAGAAAAAAGGTAGAGTGGCAATTACAGAAAAAGCTCTGGAAGAATTAGATTATCTGTTGCAGAATTGAGATCCAGGCATGACATGGAAACTATTGGTTGCTCTTATGGATGGCCTGTTATGGACTTAAATGCTGGAACATTGCCTTCCTTATCCTGCTGGGACTCATTTCCCTTCAGTATCACTGTGGTTTTCTTCGGAATCTTCTGTGAAACTCATTGATTGGAAGCATCATTTTATAGTGGTTCTGCTCCTTCCTGATGGGGCAATTCCAGCTGATGTGTTTGAGAGAAGAGAGATTAAGCCATCATATCTTCAGGTACTTTACTTTATGATGTCTGCTCTACTTATGATGCTCGATCCTCTCTCTTTCATTTGTTTAATATCCTACTGGGAGGATTAATCTGATGATTTGTATGATATCATCTGTAGACTGATGATCCCCAGTTATACAAAATATCCACCCCAGGCCAAATTTGAGATAGCGTGAAAAACTTAACCCAGGGTCTGAACTCTATAAAGTTTGGATGAGGAAGAAGCTCAAGCCAAACAAAATAATGTGGATAGCCAACTGATTCCAAAATGATTTCATTTTTTTTAGTTCTAAATACAGTTGAATTTCCCACAAAGGAACTGTTTTGTCATCTGGGGGTCTTTCTGAACTCACGGCTCCTGCTGAATCAGCAAGTGGAGATTGTAACCAAAAAGGCCTTTGTATAATTTTGTTTGGAGTTGAGTGTGAGTATCAGTATGACTTTTATGGGATAGGAAATGCTTGGATTATTTACTCACATCCTTGTCATCTTGCAGTTGGTCTATTTTAATCCCCTCTGCGTAAGACTGTCCTTGAAGATTGCTGAGAAACTAGACCTGGTGCAGACATGGCAGCCCAGAAACTAACAAGAGTGCTGTATTACTCCCACATAACTTTCCTTCTGTAAGAGCATCATTGGTTGTCTTTTTTGTTTGTTTCTGGTTGCAATTTAAGGTGGTGGTCATAATTATGAAATCCTACATAGCTTAGTACCTGTGAAACTGCTTGTTTCTGGAAGACTCTGACTGCCCAAGGTAGGACAACAGAGAGTATTTGTTAAGAGTCATCACCCTCCTTGCGGTATTTGGAGTGCAACAAATCGGGATTTGGAGTTTATTTTATTTTTATTTATGTATTTATTTTGATTTGTCAATCGCTTACAAGATAATAGGTATAAGTATACACACAGTTATGAATACATGAAATAGGTACATATAAGAAAAATAAAAGAAACAATAGGACAGGGATGGTAGGCACGTTGGTGCGCTTATGCACGCCCCCTACAGGCCTCTTAGGAAAAAAGGGTGAGGTCAATAGTAGACAGTCTAAGGTTAAAGTTTTTGGGGTTTGGGGAAGAAACTACAGAGTCGGGTAGAGTATTCCAGACATTGACCACTCTGTTGCTGAAGTCATATTTCCTGCAATCAAGTTTGGTGTGGTTAACCTTGAGTTTCTATCGATTGTGTGCTCTTGTGTTGTTATGGTTGAAGCTGAAGTATTCATTGACAGGTAGGACATTGCAACATATGATTTTATATACCATACTTAGATCAGACTGAAGGTGGCGTAATTCAAGGTTTTCTAGGTCTAGAATTTCAAGTCTGGTGGCATAAGGTATTCTGCAACAAGTAGAGGAGTGGAGAACTCTTCTTGTGAAATATTTCTGGACTTTCTCAACTGTGCTAATATCAGATACGTAATGTGGGTTCCAGACTGATGAGCTGTATTCGAGTATTGGTCTAGCAAATGTTTTGTATGCGCTAGTTAGTAGTGTGATATTACCAGAGAAAAAGCTATGTAGGATTAGGTTAACAACTCTTAATGCCTTTTGGGCTATGTAGTTACAGTGGGCTCTAGCATTTAGATCATTAGAGATGAGCATTCCAAGGTCCTTTACAGAGTTTGGATCATGAACAAGGTCTTGACTATTTAGCTTGTATTTTATTTTCTGATTTTTTTTGCCAATATGTAAGACAGAGCATTTATTTGTTGAGATTTGAAGTTGCCATTTGTTTGAGCATTCTGATACATAGTCAAGATCTTTTTGAAGAGTAGCAGTATTGTCTGTAGTATTGAACAGCTTTACATCATCAGCGAAGAGAACGCAGTTGCTCTTAACATGATCACAGAGGTCATTTATGTAGAGTATGAAGAGAGTTGGTCCTAGAACACTGCCTTGGGGGACACCATAATTGACAGGTACAGAATTTGATAGGACACTCCCAATTTTGACCATTTGTTGTCTGTTTGACAGGAATGCTTCTATCCAGTTATGCAGTTGTCCAGAGATACCATAAGATTTTAGTTTTAGGAATAGTTTGTTGTGTACCAATGAATCAAAGGCTTTACAGAAGTCTATGTAGATTGCGTCTATTGTTTTTCCCTGATCGAGTTGTATAGTCCATATGTTTTGCAGTGTAAGAATTGCAGATTACAGGATAGTTTTTTTCTGAAACCAAATTGTTTATTAGAGAGTAGGTTGTTTGTCTCTGAGTGGAGGAGCTGGTCCTGAAAGATTTTTCAAAGATTATGCTTAGAGGTTCTGCTATGGCAGTGGATAGCTTTTTTAAGAAGTAGGCACATATTCCGTCCGGTCCAATAGATAGAGATGGTTTTAGATTGTGTAGTGCTTTTTCAACATTATCTTCTGTAAAATCGATATGTATTAGATCATTGTAGTTTTCTGTGGTTCAGCTAGGAAATACTGGGCATGATCTGTTGCTGTTTACAAATACTGAGCCAAAGAATGTGTTAAAGATGTTGGCTTTAATGGTGTCGTCGTTGCAGTCTTTACCATTAGGTCCTATCAGGGGTGGGATGGACCTTTAGTCTTTTAGTTTGTTGTTTACAAAATTGTAAAAAGTGCAGGTGGAATTGGTGCGTAGAAGGTTTTCCTCTTGTTTAATGTGATAATTGGTGCATTCAGTCTTTATCTGGTGGCATAAATTTTTGTATCGGCTTTTGAAGTTGGCAATGTGACCAGATTTGTTTTTCCACCAGAATGATCTCTTTTTGGATTGAAGTTTCCTTATTGTTATGGGTAATCTGATTTTTTGTTTTGTTTTGGGAGTTGTTATTGGTACATATAGTTTGATGACTCTTTTGACTTCAAGTAAAAATATGTTGTAATGGTCTTCAGCAGTATTGCATCCAGTGAATAGAGATTGCCAATCAAGGGATGAGAGATCATTGTCTATAAGATCATAGTTGCCTTTTTTGAAGTTATAATTGGGGATTACATCAGTGATGATTTTTGTGTGGGCGTATGTTGAGACAAAAGTCAATCATATTGTGGTCACTGTTAGAAAAGGGTTCTTTAGTTTATATTCCGTAAATTAAATTCAAACTATTGCAGAAGATGAGATTGAGCCAGTTGTTAAGTCTAGTATTGTTGGTTACTAGTTGTTCCAGTCTCAGATTTGTAACAGCATTGTAGAAGGTTGCATGTATGGGTTCAGTTGTACATTCGTTTAGGGTCCAATTAATATGAGGTAGATTGAAGTCACTAAGAAAGATAAAAGCGTGTGGGTAGGATGTTGCCCATGTTAGTAGTAAATTTAGCTTGTTTACATGTTCGATGTCATAATCAGGTGCTCTGCAACATAGTAAGAAATGAAATGTGATATTTAAGGATAGTTTACAGATGATGGTCTCAGGAAGAGCAAGCTCCTGGGTAACTTGGATGTTTTTTAGATATAAGAACTTTTTATATAAGATAGCAACACCACCTCCTCTACGAATTTCACGATCTGATCGGTAAACATGATAGTCTCTTAGTGTGGTAATGGAGTCAGGGGGAGATGCGTTGAGCCATGTTTCACAGACAAATATGATGTTGAATTTAGCCATATTTAGTAAGAGGAGAAATTCAGATATTTTATTCACAAGGCTTCTTGCATTGAGTAGCTTGCATTTAAGGCCAGTTGTAGTTGGAATTGAGGTAGTTAAGGGCGTGCATGCCTAGTCTTGGGTGATGGTGGATTGGTTGAAGTAGGGTTGTGGTTGAAGGTTAAAGCTGAGTTGCGGGTTGTGTGACTTACTTTTGATACAATCAGCACGGTAGTCAATGTACAGATCCTTCTCTCCATTGTCTAGATGTTTTTTGAGTTCTGTGCGGAGTACACGGGAGTGGGCACGTTGCTGTATGGTTAGGTCAGGGCGAGAACGGAGGTTCTTATGGTTGGTGTTGCTTTTGGCAAGTGAATTTATAGTATAAATGAATTTACGTTTGCTTGATTCATTTTTGCAAATGACCCTGCAGAAGCGTGGGGCCACAGAGCCGTCTCTGTTTTTGAGCTCTTGGCCAATGCGGGAAATGTCAAGTATTTCATCAGGGGAGATGCTTGATAATCACTGATGATGTTTCGGACAGTTGTGATGTCATCATTATCATTGATGTCCTCTAGACCAAATAAGATGGCGTTTGGACGTTTCCATTCGCACTCAACAGCTTCTCTGATGAGGGATATCATTATTTGTCTGATTTATGTTTTTTTTTGTGGATTGGGTTGTGGTTGTTGGGTAGAGACGTGGTTTGTAGCTATTGGATGTTCAGGTTTTTGCGTTGTGTCTTTTTTTTCAAGGTTGGATAATCTTTCTTTTAAAGTGTCCAGGGATGCTACTATGGTGTCAAGGGATGTTATTTGTGTTTCTGTGGTATCAACTCTTTCAAACAGATCCAGTTTGGGTCTGCATGATTTGCAGAGATATGGAAACTCATTGGATGATTCTAAGTATTGAATCATTTGCTCAGGTAATCCCAAGCAGTGATGATGAGCGTATTTGTTACATAGAGAACATTTGATGGAATTTTCATTATCCTTTAGAGTTTTATAGCATTTAAGGCATGTGCAGGAGTCTTGTGGTTTATTGGTGGGGATTACTTAGTTTCTTGGTTTAGTGTGTGGGGTATCCTTCCTGTGAAATCATTAGATGCAAATATTGCAACCTCACTATTTATATCAAGAAAGCTGTTAAAGAAAGCTTTTATGCAGATATTTAGGGTTAAAGATGTGATAATTAGCTATCTCAGATGTGTGTAGTGTTATTTATTATGATTTTATACTAATTTGAGTTGCTCAACTGAAATAGAAGTACTCTTAACAAATACAAACACAAATACAAACAAAAATAATCCTGAGTCAGGTATAAGATCAAGGACATATCTTAGTGTATGTAAGCTAATATGCCCTAGCATTACATTGCAGGGCTTTGAGAAATATTACACTTTTCTTAAATATTTGTCATTGTATCAAGAAGAGCTGTAAAACCCTGACACTTGGCTTTTTAAATCTGAACTAGAGTTAAAAAGTGTATTAGGGTGAGTTTGAAAAGAACAAGCCAACATTGAGGATATGGAATCTAAGACCATTTTAATCCATAGTGTTACTTCTGACAAAAATAAAATCTCATCTGGAACCTTCTTTCCACTGAGTCTTTAAGAATCATGCATCTGGCTCTCCTATCACCTTAATGTCCTCCTTCATTTAAATTATAACCCCATTTATTGCTAGAATTTGGGTCTTAATTTTTTACAATAGTATTGGGCAGACTTTCCTGGCCATGGCAATAACATGGACTTTCCAGAAATGCAACCTGATATTTAGGGATAGCAGTTCATAGACACAATGCATCTAATTTAGTTCCTTTATTGCAGTCAAATAAGAACTACAAGCTGTGTCTTCTGCAGAAGAGGAAGTCCAGCCTCACTTGCAGCGTTTCAATCCTAGGCCTCTTTTTCCTGCCTTTGGAGTCAGTGTAGTCTTAGCTGTTGTCCCAGTTTGCATGTTGCGGTCCCTGGTTCCACATTTATACAGTACTTCTGCCTGGCCTAAGCATCAGCCATTCCTGACTTATGTTGGAAGAAAAATCCACTCTGGTTTCGAGCCGGGAGAAAGGCACTGGAAATAAAATGGAGGCTAATTGGCTGCAAGGAAAGAAGGTTTGTTTGGATTCCAGAAATTTCATTGACATAAGCATATTTCTGGGATGGCTGACCCCTTGGCTTAGGAATGAATGGATTTTTATAGGGCTCCGAGATGCTCTAGCTCCAGGGGATTGTGCAATGCAGTGAGATTCGTGCCTTTTGCTATTCTAATGGTGGTAGGTTAATCCTATTATGTCCTAGAGGTCATAGAGTTTGTTAGAGTTTGCAGCAGAAATTCAAATCCAGAAAAACACACATATTGATTCAGCAGGATCATTAACTTTTTTATAAACATATTAACATGAGTAAAGTTTACAATACCATTTGTAGATTCTTTCAACGTAACATAAGCAAAAACACAAGCAGCAGCAGTAGCAGCAGCTCAGAGCAGATAATCCGTTTCAGCAAGCAAGCAAGATAGTTTCATTTTCAATTCTCAGCAAAGCACACAGAGCCAAATCACACCCAGGCTGTCAGCTCCCATTGGCTAGTCTGTTGCCATGCTTACTTTATTAACTATGTCTCTGCCAGTTAATGAATATACTCTGACACTGTTCTTAGAATTGTGGCTAAGGCACTTTGTTTATGAATAGATAGATGGGCCAGTCTTTCTTAATAGGTATAAAATATCCATCTCTAAAGATTTCATGAATCTGCAACTTGTTCTCCACCCCAAGAAGGTGTGAGCCTTTCTGCAGAGCCACGCGGCTGAAGTGCCCCTAGTATTTTCTCTGCACTGCCCACCACCAGCTGCCTTTTGCAATTCCATGTCCTTTGCAAGCGCTCAGTACCGGCCACGGTCCTCTTAGTGTTGGCTCAGGAAGGAGGAGAATGGGGAGGAGCAGCTGCTGCCCCCACTGGATGCAGGAAGGGAAGAGCTCCAGCTTTCCTGCTCAGGGTGGCAAGCTACCCACCTAAGTATGCAGTGGTGGCAAGAGGAGGAGTCGCCATCATCGCTGCCGCCACTGTGATCCTGGCCGAGGAGGGTATACTGCTTGTACATATGAGCACACACACGCATGAGAGAGAGATGAGAGAGAAAGAGAGAAATTAGAAAATGATGGATGGAGAGAATGAGAGAGAGGAAAGAGAGAAACAAATGAGGGAGAGGGAGAGAGAAATGAAAGAGAGCTGGAGGGAGAGACTCAGAGAGGGACAAGAGAAGGAAACAAACGAGAGAGAGAGAAGGGGGAGAGAAAGGAAGGAAGAGGGAGAGGAAAAAGAAAAAAAATCAAATGAGAGGGACAGAAAGAGAGAGGAATGAGAGAGAGAGATAAAAGGGGAGAAAAAGAGAGAGAAATGAGAAAATGATGGAGAGAATGAGAGAGAGGAAAAAGAGAGAAAAAAATGAGAGAGGGAGAGAGAAATGAGAGCTGGAGGGAGAGAATGACAGAGAGGGAAAAGAGAGGGAAACAAATGAGAGAGAGAAGGGGAGAGAAAGGAAGGAAGAAAGCAAAGAAAGAAAAAAAGATAGGGAGAGGAAAAAGAGAGAAAAACAGAAATGAAAGGGAGAGAGGGAGGAGACAGAGAGACCCATTTTCCCACAGAAAACACAGGAGCCACAAAACCTGAGTAGGTGTGTCTGGGGGGAGGTGTCATATGACTGAGTGGGGGTGACATTGAGTTGGCCATGCCCAATGTTTTCTTTTTTTTGTGGGAAACAGGTCCAAATGGCTCTTTGAGTGTTTAAGGTTGCAGACCCTTGGGCTAAGGGTTCCTTCTAAAGTGACTCAGCTATTGCCACGTCAAATAGAGACATGGATATGAATGTCCACTCCCTTATCTTTTCCCTTTGTCCTCAAGGTTCTTTGGGAAGATTATAATTCTCAAGTGAAAAGAATACAAAATAAAATGTTTTCTGGGAAGAATTTATGCTCCTTTTACCACTGAATACGTGGAGAAAATAGATTTAAGCCTAGGAAGGAAGTCTGTCAGACCTATGACGAAACCAATGACAAGCTAGATATTTTGCCAAGAAAACTGCAGTTTGCCAGAAGGCACAAATTGGAAGCAATTCTGTTTTTCTTTTTAAAGAAATAAGAGAGATGGCAAAAATGCATCTGAAAATAAGATCATTTATAATTTTGGATAATGTATTATATTGTCAAACTCAAAAGAGATAAAAATATATGTGCTATTGCTGTTAGTACAATCTTGCCAGCTTCTATCAACTTAGAGTTCACCATGAAAAGATTACAGAGAAACATTTCCCCACAATTAATAACTTTATTTTGGATTTGCTATCTTATTTCATGAGAAAGAAAGAAAAAGAGAGAAGGAAAGGAAGGAAAGGAAGGAGAGGAAAGAAAGAAAAGAAAGTAAGAAGGAAAGAGGGGAGGAAGGAAGGAAAGAAGAGGGAGAGGAAAAAAAAGAGAAAACCAGAAATGGGAGGGAGGGTGGGAGGGAGAGAGGAGGAAAACACCACAAGCCATGAAACCCAGGTAGGTGGGGTTGGGGGATTCATGTGCAGTGGTGGTATTCTACCTGTTCAGCCCGGTTCAGCTGAATTGGTAGCTCCGATGATCATCTGTGAGCGAACCGGTTCGCTCCGACAATCAACTGCTGGGACTCCCATCTGCCCCGGCTCTATACGGACCTTTACTTCCTGCTTTTCAACCTTAGCTGCTTCACATGGCACAGCCGATTGCCGCGGGTCAGCTGTTTTACACACAGGGCTTGCAGCAGAAGGTGAGTTGCAAATGCTGTGCATGCGCAAAGCGCATGTTCACGCCAAACTGGTAGGAAAACTTTTTGAAACCCACCACTGGTCATGTGACTAGTGGGAGTGATGTTGAGTTGGCCACGCCTACCCAGATTTTGTGGTTCCTACTGTTTTCTTTTCTGTGGGAAACGGGTCCAAAGGACTCTTTGAGTGTTTAAGTTTGCAGACCCCTGTCCTAGACCCAGGAGAATCTAGAACGACCCCTGCTCTCCTTAGCAGTGGTAAGGACACTTCCTTGGACAGGGCTTTGATGAGTGGTTTTCCAGCTGGTTGCCCAGGTTTGACTCTCTCCCTCACTTTTCCGTTCCATTTTCACACCGGCTCCCCTTCTCCCTGCAGAAGATCCTGTGCTCTGGCCAAACCCCCTTGCTTTCCATCATTGTTATAATGATGGGATTCAAATATTTGTACCACCAGTTCTGTGGGTGTGGCTTGGTGGGTGTGCTTTGCACACGTGCATGCACTTTGCGTGCACATGCGTGCCAAATGTGCACTTTGTGCAGGCGCAGAGACATTTGCGCAGGTGCAGAGGTGTTCTAAGCCTGCACGATCCCAGTTGCTTCAGCAGCTGCCTCACTTCTTCTGTGCCGCACAAAACAGCTATGCCTCAAATTCAGAGGATAAAAGTGAGGCAGGTGGGTGGGCCCAATGGCAGAGCGGTGGAGAGAAGTGGTTCAGTCTCCGCTGCTCATTGCTGTTACCGGCTCGGCAGAATCGGGCCGAACAGGTAGAATACCACCACTGGCCTGCTAGTTAAACAGATCCGTTTGCAGCTAGGAAAGTCACAGAGGGAGTAGGATCCAGCTGTGATTGGGAGGAGGGTCCTCTCACTCTCACACACAGGCATACACACGTTTCCTTCTCTCTCTCTTGGGCTTTAAAGTTAAAATTTAGAGGTAGTCACCTTCTCAAGGTGCTCAAGATTCAAAAACTCCCTTTACTACCCTTGCTCCAAATGTCCAAGTCCGGGGAGCCCACCCATAGACACAAGGACCCTGCTGCCGACAAGATGAATGCTTACCCGGGCCAAGGTTAGCTTGGAATCCCATCTGATGTTCCAAGCTGAAAGAAAGGCACTGGAAATAAAATGGAGGCTGACTGGCTGCAAGGAAAGAAGGTTTATTTGGATTCCAGAAACTTCGTTGACATAAGCATATTTCTGGAATGGCTGACCCCTTGGCTTAAGAATGAATGGATTTTTATAAGGCTCTAGGTCAGGGTGTCCAACCTTGGCAACTTTAAGACTTGTGGACTTCAACTCCCAGAGTTCCTCAGCCAGCTTTGCTGGCTGAGGAACTCTGGGAGTTGAAGTCCACAAGTCTTAAAGTTGCCAAGGTTGGACACCCCTGCTCTAGGTCGTTGTGCACTGTAGTGAGCATTTTGCCTTTTGCTATTCTAATGGTGGTGGGTTAATCCTATTATGTCCTAGAGGTCATGTCCTGTTCTTAGAATTTGGGTGGGTGGTGTAAATTCTTAATCCCATCAACTTTAGCCTGGGGGAGCTGTGGCTGAAGGCACTTACTTGGTGAATAGATCGGCTAAGTCTTTTTTAATAGGTACAAAATACCCACCTAAAGACTTCCTGCATCTGCTGGAGGCTATTTTACTATGCAGGAAGACTGGGGCTGTTTCTGCCTTTAAGAACATGTTTCTCCATTTCTCCTTTGGGGAAATATAATATTCTGCCTCTTTTAATATTCCCCAAAATATTTCATTGGGGGGTGGGGGGTGTTTCCTACATTTGCCAACTTCAACCCATTGCCAATTATCAGTTGACCTCATTGAAAATAAATTACTTCTTACTCTCAATAGAAGAGAATATTTGTAGCTCAGGGCTGAACTGGGGGGGTCTTCTACCCTCTCTGAATTTGGTGTTTTATTGCAAACATTTCATTACCCAGTTAGAAATATCATCAGTGCTAGTAGGGAGTGGGGCTTACTCTCATTTTATATGCTCCTGACTTGCCCTGCCAGTGTTGGTGGAAGTGGTTTTGGTGACTCCTTGATTGGGCTGTTGTTCAGTATTAGCTTCTTTGTCAGTTCCTTGATTGTGGTATTGTTTGCTTCTTGATTGTGGTCTAATGTTAATCTTGGTGCTAATCTCTACTCATCTGGGTGTTGATTGCTGATGAGGAGGTATTTTGATCTTTTTGTTTTATTTTTTACCCCAATCAAGGAACCATCAAAACCACTCCCACCAACACTGACAGAGCAAGCCACTACAATATAAAATAAAAGCAAAAATGTCTGCAAAGAAAAGGCCAAGGTTAGAGAGCATCAAGGACTCCATACTTCTTCGTCTCCTTGTGTATTTTAGCAAATGGGAGCTTTGGCAGAGATTGATACTGAATGGAAAATTTCAAGGGTGGCTCTAGAAGAGGCCTTATTGCCCTTTTTAAAAAATTCTAACCATCTTTGAAATTGAATTTCAGGTTAATTTTGTGACATGATATTACTAGGATCAGTGGTACAACAGAAACAAAATTTATCTTGGTTCACAAACAGGAACAGGAACGCTCCTGCTGTGGTCCCATGGAGCTAATAATTGTGAAGTGTTGTGTATATAGTTACCATAAATTAGGGAGTGTTGTGGTCTGTCAGCAGCCTGCAGAGATGTCAGCAGAGTTGGATAGTGGGGAGGAACGTGGGCCAGTCCAGGAGTCTGGGGAGGAATCAGATGAGGGTTTTGCGTCTGATACAGAGATGGGGCCAGGGCCATGTGGGAGTTATATGCTGATTCCAGAGCCTCCAGAATCTGACAGCAACGAGGCAGAGGAACAAGGGGAGCCTGTTCCCAGTGTGTGCATGTGCAGAGCTGCCAGAAGGCAAGAACAATTAAGACAAAAGGAGCAACTTGGGGGTAAGGTTTGGAGGTGATTGGCCCTCCCATGAGACATAGAGGACCAAAGGGACAGGAACCTTTGCAGGAAGCAACTTTGTTCGTACTGGTCGGTTTGAAACCTGAGGCTCTGTGTTCAATTTGTGGTCCATTTGGCCTCATATAACTAATTGGAAATTTAGTCGTTGGCAGCATTTCAAGAAAGATAAAGGTACATGTTTATCAGACTTATCCTGAAGGACTTTGGCAGACTTCCATGGGACTATTTACAAACTTTTTGAGACTCATTACGGGCTGTGAATGACTAAAATCCACAGCAATTGAAATAAAGAAAAAAGGGTTTGGGGACTAACGTGTGTTTGTTAGTATCACGATAAGCCTTGGTCAGAACAGGGAGAAGGAGATGTCAGTAGATTGCATGCAGGCCTTGATTCTTAAAAAAACACTGATCTAGAAATATAGCAGGGATGGACATGTCGGCAGCATCAGAGGTGCTTTTCAACCGGTTCACACCTACTTGGGCGAACCAGTAGCGGTTATTTGGCATGGGTCGCCGAACCGGTGGCAATCCCTGGCTGGCCACGCCCCCCAACCTGGTCGCCCGGTCGCTCATTTGTGATCGCTCTCCTAGCTTACCGTTTCCCACGTCGCTCTCCTAGCTAGGTCGCTCTCCTAGCTTTCCGTTTCCCACGTCCTCTTTCTCCCCGGGAAAAAGGAAGAAAGGCACGGATGCTGCAAATATCACTTCCCACGTGTGAGTTAAAGTGCTGGAGTGAGAAGGAGTACGGTCTGACAGAGGGGTGGGGGTGCATCGAGCCTTGGAACACTTTTGCAACGTAAAAGAAATGCATTTTGGAAGCAGGTCTTTAAAAAACTTCTCCAAGGATTCCCCATGGACGCTGCTTTCCCCGTGTGAGTTAAAGTGCTTCTGACAGTGAGTGTGGTCTGACAGAGGGGGTGGGGGAATTCACTCAAGCCTTGGAGAAATTTAAAGGAGCTGCTTCCAAAATGCTTGTCTGTTAAGTGTGCTCTCTCTCTTTGTGTGTATGTGTGTGTGTGTGTATGAGAAAGAAAGGAAGGAAGGAAGGAAGGAAGGAAGGAAGGAAGGAAGGAAGGAAGGAAGGAAGGAAGGAAGGAAGGAAGGAAGGAAGGAAGGAAGGAAGAAAGAAAGAAAGAAAGAGGAAGGTAGAGAAAGAAAGAAAAAAATAGGAAGAGAGAGAGAGATAAAACTCTGTGCTATTATTTTTAATTGTTCCATTATTTATCATGTGTTAATATTTTACACTGTCCCTACACCTAGAGTGATTTTTCTGCCTTTCTTTTGCCCAGGGCTACCACATATTTTTCAGGGTTTACATGCATTCAATGTCAATAGTCCAGAGCATAAAATACACATGTGTTTAACAAAAGGGACCTTTGAGGTCTTCTAGTCCAACCCCCAGCTCAGGCAAGAAAACTGAGGATGCCAAACTCTGAGTAGAAATCCTGGGAAAGGTGTCAGAATGATACTTAGAAGGGACCTTGGGGTGAACCCTATATCATTTCAGACAAATGGCTGTCCAGTCTTTTCTTAAAAACTTCCAGTGATTGAGCACCCAGAACTTCTGGGGACAGGCAGTTCCACTGGTTAATTGTTCTCGCTGTCAGGAAGTTTCTCCTTAGTTTTAGGTTGCTTCTCTCTGTTCAGTTTCCATCCATTGCTTCTTGTTTACATTCTGCTTCTTTGGAAAATACATTGTCCCCCTTTCTTTGTGGCAGCCCCTTAAAAGCCTGTTGCCTATTACACTCTTGAGTAAAGCATGTGAGCCAGTTCCTCCTTTCAGTGGTCCATGGAAATACATCTATAGTATGCAGATAATAAAGTCAAAAAAGGTGAACAACATTTTTACAGAATTATAGATAAGTTGAGGCTGGTGTGACAAGGAATGGCTGGGAGGGGAGGGGTCAGGTGAGGCACCCCTTAATGTGAGTGACATTGAGTTGGCCACACCCATCCAGTCACATGACCACCAAGCCATGCCCACCCAGTCACATGACCACCAAGCACACCCACCCAGTCACATGACCACAAGCCACGCCCACCAAATAAGCCACGCCCCACAGAACCGGTAGTAAAAAAAATTGAATTCCACCACTGGGCAGCATCCAGGAAAGTCTTGCTGGGATAAACAGGGTACCTCTATGAAGTACAACCAGGAAGACTTTGTGTAAAAGATTTAATGAACAGAAATTTGAAATCCGTACTTAGTTCAATGTTGGGTTAAGGCTCCAGACCAGCAACTGAGAGACTGTGAGCTCTAGTCCCACCTTAGGCACAAAGTCAGCTGGGTGGCTTTAGGCCAGTCCTTCCCTTTCAGCTTTGGGAAGGAGGCATGGTCAAACCTCTTGAAAAAAATCTGCTAAGAAAACTGTGGGGACTTGTCCTGGCAATTGCCAGAGTCAGCGTTGACTAGGACATACAAAAAAAAATTGAGTGAGAGACTCACATACATTAAAAAGTTTCCAATAATCTCAGAAGGTTGCAGCAAGCATAGTGTGTTATTAACCCATTATAATTGTTAATTGATGAGATACTTGTAATCTGTCCCACATGTAACCAGTATTTGCATAAGCAGCCTGTCTTTCCCTGCCTTCTCCTCCCTTTCTTCAGCCCCCCAATTTAAATCCAGATCAGTTTAGCCATTCTGTGTATCTGATGAGGTGGCTGCAGTTCACAAATGCCTTTTTAATAAAGCTTGTTTATCAGAAAAGATGCAAGCAATTTCTTCTAGGAAGCTATTGAAAATGCTTAGATGGGAAGTTTTGAGATTCAAGTGTTCTTTTGAAACTTCAACATCCAGAGCAATTATATTTTTGAAGCAAAGAAAAGATTTTACACTATATACTTCTAAAACTCTCCAGTCTGTTTGTAACCTTTAATTGTGTGAAATTGAAAGGCATAGGGCAGCATTTATTAAACCAAGGTAACTTAAATGGTTTAGTGTACAGAATGCCATCACCCATGACTCACACGGGAATAAAATGTGGGAAGTTGTAGGTGCTTCAGTGTTTCCATGTTACTGCTGCTACATCACTGCTGTTGCAATGCTGCCACAGTCAGCTGTGATCATACAATCCTCACTTCCAACAAACTTTGACAATTTCTCAGTAGTCAATGGGGAAACCAGCAGGAAATCAGAAGTTGCTCCCCATTGCACTATTCCTTTGCCCACTGGTACTCATTTTTCCTCTCTGTTTAATTAAGGAACAATCTCTGAAAGGATGACCTAATAGGTACAGATTGTCTAGTAAGGTGGAAATGGATTCAGGGCAATTTCTACTTTCAGAAGTTAGAGCAAGACAACTAAGACAACTTTCACTATACTAGCTAGGCACAAGGGAAGTCGCAGGAGAGTAGTACCATTGAAACACAGAAACTTTGGCACCAATCAGAGGTGGCATTCAGCAAGTTCTGACCAGTTCTGGAGAACCGGTGGCAGAAATTTCGAGTCGTCTGGAGAACCGCAAATCCCACCTCTGACTGGAGATTTTACAGTATCCTTCCCCTGCCATGCCCACCAAGCCACGCCCACAGAACCGGTAGTAAAAAAAAATGAATACCACCACTGGCACCAATTAATGATGCTGAATAATTCTAAGACTATTCTTGTTTGTGCATCTCAAGCTCACGCGAAAGGGAGGAAAAAGGCAATTAGAAAGGTATGTTTTTGTTCCTTTTCTATCAGTAACTTCTACCACAAACTAATTCAGTCTAAAATAAATGCTGTTAAAAAAATTAAAACCCTTGTATTAAACTATAGCAACAGCGAGAGATTTGTAATTTCAGACTTGCAAGATTCCATTAATATAGCCATACAATAAACTAGGATTAGCTCATCTGGTCATGTTTCCTGTCTGGTCTACTTGGGAGGCTGACAACCTACTGTGGGATAGTTTCTTTTCATCTACCCTATATTTACTTCAATATCGCAGAATGGACAACTGTCTGCTTTGCTCTCCATTCTTGGAGATAAATGCCCTATTTTTAACTAATATTCCTTTACTATAGACACTAATCATCTAAACAGAATTAATAGACCTCCTTTAGAGTCACCTGCTGTGCTGGAATTGTAGACCTCAATTCAACTTCTGGATTTTCTGGAGCTCTAGAAGATTTTTCAGTGACATTCCTAAAAGAGTGTCTGAAATTTCAAGGGGTATGGATGGGATGAGAGTTTTCTAGCTCTTTGTTTTGTTTGAGAAATTGAGGGCAGGAAAACAGATTATTACCATTTCCTTCCTTAATTCTCAGAGTCCTCTTCCCAGACGGCTCAACAAGAACTGCCATCAATTAACTATTTTGCTGCTAATTTTCAGTGGCACACTCTTGTGTGCTCTGGCTGTTATGTGAGTTGCCCACAACACCTAGTGAAACACCTGGAAATCACAGACAAGGCAACTGAGTTCAAGGCCCCGCCCCAGTGCAGCTTCCCACTTAATGTCAGACTAGCCTCTGTGTGAACGTATCCGCTGAAGGGGAAACTGGTATTTTGGTCATCATCAAATACGGACCAGGAATTCTTTTTTTAAATGATTTTTTAGATTTTTATTTTTAAATATACATCAATATCAATATCATGAACAGTGTGGCTCCTGGATATAATTCATTTTGATACAAACATCAATAATGATAATCATAATAGTTGTTATATTAATCAAACTTATATAATCCTAGTATTCATCTACATGGTTTTTTAAAAAGTAGTTATTCAATATTTCAATATTCTATTTTAATGCCAATGATTTTATAAGCATACATGGCAATACCATCTTTCACCCTCTAATCTTTTCCATCAAATTATAACTTATATTATTTAAAAAATTATATCTGCTAATATTCTCTCTATTTCTTAATTCTACCTCTATTCTAACTTCTAATCAGGTCACCATTGCTAATCCTAATATTAATACACATGTTTATATAAGGCATAGCCCTTCATTATTTGGTTGTTCAAAGTCACAATACACCATTCAAGTATCAGTCTTCCTATTATTTAAACATACCTTATAATACTCTTTTTAGGCCATCATTATGTTAGAAAAATTAGCTATCCAAGCCTCTATCTCCCTTTCAAAGATATCTTCCAGGTTATCCTATTCCATTTTTAAATCTCTTAAAGTGCTTTTCTCTTGGTTTATTTCATCAGTCATTATTATCTTTATCATCTTCTCCTTCCCATCTTTTTGCTTTGTTTGCTGGTTTGTCCGTTCTGTCTTTTCTTCCGTTCTTTCTACTGTCTCCTCTCTTTCCTGGACTCTTTGATCTTCATTCATCATCAGTTGTAGCATATTTTCTACTTTCTCATGTATGCCTTGCATTAGGTACTTTATTTCTCTGTGATTCTTTTCCATAGTATCCCTAATGCTGCGAAACATCAACACCATTTCTCTTGAAATCTTACTCCTTTCTCCCTGATGGAGCATCTTGTCTTAATTTAATAAGTCCCGCTCTTACTCAAGGCCAAAAACCATATATTCCAGTCCAATGTTACTCCTCAGAAAGTTCAATAATCATAGTCCTTTATATCTCAGGATTATTAATCAATTCCATTTAAGTAGTCCAGGAAGCTTCTGCAAGTCAAAAATCACTTTGCTTTATTTAAAAGTCTTCCTTATTCTCATAATAGTCTCCAGTAATCATAAAGTAACTAGTTATAGAACAGTAAGTATCATCACAATCCTCCAGATGAATGTTGTTTATTTCTCTCATGAAAAGGTTTTTCTAAACTTGTAGGGGGTCTGGTATATTTCATTCACCAGTAGATGGCACACTCAGCTTAGGTTTCAGCATTGTTTCAAGTCTTATAGATTTAATTAATCCAAATTTAATTCAATTAATTAATCCAAATTTAATTCAATTTATGGAAGCAAAGTCAACTATTAAAGTAGATTCAAGTAGATAGTCCAGGATTTCATAATGCCTTTCCAGAACAACGCCTGGCCAATTTAAAAGTCCAATTTTCTATGTTATAAAAGGTTTTTAGCTTTTCTCCCCTTAGTTCCTTTCTTTCGGGTCTAGGATTTTTCTCTCTATGGAAGTTTGCTGCTTTAAAAAATAGTTCTAACAATCTCTTTTCCTGGATTTTCCTCTTTCTCTTTTTCTTTAAAATTAGGGTCTAAATAAAAAGGAATCTTCTCACCCAGCTCCAATCACTGTTCATCTACACCACTCCTGCACATTTCTTTATTGCCTCGGCTGTCCCAGCTTCATGGCTGCCTCTTCTCGTCAAAGGAGGGGGAAGAAGCCCTAAGTCCAGCAGGAGATTTGCTGCTCTCCCCGAACTGCAGGGCACCCCTCTTTTCTTCACCACCCCTACAGGGTGGTTTAGCTCTTTTCGGAGCCCACCAACAGGGAGAACTCAGTGTGGGAGCGCAGAGACCTGCTCCTCACATCCAATATTGCCGCAACGTCAGCCAGAAGTCCAGACCAGGAATTCTGATTGATCTGCCTAAGAAAACCAAACAATGTCAAACTCAAAAGTGTCTTATCTTTCTAAATGGAGAAAAAGCAGGAAATGGCATCATAAATGGGAATATCATTGATAATATGAAAGAAGAATGAGAAAAGTGACTACATAAAATGGGGATAGACCAGGGGTGGGCTCTTTGGGGTTCACAGGGGTTCAGGACAGCTCCTAGCTAAGATTCTGTGCAGTTCGGAGAACCCCCAAATCCCACTCCTGGCTGGCCCTGCCCACCCCACCCTGCCCAGAAGTCCCCACTCAGCCCATTTTGGATGCAGGTAAGTACAGGGCACATGTGGAAACTTGAGGAAGGCAAAAAACAGGCCTCCCAGAAGTTTGGGGAGGCCGGAAATGGGTCCATTTCTGGCTTCCGGAGAGTCTCCGGAGCCCAGGAAGGCCATTTTTCTCTCCTGGAGGCTCGAGGAAAGCCTCCGGAGCCCGGGGAGGGCAAAAATGCCCCCCCCCCCACTGACTAGGCCATACTCACCATGGCCACGCCCACCCAGCAACCGAGCAGAGAACCCTTTGCTAAAACTTTTGAAGTCCACCCCTGGGATAGACTTCAGTTCTCCTGGTTTTATGTTCTTCCAGCAAGCACACCAAGCATCTCTTATCCTTGCAATTCACCTGTGCTGCTGTTCCACTCCTCCTTTTTAGAGAAATATTAAATATAGAGCAAATCTTTCCAGAAGGCTATTCTTGAGCCATTCAGATTCTCAGGTTCTCTTCAGAATAAACAAAGCAACCTTAGCAAAGTCTTAGCTCCGGAAGTTGCGTTTTGCTGCCATGGCTGACCAAGAAGAAGTTACAGAAGAAGACAGAGATCTCTCCAAAGGCTGCATCCCAAGAGTCTCCTGTAGAGATATTACAGGAGTTTCCAAAGACATTATACCTTTTAAGATAGGTGGCTGTCCATCTTAAAAACCTCCAGTAATGAAGCTGCTATAACTTCTGAAGGCAAGCTGTTCAACTGGTTAATTGTCCTCACAGTCAGCAAGTTTCTCCTTGATTCCAAGTTGCTTCTCTCCTTGATTAGTTTCCATTCATTGCTTCTTGCCTTGCCTTCTGGTGCGTTGGAAAATAAATTGACCCCACCTCTTCAGACAGGTGTTTTAATCCATTATTTTCTAAGAGATCAAGCAACTTCTTTGCTGATATTCTGCTTCCAATATGTTTCAGTTGTTCAAAATTATTCTGACCTTTCTGTATTTACTAACACATTTCTACTTTATCTGTTTTATTTTCAGTGCATAAACCTCCTTGATTCTGTGCCTAAATAAGCTTTTGTCACCTTCAAGAGTACTGAAGAGATTAATTTGCATTCCAAGTTCCCCTTTAACTAATTCCTCCTCATGCTACATAATTCTGAAGTTCAGCAGGCTGTAGCTGAATCTAGTCTTAGCTGTTTCCACACTTTGCAGCTAGTCTTGCCTGCTCTACGTCTTGTCATTGGTCAAAGTGGCTGAGTGGTGGGACCAGAATTTCTCTCCTTTGCTAAATTTTGCCATGTACTGAGCTAGATCTCTTTGTTGCTGTCTGTTAAAAGGGTACTAAGTCTTCTGTTCTCATTTCCCCATCTCAACATAGCAGAAAAAGTGGGCTATAGTTTAATACAAGGGTTTTAATTTTTTTAACAGCATTTATTTTAGACTGAATTAGTTTGTGGTAGAAGTTACTGATAGAAAAGGAACAAAAACATACCTTTCTAATTGCCTTTTTCCTCCCTTTCGCGTGAGCTTGAGATGCACAAACAAGAATAGTCTTAGAATTATTCAGCATCATTAATTGGTGCCAGTGGTGGTATTCATTTTTTTTTACTACCGGTTCTGTGGGCGTGGCTTGGTGGGCATGGCAGGGGAGTCAGAGGTGGGATTTGCGGTTCTCCAGACGACTCGAAATTTCTGCCACCGGTTCTCCAGAACTGGTCAGAACTTGCTGAATGCCACCTCTGATTGGTGCCAAAGTTTCTGTGTTTCAATGGTACTACTCTCCTGCGACTTCCCTTGTGCCTAGCTAGTATAGTGAAAGTTGTCTTAGTTGTCTTGCTCTAACTTCTGAAAGTAGAAATTGCCCTGAATCCATTTCCACCTTACTAGACAATCTGTACCTATTAGGTCATCCTTTCAGAGATTGTTCCTTAATTAAACAGAGAGGAAAAATGAGTACCAGTGGGCAAAGGAATAGTGCAATGGGGAGCAACTTCTGATTTCCTGCTGGTTTCCCCATTGACTACTGAGAAATTGTCAAAGTTTGTTGGAAGTGAGGATTGTATGATCACAGCTGACTGTGGCAGCATTGCAACAGCAGTGATGTAGCAGCAGTAACATGGAAACACTGAAGCACCTACAAATTCCCACATTTTATTCCCGTGTGAGTCATGGGTGATGGCATTCTGTACACTAAACCATTTAAGTTACCTTGGTTTAATAAATGCTGCCCTATGCCTTTCAATTTCACACAATTAAAGGTTACAAACAGACTGGAGAGTTTTAGAAGTATATAGTATAAAATCTTTTCTTTGCTTCAAAAATATAATTGCTCTGGATGTTGAAGTTTCAAAAGAACACTTGAATCTCAAAACTTTCCATCTAAGCATTTTCAATAGCTTCCTAGAAGAAATTGCTTGCACCTTTTCTGATAAACAAGCTTTATTAAAAAGGCATTTGTGAACTGCAGCCACCTCATCAGATACACAGAATGGCTAAACTGATCTGGATTTAAATTGGGAGGCTGAAGAAAGGGAGGAGAAGACAGGGAAAGACAGGCTGCTTATGCAAATACTGGTTACATGTGGGACAGATTACAAGTATCTCATCAATTAACAATTATAATGGGTTAATAACACACTATGCTTGCTGCAACCTTCTGAGATTACTGGAAACCTTTTAATGTATGTGAGTCTCTCACTCAATTTTTTTTTGTATGTCCTAGTCAACGCTGACTCTGGCAATTGCCAGGACAAGTCCCCACAGTTTTCTTAGCAGATTTTTTTCAAGAGGTTTGACCCATGCCTCCTTCCCAGAGCTGAAAGGGAAGGACTGGCCTAAAGCCACCCAGCTGACTTTGTGCCTAAGGTGGGACTAGAGCTCACAGTCTCTCAGTTGCTGGTCCGGAGCCTTAACCCAACATTGAACTAAGTACGGATTTCAAATTTCTGTTCATTAAATCTTTTACACAAAGTCTTCCTGGTTGTCCTTCATAGAGGTACCCTGTTTATCCCAGCAAGACTTTCCTGGATGCTGCCCAGTGGTGGAATTCAATTTTTTTTACTACCGGTTCTGTGGGGCGTGGCTTATTTGGTGGGCGTGGCTTGTGGTCATGTGACTGGGTGGGTGTGTTTAGTGGTCATGTGACTGGGTAGGTGTGCTTGGTGGTCATGTGACTGGGTGGGCATGGCTTGGTGGTCATGTGACTGGATGGGTGTGGCCAACTCAATGTCACTCACATTAAGGGGTGCCTCACCTGACCCCTCCCCTCCCAGCCATTCCTTGTCACACCAGCCTCAACTTATCTATAATTCTGTAAAAATGTTGTTCACCTTTTTTGACTTTATTATCTGCATACTATAGATGTATTTCCATGGACCACTGAAAGGAGGAACTGGCTCACATGCTTTACTCAAGAGTGTAATAGGCAACAGGCTTTTAAGGGGCTGCCACAAAGAAAGGGGGACAATGTATTTTCCAAAGAAGCAGAAGGCAGACAAGAAGCAATGGATGGAAACTGAACAGACAGAAGCAACCTAAAACTAAGGAGAAACTTCCTGACAGCAAGAACAATTAACCAGTGGAACTGCCTGTCTCCAGAAGTTCTGGGTGCTCAATCACTGGAAGTTTTTAAGAAAAGACTGGACAGCCATTTGTCTGAAATGGTATAGGGTTCACCCCAAGGTCCCTTCTAAGTATCATTCTGACACCTTTCCCAGGATTTCTACTCAGAGTTTGGCATCCTCAGTTTTCTTGCCTGAGCTGGGGGTTGGACTAGAAGACCTCAAAGGTCCCTTTTGTTAAACACATGTGTATTTTATGCTCTGGACTATTGACATTGAATGCATGTAAACCCTGAAAAATATGTGGTAGCCCTGGGCAAAAGAAAGGCAGAAAAATCACTCTAGGTGTAGGGACAGTGTAAAATATTAACACATGATAAATAATGGAACAATTAAAAATAATAGCACAGAGTTTTATCTCTCTCTCTCTTCCTATTTTTTTCTTTCTTTCTCTACCTTCCTCTTTCTTTCTTTCTTTCTTTCTTTCTTTCTTTCTTTCTTTCTTTCTTTCTTTCTTTCTTTCTTTCTTCCTTCCTTCCTTCCTTCCTTCCTTCCTTCCTTCCTTCCTTCCTTCCTTCCTTCCTTCCTTCCTTTCTTTCTCATACACACACACACACATACACACACACAGAGAGAGCACACTTAACAGACAAGCATTTTGGAAGCAGCTCCTTTAAATTTCTCCAAGGCTTGAGTGAATTCCCCCACCCACTCTGTCAGACCACACTCCTTCTCACTGAAGCACTTTAACTCACACGGGGAAAGCAGCGTCCATGGGGAATCCAGGTGACTGTAAATTATGTATGCCAGAGTTGGCTTCAGAGTTGGCTAGTATGTCGCCTCTAATGAATCCTTTGAAGTTTTTTCAAGTTTTGCTCGAGAATCATGATTTCATTAGGGCGCTTGCTGGAATCCTGACAGTAGGGTCTCCTGCTTGGGCAAGGGGTTGGACTAAGTGACCTACAATGTCCCTTCCAACTCTGTTAATCTAATTTAATATTCATTTGTTAGGATTTCAATATTTTAATTTAACTGTTTATTTTATTTTAACTGTTTGAGGGTTCATGTATCGTTATCACATTTTCTTTTCTTCTGGAACTGCAATCTCAGTTTAGGCCTGACTGGAATTGCTAGGGTGGCCATAACAGTCTGTAATTGTCTTTCAGGAGGAATCTTTGAATATGCTGATGGCCCAAATGCCCAGGTAATGAATGCTGAGGAACAAGCATTCCGATTCTCAGCCAACATCATCAACAGGAATAGAACTTTATTACCCAACACAACGTTAACCTATGATATCCAGAGGATACACGTCCACGATAGCTTTGAAGCCACGAAGAAAGGTGAGTGTGGAAGATCAATTTTCTTCCTCTGCTTTTGAGGTTTTGTCCGATGAAGGATGTTATGTAAGTGATCTGGTAAAAGACAATCCTTTTTTGGGTCCAGAGTCCATGGGAGCTGAGAGTTCATGAAAGCCACAGATTGACTGTCAATCCCACACGGGGAATTGAGGAAAGGAAAGTCAGTGATGAAGAAATCAGTCGGGAAATGTATTTCATAGGTGGAGGGCAGCAGAGGCTGGAAAGATGGCAGGTGAGATAGCTGTGAGTCAGGGTGCCAAATACTTCAAGTGCCAAAGGGGACAAGGAGGGTAAAAGTTTGGAGAGAAAAACACACCAGGGGTGAAGTCAGAAAACCAAGGAGCTAAACTGCAGATTGTTTGGGTTTTTTCAACTCTTCAGCAGCTGAGCAGCTGCCTGGTTGTCCCTGATTGCTACTTTCCTTGCATTGATTTTGCATTAAAGTCAGATCAGTGCCCCACAGAGAGCAAACTGTGCACAGAGAAGTCAAGGAAATGATGTGCAGAAGCTGAAATCCCTTTCCTTGGCTCCAATACCTGGAAAATGTTGTAGAACCCTTTGTGGAATCTTTTTTTTTTTATTATGTTGTACCTAAATTTACCTGATTCTTTTTGTTGAAGAATTTTAAACGTTCATTATCATTCTACTTAGTGGCTATACTAATGAAATGTGGTGAGTAAATAAGATTAATCTTTTTTTTAAAAAAAACCCTCTTCTTTGTGTTAATGTTTAATGTTCCTCTGCTTAATAGAATTCTTTATTGGCCAAGCGTGATTGGACACACAAGGAATTTGTCTTGGTGCAAATGTTCTCAGTGTACATAAAATAAAAGATACATTTGTCAAGAGTCAAGAATCATCAGGTACACCACTTAATGATAGTCATAGGGTACAATAAGCAATCAAATCATACTAGGAAACAGTCAATATAAATCATAAGGATACAAGCGACAAAGTTACAGTCATACAGTCACCAGTGGGAGGGGATGGGCGATAAGGAGTGATGAGGAGATTAATAGTAATAGTAGCGCAGACTTTGTAAATAGTTGGACAGTGTTGAGGGAATTATTTGTTTAGCAGAGTGATGGCTTTCAGGAAAAAAACTGTTCTTGTGTTTAGTTGTTCTGGTGTGCAGTGCTCTATAGCATCGTTTTGAGGGAAGGAGTTGAAACAGTTTATGTCTGGGATGCGAGAGGTCTGTAAATATTGTGTAAATATTATGTAAAGCTTGTGAATAAGATTATGATGACAGCTTCCTTTGCACAAGAATTGCAACCCACTCCCTGTATGTATATTATGCATGAGCACGTCTGTGTTCACACACTTCCAGAGTGGATGAAGAGTGCAAATAGCCTCTTCATCCAAATTCAAGATGGGAGCCAATATTTGCCTTTTTAAAATAGAATTTATTAAAACTTTTAAGGAAAAGATAGAAAACTAATAGAAATTAGTATAGAAGTGAGACAAAGAGAAAAAGAAAAGAGAGATCAATGAAAGAACTAAAAGTGCAAAACAACAAAACAAAGTAGCTTCTGGTTTTCTTTACAACAGTTATAAGTAAAATTATAAATTTACCTCCTGCTTTACGGTTAATTTTTTTTATCATCTCATTTTTTTCTATAATCTATTCTGTCTAATAATGAAAGGCATAAATGTTTTTTCTTTTCTGTTGCATGCAAAAAATCTACAAAGATGCCTTGTCACCAATGTATTTTCTCTATTCAAAGAAACCTCAAAAGTTTCATCATCTTTAGATTAACAGACTTGGAAGGAACCTTATAAGTCATCTAGTACAGAGGTGGTATTCAGCAGGTTCTGACCAGTTCTGGAGAACTGGTAGTGGCAATTTTGAGTAGTTCGGAGAACCGGCAAATCCCACCTCTGGCCCCACTAACATCTTTTCTCTGCCTCCCATTGAGTCCCAGCTGATCGGCTGGGTCTTCTTTGGTTGCCCTGCACAGGATAACAGGGCTGGAAAGCAGGTGAGTGAGGTGGGAATGTGATTTTGCAGTATCCTTCCCCTGGAGTGGGGCGGGGATGGTGATTTTACAGTATCCCTGCCATGTCCATCAAGCCATGCCCACAGAACCGATAGTAAAAAAAAATTAATCCCACCACTGATCTTGTCCAACCCCCCACTCAAAGAGGAGACCCTACACCATTTCTAACAAATGGCATTCCAATCTCTTCTGGAAATCCTCCAGTGATGAAGCTCCCACAACTTCTGAAGGCAACTTCTGTTCCATTGGTTGATCGTTCTCACTGTCAGAAAATTTCTCCTTATTTCTAGGTTGAATCTCTCCTTGATCAGTTTCCATCCACTATTCCTCATCTGGTCTTCAGGTGCTTTGGAGAATAGCTTGACCCCTTCCTCTCTGTGGCAGCCCCTCAAATATTGGAACACTGTTATCATGTCTCCCCTTGTCTTTTTCTTCACTAGACTAGCCAAGCCCAGTTCCTGTAACCGTTCATATGTTTTAGTTTCCAGTCCCCTAATCATCCTGGTTGTCTTCTCTGCACTTTTTCTAGAGTCTCAACATCTTTTTTTTATAGTGTGGTGACCAAAACTGGATGCGGTACTCTAGGTGTGGTCTTACTAAGGCTTTATAGAGTGGTATCAGTACCTCATGTGATCTTGATTGTATCCCTCTGTTAGTGCAGTTTAGGATTGCATTGGCTTTTTTGGCTGCCGTGGCACACTGCTAGCTCATATTTAACTGGTTGTCCACTAAGACTCCAAGATCCCTCTCACAGTTACTACTATTAAGCCTAGTTTTACCCTGTCTATATGTGTACTTTTGGTTTTTCTTGCATAAGTGTAAAACTTTACTTTTCTGCATGTTGAATTTCATTTTGTTAGATAGGGCCCAGTGTTAAAGTCTGACAAGATCCATCTGAATCTTGAGCCTATCTTCTAGGGTGTTGGGTATTCCTGCCAGCTTAGTATCATCTGCAAATTTGCTAAGTTCCCCTTCTATTCCCTCATCTAAGACATTTATGAAGATATTGAAGAGTACTGGGCCTAAGATGGAATCTTATGGTACCCCACTGCTTACTTCCCTCCATGTAGTACCATTAAGGACTACTTGTTGAGTACAGTTTGTCAGCCAGATCTTCCTGGGTATTGATGTTAGACTGAGTGGTCTGTAGTTTCCTGTGCCTGTTTTTTCCCCCTTTTTTGAAGATGGGAACTACATCAGCTCTTTTCCAGTCCTCTGTTAGTTCCCTGGTGCTCTAGGATTTTTGAAAAATGTGGTGTAGTGGTTCTGAGATGACATCTGCCAGCTTCTTTAGAACTCTGGGATATAATCTGTCAGGTCCTGGTGATTTGTATTCATCAAGATCAGACAGGTGTTCCCTTACTATTTTTTTGCTTATTTTAACGTTTGTTTCTAGTCTGTCTTTAAGAATTATGTTTTTGGTAGGTTTGGTTATAGTTTCTTTTTGCGTGAAGACTGATGCAAAGAATGAGTTAAGCAGTTCTGCTTTCTCTCTGTTGCCTGTTACTTCCTTGCCGTCTTCCCTCTTTAGTGGACTAACTGTTTCCTTGATATTTATATGTTGGAAGAAACTTTTTTTTTATTATCTTTGACTTTTGTTGCAAATCTTTGTTCATTCTGAGCCTTTGATTTCCGGATTTTGTCTTTGTAAATTCTGGCTATCTGCTGATATTCTGCTTTTGTTGTGTGTCCCCCTTTCCATTTTTTTTGTACTTGTCCTTTTTGTCTTTCAATTTGTCAGAGAAATCTTCATGCAGCCATGCTGGTTTCTTCTTGGATTTCTTCTTTTTCTTTCTCAGTGGTATTGTGCTAGTCTGAGCTTTTATGATCGTACTTTTCAGAGTTTCCTAAGCTTCTTGAGTTGTTTTCCCCTTTAGGACTTTCATCCAAGGAATCTTTCCCAAGTTCTCTCTAGGTTTATTAAAATCAGCTCTTTTAAAATCTAAAACTCTGGTATCATTATGTTCTATTGCTTGTGTTTGCATTATGTTGAATTCTAATATGACATGGTCACTGTCACCCGAGGTTCCTGCAATTTCAACTCCCTCTATCACTTCTTCTCTGTTTGTAAGAATTAAGTCCAACCAGCTCCCAAAACAATCGTAGTCAGGGATGGGATCCGACCAGTATAACTACTTGGTTCTGTTGCTCTGCGTTGCGTGCGCGAATTGCGTGAGTGCAATTTACAACCTGCTGAGCTGCCCAAGCAGCTGAGCAGCGCTGCGTGTAAGTGCGCAGCAGTTGAAAAAGCCCTTTTTTCCTCCTTTTTCAAACGCAGCTGTGTCACACAAAGCAGCTGCAGTTGAAAACACAGGAAATAAAGGTCAGGTAAGAGCCCGGGTGGGCGGGCAGGCCAAAACAGCAGCAGACATAGAACCGGTTCTATGTATGCTCTCTGTTTGCTGCTTTTCATAGCAACCGGTTCTACAGAAGTGGACAGAACCGGTAGAATCCCACCCCTGATAGTAGTCCAGGGTGAAGAACATTATGAAGTGAAGAAAATCCTAGATTCTAGGTTACATAGGGGTTGATTGCAATATCTGATCCACTGGAAGGGGTACTCTTTGTCTGAGGCCACTTGGGTAAAAAGCTGGGATGTAAAAGCAGATAGATTGGTAAAGCAGTTTCATGAAAAATTTCCTGATAAGCCAAAGGGGCACCCTGAGGGGGAGAGGTGGTTAGTTTGTGTTGATTTCTAACCTCCTGTCACTTATCTCATTTCAGGGTGTTATCATCACTTGAGGGGAGGCAGCCTATCAGCCCAGGATCCATCTTGATTCAGATTTAGGGCTGCCACAGTGGGGGACAGGCAAGCTGTGGGAATGGGAGAGTAGACAAAGGGAGGATAGCCTCAACAACATTCTTTCACCAGAGCTCAAGGTCAAGTCATTGGAGTTTGGCGAGGAGTTCAGAATTGAGGTGGATTGGAGAGTGTGACTTGGGAGTCATAAAATGGGGCAGGGTATGAGTTTTAGTGTGGAAGAGGGAAAACACAGGAATCCAGATTTGGGTTTTTCCCTAGATGTGCCAACATGACTTCTCTAATAAATTCTTACTTGGATGGACTTTGTCTCTGAGTTTTGATTTGGAATGGAGAGTTTAGTTGGAACATTGACACCCGGGCTGTCAAACTCAAGGCCCAGTGTCTGGATCTGGCCATGGGGTACTTAGATCTGGCTGCCCTAGAAACAGCAAAGGACCAGCCCACAGGGCCGTTGCCAGTGAAAACGGACCTTGGGAAGGCTGTGTGCAGGCCTCCTTGAGCTCCGTTTTTGGCTATGATGGCCTCCTGCAACCCTTTGCCAGCTAAAACGGAGTTTGGAAGTGGTGCGAACGTTCGGGCCACCACAAGCTCCCCTGATATGAGTGACATCGAGCTGCCACGCTCATCCTAGTCTGGCCCCCTGAGATCAAACACAACCCTAATGCGGCCCTAAATGAAATCAAGTTTGACACCCCTGGTGTCAAATAAATGTCTCAATTGGATTTCGCTGTTTCATCTTTGAACTTGGATTTGATAGTGCGATCCTGTATTTTGATATTTTTGTTAACATCTTTTTTCCTACTAATGCATTGAATGCTTTTAATTTACCTATTAAAATTTCAAGTTTCTTTAAAGAATCTTCCAAAACCATGATCAAGTCATTTGCAACAACTTATATGTTTCTTTTTAAATCTTTATTCCCACAATCCTCTCATTCTCTTATTTGTCTATTCAGTATTTCAAGAACTAGAATAAACAGAAGAGGAGACAATGGATGGCCTTGTCTTATTCCTTTTTGTATCTTTCAGTTTTGTTAGAACTCCATTAACAGTGATTTGTGATTTCTGTGAAGTGTAAATCGACCTCACTTGTTTTATAAAAATTATCTCAAAAGTTAATGTCTTTCAATATCTTGAACAAGGAAGCCCAACTGAAATAGTCGAAAGCCTTCTCTGTATCCAAGATCAATACAGTTTGCTTTTCATTATGTTGTTCCACGTATTGTTCCTTCATGGTCTTTTAGATAAAAACTCACATTGATCCTCATGAATACATTCTTGTAAAATTATTTTCAATCTTTCATGGTGAATATCTTGTAGTTGTTATTCAGTAGTGGTATCATTCTATAATTTCTTGTTAAAAGTTGGATCTTATACCTCTTCAGGTATTAGTGCTATATTAGCTTCTTGCTAACCCTCTGGCATCTTTTCTCTTTATAAGATAGAATTCATCATGTTTTGTAGAAGTTATTCTACAAAAATCCTCAGAGCATTTATAGTAAACCTCTGATAGTCTTGTCTTTCCTGATTTATAGCTTCAGAAATTTCCCTTATTGTTATGGATCCATTTATAAGTTGTCTTTGTTCTTCTATAAAACTTGGTAAATTTTGTTTCTTTAGATAATGTATTTTCTCTGTGTATTTTATGTAAATTAAAATAATATTGATAAAATATTTTTATATGGCTACATTGTAGATTAATACTATATATCCCTCTAATCATTTCAACATCATTCTCGTTTCTTTTTCTTTTCATGATTTATAAGTGAGTTACTTCCTTGGTTTATTTGCAAATTCAATTTTATTGCTTTGCATAATTTATTTTTCTTTCCATTTCTCTTACTATTAACATAGATAATGGTCATTGTAATAGCTTAATCTATTGAGAAATACTAATCTTGTCTAGGAATTTCTTTAATTCTTTTTTTCATCCAAAGGAGCTTGTATTTTCTCTTGACGCTTTTTGAGTTCACTATTATATTATATAAAATAACCTGATAAAAGCTTTGCTTTGCCTAAATTATCTTTAAAAATATTTTAATTTACATTCCTCCACTACTGCTTTGTGTAACAACATTTCATTCAATCTCTATCTGAAGGAACTGGATTTCTTTTTATAAACCAAATTTACAGGATTAAAAGTCTTTGGTGATATCTCTACTGTAGAAACATTAGTAAACATGTTATTTGAAAAGACAATGTTATTTGAAAATTCCAGTCTGGCTAACGACTATTGAAGCATTTTCTTATCCTATAATATACAAAAAGGAACAAACAGTTAGATATGGTGAAATATTGAATGAAAAGGGTGAACTTAAATCTATACAAAAACTAGAGGAACAAGGTATAAAGATGAATTGGTTTTCATATGTGCAAATACATTCAAGGTATGATAAAGATTCTAAAATGGAAGGTTTCTATGATAAACTGACTGACTTAGATAAGATTTTGACAGGTACTGATGAAAAGGTGATTAAAAAATTGTATGGATATTTATTAGAAATTAAACTAGAAGAAGAACAAGTTAAAGAAACTATGATTGCTTGGGGGAAGAACTTTGGATATGGGATTGATTTAGAGAAATGGCAAAAATTGTAGTCTCAAAATTATAAAATGACAATGTCAACAGCATATAAAGAAAATTTGTATAAGATGTTTTACAGGTGGCATTTTCCCCTGACAAGAATAGCAAGAATGTTCAAGAATAAATCCGAAAAATGTTGGAAATGCCATCAGACACCTGGCTCATATTACCATATGTGGTGGACCTGTGCGGATGCTAAAAAATACTGGACTAAAATCCACACGTGGTTGGAAAAAATGACAAAAAAGCATATAGATTTGAAACCAGAAATATTTTTATTGGGAATTTTACCTGAAATATATAGTAAAGACTTGAAATACCTGATTGTAAATGTATTAACAGCGGCTAGGATTGTATTTGCTAAAAACTGGAAAAATGAGAAAATACCATCACAGGAGGAAATCATTAAGAAAATATTGGAATGTGCTGAAATGAGTAGATTGACATTTGAAATTAGAGAACAAGAGGATAAACAATTTTATAAAATTTGGGATCTATTCTATCAATGGTTAGACAATAAAATATAGTAACGAAATATGTAGACTTTTAGAAAATAATAAATATATAAAGATGTATTCTTTTCTAATTATATCTACAAAAGGATTCTAGGATAGATCTGGGACGAAGATACGAATTGTCATAAAACAAATTAAGTAAAATATGATCATTTTGGAAAACATGAATGAATAAAAGTATAGTCAAATGATTGATTAATAATGATACTAAGATATTTAATTTTTGATTGAAAATACGAGATTATATACAATGTAATTATAATTGAAGACTATGAAATGGAAGCACAAAACAATTTGTAAACCAACCGGCACACTGTATGTACATATATGGAAGATGATTTGATGTTTTTATGTTTTGTTTGTTTATGTTTGTTTTAAAAACCAATAAAAAAAAAGATTTTGACAGTTAAATGGGAGTTATTTTCCAAGACTGTTTTTTAGTGAAACTGCTTTAGACTAAATTGTACTAAATTAAATTATATTATGCAAAAAAGGTGGGTCCATGGAAATGCTTTTTGTTTTTTTGTCAAAGAGTGCAGACAATTATAAGAATAAAACCACAATATAAGCCAGACTATGGTGTTAATTGTAACTATGGAGATGTGGATTGTGATATTGATTGCAACTTTGAAGTACCCTTAAAGATAAAAGTATTAAAGGCAAAAGAAGACCTCCCCTAAATGGGAGGGAAGATAAAAAGAAAAATGGAGAAGATTGATTTTACCTTTTCATTTGAATGAGATTTTTTTCCGTAATGGCAACTACTTGAAAAACTACAAGGATGAATGGGAGGAGGGGGTTGTTAGAGCAATGTGCAGGAAGGATTACACACAGAATTTCTGCAGACATTATTTGAGAAAATGAGAAATACCGTAATTAGAAGCATGTGATAACAAACTGACAGTTTTTGGGGGTAAAGAATGGCTGAAAGACTCATAAAGATGAAAGAGGAAATAAAACAAGAAATTAATAAGATGGAAAGCTCTGTACAACAAACCTTTGGTGAGATAAAACAAACTAATGACAAAGGAAATTACACTGAGTAAGATAGACACCATAGGCTGAAATTGGAAAGACAGAGAATTTGGCTCCCCTGGAATTGAAAATGAAGGAATTTTGCTTGAGACTTAGATGCTTATGATGAAAATATTAGAGAAAAGCATTTTTTTAAAATTGGGAAGTAGGATACAGAGGCAGTAATAGATGATGTTTATAGAATAAATTCAAGGTTTGAAAGAACAGGAAATCTTCAAAGGGAATTTTTGCTACACTTTGTCATTTCTCTTCCCCATTTCCATACTATCTTTATTTTCATTTGTATTTTAGATTATGAAATTTAATAAAAAATAAAAAACTAAAGGAAGATGACAAGGGATCAGATTTTGCAACAGGATTTTAACATAAGATTAAAAATTCATAATACAGATAACAATTGTTCTTAAAGGGATTCCTATCAGAATCTTAGTGTGATTGACCATTGACCTCACCCCTTTCCTAAGAGGTCTGTAAGGGGCGTGCATAAGCGCACCAACGTGCCTACCGTCCCTGTCCTATTGTTTCTCTATTCTTTTATTTTTCTTATATGTACCCATCTCATGTATTCACAACTATGTATACACTTATACTTATTATCTTGTAAACAATTGACAAATCAAATAAATAAAAAAAATAAAAAAATAAAAAAAATAATAAATAAAAAATTGTTATGTTTAAACAGCAAAGGTTTAGACTGAATTCTCTCCAGATGATGAGATAATTATATTCAAGGAAGAATTGAAGGAGATGCAAATGGAGCACTCAGAGGAGACTACACAAAAAATTCATCAGAGAAAGAAACTGAAAGGGATGATGCTAGCTGTTACTGGTACTGATTTTTTTTAAATGGCTTGATTATGGATTACAAATGTTCTAACATGAATATAAATGGAGCAAATATTCCTCAAAATGATGCAATATTCTATTATTTTAAAAAATCGAAGCAAGATATAATCTGACTACAAGAGACACATATTAGAAAAAAGATATAAAACATTTGATTTTTAAAAATTTGGATGAAAAATTTATTCAGCAGAATCAATAAAAGCTGGAAGTTATTATACAAGACAGTTTAGATTCTCTCTTATTGAGTGTCCTCAGTTGCAAGAGAAGCACATAACTGCACACTGTTTACTTTTGCATTTTTATACAGACTGTGCAGAATTCTAATGTGAGATCATAGGATGGGTCATTTTAGGAGTACAAGAGCAGAAATTTAGATTCCTAGGTGCAAGAATTTACCTTGAAGAATCCACAAATGATTCTGTCCTTAGGAGAGTTTTTCCAAACTTCCTAAGATAGTTCCTATGATTTAAGATAATTTCTTCTTGAATAGAATAGAATAGAATAGAATAGAATAGAATAGAATAGAATAGAATAGAATAGAATAGAATAGAATAGGAGCTGCAAGGGATCTTGGAGATCTTCTAGTCCAGCCCGCTGCTCAACCAGGAGAACCTATACCATTTCAGATAAATGACTGTCTAGTCTCTTCTTAAAAACCTCCAGTGATAGAGCACCCACAATTTCTGAAGGCAAGCTATTCCACTGGTTAATTGTCTTCACTGTTGGGAAGTTTCTCCTTAATTCCAGGTTGCAATGGTTTCCAACCATTGTTTCTTGTCCTACCCTCTGCTGCTTTGGAGAATAATTTGACCCCCCCTTCCTTGTGGCAGCCCCTCAAGTACTGGAATACTGCTATCATGTCACCCCCTAATTCTTCTTTTCTCTAAACTAGCCAAACCCAAATCCTGCAGCCATTCTTCATATATTTTAGTTTCCAGGCCTTTGATCATCTTAGTTCAGTGGTGGGATTCAATTTTTTTTACTACTGGTTCTGTGGGCGTTGCTTGGGGGGCATGGCAGGGGAAGGAGACTGTAAAATCTCCAGTCAGAAGTGGTATTTGCTGGTTCTCTGAACTACTCAAAATTTCCATTACTGGTCAGAACCTGCTGAATACCACCTCTGTCTTAGTTGCTCTTCTCTGAACTTTTTCCAAAGTCTCAACATCTTTTTTATAATATGGTGACCAAAATTGGTTGCAGTATTCCAGGTGTGGTCTTACTAGGATTTTATAAAGTGGTATTAATACTTCATGTGATCTTGATTCTATGCCTTCGTTTATACAACCCAGGATTGTATTAGCTTTTTTGGCTGCTGCTGCACATGACTGGCTCATGTTTAAGTGATCATACACTAGAACTCCAAGGTCCCTCTTATTGTTTTTGAGTCAGGTCTTGCCTAATCTGTATTCTTTGATTTTTCCTGCCTAAATGTAAACCTTTGCTTTTCTCCACATTAAAATTCATTTAGTTAGATAGGGCCCATTGTTCAAGTTTGTCAATATCTTTTTGGATTTTGAGCTTCTCTTCTGGGGTGTTGGCTATTCCCAGCAGTATCATCTGCAAATTTGATGAATTCCTCATCAAAGTCATTTATGAAGATATTGAAGAGTACTGACCCTAAGATGGAACCTTGTGGTACCCCACTGTTTACTTCCCTCCATGTAGAAATTGTACCATTAAGTACTACTTGTTGAGTTTGGTTTGGCAACCAGCTACAAATCCATCTGGTGGTGATGTTGTCTATTCCACATTTTCCTAGCTTACCAAGAATTATATTGTGGTCTACTTTGTCAAATGCCTGACTGAAATCTAAGTATACTGTGTCCACAGCATTTTGCTGGTCTACTAATTTAGCCACTTTATATCAAAGAATGAAATAAGTTTGGTTGGGCATGATCTGTTTTTAACAAACACATGATGGCTACTAGTTATAATTGTTTTTTGATTATCTTTTCCAGGATCTTCCCAGGTATTAATGTTAGACTGACTGATCTGTAGTTTCCTGGATCTATTTTTCTTTTCTTTTCTTGAAGATGGCAACCACATCAGGACTACTAAAACCAGAACTGGCATTGGTGTTGACAGGAAATTGGAATTGAGTAATTTCCCATAATGTGATGACCCGTAGTCTCTCAAAATAACTTATATACATAGCTCCCACCTGCAAGCCATGAGGAGGATCATGATAATCTCCTCTTGAGTAATCTCGCTTTTCCCTGATCCTCTCCTCCCTGCGTGCCCTAGGATGGAGAGGGGATGGGCCTGGATCCTCCTCTGACTGCTCAGCCGGCCTTTGCCCTTCCCCAGCCTCCTCCACCACCTCTGGAGCCACACTCCCACTCCCTGTTGGCTGTTCCTCCTCTTCCTCAGAGTCAGACTCCACCAGGGGCATGACACATAACTGGATAGAACAGTCAACTGGGCTGCTTTAAGATGTGTAGACTTCAACTCCCAGAATTCTTTGCTTTGCTGGGAATTCTGGGAGTTGAAAGTGGCCCAGGTTGAGAAACACTGCAGAATTTCTGAGAAAAAGAATAAAATCATACTAGACAAATTGGCAACTGTTTTTCATTTAACAGGTTTGGGCCAGTTGATATTTGGAGACAGAAAAATCGCAACTCAGGAGAGTAGACCTGCTTCCCAGAAGGACATAGATCCTTTTCAAGAATAGATATGATTTGCATTTCTTTCTTTCTTTTTAATTTTATTGGTTTTTAAAAACAAATATAAACAAACAAAACATAAAAACATCAAGCTATCTTCCATATGTGTACATACAGTGTGCCGGTTGGTTTACAAATTGTTTTGTGCTTCCATTTTGTAGTCTTCAATTACAATTACATTGCATATAATCTCATATTTTCAATCAAAAATTAAATATCTTAGTATCATTATTAATCAATCATTTGACTATACTTTTATTCATTCATGTTTTACAAGATAATCATAATTTACTTAATTTATTTTATAACAGTTCATATTATCATCCCAAATCTATCCTAAAATCATTCTGTAGATATAATAAGAAAGAAGTACATCTTTATATATTTATTATTTTCTAAAAGTCTACATATTTCAATACTGTATTTTATTGTCTAATACAATCCTAGCCGCTGTTAATACATTTACAATCAGGTATTTCAAGTCTTTACTATATATTTCAGGTAAAATTCCCAATAAAAATATTTCTGGTTTCAAATCTATATGCTTTTTTGTCATTTTTTCCAACCACGTGTGGATTTTAGTCCAGTATTTTTTAGCATCCGCACAAGTCCACCACATATGGTAATATGAGCCAGGTATCTGATGGCATTTCCAACATTTTTTGGATTTATTCTTGAACATTCTTGCTATTCTTGTCGGGGGGAAATGCCACCTGTAAAACATCTTATACAAATTTTCTTTATATGCTGTTGACATTGTCATTTTATAATTTTGAGACCACAATTTTTGCCATTTCTCTAAATCAATCCCATATCCAAAATTCTTCCCCCAAGCAATTATAGTTTCTTTAACTTGTTCTTCTTCTAATTTAATTTCTAATAAATATCCATACAGTTTTTTAATCACCTTTTCATCAGTACCTGTCAAAATCTTATCTAAATCAGTCAATTTATCATAGAAACTTTCCATTTTAGAATCTTTATCATACCTTGAATGTATTTGCCCATATGAAAACCAATTCATCTTTATACCTTGTTCCTCTAGTTTTTGTATAGATTTAAGTTCACCCTTTTCATTCAATATTTCACTATATCTAACTGTTCGTTTTTGTATATTATAGGATAAGAAAATGCTTCAACAGTCGATAGCCAGACTGGAATTTTCAAATAACATTGTCTTTTCAAATAACATGTTTACTAATGTTTCTACGATAGAGATATCACCAAAGACTTTTAATCCTGTAAATTTGGTTTATACTAAGAAATCCAGTTCCTTCAGATAGAGATTGAATGAAATGTTGTTACACAAAGCAGTAGTGGAGGAATGTAAATTAAAATATTTTTTAAAGATAATTTAGGCAAAGCAAAGCTTTTATCAGGTTATTTTATATAATATAATAGTGAACAAAGCTTTTATCAGGTTATTTTATATAATATAATGAACTATAGCCAGACTGGAATTTTCAAATAACATTGTCTTTTAATCTTCTCCCAGTTTAACCACAGAGACTCCCGGATATAATGTCTTCTAAAGTACCCCTGTGTTTTAGTTCCTTTATACCATAAAAAAGCATGCCACTCCAACAACAAATCATGTCCTTCTAATGTCAACAATCTAGTATTTCTTAGTGTTATCCATTCCTTAACCCACATCAGATTTGTAGCTTGGTAATACAACTCCCAATTAGGCAAACCAAATCCTCCTCTTATTCTAGCATCTTGCAAAAGTTTTAACTTTATTCTTGCTTTCTTACCTTGCCATATATATTTCAACACAATTTTATTTAAATCTTCAAAGTAGTCTTTTCCAAGCCTAATTGGAATTGTTTGAAACAAATATAAAATTCTGTGTAATACATTCATCTTGGTTGTTGATATTCTCCCTATTAATGACAGTTGTAGATTTTCCCATTTCGCGAAATCTAGCGCTATCTGCTGTTTAAGTTTGATATAATTATTCTCTTTTAGTGTACTGCATCTTGCTGTCAAGTATATCCCCTAGTACTTGATCTTATTTGTGACCTGAATTTTCAATAGGTCTGCCAATTCTTCCTTTTGTCTTGATAGCATATTCTTTGTCAAGATCTTTGTCTTATCTTTATTTATTTTCAAACCCGCCACCTTTCCATATGTCTCTATCTTTTCTATCAATTTTGATGCTGTTTCTAGTGGGTCTTCTAAGATAAAAACCAGATCATCTGCAAATGCTTGCAACTTAAATTCTTCCTTTTTAATTTTCATCCCTTTTATATTCTTTTCATCTCTAATATTTCTGTTTAGCACTTACAAAGTTAACACAAACAACAGAGGTGATAGTGAGCACCCTTGTCTTGTTCCTTTTCTTATATCAGTAGAGTCTGTCAGTTCTCCCTCTATCATTTGCCGTCTGCTTATGATATATAGCTTCTATTGCTTGAATAAATTTTCTAGCAAAACCCATCTGTTCCAGCAGTAATAACATGAATCGCCAATTCACATTATCAAATGCCTTCTGTGCATCTAGAAATATCAAAGCCATTTGTTTTTCAGGATGTGCCTTGTAATATTCCAAAGTGTCCAAGATTACTCTCATATTGTCTTTGATTTGTGTCTTTGGCAGAAATCCATTTTGGTCAGGATGGATAAAATTATTTAAATATTTTTAAGTCTTTCTGCCAATATTGAAGAAAAGATTTTATAATCTGCGTTTAGTAGGGAGATTGGTCTATAGTTCTTGATTTGTAATGGATCGGTCTCCTCTTTTGGAACAAGTGTGATATAAGCTTCTGACTATGATTTAGGTATCCTCTTCTTTAACATAACTTCATTCATAACTTCTAGCAATGGAAAATTCAATGATTCTTGTAATGTTTTGTAAAATTCTGCTGGAAGTCCATCTGGGCCTGGTGCCTTTCCATTATTTTGTTTCTTAAGTGCTTCAATTAACTCCATCGTTATATTGCTTTCTAACATTGTTTCAATCTCTTTAGGGTAAATTAGCATTCTGTAAATACTATTTAACTCTTTCCTCATCAATATACTCTTGTGTGTATAGTTTCCCATAATAATCTCAAATAATTTCCTTCTTCTCTTTACTACCATGACAAACTTGGCCTTGATCATCTATTAATTGCAATATTTTCCTTGATTCTTTCTCCTTTCTCAATTTATATGCTAACTGTCTACCTGGTTTATTTGCATCTTCAAAATAGTTCTGTTTGGCACCTCTAATTTTTTGTGCTCATTCTTCTTTTTCTATTAGACCCATTTTATGTTTGGTTATATCCATTTTTAACTTAATATCCTTTCTCTGTGGTATTTTCTGTAGCTCTTTTTCAGGTCCTTTATACTCATCTTCTAATGCCTTAGAGGCTAATCTTTTCATGGTATTTCTTTTCCTTGTATAGTCTATTATCAAGCCTCTGGCATATGCCTTCATTGTATCCCATACATTCTGGATTGATGTATCTTTTTTTTTGTTTTCTCCAAAGAAAAAGGCCAATTCTTTCTCCATCCACTGTGTGGAGTCTTTTCCCTTTAAAATAGTATTATTTAACGTCCATCTAGATCTTCTTTGTCCTTTCCATTTAATTGTCATTGGATTGTGATCTGCCCAAGTACTTGTTTCAATATTTATTTCTTGAATATTAGTTAACAATTCTGTTGACATCCATATCATATCTATTCTGGACCATGATAAGTGTCTATTTGAATAGAAGGTGTATTGTTTAGTTTTAGCATTTCTTTCTCTCCATGTATCTTTTAAGTTTATTTCATCTACCATTTAAAAAAAGATTTAGGGAGAGTCTTTCTTTTTGCTTTATTGTTTTCTGTGCTGTATAGTCCAGTTTGTTGTCTACAATTCCATTAAAATCTCCCATCATAACTATATTAGCATAGTCCAATTCAATTATTTTCATATGTAATTTTTTATAAAATTCTTCTTGTTTGTCATTTGGGGCATAGATTGCAATCAGGAGTGTTCTTGTATTATTATCCATTATTTCCACCATTAGTATTCTTCCGTCGTCATCAGTATAAATCAATTTCGCTGGGATAGTCTCTTTAATATATAAAACCACTCCTCTTTTCTTGCATTATGTCAAGGAGGTAAATATTTTCCCTAGGTTTGGCTGTATCAACAATTGTTCATATTGCTTTTTAATGTGTACTTCTTGTTGGTAGATTATATCAAATTTTAATTTCTCTAATTTATGGAAAGTTTTCCTTCTTTTAACGGCTGAATTAAGTCCATTTATATTAATTGTAATCAATTTTTTCTCTTCCATGGTTATATTTTATAATTTGGTTTGGCAGCTCTCTTGGATCTTGGTTCACGTTGTTCTTTGGCTTCCTCCTTTCCACCTACTGTACCTTCCTCTTTTTCAGTTGTCATTTGGCAGTCCTCTTGGAATTCAATTAGTGAAATTTCTTTTTCTGCCTCTTCCTCTTTCCCTCTAAAAAATTCTGTATAAAATGATTCAGCTTTCTCAATTGAATCAATTCTCTATCTCTGTTCTTGCCATGTGAACATTAAACCTTCTGGAATCAGCCATCTATAATTAACCTCTTTTTTAAGTAGCAATTTGGTCAAGAATCGATATTCTCTTCTCATCTCTCTCACTCTTCTGTGTACTTGTTTCAAAACCACAATCTCCTTATCTTTATATTTCAATGTTTTCTCTCTTGCCACTTGCAATATTTGCGTTTTAATGGCTTTCTTTGTAAATCTGATGTGAACTCTTGGTAGGCTATTTCTCATTGCATATCTTGTGAAGACTCAATAAACCTCATCTATTCCATCCATCATCTTCTCTTCAGTTATTTCCAAAGCTTCAACCAATATTTCTATCATTATCTCAGCTAGATTTTGTCCTTTTTCTTCCTCTATGTTTTGGAATCTAAGATAAAATCCTGATCTGTCCATCTCCCATCTCACAGCATACTACTTTTTTCTTGTTCAACCACAGTTAATCTGTTATCAATGTCTCCAATCTTCTTGTCTCTTTGTTTATCTTCTTCTTCAATTTTTTGGAGTCTCTCATCATACTTCATCATTATTTGTTGGATGTTCTCCACTTTTTCATCTGTTTTCCCTGTTCTTTGTTCAATGTTCTCTATTCTCTTTTCAATATTCTCTGATCTTGTTTGAATATTTTGAATTCCTTGCATAATCATCTGCAGGGTCACTTTTTCTTGTTCTTTTTCTTGCCTTAATATTGTCTGTATTGAACGTTGTACTCCAGATGGTGGAGAGGAAGAAGTGGAAGTTGAAGAACCAGGAGCTGTTAATTTCCTACTCATTTTGAGTAGTTCAAAATCTTCAGGTTCTTCTAAACCTTAATCCAGTTGTAAAATAACCAATTGCAGTTCCAAATAAAAATAGTAGGAAAAAAGTAAAAGAATAGTAGGAAAAGAGAAGCCAAAGAGTAATAATAATAGAAAAAGAAGAAAAAATTTCTTCAGGTTCTTGTATACCTTACTGCAATCGGTTGGTTAGATGACAGTAAAAATTCAAAAATGAAGGAAAAGACCATAAACACACCATGGACACACACAAAAAAGAAAAAGTTGTAAAATCCTAAAAAAGGCGAAAAAGTGAAGAAAAAGGCTAAAAAAGAAAGGAAAAATTCTTCAGGTTCTTCAACACCTTAATCCAATTAAGAGGTCTCAAATATAAAAGTATGCATAAAAATAAACAAAAAAAATATGGAAGGTAGATGGAAAGACAAAAATACCAGGAAGGGAAAGAGAAGAAAAAGGCTACTCCCTTAAAAAGAAAAAGAAGGGAAGCATTAATACTAAAGCTTTTCCTTTAAAATAAAAAGCAGACATAAAAATTTAACTTCCAAAGACAAGAAAATAAAAAAAACAAAGACAAGTTCCAAAGAGCCAAAAATCCAAATAGCTATTGCAAAAAAAATGTAAACTGATGAGGAGGGGTAGCACAGCTTAAAAAGAATAAAAAGAGCACACTGCACTTTGTTTAATTATCCAAGGCTCTTGTTGTAACTCTCTTCTCCAAAGACTTATCACCTTTTTTCCCCGTCGGTTTCAACACCAGACTCCAGCTGTTGATAGAAACCCAGAAGAGCACCTGCAATAATACTCTCTCATGCTCTTCCCTCTATCTTATCAAATAGCAATGTCCTTGAAAAAGAGTCTCAGTTCTTTCTTTCTCAGCTTTGTCTGGTCACAGGGAAATAGAATATTTTCAAGCCTCTAGTTGGCAGTGTTACAAAGTTTCTTTGCTCTCACTTTCCCACTCCTTTTCCGAGCAGGATATAATAAGAATTAATAAAAAAAAGAAAAAGATATTTTTTTAAAAAATGAAATAACTAAATAACTCTAGCCTAAAATATTACAAAATCAAAAAGGAGAAGAAAAAAATAGATATAAATGAAAAAACCAGTCCAGTTTCAAAATACAAGATCATATATAGAAAATCCAGCAATGAGAAAAAAACATTACTTTGACATTCCTGTTTAAAATTGCTGCTTAATCATTTCTGTCAAAACTTTTACAGATTCTTTCTTTTCCTTAGGGTGTCCTTTCAGATCTTAGAATAAAGAAAAAGTTCTCACCAAACCGGCACACTCTCTCTTTCTGCTTTCTTCCGTTTCGGAGCTGTCCCAACTTCAGCAGCTTTAATGGCTGCCTCTTTGCCGCTGGCAAGAATAACTTCTCCTGGATCTACCAGGGACTTTGCGATATCCCTAGGATCAACAGGATGCACTCTTTACATTCACCCTCTCTTCGGCACGGTTTAGATCCACTTGGACCGTCCAGGAGCAAAGATATCGGCTGCGATCTCAGACCTCCAAGATCGCATGCCATATCGTCGTGACGCCAGCTCCGCCCTCAACTGTCAAAATCTTTTGTACTTCAATTCCTTGTTATGCTTTTTGTCAGAATTTTTTTTTCTGACAAAATCATTTTTTTCATTTATTGCTTTCTAATAAAATAAAATAAAGAAAAATGATAAAGTGAATTTTTTTCCTGTCACTTCCTCCACAGCAACTCAAGGCCCACAGGCCAGATCTGTCCCATCGGGTCCTTAGATCTGGCCTGGGGGCCAGCCTGGAAATAGCAAAGGACTGGCCTGCAGTGTCTCTGCTAGTGGCTTCCTGCAGCCCGCTTTTGACCTGGATGCCTCCTGCAGCATTCTGCCAACCAAAAAGGGCCACAGGGGCCTCCAGATGCCTCCCCTGGCCCATTGCTGGCTGAAATGCAGCCTCCATGGGCCAGATCTGGTCCTCCGAGGCTCCATTTGGGCCTCCAGAGGCCTTTCCCAGCCTGTTACAGGCCGAAATGGAACCTCTGGAGGCTGAATTCGCGCGTCCCCCCCCCCCACCAATTTTCCATGTCTTTACTGCACATACTTTTCAAAAAGCTCCAGAAGAGGCCGGCCCGTGTGGCTGAAGTCTTTTATTCAGAAGCCCATGAAGCTGTAAGAATGTGAGATGTAAGGAAAACACTTTCTCCATATGGATAAAAGACTGGCTTCTCTGCCATGAGGCCCTGTAGGCTTAGTTTGGGCCCAGTCTGGTTGGCAATGAGCAGCCTCCTGCTTGCTGCTGACTGGCTAGTTCGAATGAGCAGCTTCAGAGATTGGGACATGGCAGCCAATCAACAAGGGGCTTACAGTTCAGCCTGATGAGACAAAGGAAGCAAGCTCCTCATTGATTGGCTGCTGTTGCTGCCTCAATCCCTGAAGCAGGAGGCTGCTGTGGCCCAGTCCAGGGCTTTTCTACTACCTGAGGCCTGCTGGCCACATGGCCCCAAGCCAAGTCTTTTTCTCAGAAGCTGATGAAAATGTTTTCTTAGATCTCACATTCTTACAGCCTTGTCATCATCTGAATAAAACACTTTGGCTTCTCTCCCAGTGGATCAGCTTCTTCTGGAGCTCTGAAGATCTTCAAAAAGTAAGTAATCCATGGGAAATGAGATGGGAAGGGATAAGTGGAATCTGGGTTCTAACAAAGGAGGCCCAGTCTGTGGGGACCCAGAGGGGCAGGATGAGGGGGAAAGCAATTGTGGGGACCTCAGGGGAGCATGAGGTATCTCAGTGGATTGGCAGAAGCCTTAGATAGTCTACTGCAGCACTAGGCCTCGCATGCTGTTCCCCATTCTGAGATACCTCATGTGCATTTAATGACATGTGCATTCGATTAACAAATGCATTGGGGAAAGCAGGGAGTGATCATGTTCATTTAACATGATTCAATCAAACGAATCCTCAGGTTACGAATGTAATTGGCAGGCTCTATTATATGCATAACTTGAGGACCTGTATAATGAGAGTGAGGGAGGGTCTCAGGGAAGTCCTGCCTTAGCACTTGGCCACCACTGATGCCCCCCAACATGAGTCCCATGTCATACCATGGCCACACCCACCATGGGCATGCCCCCTGGGCATGCCCCAGCCCTAACCCTCCAAGGTCAAACATAACCCTGATGTGGCCCTCAATGAAATCAAATTTGACACCCCTGCTCTACAGTTATAAATTCATTAAATCCAAAGGGATTAAGAAATGAAGAAATGAAGTTCACCTGAACTTTATGTCCACATAGGCTACACCAAAGGTTGTGAGCTTAAATGGTTAGAACTTAGAAGAACTGCTCAGTTTGTGAGCTGATTGCAAAAATTTCCATTTCTGCAGTTTATTCATGAGGAGCAACTGTCCATAGTAAAAGTGGGCAATCTCATAATCTCTCCTTTATCCAGAGAGATTTCACAAGTCATCATTCAGCCTCTGGCTGCTGTTCAACACACAATGTTATCCCACTTCTTCAGAAACCTCTAGACATAGATATAGATATACTGTAGAATCATAGGGCGGGTAGGGACTTTGTAAATCTTTTATTCCAACTCCCTGCTCAAGTTGGAAGACTTTATTGCATTCTAGGCAAATGGTGGTCCAATCTTTTCTTGAAAATCTCCACAGATGGAGCACTCCCAGAGTCAAGCTGTTCCATTGACAATTGTTCTCTATGTGAAAAAAGTTCCCATTACTTCTAGATTGGATCTCTCTTTTACAAGCTTCCACCCATTACTTCTTGTATTGTAATTTGGTTCTTTGAAAAATAAGTTGATATGACAACCCCTGAAGTATTAGAAGATACCTATCATGTCCTTACTAATCCTTCTCTTTTTATCTTCCCCAGTTCACCACAATCCTCACCGGAAACCAGGAGCCAGCATTTTCTGTTGTTTCTGTGTATTGCAAAATTCACATTAATCAGTACAGATTAATTCTGCTCCTGTATTTGAGCTTCACAATAGCAAAAATCATTTCCCAGGTGTACTCGGGGAAAGACAGTTCTTCACCGAAGGGCTTCACCTCCACACAGAAATATACATGGCATTACTTCTTCAGTGTTCTACAATCTCTCTCTCTCCCCAGCATCTCTCTCCCCTCTCTCCATCATGTTCTTTTTTTTCTATAGTCTCTCATATCCAATTGTCAAAATCACAAGTCATACGTTCATTTCTTCCCGTTTTATACAAACAGTTTCCAATCAGTAAGAAATGTAGACATTGTATTTGCTTTTATCAAACAGGTCAATTTGACCATCTCAGAAAGTTCTATCATTTTCACCAAGTATTCTTCCATTGTACATATTGCAGATCTTTCAATCTTCATATATACAATAAGCTTGTTGCAGTTATCATATATAAAAACAAAGTTCCATTTTTTCCCCAATTATTTATCCAGCAGTCCCAGAAGGGAAAGTTTTGGTTTCAGTTGAATATTTATCTTTGAAAACCTCTGAAGCAGTGTATGCATTTGGATCTAAAATCTAATTTTTTTTGCACACTCGCCATGAGTGTGATAAAATGATACTTCTTTTTTCACTTGTTCTTCCATTTTAAATTTCAATAACAATTTATGAATTTTAGCAATCACATGACAAATTAATAAGCTAGTGAATATTGATGGATTGGAAGTGGTTCTCTTGATCTTGACTCACATGAACCATTGTTTGGTGGTAATTTTGGTTTTTAATATTTTGTACACCACTCAGGTTATTTTTGAGATGTGGATTGTTTAAATAGATAATAAAAAGGTGTGACAAGCCCAGGGAAGAAAGTGTCTAGCTCTGCTTTTGCACATATGAAGATCAATTGGAACGACTTCAGTTCTCTACCTAAGTCCATGATGGCGAAACTATGGCATATGTGCCGGAAGTGGCACGCAGAGCTATCTCTCCAGGCATGCCAGCCATCACCTATTGCTCTTCTGGGTTCCAATGCATGCTGGCCAGCTGGTCTTCACACCTGTAGGAGTGCCGAAAACTGGAAGAGCAGCTCCCTGGCCAGCTGGTCTTCATGCATGCCAGAAACTGGAAGGCCAGGTGGCCGGCATGCATGCATACGGTGGAAATTGGAAGCACACTGGGGAACTGCTCCTCCAGTTTCCGGCGCTCCTGCATGTGCACCAGGGATCTGCTCTTCCGGTTCCTGGTGCTTCCCTGCGCGCACACATGCCCTCCCATTTCGGCACTCAGTGCCACAAAGGTTCGCCAACACCGACCTAAGTTAACATTCGCATTAGGAAGTTTCAGTGGAGGGATTTGATTTAAAGACGTTGATCAAGATAAGTAACGGAAACAGATCCATGACATGACACTCTTACATGTGGACTGGAATAAATATATAGCTGTTCCAGTCCACATGTATGAATGCCATGTCATGGATCTGTGGCCCTTCCATTGCTTCTTTTCAGCCCCTTCTCTGGTCCTTCTGCATGTCCTCAGTGCATAACCAGATACCATTTGATTCGACACCCGAGTGAAGCCAGCCGGCCTTGCTTAATATGCCATGCTGTTAGGTGGCTTTTGGAGTTTCTCTGATTGGCAAGGCAGGTCAGATGACTTTTGTGGCTCAAAATGAAGCACCAAGGCTGATTCATGCCTTCTGCCTAGGCCTAATTTGCCTTCTTGGTCTAGAGATGCCTGCAGCCCATTCCTATAAGGCCCCTAGAGTCCTTTTCTGTAGCCTTTGTGAAATCATCTTCCTTCAGATATCACTTTCTTCCAGTCTCATGGTATTCTGGAAACATTTCAGTGTTGCAAGTCATTTTGCTGAAGGATGTGTGTACTCAGTGTGTCACAACCCTGGAAAGCTGGGAGGATAACAAATACAGAGCCTTGGGCTACAACTCTGAAAATGCAGACTCCTTCTGATCTGCCTTTAATAGCTGGGAATGGAAATTCCATATATTTTGATAATAGCTGAACCCAAAGCCAGAGCCAACATCTGAGTTCTCTTTATGATATTTGTGAAATGCTTGCTGTAATACAGACTTTTGTGAATAAAATTAAATGATGTATCAGCAGTTACTAGAATGGCTAAGCTTATGGCTGTTTAGCCATTGGACTGCACTCAGGATGATGTAGTTCTTGCAGGGATCCAGGAAGCCTTCGGAGGGAGCATAGCACCAATTTGCTATGGTGATACACCAGTTTCACAATGAGCAGAGTCAAGGGATGGCTTAGTATGTTGTTTTTTTAAGCACATTTGCACCGTGTGATTCATGCCAACTGCACAATGCACACACCACTGAAAAGTGGTGACCAATACTGGTAATGGATGAAAACACAGTCACCGTGTAGAAACCACTAGGGAAAGTGAAAACTTAAAGTAAGAATGAAAAGCTTAATAGGTACAGAAAGAAGCAGAAAAAAACACATCATGCTTAGTACTAAAGAGCTAAATGAACTTTACAATTACTAGCTGGTGAGACAGAGTAACACCTGGGAAGCTCCTGGGCTAGTTGGTCAGCCACACCATAGCTTCCATAAGTCGCACCTGATATCCTCCAGAGTAAGTCTGGCTAATGGTCTGGATCCTTTTCTTCCTAGCCTGTGACCAGCTTGCCCTGGGCGTTGTAGCCATTTTTGGGCCTTCTCAGGGCTCATGCACCAACGCGGTCCAGTCCATCTGCAATGCACTGGAGGTTCCTCACATACAGCTGCGATGGAAGCATCACCCTTTGGACAATAAGGACACCTTCTATGTCAATCTCTACCCGGATTATGCCTCTCTCAGCCATGCCATCTTGGATCTTGTACAGTACCTGAAGTGGAGGTCGGCCACTGTGGTGTACGATGACAGCACAGGTAAGTTGGACTGGGGATGTGTCCAGGGGTGGGATTCATATTTCTTAACAACAGGTTCTGTGGGCGTGGCCTAATTTGTGGGTATGGCTTGGTGGTCATGTGACTGGGTGGACATGGCTTGCTGACTGGCTGGGCTTGGTTTGTATGTAAATATTGTGAATATTTATGTAAATATTAAATTTTTTATTAAAAAAAGAGAGCACCTTTTACCCAAAATCAGACTAAGCAGGCAGGCAGATTGAGTTGCTCACAGTTACACAGATTTATTCAGAGATCTACCATTCTGTAATCTGCTACCTGAGTCTGCCACATAAAATTTGCTTGCAAGCAAACTTATAAAATTAACTCACAGCACACCATTATGTAAATATTGATTTTTTTTTAATTAAAAAAGAGCAACTTTTACTCAAAATCAGGCAAAGCAGGCAGGCAGGCAGATTGAGTTGCTCCCAGAATCACAGATTCACTCAGAGATCTACCTTTCTGCAATCCATTGCCTGAGTCTGCACTGAAAAATAGAAACTTCAGTCCTAAGGGAGGTTCAGCTCTTTTTAGATTAGCTAGAAAGCAAGAAATCCAACCATTTCCTGCTTTTTAGCTAATCTAAATCTCCCGGTACAGCAGAACAGCTGATGGTTGGTGGGGGAGGAGGAAAAATAGCAACTTACCAAACGCAGGCAAATTGGATGGTGCACATGCCAGGTAAGGAGTGAGTGGGCAGGGAGGGGAGGGGCCAGCCAGTGGCGCGATTTGCCAGTTCTCTGAACTGGGCAGAGTCATAACAACTGGTTCTATAGAACCAGTCTGACCAGGTAGAATCCCACCCCTGGATGTGTCCCTTGTCAAAAATGTCTCCATTGTCCCTATTCCCTAAGCCTCAGGGAAAATGTGGATGGTGGCTACCAAGGAGGGGAACAAGTGTTACAGTTGCCCACATTCAGGAGAATGGACTGAACCAACCCTGTCTCTTGCAGCTATTTCCCGGGCTCTTCCTATGCGAGATACAACAGTGATAGTCCTGTTTCCACTAGTGTGGGCTGCCTTTGTGCTTCAGCTCCTCTTTCATTGGGCAATCCTTAATTTTCTCTCCACATTGTAGGTTCTATCATGTGATGAAGTGACAGAGCAGAGCCTTTCCTATAGGAGCATGAAAACTATGATTCGTCCTGGCAGACCCCTCTTGGCTTCCTCCTCACTGAATATGGGGTGGAGAAAGTTTAGAATTGCTTCTTTTAAATTATGACTTTGTGGACATTTTAACAAATCATTTGTCCATTAAAAAATACTCTTTTGGTCTTTTTCGCTGCCAGAAGAAAGGGAGTGGGGGAAAAGCAGTGCATTCCTTAAACGCCTCAGATAATCGCCTTGGCAGCCCAAAGCTGTCGGCGCACAAGAATATTACTGGAGAGCATGATTGATGACTCTTGGCTATGGATGTGTCCCATTGGAGAATATACATCCAGGGGGTGGGGGGAAGACCAGGGTCAAGGGAGAAACGAATGATGTATTTTAGTGTCGGCTGCACCCAGCTAATGCCAACCTGGCCACTCCTAATAAATCATTTTTTTTCACTCTGAGAGATGCGGCTAGAGACTTATGATTTGAATGGGAGTGGATTTGTTGGAGCCCTGGTATCATTTAAAATATGCCATTCCTTGAGTAAAGATCTGTCTGCCAGCTGGCTTGGGGCTCCAGTGGAGAGCTTCACATTGGAATGGTTGACAGATAATAACAGATCTCTCTCCCTCCCCATCTTTTAGTTAGGGTTGTGTATTTATCTTTTTTTTATTATTTAGTCCCTATGGTGTATAGGTTTTGTAAAATTTTATCTTTTTAACATTGCAAATTGCTCAGAGTTGCTTTGGGGTAAAATGGGCAGTCAATGAATGTAATAAATAAATAATACAAATATATTAAAATAATATTAACATGCTACTAAATAATATTTCAAACTAACTTTGGAGTGGCGGCAAAATGAGTGCTACTAGCATATTAAAGAATAATGGTGGCCTCTTCTAGTCTGCTGGAACTTGTTCATTTCTTTTAGTGGCCATGTCTATTCTATGGAGACTCTCTATCACCCAGGTCATGGTTGTCCATGTTGCCATGATCTGAAGAAGCAAAACATTTTCAAGGAAAAATAAAGTCTAGTTGCCTTTTGGACCTCCTTGGTAACATTTCTCCTTGGCTTCAATATGAAAAGGCTTTGTCTTTCTCAGAGCAGTCTGACCAGTGGTGCTATTCTGCCAGCTCAGCCCAGTTCTGGTGCACTGGTAGCACCAAAGATCAGCCGAGACTGAACCGGTTCTCTCTGAGGAATTGCTGTTGGGCCCACCCGCCCGCCTGGACTCCCATGCTAACTTTCATTCCCTGCTTTTGAAGCGCAGTTGCTTTGCGCGGCACAGCAGATTGCTGCGCGTCAGCTGCTGAAGCGACAGGGAGAGTGCAGGACTGCAGGAGGTGAGTCAGAAATCCTCTGCGCATGTGCAAAGTGTGCGTTTGATGCATGCACTCAAAGTGTGTGCACGCGCACAAAGCACACCCACCAAGCCACACCCACCGAACTGGTGGTAAACTACTTTGAAACCCACCACTGAGTCTGATGGCCTCCCTCAGATGAATCTCTATTATGCTGCTTTGACTGCTAGGCTAGACTTTCTCCTTCAGATCTCAAACAGGGAAGGGTTCAGTTCTGCTGTATTTCCCCAGAGGAGAGAGAACAGGTGATTCCTCCATCAAGGAGATACTTGAGCCAACACAATGCACACATTTTCTGGAGGAGAAGATGTTGAAGGATTGCTTCGGCCATTTAATGACATTTGTTCTTCTCAGCTTTCATTTCCTTAGCTTAAACTTGCTGATGCTGCTGTCACTTGTAATTGCAAAACTTGCTCACCTATGTAGATTCAGCTTTGTCTGGGCCAGGTGTTTTTTCTGAATTGTTTTGGGATAACACAATAGCATAATTGCAATCACAGATTGTTCTTCTGTAAAATGGAATAAATTTCCCCTGATGAGCCTTTGTCTGAACTTTCAAATCCATTTGATATTGGGAGGATGGCTTTTTATTGTCCTGCATGATTCAGAGTGCTAGATTCACCAACCTGGATCAGTCGACATCACACCAGGAATTCTCCAGTGAAGGAATTCTGCCCTCTCATGACCCTGTACTGCCTTGTCCTCTCTGGATGTCCTTGCTTGGGAAGCAGTGGCATGGGCCAGAATGCCTGCCCAACTCATGCCTCCTGTTTTGTGTTGCTCCTTGTCTTCCCCAAGGCCTTATCCGGCTACAGGAGTTGATAATGGCGCCATCTAGGTACAACATCCGTTTGAAAATCCGCCAGTTGCCCCTGGACACAGAAGACTCCAGGCCTCTGCTAAAGGAAATGAAGCGGGGAAGAGAGTTCCGAATCATCTTTGACTGCACCCACACAATGGCTGTGCATATCCTCAAGCAGGTAGTGTGTGTGTTTCTCTCTCTGTGTATGTGTGTATATTACAGGGCCTTGCAGTTCTGATGGTGCTTTTCACATTTCTACTCAGTGATGAAGTTGTGACTGCAGTGCAATCTTTCAGTTGCTAGCCATACTGGCTTCAATTTGGAGCAGACAGAAAGTAGGATGAGGAACAAGGTCTGGGAGCAGCTGTAACATATATGTAGTTTCTGGTCCCAGTTTTTACATCTTGGAAATAGTTGTTGATAGTTCATTTTCCTTGCAGCTCCTCATGTAGCTGAATGTAGCTTGATTACAGATTAATAGAGTTGGAAGTGAGATACTAATGTCACTCTATAAAACCAAAAGTACACATGTAGACTGGGTGAAACCAAGCTTAATAGTAGTAACTGTGAGAGGGATCTTGGAGTCTTAGTGGACAACCAGCTAAATATGAGCCAGCAGTGTACAGCAGAGCCAGAAAAAGTCAATGCAATCCTAAATAGCATTAACAGAGGGATACAATCAAGATCACATGAGGTACCACTCTATAAAGCCTTAATAAAACCACACCTAGAATACTGCATCCAGTTTTGGCCACCATACTATAAAAAAAAAAATCAGGCCCTAGAAAGAGTGCAGAGAAGAGCAACCAGGATGATGACTGGAGGCTAAAACATATGAAGAACAGTTGCAGGAACTTGGCATGGCTAGTTTAGTGAAGAGAAGGACCAGGGGAGATATGATAGCAGTGTTCCAGTACTTGAGGGGCTATCACATAGAGGAGTGGGTCAACCTATTTTCCAAGCACCTGAATACCAGATAAGGAATAATGGATGGAAACTGATCAACCTAGAAATAAGGAGAAATTTCCTAACAGTGAGAGCAATCAACCAATGGAACAGAAGTTTCCAGAAGATGTGGGAGCTTCATCACTTGAGGTTTTTAAGAAGAGACTGGGCAGCCATCTATCTGAAATGGTATAGGGTCTCCTGTTTGAGCAGGGGATTGGACTAGATGACTTCCAAGGTATCTTCCAACTCTGTTATTCTATTCTTCTATTCCTTCTGGAAATGGGATGCCCAGAACCATTTGTGGACTTGGTCAACTTTTGACCTCCAATTCCAATCTTATGGCAATATTGGATGCACAATAAGGAACCCACATAATCAGTCCTAGGAATTTAGATTGCACCCTCTCTTGTGGGGCAGGGACATAGTTGTGTACCACATAGTAAATGTGCCCTTATCTTGCCCTTAAGCTTCACCTCAGCAGGAATGTACCGCTTCCCCCTGACATTAAAAAGAAAGAACAACCAAAGTTGCTTCTCTGAGCCACATGGTAGAAATAATCTATTCTAGGTGGGCCTCTTGCTCCCCAGATGCATGAAAAATATTGTACAAGGAAAGCTGAATGAGTGGATGGTAGCAAAAAAAGAATCAGAAAGTGTTTGATTAAAAAGTATGCATGGAGGATACATGGAGCATTAAGTGATTAAAGAACTTGATCTATTTTCATTGTTTTGCTCGCTCATTCAAGAGTATTTGTGAAAAAGGTCATGGTATAGTAGGTGATTGCAAATCAGACACAAGGCAGCAGTGTGATGGTGCTGCAAAAAAGGCAAATGTAATGTTAGATTTCATCAAGAGAAGCATCATTTTCAAATTAAAGGAAATCATTCCACTTTATTCTACTTTTGTGGGAATGTGTATCTAGGACTTAGGCTCCATGGTTAAAGAAGACTTTGCAGAAATTGAAAGAGAGGCAGAGAAGGAAAACAAGGATGATTAGCAGAGTAGAAACAATGCAGAGGAATTGAAGATGCTGGGACTGATTGGTCTTGGGGAAAAATGTCCAATTAGGGGAACGGGCCAAGTCTATGACAACTCGCTGCAGCCAACTCACCATAGTCAACTCATTACGGCCAATTTACCATGGCCAACTCTCCTCAGGACAGCTTGCTGTGGGACAAAAATTACACTAATCTCAAAGAAATAGTCAAATAGAATCATTAAAGAAAGGATGCCAAAGGAGGGGCAAAATAAAATGTGAATGATAAAAATTAAATATTTTAAAAATTATTTTAAATAATTGAATTGTTGATGTGTCCTACAACAAGTTGTCCTGTGACATGTTGGCTGCGGCGAGTGTCCCATTCAAGAATGGGCCTGTTACCTCTCGCTTTAGATGGACCAGTGTGGAATTCTTCATTTAAGGGACAGGTTGACAGATGCCCATTGAATTTGAGAGAATGTCTTAATAAGTGAGACCAATTCAACAACAGCATTGACTGCCCAGAGAGTGGGGGCTTTCCTTTCTTGGAGGTGTTGAAGTAGAAACTGATTTCTAGACACTAGACTGGGAGGCTTGAACTGGGATTCCTACCCTAAGCAGGGCTTGGTTGGACTTGGCAGCTCTTTGTAGCTCTTTCCCTACAAAATGAGTCTTTCCCACCCAATGCTGGTGGCCTTATTTCCAGCAACCCATTCTCAGCTGCATATTGATTTCTTTCACAATTTCTTTGACCCAGGAAATTTTTCAAACAAGACTGGAAATTGGGATATGGCAACTGGACTTATTTTCTTGTTGGTTTGAAAAGTTTGTCCAAGTGGCTTCTTCAGTCTGAACAAGTTTGTTAGGGGGAATCTGAGTAGGCAGAGAGTTGTTGGAATGTTAGGAACTCCTAAAATTCTAATGCTAAAAATTCTAATCCTAAAATTGGAAAATCCTTCCCTCAGTAGAGGTGGAAACTTTATACACAACCTGTCCCTCATGTATTTATGCTGCTCTCTCATCAGTCTCCAGGAAGATTAAGACCACTTAACAGGCTCACCAGGTAGGGCACACTTAATGACCCTTAAGGATTTTAGGAGTTGGTACATTCCAGCGAGTCCAATTGCCATAACTCAACTTCCAGACAACTCTGAGACTTAAAATCTTCATTGACATTTCTAACTAGAGTTTCCTCACTTCGATGAAGAAGGGATCCAGGTTTATTTCTTAATTAGCTGTATATACACGGCAAACCAGTATTCCAACCAGCCCATGTCATCGTGCTTCCCATAAACTTTGGTCTTTTGACCTAGTTTGGTTCTTATCCCTTTGTAGTTGTCAAGATGGCAGCCATCATGGTGCAATCAAACCTCTGGGAGATGTTTCATCCTGCAAGAAAGGTCCTCAGGCCTAACAAGCAGGGATTCTTGACCAGCTTTGGTCCTTCTAGCAAAGGGGATGATCTCAGCTTCCAGGTCCATCAGCAAAGTGGCCCTTTTTTTTAAAATCAAACATTGAGTGCCTTTTCCTTTGGGGCCAATTTCACAGGTGGCATTTTAACCTCCTTGTCTCTGCATTTTCTCAGGCCATGGCGATGGGGATGATGACGGAATACTACCACTTCATCTTCACCACACTGGTAATGTATCTTGATTCATTTATCAGTCTTGCATTCCACAAACTGAGTCTGATCACCCTTAGTCTCTGAAGAAGTCAGTCTAATCAGGGCCAGAAAGGGGAAGATGTTCCTGAGAGACAAAGAAATGAGGATCATGCACACAATATTTTTGTGAATGAGTATAGACCCATGATGCTGAACCTATGGCATGCATGGTGGAAATGGCATGCAGAGCCACCTCTCTGGGCATGCCAGCCATTGTGCGTTGCTCTTCTGAGTTCTGTTGTATGCATGCGTGCCGGCCAGCTGGTCTTTGTGTGCACATGCGCGCCAGAACACGTAAGACCAGGTGGCCGGCGCGCATGTGCATGCTGTAAACTGGAAGCTCAGCTTTGAGCTGCTCTTCCAGTTCTTGGCACTCCCATGTGTGCACATGTGCACTCCCATTTCAGCACTCAGTGCCGAAAAGGTTCACCAACACTAGTATAGGCATTCTGAAAACAAATGTGCTGTAATGGATTTTGGGCTCAGATTTAATCTGATCAATAGAGTAAACTCTAAAATATTGAATGTACTATCTATGGATAAGCCAACCCCAATTTTGGGGCTACATTTTTGAGCTTACAATTCTTAGCTTATGTGTGCATATATACTGTATAGGAAGAAAAAAAGAAATCTAGAATGCATTTTCCCATCATAACCCCAATATCCACTGGTGCAGTTTTTAGTCCTTGACTTATGAGTACAATTGGGTCCACAATTTCACTCACTAAGCAATGTGGTTCTTAAAGAAGTAATCACATAATCAGAGCTAATTTTATGATCAATTTTATTACAGTCTAAGCCATGGGTGTCAAACTCGCGGCGTCACGTTGCCCTCATGTGCCATATCCCGATGTCTTCTCCCTTCGCAGAGCTGGGATGGGTGTGGGCTGTGTGTGATGCATCCGGCCCATGGGCCACCAGTTAGACACCTCTGGTCTAAGCAAATGTAATGGAATGCATGGATGACTTTGGGGAATGAGGGAAGAGATGGAAACCAAGAAGAGCAGAGGGGGAATCCCTGTCATCCAACAGTCAGAGGAAGAAACTTAGAAGCACCTCTCCTAATAGATCAAGCTGTTGAAAGTGGAGGGGGGGAGTTTGTGCCTTCAGACTTGCTAGATTCGGTGGCAATGTAGCTGTCAGGCTGAAGAAAGCCGGAGCCAGGATAAAGTTCAAAAGCATTCATGATTTTATAGACAAGAATCTGATCTACTAACAGTCAAGTCCAATTGGCACTTGATAAGAGCCAAAGGGCTTCAAGAGAGGCTGGACTTGGGTCTCTTTTGGGGGCATAAAGATTCCAAACTGATCCTGGTCATCTCCTACATCAGTCTTACAATGAAATAAAATGAGTTCATCTAATTGTGTCACCTGTCGGGTTTACCTGAGAGGGCTGATAGCAAATCATATAGTCCTTAAACAAATCACATGGTTGCTAAGCCGAGCTTCCCCAATTGACTTTACTTGTTGGAAGCAGACAGGAGAGGTCATAAATCATGATCATGTGACCACAAGACACTGCAACTCTCACAAATGTAAGTCAGTTGCCGAGTGCCTGAACTGCAATTTTATGTGACTAGGGGACAGTGGGATACTCATAATTTCAAGGCTGTATGTGGCTTTTTCCAAGGCTGTTGTAATGAACTTCAGACCATTATTAAATGAATGTAAGTTGAGGGCTTCCTGAAGCTGGAGTTACTCCCTCTCTTTTGTGCTTTGCTGGCAAGGAGCTTGTTTGGGGAACAGGAAGGAAAAAAGCTTGGGAAGAGAGGCAGAGTTGATCTGTCACAGAGGCCATGGGATGGCCCGTTGGTTGAAGAAATGCCTATCTTCAATGGGACGAAAACCGTTAGGGGCAGGGGACAGCATCCCTTGAGATTGAATTGAAAGTTTACTTAGAATCACTTAGCCCCTGTAACCCAGCATGTCACTGGGCTGGATGTCACTCTGACATACAAAACTTGTCCATGGAAACAACACATTTAATTTTTAAAATTGCATGCCTATAATTCTTCCTGTACCCTCTACAAAAGTAGAGTGATACATTAGGTGACCACTTTATCTTTAGCAACCGCAAACTCTCTGTAGGGTAGGCTGGGACTGGTTTCTTGAAGTGGTAAATGTAGATTAGGAAGATGGCGTGGCTTGATGGCAGCTGAAAATAATGGGAATAAAAGACCAGATAAACCACCGCAGCAAGCGTTGTTTTCCTGAAAATGTCGGCTGAATTGTAGACAAGATGTAGGTCCTGCTCAAAGGCACCCATGCTGTGAAATCCCACAGGATTGCTGCAGTGCTCTCTGCCCATGTGGCTGCCCTTGGAGCGCATTCAGAAGCTTCAGCTGGTGCAAAACACAGCAGCAAGTTGTAGTGCTGATCATCCAGCACATGTGCCACCACTGCTCTGAAAGCTGCATTGGCTTCCTGTGTGTAGCCAGGTGCAATTTAAGGTGCTGAAACTCACCTATAAAACCCTTTATGGCTTGAGCCAGGTGACTTATGGGACTTTTCTCTCTCCCACTAGTATCTACCTGGCCCATTAGCTCAAACAGGAGAAGCAAGATCTGGGTCTCGTCCCAGAAGAAAGTGAAGTGAACCACTGGCTATAGGATTGGTGTTGCCAAAAAATCTTTAGATTCCTTGACCATGGTCTATACTATCTCCAGGATGGACTTGGCATGGCTAATCTACTGAAGAGAAAGACCAGAGGACACATAATAGCAGTGTTCCAATAGTTGAGGGGCTGCCCCAGAGAGGAGGAGTGGGTCAAGCTATTTTCCAAATCACCTGAAGGTCAGACAAGGAATAATGGATGGAAACTGAAGAAGGAGAGATTCGATCTAGAAATAAGGAGAAATTTTCTGACAGTGAGAACAATCAACCAACAGAACAGCTTTTGCCTTCAGAGGTTGTGGGAGCACCATCACTTGAGACTTTCAAGAAGAGATTGGACTGCCATTTGTCAGAAATGGTGTAGGGTCTCCTGCTGGGGCAGGGGAGTTGAATGACCTCCAAGGTCCCTTCCAACTCTGTAAATCTGTAATCCAGACAACTATTACCTTTGGCATATGCTCTCTCCAGGTCAATCCTATTGCTGACCTTTTAGCCAAGCCAAAGCTACCTTTTCCACCTGAAAAGCTGACTTATCCAGACAGCGGGAAGAAAAGCCCAGAATGCATCCAGCAGGGATCAGGCTTGTGCATCCAGGCAAAGCCAGAAGCCTGCTGGGCCTTTCACCTGTTCTGACCCAGCATTTGCACAAGCAAGAAACAAGACTCCCCTCAAAGAAAACCCCTTCTTTGTTTACACATGGGGAATTAACTGCATTCACCAACAGAAAGTCCAGGCAAGAGTCTTGCAAGAAGTTAACTGAAACAATAGTCCTTATCAGCTCATTATGATAAATGCAAGGATGCTCCCAACTGGGAGATCCCAAGGATGTGAGCTCCCAACTGGCAAATTAAGTCACTTCAAACGGAGAAGTAGACAAACCTCAGTTCTGGCAAGGCAGCCTTTGTCGCATGAAACACACAAGGAGCAAACTTTCCAGAAGTACGAACAGTTGTCTGCGACAACCAAGCCACTCCCCTTTCCTCCTATTTATTCCCCAGCCAGGGAGGGGCCATTCAGCGTCCACGTTTATTTTGCTTCCCGAGCTGGCTCATTGTCCTCTGTTGTTCACCTGTCCTATCTGCGCATACATGCATCTAGAACAGGCCCCAGCTGTTCCTCCTCCTCTCTCCTCTCTGACTCCAAAGGCAGCTGCCTTTCTGGCTGGGAAATGCCGGACGGCCCTGGCTCTATCTCTGTCCGACACTGAGCATCTGTCAGAGCCTTGCCCAGGCTCCAGAACTGTCCTAGGTTCTTCCCCAACCTCGTCCTCATCCGAGTCTGCCACTAGCTCCACTGGTAGCTGGCAGGCCACAACATCACCAGATTTTGCAGAGAGCCACACAAAGCAGCGGAAAGGGAGGAAGGCAGGCAGGGTGAGTTTATATCTGAACTCTTAATTGTACTGAAAATACTGGGGATTAACCAACCTAATGAAGCATTTAACTTCTTATTGATTCTTTTTAAATAAAATTTGATGTGCTTAATTATGGTTTAAGAATGAAAGTTTCTCCCAGATTGTTGTGTGCATATATAATTATTTGTTTCTGTAGCGTTTGGGGCATAACATTGCAGCATCCCAAGTCAAAGCCAAAGTAAAATTTGGATTGTACCTGATGCATCTTACTTAGGGCAGCCTTCAGAATTATTTTAATATTTCACAATCATGCAACTCTGCATGGACTAGAAAAACATTACAAATCCACGATACAAATAATAAATGAAAATAGAATACTTGAATGAAAACCAACAATCCACAACCTCCCTGAAGCAATATTATCTAGCTATGTACCATATCAGCAATATTAGAAGCAAGATGAAGTTAAATGGGAGAAAATCTCTTTAAACATTCTTTCACCACACACACTTAAGAGGGATATCAAGATCTCTCTCCTGTCTTTTGCTTTTTCTGAGCTTTATAAAAAGTCTACCAGTTAAAAGGAAGGTCCTTATATGGAGTATCTTTTCCATTAGTCTTTCATCCCAAGGTCACCATATTGCTTGAGGATTTCAATTTAACAATTTCAATTGTATTTTTTGTGGTGTAACATAGTCCGGATTCCTAAGGGAGAGAGGCTGCTTTCCAGGGGACAAAGAGGCAGCAGAGCTTGGAATGACTCGTAGCCAGGAAGAGGGTGAAAGCAACCCCACCTTGGCAGTTCACATAATATATCTATAGGTATTATGTTGTTAATTGAGTTTTGTCCCATTTTACAACTTTTCTTGCCACAGTTGTTAAATTAGTAACACAGTTGTTAAGTGTTGTGGTCTACCACCAGCAGAATCGGACAGTGGGGAAGATCATGGGCAAGTCCGGAGTCTGGGAAGGACTCGGACAAGGGTCCTGTGTCCAATGCAGAGATGGGGCCAGGATCATCTGGGAGTTATGTGCTGACTCCAGAGCCTCCAGAATCTGACAGCAGTAAGGCAGAAGAACAAAGGGAGCCTGTTCCCAGTGCATGAGTGTGCAGAGCTGCCAGAGAAGCTAAAACAAAAGGGGTGATTTGGGAGTAAGGCTTGGCGGTGATTGCTCCTCCCATATGATATAAAGGAAGTGCAAAGGGACAGGAACCTGTGCAGGAAGCAATGTCGTTCACTCTGTTCAGATTAAACCTTGAAGCTCTGCAGGGACCTTGTACTTCGGTTGGTCTTTTATAGTTCATTTGGCACTCTAGTTGTTGGCAGCAATTCAAAGGAGATAAAGGTGGGTGCTTATCTCGAGGAACTGTTTGAGACTCATTATGAGCTGGGGAATGAACATAATTCCCAGCATTGAAATAAAATGAGTTGTTTGGACTAAGCATGTACTTAATTACGGTCTCAGGAAGCCTTGGTTAGAACATTAAGTGATTCTGGCTTCCCCACTGACTTTGCTTGTCCCTGACCCTGGGACACTGCAACCGTCATAAATATGAACCAGTTGTCAAGCATCCAAATTAAATCACGTGACCACAGGGAAGCTGCGAGGGTCATAAGTGTGAAAAACAATCATAAGTCATTTTTTTCAATGCTGTTGTAACTTTAAACGGTCACTAAACAAACTGTTGTATGTCAAGGACTACCTGTAGTTGCTTGAGTCTGACAAGAGTCTGGCTACAGGTGAAGAACAATAAGGGAAACCCCTCAGAAGTAATCCCACGTGTCATTCTTAGGGCCTGACCATTTTAGAGCAGGTTGCTGAGGTTGTAATGCCAAGCTGATCTTTCTTTATTCATGTCAGATAAACAGATAATCAGAGTTGGAAGGGACCTTGTAGATCATCTAGTCCAACCTCCTGCCCAAGCAGGAGACCCTACACCATTTCTGACAGATGGGAGTCCAATCTCTTCTTGAAAGTCTCCAGTGATGAAGCTCCCACAACTTCTGAGGGCAACTTCTGTTCCATTGGTTGATTGTTCTCACTGTCAGAAAGTTTCTCCTTATTTCCAGGTTGAATCTCTCCTTGTCCAGTTTTCCATCCATTCTTCCTTGTCTAAGCACCTTCAAATTATAGACATATAATGTTCAACACTGAGCCAGTAAAATAATGCCCAGAGGATGAAAAAAGGCAGTCCTGTTTGAGGAGGTGGTTGTTTTTGGACCCACAAAATTTGAGAACCTCTTTCTGATGGAAGTAATCCATGCGTTTTAATTTATGTTGACATTGTGCCGCTTTTTAAAAGATACCCAGCCCCGCTCTGCTTCATTGATCTACCCACTAGATATTTCTCATTTCAAATGGCCAGCTTGGCAAATGAATGGGGCAGCAGCTGTTGCCTGACCTGGGGGACCCCTCTGCCACCCTTGGCCTGGCAGTGTTGCAGAGGAAATCCAACCCTTTGGGAGGATAGGAACAGGTTGTCTTCAGAGCTGCGAAACTCGAAGCTGGGACCAAAGAGAGTAGCAGCTTTTGGTGGGCTGAGAAAGAAAAAGGCAGGATAAATGGGGCCATAAAATGCAACATGAACTTTTGGTACATGCCTTTTAATCAACCAATGTATTTAATAGGGTTAAGGTTTTAAATCATGGCACATAAAGTGAGAAAAGTGATGGGAATATTATTACACATAAATAAAGAATGTAATCAAAAGATTTTTAAATGATAACAAAGGCGAGATGCTCATAATGAGTGTGACAGTGAATCTTAACACACCCACACACCCACACCCACACACACATACCCAAATCCCCTTGTGGCTCTCACATGATAAGGGGAGCTTTCCCCCTCTGAAAACAGTAGCTTGTAATTATTAATTACTTTAATTACTAATGGTAATCAAGGTTTTGATTTTATATTTGTTTATCATATTTATATTGCCGCTTATCTCACAGACCATGTTTTTGGGTGGTTTACAATAAAAAACCCTATAAAATGGCAATATAAAAAACCAATTAAAACAATAATATATGATTAAAAGGCATGGGGAGAGCATCAGATCGTATGGAAAATGGAGCCATCTCATTAACTCATCAGTCCCTTGAGACCCCAGTACCTGATGACACAACCAGCTCTTGAGAGGTTTACAGAAAATTAAAAACACCTATGGAACTTGGAGCATGTAGCATATGAGTTTATACAGCACAGTTATTTACAAATAACACAATAACCAGCTCCTGTTGTTTCACAGCTGGCTTGGGATGCCTGTTGTGCAAAAGGCTCAGTGAGCAGATGCAAAATCCCCTCTGACAGCTTCTGCCAGATCCACAGTCAGTTTGCAGGACAGTGACCCAGTGGATTTATATTTCATCTGGTAATTTGCAACTTTATTTCTTGATTCTTTGAATTGTCAGGAAGTAGGAGACTGGTTTCTATTCCCCTGGTTCTTTGCTTGAGTGACTCAGTCTGGTTATTCAAGTACTTATGAATTTCAGATCTTTCTTTGCCCATATTCCCCCCTCATCAGTTGCCCACTTCTTGTTGTATTCACACAACTTATTAACCAGGCCACTTAACTGAAGACGAACACACTTGGAAGAATTTCTTCTTTCTTCCCTTTGGGCCCAGTTGTTTTTTCTCTTTATCAGGCAGAGTAACTGCCATTTAGAACTTAGAATAACAGGGTTGGAAGGGATCCTGGAGGTCTTTTAGTCCAACCACCTGCTAGAGCAGAAGACCTGTACCATTCCAGATAAAATGCAGTCAATCCCTCCTTGAAAATCTCCATTGAGGGAGCATCTACAATTTATGGAGGTAATCCATTCCACTGATTCTTTCTTCTTAGCTTAGTTGTTTCTATTAAAAAAATATCTATTATCCTTCAACATTCTTAACTAAACCATTAATTATATCTAGCTTTCATATTTCTTCTCTAACCATTGATAAAATAATTCCTATACCTTGTAATATTCAGTGTGCTCTCTTTCTTTAATTACAAGTGTTAATTAAATACAACTTTAATTACAATTCATTTCTGCACATTCTGGTATTTTCCTAATCACATTTTCTTCAGTAGGAGTCTGTTCCCTTTTCCAATTTTGAGCAAATACAATTCTCGCTGCAGTTATTACATGAAGGTATACATTTTCTTTACTGTAAGTTTCAGGAAAGATCCCCAACAGGAATATTTCAAGTTTTAAATCAATACGCTGTTGTATCAACTTTTTCAGCCATGAACATATTTTTGTCCAATATTTTTTAGCTTCATCACACGTCCACCACATATGGTAATATGTGCCAGATGTTTGGTGACATTTCCAACATTTCACTGATTTATCTTTAAACATCTTTGCCAGTCTTGCTGGTGCAAAATGCCATCTATAAAACATTTTGTATAGGTTCTCTTTGTATGCAGTTGACATTGTTACCTTGTAATTTCTATCCCATAGTTTCGGCCAGTCATTAAGTGCTATTGTATAACCAAAATTCTTTGCCCATTGTCTCCTTCACTTGTTCCTCTTCTAGTTTAATGCCCAATAAATAACTATACATTTTTTTTTATTAGCCTTCCTTCTGTTCCTGTTAGTATCTTATCCAATTCTGTCAATTCTTTATATAAGCCATATGTTTTAACATTTTTCATATCTCAAATGTATTTGCAAGTATGAATACCAGATCATATCTATCCCTTGTTCACCCAGTTTTTGTTTGGTTTTGGATGTTGGTCTTTTGCTGGAAGTATAGATGAAAACACTATTTGTACTCCTCATTCTTTTAACTTTCTTCCCTAGCTGTTCACAATCTCTTGTTATTTAGCTGAAGAGCTAAATAACATCATAATCCATTATACCCATCAGGATGGGCCGAGACCCTTAAAATTGTTGTAGCATCCCCATGGTCACACAATCAAAATTTAGACACTTGGGGAGTAACTCATATTTATGACAGTTGCAGTGTCTCAGGGTCATCTGACTACCTTTTGCAACCCTTTGACAAGCAAAGTAAATGGGTAAGCAAAGTAAATTCACTTAATAGCCATTTTACTAACAGAACAACTGGAGTGATTCACTTAACAACAATGGCAAGAAAACTCATAAAATGGGTCAAAATTCACTTAACTGTCTCACTTAGTAAAAGAAATGTTGGGCTGAACTGTGGTTGTAAGTTGAGGACTGTATACCAGTTTAGTTATATATATTTTTCATATGTGATGCTGCGTTTCAATTTTTATAATAGAATAGAGCTGGAAGGGACCTTGGAGGTCTTCTAGTCCAGCCCCCTGCTCAAGCAGGAGACCCCATACCATTCCAGACAAGTGACCGTCCAGTTTCTTCTTAAAAACCTCCAGTGATGGAGCGCCCACGATTTCTGGAGGGAAGCTGTTCCACTGGTTAATTGTCCTCACAATTAAGTTTCTCGTTCATTATTAATTACTTAAATGGCATAGATATTGGTATCTGAATGTAACATTCTTTTTAATGTTCATATTTTATTGCGTTGTTTTTAATCTAGGCTATCAGGGTTGACATAGATGTAATGTTGCTAGTCCACGTATGATACACCACACGCTAAACAAATAAACAAGGCACATATGGGGAGGATGATTTCCAAGGCTAGAAGTTCACCACTTGTGTCTCAGGCACCCAACAGAAGAATCTCTTTCCCACATACTTTGGCATTGCACACAGTTTTCGACTCCTGCAAGTGCTAATAGCAACAAGGCTTAATATCGGAGCTTCCCATTCATTGATTTTTTTTTCTTTCGAACATTTTATCTTTTCTCCTTATGCTCAATTAATCATCATAATTAACTGATTCTTGGCTGAGATATGCTTCCCAATTGGAATCAATACTGATTCCTGGCCCTAAATTTTAATATTGTTGGCTCAGGCAAAGCATCTGCGAATTCCCAAAAAAGCTGAATTTCAGAAACGTGGGTGACATTTCTCAGCAACCTTTCTTTTTCTCTTACTTTGCAACGGTTTTCACATTCAGTCATGCCAAAAGAAGAGCAGGCAGAATGTTTTCTTTTTCTTTTCTTTTTTAAATTTATTTTTTAATTTTAATTTTGAAATACAACACATTACATCCAACTTAGCCTTGTTATACCTATACACATTTTACTTCATCATTTATAATCTCCTTATTTAATATATTAATTACTAATTAATTTAATCATAACCACTAATATTTCAACCTTGTCTTCTGCTATAGAACCATTGATAAAATTTATTCCATGTTTTATAATATTTAAACTCTCCTTTGTCTTTTATTTCTAAAGTTAAACGTTTTTTCCCCCAACAGGATCTGTATGCACTCGATCTTGAGCAATATCGCTACTCTGGAGTAAATCTGACTGGCTTCCGCATCTTGAACGTGGATAATCCCCATGTGTCTGCCATCATTGATAAGTGGTCCATGGAGAGGTTGCAGACAGCCCCCAAGCCTGAACCTGGATTGATGGCAGGGGTCATGATGGTATGACAGTCACTTTGAACTCCTGGTTCTTTTCCTGCTGGTGTGTAATCAGAAAAGGTTTGCAGCTCCTTTGGCTTGTGCCAAGCTACGCCAAAAGTTTTTAGCACCCTCTGCTTTTGTCAGAAAAGGAGTCTGACAACTTGCATCTTCAGGCTGAATGATGCATGACATCTGAATGGGTCAAATAACTTCATGCCCCCTTCTTCCTGAGGGCAAGAGTCCGAGGAGAAGGAACTCTGAAGCAGTGGTCGCCAACTGGTGGGCCGGGGACCACTGGTGGTTCGTGAGAAAATTTTGGTGGCCCACAGAGAAATGTCCCCCCTACAAAGCATCCCCCCCAAAGCAATTAATGCAGGCTCCATGGGAACATAAGGCTGTGCCGCCCACATGGCCCACCCACCCACTGGCCCCCACCCTTCGGCCAAGCACAAACCTTACCTTGAGCAGAGCTGGAACTGGAAGGTAAGACCAATGGCCTGGGAGGGAAATCCACCCTGGGGTGACTTGCTGACATTGGTAGGAAAGTCGTTTCCATATTCCAGAGCTGGAGTAGTCACAGGACTGGCCCTTTGGTCATCCCAGAGCAGCTGCTCCTCCACCTGGGTGCATCAGCCTGCCATGGACTGGAGGAGCTGCTCTGGGATGACCAAAGGGCCAGTCCCGTGACTACTGCAGCTCTGGAGTATGGGACTGAATTTCCCACCAATGTCAGCAAGACACTGTCAGTCAAAATTCATCTTAGTGGTCCACGGGATTTAAAATTATGAGTTTGGTGGTCCCTAAGGTCCAAAAGGTTGGCGGCCCCTGCTCTGAAGCAAAGAGGCTGCAGCAGAAGGGAGTTTTTCTCCTAATGTCATCCTGGAAGCCTGGACGCATGGCAAGTCAGCCAGTGCCAGGCTTTTAGGGTGAAGGCAGTGGCTCCTCACACAGGCCTAGCTGTAGAATCAAGAGAACATTTGAGGGTGGAGGGGATTGTTTTTAGAGTGGCTGCATGTGATCAAAACAATTACTGCCCCCCTTCATTTTAGACAGATGCTGCCCTGTTGTATGATGCCGTCCACATAGTCTCCGTGTGTTACCAACGGGCCCCTCAGATGACGGTCAACTCTCTTCAGTGCCATCGACACAAAGCCTGGCGATTTGGTGGGCGCTTTATGAATTTTATCAAAGAGGTAAGAAGAGCCCTAAACTCTCATAGATATTGCTCAGGAGGCAGTCACAGGGAGGGGGACTGGGGCTTGGCCGTTAGAGACCCAGGCATGGACGGACTTATAGGCTGTAACCCTTCATGTTGTCAGGACAGTTTTTAGATGAAAGGAATTTTTGGTGGAGCTACTCCTTGGCCTGGTTTGGCTAGCCAGCTAGCTATTTATCCTGACATTTTTCAAGCAAGCAAGACTGAATCATCTCAATTGTAGACGAAGCCCACTAATTCACTTGTCACCCCTCCGCCAGATGCATAATTTCAAAGAGTTCCTGCCGGCTCAAGTAGAAGTAATTGCCACGAGAGCAGTAGATACACTCAAGCACTGTTCAGATTGTTGAGGAGGTCATGCAATGACCTCACAATTGTGTGCATGAAAAATTGAAGTGCTTCCTGCAGGCGCGCACACAAAGACAGAAACAGGGAGTGAGTCTGTTCAAACCTTTGTCCTTGGATTAAGACCCAGTTTCTTTTGAACGGGCTGGCCTACCAGATTCCTTTCCTGGAAATTCTTTTTCTCTAAATGCTATGCTTGGCTCATGTCCCTTTCGTTGGAACACTAGATGATATTGCTGCCAAATCTCTGTAACCCAGGGCTTTCTCCAGGCATCCTTGTGGTTTCTCGGGGTTGATGGATCATCGCTCAATGGTGATAAAATGCATATACGATCAGGCTTTAAGTGGTTGCTGGTTGCAATGGCAATCAAAATGAAGTGATTCTGGTATGTAAAACAATGTGAAGAGAGAGACTACCCTTGAGTCATTGGCCAGCCAGTGGAGTTAAACGGCTCTGATTGAGAAGGAAATATTTTTGCCCACAAGTTGTGGCACTTCTGCCTCGGGGTGGAGAGTTGTCCAGCCACTTGAAAAGCTTTGAAAATGATTCATCCATATCATGGAGAAAGATGGCTGTGCAATTACTTGTAATGGGGGTTGTACCTATTATTTTCAGGGTCGGAAGAAGGAGGCTACTCAAAACCGCTTGTCAAGGAGCAGGAGGTGTGGGACATAGCTATCGACTTCCTTGCTTTCTGGTTATGAGTGAAGCCTTCAGAATGACCTGCTGCAGGACAGTTCTGACAACTAGTCATGGATGGAGCCAAATAATAGGAGGCAGATGATAATTAGAGTCTTCTCTGTTGCCTCCACTATAGAATTGAGAGAGACGTTAGCAGAGTTCAGGTTGATCGATGTGCAGCTCACAATCTACCCAGCAATGAGCAAGGACTGAACTTGGTCTAAAAGCCAGAAAGTAAATTCAGAGGCCTGAATACTTTTCTCGCTTTCTTCCCGATTCCCAGGCTATCTAGATAACAAGGACTACTTTGGATACTCTTAAAACTGTCGTATTTCCTCTGGGTTCAGTCTTATCCCAGGATCTCCTGCTTCCTCATGTTTTAGCTAGTTGCAAATTTGCAAAAGCTGCTGCTGGAAGCAACACCATATAACAACCACTGCAGCAGCAGCCCTCTTGGGAGCAGCTCTGCACAGAAGGCCTTTTTGAAGCTGGCCATCCCCTCCATGGCACAACAGATGCCTTTGACAAGAAGGAACAGTTGAGTTGAACTAAAGGAGGCAGGTCAGGCCCTGTAAATCAGAGCTGGCACCAGGCAAGGCTTGCAAGTTAATCTGCTTTGCACGCTTTAGACACACACCACCGAGATCTAAACCCAGCTCTGGTCAACTTATTTTAATTTATCTATCAGATAAAATGGAAGGGAAAGGAGGATGAGCAGAAAACCAAAACCTTGTTCTATCTCTGTTCAAAAAACATGTTTGTTCTGAGAGGAGAGGAGAAGGTCATAATAAGTACCCCTTGTAGGAAGACAGTCTATCGCAGCCAAAAATCAGGAGGAGTCAGGTGGTACCTTTTCAAATAACAGATTTGATTAAAAGGACTTGGTTGCTGTTCAGTCACTAAGTCATGTGAAACTGTCCATGACCTCATGGACCACAGCATGCCAGCCCCCCCCATCCCCTGCCTGTCCTCCACTGTCTCCCAGACTTTGCCCAAATTCATGCCCAATATTTATTTATTCATGCCAGAAGCACCACAATTAAAAAAGGCATAGTGTATGACATTGAATATAAAATGTAAAGTACAAGATTAAAATACGTACCAATTCAACAGATCTTGCCCCAAAACTAGCAACATTAATTATGTTCTGCCATGCCCACTGACACCATCTAAACCCCTCACCTCTGCTGCTCCCTTCTCCTTTCGCCTTCCGTCTTTTCCAACATCAGGGCCTTTTCCAAGGAGTCCTCTCTTCTCTTTTGCTGGCCAAAGTATTGTGGCCAAAGAAGAGTCAGGTTTGATTTCCTTCAGGATTGACGGATTGGATCTCCTTGCAGACCAAGGGACCCTCTAGAATCTTTTCCATCATCCCAAATTTTCAAATAACAGATTTGAATGAAAGACATACACTTCCGTAAGCTGTAGCTGCCTGTCACAAATGCTTATTGTGCCTTTGCAAAAAATGTGTTCTTTGAAAAGGTCCTCCTGACTTAAAGTTCTGCATCCAAGGAGTGCCCACGTGAAAGGAAGAATGCAGATTTTTCTCTCGTGTCAGAGCACCAACTAATGCTCTTGGAGATCACGGGTGACAGAGTTCAGTCACCAGGTAAAAATCAATGTTCTCCTGGGGATCAGAGCAGAGGGGCAAACCCTTCTGAAGGTTTAGAGGGATTTTTTTAATGCCTTAATAACCCAGTGCTTCACCTCAATCACCCAAGGTGGGCTCCCTTATCTTAGGCCGTCATTCCAGTTTCTGGAATAAGGGTCATTCCTAACTCTTCCACTACATCTTCATATTGTATAAAACCTGTCATGAGAGCTGGACAAGTTATCTGAGTTGCAGGTAAAACTGCTATGTGTGGCCTCCCTTTTGGTCCCTTGCCAACTTCCTCAGTTAGCTCCTATTTGCAGCTTCCAGCTCTCAGGTAATACCTGGCTCTGGGTGCCCACTACCCCAGCTGGAATCCTCTACCCAACCCAGGCCAGGCCAGCCTTCCAGCCAAAAAGAGCAGAACTCTGTAATTGTCGGAGAAAGATGGACAGCTTGGAAGAGGCAACACAGCAGCCTCCTTCTCCTCAACTCAGCCTCTTGAAAATAATGAGGGATGACCAAATGGGGTTTTGTCACTTAGCTGCTTTCCCTGTACTTGCCTTTCACGGTCATCTGCCCTCTGTTCAATAAGGATGGTAAGGAGTTCTATGGGATGAAGCAGCCACCCCATCTCAGGGCCTGGCCTCCCTCCCTCCTTCATGCTGCTAATTATTCCTGGGATATCAGAGAGTGCATGTATCCCACAGGCCTGGGGATAGTTGAGCCTTGGCCTAAATTATGATTTAAATATGATAGCAGGACCTTTCATTAAATGCCATCTTAGTTACTCAAGTTTGGAAATTTTCTGATTAGTTCGATCATGAGAGGAGAGCAGCTTTCCAATGTGGAATACTGAGAACAGTAAAATGCCTCCTTTAGGCACATGATGTGGGGAAAAATGCAAATGTTGATATGTATATCCTTTTCACAGAGCAATATTGCAAATACAGTGAAGTTGGTCTTCTTCTGATCTGAGGCTCAGGGAAACTGCCAGGCTCCCCTGGCAGCCCACCTTGCTTTCTGCCAACCTGATGGCTACTAATCATGATCTAGGTGACCATGGGAGGGCAGCAAAGTGGGCTTTTTTCTGACTGTCTTTTTACCTGGCTCCCAGGGGCTCCATATTTTCAGCCCAAACATGGTAAACCAGACCAGAAGAATGGCTTGAAGGGTTGGAAGGAGGGAATAAGTAGCAGCGAGGGAAGATCTGCAGCTCTTGCTGTCTCTCCATCCTCCTCAGTCAAGTCAACCCCACAACAGAATCCTTAAGGCCCCAAAGGGTTTCCCCACTAATTTCTGCGGGCCTTGGAGGTGAGGAGAGAGTGAGTCACCATGTCATATCCATGCTGTAAAAAATGGAAGACCACCACAAGAAGCCAGAAAAGAAGGGTGCAACACTGTTTGCTAGCATCCAGTGGTGGCCAAAGGTTTTAGCCCAGATCCCACAGACCAAAGAGATGAGGACTAAGCAGGTTCTTCTGAACTTGAAGAGCCAGAGGATCCCCTGGAGTGCAACAGGGGGAGCAAGGAAGGGGCGGGAAACCCTTATAGGACTCAGGCCCACTTCTGCTATGATGACAGTGAAGAAGTGTCTCTGTTATCATCATCAGCCCATGAGAGGCCACAGCCAAAAAGTTTGTCTTGGGCCACTGGAAATGAACGTGGCCCTAAGGCAGAGATTTCTCATGTAGTTTGCCAAGGCTCATGTCAAACCTCTTCACACTCATGGCCAGGAACGCACAGAATCATGTGACCAGCTTAGTCTTTAATGGATGGAGCAGCAGGTACCAAACCAAGGCTCAGAATAGTTTTCAGGTTGAACGAACCAGGACTGGTTGCACTAAATCCCTAGCAGCACTGCCAGTACAAAGCTTGATTTGAGCAGTCTGCCCTCCATCCCCCACCCTTGCCTGGCACTCTGCCTGCAGATGCTACAGTGGCCCAATGGAATTGCAGGATGATAACATTATGGAGGGAGAAGGGGAGAAGAGGAAGCACAGGCCATACACTCCCCAGGCCTTAATGGATCATCTGGATAGCTCCAGAATGAATGCTGGTTTTGGAAGGAGCATCTAGAAAGGTGGCCTGAGATGGCTTAGAAGGGCCTCCAGGCTGTCTCGTCCAAAACTCCAAAGGGTTTTCCCCCTTCAGGGCTCAGAGCTCAGCAACATTTCATCATCCTCTCCAGTAAACCGGAAGCGGTGGGCATCGACCATTTCTAAGGGGCAGTGGGGGTAGTGGGGGTTTCTCCAGTTTTGCAGAACAGGAAGCAGTGATGGGTTTAGCAAAGCTAAAAGAGGCAGCTCACTTCTGACTTAAGCACTTGGCGCAGAGTTCCTTTATTTATTTTATTTATTTGATTTGCCAATTGTTTACAAGATAATAAGTATAAGTGTATACATAATTGTGAATACATGAAATGGGTACATATAAGAAAAATAAAAGAAGAATAAGAGAAACAATAGGACAGGGACGGTAGGCACGTTGGTGCGCTTATAGTTCCTTTTATGCCACGTGTTCATCACCCCTCCTTCCCTGGTGCCACCCCTACCCACCATTCCTTCCTCCCTGCCTTTCAGGCCCAGTGGGAGGGCTTAACAGGACGAATCGCCTTCAACAAAACCAGTGGGCTCAGAACTGACTTTGACTTGGACGTCATCAGCCTCAAGGAAGATGGGCTGGAAAAGGTCGGTGTCTTCTTTGCTTACTCTTTGCTTTGTGCATCTCAGGAAAGACCTCGGGGGTTGCCAGAATCTCCCTCTTGGGCAGCTTCAAAGGGAGGAGGATGTGCTGGAGTCCCCAGAGAAACAAACACCCCGCCTCAAGATGGTGGGCTCTACTTTGCCGTGGGTTCCTTGCTTGAGTGGGGGCTGGGCCCAATTTGGGTTCAGGCTCTTCATCTTTCTTTAAAGCTTTTTGAACCAATTACATTTTTCAGCTTCTCCAGCTCCATAGTTCATACTAGCCTAAAAAATATCATAGAATCCTAGGGCTGGAAGGGACCTTGGAGGTCTTCTAATCCAACTTCCTGCTCAGGGCAGGAGACCTTTTACCGTTGCAGTCAAATGGTCATCCAACCTTTTCTTGCAGCTCAGGCCTTGAATCAGCAGTGAATGGTTTGGCTAGATTGGTTGGAAGACTCTTGCATGTTTCCTAAGGGTGAAAGGAGGCACACACACACTCTCTCTCTCTCTCTCTCTCTCTCTCTCTCTCTCTCTCTCTCTCTCTCTCTCTCTCTCACTCACACACACACAGACACAAAGGTTAGTTCATATATGCACACCCCATTCAGGGGAGTGGAAGTTTGGATGTGGCCACACCAACCAGCAGATGTGGATGACCCCATTGGACCTGGAGGCCCATGATTTTCCTTGTGCCCATCAGGGATCCTGTAATGGTGACCAAGGTAACTGTGCGAAGGGGTGCCCATGAAGGAAAAACATCTCCCTTTTGACTTTTGACATTTGGGGCAGGATCATTTTTCCGTGTCTCCTTTACCGCAAACAGTTTCTGAGGGCAATAACCCGAAGCTGAAAGACCCCCTCAAGAAACAAACATCATTTGTTCATTTTCCTTGTTTCCTAGTTGTTTGTGCTCCGTGCAGGTGCTCACCTCCCCCCCCCTCCTGAATGTGTGTTTAAAGCTTTTTCTGAGCTCAAGAGAGGTTTTAAAGTGGCTGCGTCAAATCTTGGCAGAGTGGAGCATGACGGCCTTGTCAGGATGTAATGTGAATTAATGGCATCCCCAATGGAATCAAATCCCTGTTGATACTTGCTCCTTCTGTTCAGCATTTCACATTTGTTAAGGTTTTGGGTTTAGCACTTCCTCGCTTCCTGCAACTTGCAGATTGGTAATGTTGTATTCTGTGCTCTTGAGCTACCACAGTTAAGGCTTTGCAAAACAACAATGAGTGCAATCAGCTTTCCGGCTCCTGCAGAGACAGCCCCACCTTACTGAATTCATCGTCGCTGAGGGGAGTGGGAATCTTGGTGTTTTGCTTCCCATAAGACTCCCAAGTCTTCACCCCCACTGCTTATTGTCAGATAAAAGCGGGGGGGCGTAGTTCTCAGACAAGCAGCAAATCAAAAAGTGTTTTCACTAAACTCTTTCATTGTATTGCTGTACGTTTCTTTTTTTGTGGGTTACTGTATAAACAAGTGGGTCGTATGGTTTTCTAAAATATTATTCCCCCCAAAAGAAGATTTTGAATATTACGTGGTTTGACTGAGACTGGATCCTTTTGTCCTAGAAAATGAGGAATAAATCTTTGCCTTCTGCTTTCTCATTTGTAAGCTTTATGGACATCAATGATGTATCGCCTAACAGTTTTGGAAAGATAATTTGAAGTCATTATGCGCACATTCCACATTTTCTGCAGAACAGACATATTAGAGCTGCCCTTTCAGAGACCAACTTATTTCAAGGCTGAACTAGATTCTTCAGAGGATGCCGGTTCTGCCGGCCTCTAGATGATCTGGCCAATGCAACTCATGAGATCCATAGTTGCATCTGACACAGTTACCAAACTCTGGGGTTGGTTGTGATGTTGCAACACATCTTTCTTTCTTTCTTTTTCCAACATGCTGATTTGCAGCAGCACCTGTGGATCTGAAGTGTCTCTAGTTGAGGCTCAGAGCTGGTGGTGGGTCATTTCAATGAATGTTCAAGCAAAGCCCCCCAGCAACAGAGCTTCTGACACAGCACAGACCCCTCCCATTGGTCACGTTGCCAACTTCAAAGGCCGGTACAAAAATTTATGCCATCAGATAAAGACTGAATGCACCAATTATCACATTAAACAAGAGGAAAACCTTCTACGCACCAATTCCACCCGCACTTTCTACAATTTTGTAAACAACAAACTAAAAGACTCAAGGTCCATCCCACCCCTGAAAGGACCTAATGGTAAAGACTGCAACAATTACACCATTAAAGTGAACCTCTTTAACACATTCGTTGGCTCAGTATTTGTAAACAGCTATGGATCATGCCCAATATTTCCTAGTCGAACCACAGACCACTACAATGATCTAATACATATCAATTTTACAGAAGACAATGTTGAAAAAGCAATATGCAATCTAAAACCACCTCTACCTATTGGACCAGACGGAATATGTGCCTACTTCCTAAAAAAGCTATCCACTGTCATAGCAGAACCTCTAAGCATAATCTTTGAAAAATCTTTCAGGACCAGCTCCTTGCCAAAACTATGGTCACAAGCCACGGTCATCCCCATCTTCAAAAAGGGAGACCCCAGCCTAGTTGAAAATTACAGACCAATCTCCTTATGCTGCGTCACCTGTAAACTCATGGAATCAATTATTAACCAATCCATTATCCTCCACTTAGAGACAAACAACCTACTCTCCAATAAACAATTTGATTTCAGAAAAAAACTATCACGCAATCTGCAACTCTTACAGTGCAAAAACATATGGACTACACAACTTGATCAGGGCAAAGCAATAGACGCAATCTACATAGACTTCTGTAAAGCCTTTGATTCAGTGGTACATGACAAACTACTCCTAAAACTAAAATCTTATGGTATCTCTGGACAACTGCATAACTGGATAGAAGCATTCCTGGCAAACAGACAACAAATGGTCAAAATTGGGAGCGTCCTATCAAATTCAGTACCTGTCAATAGTGGTGTCCCCCAAGGCAGTGTTCTAGGACCAACTCTCTTCATACTCTACATAAATGACCTCTGTGATCATATTAAGAGCAACTGTGTTCTCTTTGCTGATGATGAAAAGCTATTCAACACCACCGACAATACTGCTATCCTTCAAAAAGACCTTGACTAATGTATCAGAATGGTCAAACAAATGGCAACTTCAAATCTCAACAAATAAATGCTCTGTCTTATATACTGGCAAAAAAAATCAGAAAATAAAACACAAGCTGAATAGTCAAAACCTTGTTTATGATCCAAGCTCTGTAAAGGACCTTGGAGTACTCATCTCTAATGATGTGCTAGAGCCCACTGTAACTACATAGCCAAAAAGGCATTAAGAGTTGTTAACCTAATCTTACGTAGTTTTTTCTCTGGTAATATCACACTACTAACTAGAGCATACAAAATATTTGCTAGACCAATACTTGAATACAGCTCATCACTCTGGAACCCGCATTACATATCTGATATTAATAATGAGAAAGTCCGGAAATATTTCACAAGAAGTGTTCTCCACTCCTCTACTCGTTGCAGAATGCCACCAGACTTGAAATTCATAGAAAATCTAGAACTACGCCTCCTTCGGTCCGATCTAAGTATAGTACATAAAATTATATATTGCAATGTCCTACCTGTTAATGAATACTTCAGCTTCAACCATAAAAATACAAGAGCACACAATAGATACAAACTCAAAGTAAACTGCACCAAACTTGATTGCAGGAAATACAACTTCAGCAACACATGGTCAATATCTGGAATACTTTACCTGACTGTGGTTTCTTCCCCAAACCCCAAAAACTTTAACCTCTTAGACTGTCTACTATTGATCTCACCCCTTTCCTAAGAGGTCTGTAGGAGGCGTGCATAAGCACACCAACATGTCTACTGTCCCTGTCCTATTGTTTCTTTTTATTTTTCTTATATGTATCCATTTCATGTATTCATAACTATGTTTATACTTATATACCTGTTATCTTATAATCGCTTGACAAATAAATAAATAATATAAAATATAAAATAAATAAAAATGAAATAAATCTGTGAGGCAGCGGCAGCTCCCAGACAGAAGTATCCAGTTTTTGCAAAGAAGCAGCCACCAAGCAAGTCAAACCCACCTGAACAGATCAAAGTCCTGTTCAGAAACCCCATGATCCGCCACTGTTCAAAATGAGGCAATTGATTGTAATCTGATTGCAAAAGCCCTGGTGATAGGTGAATGCAGCAACTCTATCCCTCCTTTGCAAGTCACTGGTTCTGTTTGCATAGCACCAAAGGTTGCTGGGAGAGCAAAGAGCTGCTCAGCACAACCGCCTGAGAACTGGAACTTAATCCAGTGGATCAAGCTAGCATCCCACACACCTAAAAGCCTACAACTAAAAGTCTAAAGCAGAAAGTCTATAAGGAATATATTTGTACCTGCACAAATCCTGAAGAATAAGGAAGTCATAGCTAGCACTGTAGTGACTGGCAAGGTATGTACTATGTTTGTATTCCTGCCCACGGATTATTCAAATTACACCCACATCAAGTGCAAATTGGTCTGATTTCTAGAGGAGAAAATGGAAGGTCTAGATGCATGTCTAGCTACTCTGAGTCTCACCTGTGAAAAAGAGGAATTCTTGGAAAAGCAGAAATCTGCATTTGCACTAAATGCAGCAAGGAAGAAACAACTATAAGAAAAAATGAAGCCCATGGGGCAGACCAATGAAAACATGTCACTCAAAGGATAAAAATACAAGGAGAGGTTCCCTGCCATTGGAGCTGAACAATCATTTTCATATCCTCCCCCTCGAAGAAAACACACAGACATCTGGAGTATCAGATATTCCCGTGAGGAAGAAAACTAGCTCAGACTGTCACAAGGAGTCTACTGAGTTTCCCAAAGAGAAAAGACATGAGCAGGTGATTGGTAACTTAAGTCTCAGCAATTTGTAGACCATACAATCCATCAAGAGTTGTGTTGTCTCCCAGATGCAAAGATCAAAGATGTGACACAAGGCTCACCCACATAATCAATCCCACTATAACCCCTTTCTCCTCTTTCGTGTTAGGAAGAACGATACAACAAAAAAGAACTTGAAAAACATATAAAGCATCTATGAACAGCTAGGTAGGAAGGCAAAAGAGATAGGAGCACAGATGGTGTTTCATCTATACTGCCAATGGAAGGTCAACATTAATGAGGAAATAGAGAATTTTAAAGATAAATCACTGGGTTGAGAGATGGTGCCTTCAAGATATGTTTTGATTTCTGGACCATGGTTTACATTATCTAGAGCCATGATGGCGAACCTATGGCATGCGTGCAGGCACACGAGCCCCAGCCAAACTTACCTGCACTGCGGATGTGCGCGCATCTCCCAGCTGATTTTGGACTGACTGAAAAACAGGCTGAAAAACAGGCCTTCTGGAAATCCCTGCAGCGGCTTCCCTTGAGCCTCCAGGAGGGAGAAAACAGCCTCAAATGGGGCGAAAATCAGCTGGGAGACGTGTGCATGCACAGTGCAGGTAAGGGGGTAGGGCAAGGGTGTTGCATGCGCATGTGCAGGATGTGGGGTGCATTGCATTGTGGGTGTCAGCAGCCGCGTGCTTTCTGCACACCACAACAAAAAGGTTTGCCATCACTGATCTAGAGGAAGGGCTTCTGGCATGCGATGGGCTGAACCTCACAAAGACTGGAAGAATGTGTTTGGGAAAGCTCTAGCTTGGCTTATCCATAGGTGTTTCAACTAAAATTGGAGGGGGAGGGAGACCAATTTTTAGGACCAAACCCAAAGCACAAATCCCAAGACAAATCAGACAGTACAGAAAGGGGTGTTGAGAAGGAAGGGGCACTCAGGCATGTAATAGGAGATGCAGAAAGCAAACATTGGATCAACCATAAATGTTCAAAGTATGGGGAACAAACAGGGTGAACCTGAGGTCCTACAATAGTACCCGAGGACTGGTACGATATTGTTGCTACTACTGAAACTTGGTGCACTGGAACCCATGTTTGGAACATTCTGCTAGAAGGATATACATTGTTCAAAAGAAACAGAACCAATGCAAAGGGAAGGGGGAAGGGGTTGCATTGTATGCAAGGAAGTACTATACAGAAATACACAATACCAAGGATGAAAGCCAGTTTGAAAGTATTTGGATGACTATTAGGGGTAAAATGACATTACTACAGGCCACCTAACCAGGTTCCCCAACATGTCTAGCTGACAACTTTATCTCTCAAAAGATGGAGGGACCTAGAGGTCAACTATACTAGATTTAATTCTTACCAATAGAGACAGAATGGTTGAAGGAGTGGAAGTGGCAGGAACTCTAGTAGAGAATCAGCACATCATACTAGAATGCACCATAATGTAGGGACGGGTAACTGAACAAAGTCAAACTAGTGTTATCAACTTCAACAAGCTAAGAGGGAGAATCGGGTGGGAATCTTAAAGGGAAGAAAAGTACAGGATGCTTTGGATACTTTGAAAACAAGAAAGACTATGCCACAGAGAAAGAAGAATAAGAGACTCCAGACAAGGATTCCAGGGTTGTACAAGGAGCTCACTGACACACTGAGGGGCAAAAGTACCAGCAAATAGTCCAAATTTACAAAGACAGAGTCAGGAAGGCTAAGACTCAGAGTGAACTTGTAACAAATGCTAAAAATAACAAGTTTCTTTCAATAAGGAAAAGAAGAACATCAAGGAAACAGTTGGTCCACTAATGGGAGAAGATAGCAAGAAGGTGACACACAGCAGGGAAAAAGCAGAACTGTTTAATTCTATCTTTGCATCTGTCTTTACACAAAAAGAAAAAAAAGAGTCCAATCTATCAAAAGCAGCACTGGGGGGCGACACAATAAGAATGCAGATCAAAATAGGCAAGGGTTTGATAAGAGCATACCATCTGCTTTGCGTCAGTTCAAATCTCTGGGGCCAGATGGTTTATATCCAAGGGTACTAAAAGAGCTGGCAGATGTGATCTCGGAACCAATGAATAAAATATTTCAGAGCTCTTGGAGCACAGAGGACTGGAAAGAGCTGATGTGCTTCCAATCTTCAAAAAGGGTAAAAAAGTGGATCCAGGAAACTATGGACCAATCAGCTTGACATCAGTGTCTGGAAATTTTTTTGGAAAGGATAACCAAGCAGTGTAAACAAGAGATTACTGCAAGCCAGCCGAAACAGAAACAGCAGTCACAATAGCAATAGCACTTAGACTTATCTACTGCTTTACATTGCTTTTCACAGCCCTCTCTAGGCAGTTTACAGAGTCAGCATATTGCCTCCAACAATTTGGCTCCTCATTTTACTGACCTCAGAAGGATGGAATGTTGAGTCAACCTTGAGCCACTCAAAATCGAACTCCTGGAGTGAGCAGTGAGTTAGTCATGCAATACTGCATTCTAACCGCTGTGCCAACCACAACTGTTAAGGTTGGAGCTCTAGTGTTCTTCTAATGGGTTTCTTAAAAACAGATTATGACAGACAAACCTTGTTGCCCTTTTTTGATAAAGTAACTAAATTAGTGGCTCAGGGAACTGCCAGTAAGACATTTGACAAAGCAGACCACAGCTTCTTGGAACAATGTGGAATAGGCAATACCACCACCAGAAGTCAGCGTGTAGTCCTCAAAAATTTACATAGAACAAAACATGCAGTGGGGTACCTCAAGGTTCTGTCTTTGGCCTGATGTTCTCTAATAGCTTCATAAATGATCTAGATGAGGGGATAGAAGGGTAACTGATCAAATTTACACCAAGCTGGGGGAAAGTGCCAACAATCTGGAAGATCAACTCAAGATTCAAAAGCATCTTGACATACTTGAGCATTGGGCACCCTCTAACAAGATGCCGTTCAGTGGTGAGAAAAGTAAGGACTTGCACTTAGGCAGGAAAACACAAACACATAGTGAATAGCGGTACCTGCTTTAACAGTGAGAGGGATCTAGGTGGCCACACTTAAATATGAGCTAGCAATGTGCTGCTGCTACTGCCATAAAAGCCAATGCAGTCTCCTAAGCTGCATCAATAGAGGAATAGCATCAAGAAAATGAACAGTGATGGTGCCATTTTACACCACAGTGGTGAGACCACACTTGGAATATTTCATCCAATTTTGGTCACCACAATACCAAGCAAATGCTGAGGCCCTAAAAAGAATGAAGAAAAGAGCAACAAAGATAAGGGGTCTGGAGGCTAAACCATGCGACGAATGGTAGAGGGAACTACGTATATTTAACCTAATGAAGAGAAGGCTCAGGGGAGACATGATAGCATCTTCCAGTGAAGAGAGTGTTGATTTATTCTCCATAGCATCTTAGGGCAGGAAACAGTGGGCGGAAACTTATCAAAGGGAGATTCAACTTGGAAATAAAGAGGAATGTCATAACAGAATGATTAATGGTTAGCTTGCCTCCAGGCATAGTGAGTGCCCCATCACTAGTGGTTTTCTAGAAGAGGTTGGACAACCATTTGTCCAGGATGGTATAAGGGCAGGGACTTGGACGAGAAGGGAACCAAGGTCCCTTCCAGCCTGAAGATTCTGTGATTCTTAATTCCTTGCTTCCTTTCCCGAAGAGTTACACAAGGAAGCCTCCCCTGCATGCATTTTATTACTGTGGCTACCATCCATAGTGGCCTGGAAGGGCTGTGGCTGTGCTAGCCTGAGACAGCCAATGGAGAGATAAAAGGAGAGATGGAGCTGGTTCTACTCTTGAAGGGCAGCAGTTCTGTCATGAGGGCTGAGGAGCTGACCTGGCCACTAGCCAGGACTGGTGTGAGGAGGTTCAGAGTCCCATTGGCCCAGCCTGCTATAAATTGCTATAGACTAGAGCCTGTGGACACACTTACCTCCTCAATTGCTGCTGGTTTGACCCAAGTTCGAGGGAAAATGGAGGAGTCAAAGAGAGGAGAGGAAAAAAACTCCACAAAACTGGAGAGGAAAGTTGGAGAGTGGAGTTACAAATGAGAAAAGCAGTGGTCATTCCTGGTGGAAGAAGGGAAGGGAAGGGAAGTCCCAGAAAGTTGAGATCTTTGCTTAAAACCAAGATGGGAGATGCTGTTGTTGGTGAAACCATGGTATCTGGGGAAGGACTGGGCAGTAATCCCAGAGAGTTCTTCCCCCAGTAAAGGAGACAAGCTGGTTTCTGGTCTTTCTCTTCTTGATAAAAATTGAATCCATCTTCTACTTCCCCTTCTTATTTACCACAGTCAAATCATTACAGACAAACTATTTGCCTTCAGCTGAAGGAACTACCATCTGAACAAAAATGGGTGAGCTCTCCCTTTACTTTCTTCCAAGGTTACTGCTCTCAACATTTGAAGAAGTTTCCTGTGCCTTCATTTAGGGCCTTCAAATTATCTGACCACCTTTCTTTGCCACCGTTTTTTTTTTTCCAGGACCAAAAGCTTTAGTTTGGTTTCTCCTCACTTTTAGCCTTTGTTCCCATCCCAGGTTGGAGTGTGGAGCCCCTTGGATGGGCTGAACATCACTGAAATTGCCCGAAGGCAGGGGCCCAACGTGACGGATTCCCTGACCAATCGATCTTTGGTGGTCACCACAGTTCTGGTAGGTTACTTGGGAATTCAGTGTAATTCCTTCTGCTTTCCTGTATTGTTTCAGATCTGAGATAAATATATTCCTCAGAAAATAAATAAACAAAAACCCTGAGCTGCCCTGGGCAACCAGGCAGGAAAGGATTCTGTAAACTCTTGCCTGCACAAGAATTTCTCTTTGTGAGAAATTCAGAGTTGATCAATGGGTTGGCATTAGCCTGCTAGGATTGTTACCCTGGGACTTCAGGCTCCTTATTGAGGCCACCCAGCCAGGAGTGGCTCGGGATTTCTATGATCCCATATTCCTCCCCCTCAGTCAGGTGCAGTTTGATGTTCATTGTGACTGGAACTGGTGGTCTGAGGCGCTTTCTGTAACTCAATTGCCATAGCATGTCATTCTCTGGTCCTTGGTGACTCTGAACCTCTGTAGAGTAGGAGATCAATTGAAATGGTTTGTTCCAAGCAACCCTGGATCAGGATAATTTCCTAAATATGCCTGAAGAATTTAATGGGCTGGGCAGGTAATATTTTTCTCCTGTGCATATTCTTCCCTTTTATTCCCCAGGGGGCTAAGTGCAATGAAGAGGATGGGGTGGTGGTGATGGAATAGATTAGGGTCCTTTTTGAAGCCCACCATAAATCCTTCTCCATGGCAATGGGGACACAAAGGGGAGCTTTTTTTCTTTGCTTCTCCTGCATAGCCTGGAACAGGCCTGCAATCTTCTCTGGGAACATTTGTAATTATAGGGACTGTCCCAAATATTTCATTCAAGGGTGTGTTAACTGAGAAAATGGTGGCCTTGAAATTCCAGATCTGGATCCATTCCAGTCTCTTCCCTCAGACCCTGCAGTGTAGCCTCAGTCTTTGTGGGTTAGCCGAAAGAGAGCCAGAGGTTGCTTGTTCTTCTCTGGTGTGCTGCTGTTTTGTGCCTGAGCTCAGACTGGCTCAGAAAGGGGCCTTGTGTCACTGTCATTTTGAGTTATGGAAAAGCAAGCCTGTGTGGCAGGTTGTCCACAAGGCACGGCCCAGAGGCAAGATGGCAGCAGCAATGATGCAATAAAGCTCCAGCTGTTCAGAGCTTTTTTTTTAAAATAAGCATATCCTCTTGACATTTTGTCAGTTTAGCTTTCCCTTGGAGGGTCTCCTGAATGTTCGTTTAGTTGAGGAACTCCAGTTTCGTTCAGGATTATCCGATCACTTTAGCTCCTGGTACAAGAAGTTTAAAGCATGGAGTTTAAAGGGTTTTGAGCGAGGCCTTCCTTAACACTTTTTTGGGGTGTTAGAAAAAAGAGGGGAGAAATTACAGGAAACCACAGATAGATTCCTAACAAAAGATGGAATTGATTCAACTTTCTATGATGGACAGCAGTTGCAAGAGAAAAAAAAACTCCTTTGGAAGCACCCACAAGTTGGAGAGCATGAAGGGAAGCTGATGGCCCTCAACGCCCTCTTGGAAGGAGAAAAAGTCTCAGGTGTGCTTGTCACTTGCCACTTCAAATACCTTTATGACTTTCTGTCTCAGCAACAGCACAGACTGTGGCCATCAGCTTCCCTTTCTCTACTGTCATCCTACTCTCAAAATTCATCCCCAAATATCCCTCTGAGTCAGCCATCCATGCTAATAAACAATTACAATCACAGTAATTTCTAGTTAACACTTTTATTAAGGCCAATTTCAGCTTTAAAAATAGTGAGCAAGATTTGAGTTCCCTAGAACTTCTTTCCAAGTCCCCCCTTTAAAAAAAAAAAGTCAAGAATAATAAATTCTCAGATTTCCATTCAGCTTCTTACCTTGTCTATAAGGCAAGCGTCTCCCTTTGCCCTGCCTTTTTAAATGGAGGTGCAAGACTAGATGAAGGCAGGTTATTCTGGAACATTATTTTGGATCCACTGAATACATCTTTCAAAGCTCCAGGGAAGTACCAGAGGTCTGGAAAAGAACTGATGTGACTCTTATCTATAAAAAGGGGAGAAAAGTCACCATACATATTAAATTGTTTTCATTCCCAAACCAGGCACTCTCTTTGCCTTCTCCTCAAAAAGAACAAAATCTTTGTTCTAAAAAAGAAGAATTAAAGAATAACTAAGCCTATAGAACAGCACAAATCAACAAGTTAATCTTCCATTGATGTTGTTCCCAAGAACCCAAAGAATATCTGGTCAAGAAATATCATCTAGAATCATATAAGATTAAGGAAGCAGTGAAAGTAACAAAGGAGCAAATATAGCAAAGAAGACCAGCAGAAAAAAGATAGAGGAACAGCCATATTGGACTTAATTCTTTCAAACAAAGAAGAAATGACAGAGGGAGTTGAAACAGCAGGAACCTTTGGTGAGAGTGACCATGTCATACTAGAATTCAACATATCACAAACACAAGCAATAGAAGATAATGATACCAGAGTCCTAGATTTTAAAGGAGCTAATTTTAATAAATTCAGAGAGAACTTGGGAAAGATTCCTTGGATGAAAATCCTAAAGGGGAAAACAACTCAAGAAGTGTAGGAAACTCTGAAAAATATGATCATAAAAGCCCAGACCAGCACAATACCACTGGGGGAAAAAACAAGTTTTCCAAGAAGAAACCAGCATGGCTGCACAAAGATCTCTCTGGCAAATTGAAAGACAAAAAGGACAAGTACAAAAAAATGTAAAGAAGGATATATAATTAAGGCAGAATATGAGCAGATAGCCAGAATCTGCAAAGGTGAAGTCAGAAAAGCAAAGGCTCAGAATGCAACAAAAGTCAAAGATAAAAAAGGTTCTTCCAACATATAAATAACAAGAAATCAGGGAAACAGTTGTTCCACTAAAGAGAGAAGATGGCAAGGAAATAACAGACAACAGAGAGAAAGCAGAGCTGCTTAACTCATTCTTTGCATCTATCTTCACACAAAAAGAAACTATAGACCAACCTACCAAAAACACAACTATAAAAAACAGACTAGAAATAAAAGTTAAAATTAGCAAAAGAATAGTAAGAGAATACCTGTCTGATCTTGATGAACGCAAATCACTGGGACCTGACGGATTACATCCCAGAGTTTTAAAGGAGCTGGCAGAGGTCATCTCAGAACCACTACACCAATCTTTCAAAAATCCTGGAGCACCGGGGAACTCCAGAGGACTGGAAAAGAGCTGATGTGGTTCCCATCTTCAAAAAAGGGAAAAAAACAGACCCAGGAAACTATAGATCAATCAGCCTAACATCAATACCCAGGAAGATACTGGAAAAGATAATAAAAAAACCAGATCTGCCAACATCTAGAAAAAGTAAAGTAATAACTAGCAGTCAGCACGGGTTTGTTAAAAACAGATCATGCCAAACCAATCTTATTTCATTCTTCAACATAATGAATAAATTAGTAGACCAATGAAATATTGTAGACATAATATACTTAGACTTCAGCAAGGCATTTGACAAAGTAGACCACACCTACTTCTTAGTAAGCTAGAAAAAAGTGGGATAGATAGCATCAACACCAGATGGATTTGTAACTGGCTGACAGACTATACTCAATGAGTAGTTCTTAATGGGCCTAAGTCTACATGGAGGGAAGTAAGCAGTGGGGTACCACAAGATTCCATCTTAGGTCCAGTACTTTTCAATATCTTCATAAACGACTTAGATGAGGGAATAGAAGGGGAACTTACCAAATTTGCAGATGATACTAAGCTGGCAGGAATAGCCAACACCCTAGAAGATAGCTCAAGATCCAGATGGATCTTGGCAGACTTGAACACTGGGCCCTATCCAATAAAATGAAATTCAATGTAGAGAAAAGTAAAGTCCTACATTTAGGCAAGAAAAAACAAAAGTACACATATAGCCCAGGTGAAACCAGGCTTAATAGTAGCAGGGATCTTGGAGTCTTAGTGGACAACCAGCTAAATATGAGCCAGCAGTGTGCAGCAGCAGCCAAAAAAGCCAATGGAATCCTAAATTGCATTAACAGAGGAATACAATCAAGATCAAGTGAGGTACTAATACCACTCTTTAAAGTTAAAGCCTTAGTAAGACCACACTAGAGTACCACATCCAGACGTACCACATCCAGTTTTGGAACACCACACTATAAAAAGATGTTGAGGCTCTAGAAAAAGTGCAGAGAACAGCAATCAGGATGATTAGGGGACTGGAAACTAAAATATATGAAGAACAGTTACAGGAACTGTGCCTGGCTAGTCTAGTGAAGAGAAGGACCAGGGGAGACAGGAGAGCAGTGTTCCAATAGTTGAGGGGCCACCCCAGAGAGGAGGAAGGGGTCAATTTATTCTCCAAAGCACCTGAGGGCCAGACAAGAAATAATGGATGGAAACTTATTAAGGAGAGATTCAACCTGGAAATAAGGAGAAATTTTCTGACAGTAAGAGCAATCAACCAATGGAACAGAAGTTGCCTTCGGAACTTTTGGGAGCGTCATCACTTGAGACTTTCAAAAAGAGATTGGACTGCCATTTGTCAGAAATGATGCAGGGTCTCCTGCTTGAGCAGGGGGTTGGACTAGATGACCTACAAGGTCCTTTCCAACTGTGTCAATCTGTTAACCTGTTCATTTATTAGACACAAAACTCAAATTGCACACTATAGGCAGACTCTATAATTTCAGTCGAATCAGAAATATTTCTGCCAATCCATTAAATAGAGAGAATGCAGTGAACCAGTCAAGTCCTGACAAAGAAGAACAGTGTGGTTCTGGGTGCAACTATTGGCAACCCAAGCAAGAATGCAACCTGGACAAAAGAGATTGATAAGAATAAGAAAGAATCTGAAATGAGAAAAGAACAAGAATTGGTCAGCACTAGGTAAACAGGAACTGCTTTTGATTGGTCTGTACTCATTCGTTGCCAAGCAGTTTAATAAGAGTCATTTGAATTGTGAGATGGGCAGCAAATAAATTTGATAAATAAGTAAGGCGGTGAAATTGAAGATTGGTTAACATCTGGCAAAATATATCTGATAATAAAAGATCAACAAAGGGTCATCACCAACAACTACATGCCAATTACTTGCTTATCAGGAGCTTTCAAATTGCTAACTGGTATGGTAGCCGATGTATCCAACAGCATCTAGTTGAAATCAAGCTCTTTCCACCTGAGCAGAAAGGAATGAAAGATCAGCTCTGATTTGGCAAGATGATTCTGGAAAAGTGTAAGAGAAGGAAGACCAACTTGAATGAATTGATTACAAGAAGGCATATGACTCCCTGCCATATGACTAGATAATCAAGTACCTAGCAATAACAAGAGTTGGTAGAAACATCAGAAGCTTTGTGTAAAGATCAATGACACAAGGAAAGATACATTTCCTGGTCAATGACGATAGAATCACTCTCACCACTGCTGTTTGTCATTGCATTGATTCCTCTGTTAACAATATTGGACATGTCAGGCCATAACTATCAAACATCAAAAACAACTGCCGGACTATCCCACCTGTTTTACATGGATGATCTGAAGCGGTATGGAAAAACACAATCTGAAAAAGAATCACTGCTTAACACTGTCCGAATATAATGCCAAAATACTGCAATGGAGTTTGGAGTACAAATGTGCCACCTGTACCATCAATAGGGGAAAAATAATACTGAAGGAATCAATATGTTGTATGGAAATAGAATCAGGAGCCTGGATAAAGAAGATCACAAGAAATATCTGGGCTTCCTTCAAGCTGATAACATCAAACACCCTGAAGTCAAAAGATAGTAGTGAATAGATCAGAAAAGTGCAGATTTTAAATTCCAAACTCAGTAAATGAAACACCGTCAAGGCAATTAACACCTGGGCAATTCCAGTCATAAGCTATACAGGTGGAATAGTGGGCTTGACTCAAGCTGAATTAGAAGCTTTGGATAGGAAGGCCAGAAAAATAAGGACAGTGAATCATGCCTTTCATGCAGCAATGTTGACAGACTTTATTTACCAATGAAAATAGGTGGTCATGGAATGTTGCAAATGCATCACACAGTTGAAGAAAAAAAAGAAGGGGCCTGGAAAAATGCCTGAAGGATAGTGAAGAAGATGCATTGAAACTAGCGTTCCGTGAAGGCTTACTGAATAACAGACAGTCCAAACTAGTCTGCATAGAAGATCAAATGAAGAGTAGAAAAGAGACATGGCAAAGCAAAGTAATACATGGAGATTACATTTAAAAAAACAACAACAACCTAGCAGGCAAAAGAGATAACAACAAGACCTGTCACTGGCTAAGGTAGGAAAGTTGAAGAAAGATGCACAAGTGATAATTCTGGCTGCACAAGCCGAACCTTTGGAACAGGTGCATAGAAAGCTAGAATTGAGAAGACAGCAACAGACAGCAAACTCCAACATTGCAGAGAAGCTGAAAAAACAGTGGACCACCTGGTTAGCTGCTGCAAGGAGACCTTACAGACTATCTACAAGCAACGGCATGACAAAGTAGCAACAATGGTGCATTGGAAGATCTGCAAGAAATACCATTTGCCTACAAGCAAGGGTCAGTGGGACTAAAGAGTAGGCAAAGTCATAGAAAATGGAGAAGCTCAGATGCTCTGGAATTTAGAATTCAAAGACAAGCACCTGCCCATAACACATCAGACTTAACAATTGTCAATAAGAAGGACAAAGTCTGAATAATGATGTGGCAGTACTTTGAGACAGCAGAATGGAAGAGAAAAAACTGGAGATAACAAAATTCAAAGACCTACAAATAGAACAGCTATGACAAAAGAAAGCAAAGATTTTACCAATAGAAATAACTGCCCTGGGTGCAATCCCAAAACATATGAAGCAGCACTTGAATACTAGCAGTGTTGACAAAATCCTCTTCAGTCAATTGCAAAAGGCAGCTTGACCTGGAATAGCTGACATCCTGTGATGATACCTTTAACACCAAACATATCCACATTTGCCTATTCCAAGTCCTTGGGAAGAGCTCCATAGGTGGACAAAAATGTCAGTTCCATTCTGACCAGCTGGCTGACTGTGTCACCAATCATATAAATAATAATGCTTTATTTTTAAAATATTGGATTTTGATGCTAGTTCTTAATGGACACTTCTGTGGAAACTCATATTTCTGCAGCACACACTGTGAAGAGAGAGAGAAGGAGAGAATGGGGGGGGGGAATGTACTATCTTGTTCTTTGCCGCTTGTGTGTAATAATTTGCTGGTAGGAACTGTGATCTAGAAGGGGAAAAGGGGAAGAAAGGAGGCTACCTCCAGTCATTCCCTCCCTCCCTCCATTTCACACCCTTCTGCTCATATATTGCAGCAACATGTTGGGAGCAGCCTCATGTTGCCCAACAGACAATTGCTGCTTTCCCCAGGCCCTAGAAGAGCTGTGAAGATCTTGAAATTGAGGGCACTTTTGCTGATAAATTTATTAGCAAGCCTCGAAAGCTTGCAAATTGAATGCCTGGCCATTTCCAGTAATAAATTGTGAAACAGCCTCTGAAAATGTGTCTTGCAGAGTTCAGGAATGACTCTCTGTTGAAAAGCGCTGAAGGAAGAAACCGTTTTGCACAGAGCCACGGCTGCTTTATTGGTGGATAATGTGGGCGGCTTTGAAGAAGCCTCCTGAGGTTCAGGGGCCATCAGGTGCCTCCAGATGCCCCCAGACATGAGCCAGAAGCCTGACCACTTTGCCAATTTCATAGCACGTGGGATCTGTTTTTATGCCATGTGTTCAGGCTCCACATCATTGTTTCTGATAATGTCCACATCTCTCAGTCATGTTGCTTTTGAGACAGACTCTGGTCACAAACTTTTGTCATCTGGTCTGGACACTAGTATTCTAATACTATTGGATAGCACAAAGCATGCATTGCTTTTTGATTTAAGTGTGAACTTCTACCTAATGTGGAGAAAGAACAGTTCAAAGCTTCATGGATGCAGAAATCTGTATATGTGAGGAAGTGCTTGACTGGACACAAAGAGCCTCCAGCAACCTGGTCTTAGGTTTTCAATTGAGCATTAAAGAGCCAGAATCCAACATAAGAAGCCAGTGTGCTCTAAGTGACATTTCAGGACACTTAACTTTACTTGAATTTGATCAACCAAACCTGCAAACCTATATATGCTAATGCTGGAATATGAGGGTTTTAATGATCAAGTTGGTTAGAAGGTTAATGCCAGACAAGGTTGCTGCAGCCATTCCAGCTGGCCACATGATTGGAGGACACAACTCTCTGGTTCTCTCCCTCCGTCCCTCTTTCCCTCTCTCTCTTCTTCCCCCTCTCCCTCCCCCCTCTCTCCCTCTCCCTCTCTCTCTCCCTCCCTCCCTCTTTCCCTTTCTCTCATCCTCCCCCTCTCCCTCCCTCCCTCTCTTTCATTGCCTGTGTACTTCATGTGATTGTGTTATCTTTTCTGACCCTTAGGAAGAGCCATTTGTCATGTTTGCCAAGTCAGACACGGTTCTGTCCGGGAACAGGCGCTTTGAAGGCTACTGTGTGGACCTCCTCTCAGAAGTCTCCCGCATCCTTGGCTTCTCCTATGAGATTCGTCTGGTGGAGGATGGGAAGTATGGAGCCCAAGATGAGAAGGGCCAGTGGAACGGCATGATAAGGGAACTGATTGACCACGTAAGTGAGAAGCCTTTTCCATCAGTGGAACTTTCTCTCGCAGTGTCCTTTTTTTCTTCTCATTTGCTTCTTAAAATATACTTGTTTAAACTGCTATGAAATTCCATGAGAAACCATACTCAGTGCAAACTATGAAACCACTAAATATAAGCATGAAAAGGTAAAGTCTGTAACAATGATCAGATATGAACAAGGATTGGGGAAAAAATTTCTCTATCCTATCGCTCTTTCCAACAAATTTTGGCTGTGGATATTCAGGGACTATACAGGGAAAAAGAAGCTGATTACACTATTTCTGCTATCTCACTCACACACTATGGTGGGGGTTGCACAGGACACTAAATCAAGGGATGCTGTCAGGCTCAAGAAGCCAGGAGCCACCATGGACTTCAAAAGCACTGCAAGTTTATTCCATTTCACCTACATACAAGAATCTGATCTACTAATGCAGGGGTCCTCAACCACCGGGCCGCGGACCGGTACCGGGCCGTGGAGCACTCTGTACCGGCCGCAAAGAATTTTTTTAAAAAAAAAATGGCGGCTTTCTTCACCTTCGGTGAATGCTGCTGGATCGGGATCAAGGACACAAATGAAAGAAGGGGAGGGAGGAAGCAACCAAGCCTGTCCTTCTCTCTGGCTCAGCTCTCTCAGTCGCTATCTCGCTCCTCCACCAGCACAGGAAGAAACTGCTTCAAAGAAGCGGGGCTTTTCCTGTCGCCGCAGCTTCCTGAAGCGCCCGTTTTCCCCACCCCGTCCGCCCGCCCGCCCGCCCGCCCGCAGTGCTCTGTTCTGCCTGCCTGCCTGCCTTCGTTAATGGTTGAATCGGAACAGCTTCGGCTGAGTAAAAGAGGCGAATAGTTATTATTCTCAGCCGAAGCTGCTCCCAAACAACCAGAAACTAAGGCAAGCAGGCAGGCAGGCAGAACGGGACACTGTGGATTGAAGCGCGGCGGGCGGGCGGGGTGGGGGGGGGTGAAACGGGCGCTTCGGAATAGCTGCGGCGACAGGAAAGCCCCCGCTTCTTTGAAGCAGTTTCTTCCTTGGATGGTGGAGCAGCGAGAGAGCGAAGCCTCCTTTTCTTCTCCCCCGCCCGCCCCGCCGCCCCGGTCCTTGAAAAATTTTCTGCTTGAAACCGGTCCCTGGTACAAAAAGGTTGGGGACCACTGTACTAATGGTCACTGTGAATTGGTGTCAGATAAGAGTCAATGGACTTCAAGGGAAGTTGAACTTGAGTCTCTTTTGGGGGTGAGGGCCCTAAAGTCCATCTGTGCTCTTGGAGGGCAGGCCTACTCCTATTACTAGCTCCTCTTAACCATCTTTGTTGATACAGTGGTTAGAATGAAGTATTGCAAGCAAACTCTGCCCACAGACAGGTGTTTCGTCCTGACCAGCTCAAGGTTGACTCAGCCTTCCATCCTTCCAAGGTCCATAAAATGAGAATCCAGACTGTTGGAGGCTGTATGCTGACATTGTAAACCATCCAGAGAATGCTGTAAAGTACAACGAAGTGGCATACAAGTCTAAGTGATATTGCTACCTTGCTTCCACACACTTTGTGGCAGGTGATGTTTCTGAATGCTTGACAGAAGTGAGGCCAGGAACAAGGGAGAGCAGTTCTCTAGCTCATCACAAACAGATTTGATATTTCCAAATATGGGCACAGTTGGGCATACTACGCCAAAGAAGCCAGCCACTTCTGGCACTCGTTGATACCATGCATATATTTTTTTTCACAAGAGGTGAGGCAATCAAGCAGAGGTCAGGCTTTCTTCTTGTCTCTTTTCTTCTTTTTCTGATCCTTTTCCTTGTTTCTCAGCAGCAATTCAGTTCTTCATTGTGGCTCTCATTGTATCCAGCAACCCCCATCTATAAGCAACAGCTTCCCTTCTATGGAAGAGCATCTTCGTGTTAACCAAATTCCTAGATATTCAGCTTCCCTTCTATTGCTTAGCTGTTCCCATGTAATACTGCCAGAAAAATGTTGCACCCCACGATATATGCTGCTAGTGGGAGATGCAAACTCATGGGGAGTGAGCTCAAAAGGACAGTCACCCACTCACAGGAATTGAAGCATTTGGAATTCTGACCCAAAGGTGCTTTTTTCAAGAGGCAGCTGGGCTTTCTTAGTTTTTCCATAAAGATGTTTCGCTTCTTATCCAAGAAGCTTGGACAGAGGCAATTGGACAGTTCTGTAGAAAGTCCAGTTGCCTCTTGAAAAAAGCAACGTTAGGACAACCATGACCTGGATGATCTCCACAGACATTTGGAATTCTGCTGTTCCTGTCCTGAAGACGTGGAATGGATCTTGATGAGGCTGTTATCAAAATAAGTCCTTTCTCATGAAATCAATCTCTGATCTCCCATGCTTGTGTACATTGGAAGATGAATATGCTTTATGGCAGGGTCTCCAACCTTGGCCACTTTAAGCCTGGAGGACGTCAACTCCCAGAATTCTGGGAGTTGAAGGCCTCCAGGCTTAAAGTGGCCAAGGTTGGAGACCCCTGCTTTATGGGGATGGAGGGTTGGAACCCAAATCTCTGGTAGTCCTAGTCCGATACTCTACACCAGGGATGTCAAACTTGATTTCCTTGAGGGCCGCATCAGGGTTATGTTTGACCTTGGGGGGTGGGGGTGGCCAGGGGGCGTGACCAGCTCAATATCACTCATATCAGAGGGGCTTGTGGTGGCCCGAGCACTCGTGGCCCTCCCGAGCTCTATTTTCGCTGGCACAGGCACCGTGGGCTGGTCCTTCACTGTTTCCAGGGCAGCCCCATGGACCAGAGCTAAGCACACCATGGACCGAATCCATCCCCCAAGCCTTGAGTTTGACATTCCTGTTCTACACTATGCTATTTATTTATTTAGTGGGGAAGAAACTCAGCCATCCATCCTTTGCTTCCCCCCTCTTTCCCGTGGAATAGTGGCTTATCCTGTACAAACAAGAGCTAAGAAGTCATTTTCCAATAGGAGAAATGGCTTGAGAGGGTAATTTAAAAGTAACACGCTTTTAAGCACGCTTTCAGAAAGTAATCACCACTTACTGAGTTTTTGAAAACATCTTTTGAAGTCAAGTTTCCCCCCCAAACAACCTTCAAGCATTAATTACCCACCCTCCCCCTCCACCATGCTAAGTGGGCTCTCTTTTAATTGAAGCTGTAAATGACTTTGCTCAGAGTTGCAAGCTGCATAATCAGGGGAAGATCGATGGAGGGCCAGAATCTCAGCAAGCCAGAATCTGGCTGCCCAAGCTGCGACGGGACTCGCTTTTGTCAGTTTCTGTCAGCCATTTGAAGAAAAAAATCAGTCGGCAAGGTGGGATAACCTCAGAGCAAATAGACCTTGTTAACCTTGATTACCTGGGGGAGGCAGGTCCTTCTCCAGCGGTCTCTTTATTAATAGGGCCTCCGCCACTAACAGCGTCTTTCAGCCATTTGATGATGAACTTGAGCTGCAAGTGCAGAAAGAGGTAGGAGGCCTGGCCCCTTCCTGGGCACTCTGATAATTGTGTGTAGAGATGCATCGAAGGGCTCACTAATCTCTCGTCCTGTTCTGTGTTTTTCATGCAAATTCAGGGCAGGGCTCTCCTCAGACTGAGCCTGCGGAGGTGCACAATGTAATTAATGGCATAATTACCCTCTGAATGCCATTTCAAGAGGGCCGTGAATGGCAGAGCAAGGGCAGAGGAGCAGATTACGCCTTCCCCCAGCGGGTTTCAGTCACCCTCACATTGCTGTAGTTGCAGGGGAGCTTCTGAGTATTTTAAGCACCTTCAGGGACATGTAATGGAGGACCCTGGACAATATCAGGCTGGGAATGGGGCATGGAGTGAGACCTTCCTCGGGACCCCCAGCATTCTGGGTCAGCAGGAGTACCAGCAGGAGAGGCTTTAGGCTACCTCCTGCAGGGAGATATGGGACTTCAGCTTGCTTTCTTCCCCAGACAGGAAATGGTTCCCTTTCAGCCTTAGATCTGGACTGGGGCTTCTCCACCGATAGGGCTGAGAAATCAAAACAGAAGGGAAATTGAGCGAGAAATGTGGAAAAGAGAAACCAAGTGCCACACTGCAAGCATACAGAAGGGAGCATCACACAAAGTCTGATGGGATTTAACCCAGAGGGGCAGCAAGTCTGCCATCCTTGTGGCTCTTGCTTGCTTGCTTGGTTTAATTAAATTATATAGCTGTCCATTTTAGCAACAACTCTTGGTGGCAAACAGTGATTAAAAAATAAAATCAAGACCCAATACAATCATTAAAATACACAGCAACCAAGAAAACCAATTGTCACCTGCATTTCCTCCAGGCACTTGAGGCTGCAGGCCGGATTCAGAGATGGGTTTTCAGGCTAGCCGGATTGGCCCTTCTGATCACCAGTGGAAGAATGTTCTCAAGAAAGGGGCACTCAGCAGAAAAGACTCTTTCTGGGCCCAGAATTGCCCCCAGACTCATATAACTGAATTGGCATAGAACTGCCCTCACCATAACATTCTGCAGGAGTTGAAGCTTCCAAATACTCTTCAAAGGTAGCTCCGTGTCAATTGCTTTGCAGTAGTCTGGACGACAGATCACAAGGGCATGAGGAGCAAGACCTCCCTGTCCAGGTATGGGCAAAACGGATGCAGTAAACAAAAGTGTGCAAAGGCCCTTCTATGCTCTTGAGCAGGAGCCATGGGTTCAGGAAGTCCCCCAGATTACACATGTTTGGTACTCTGCCATCCCATCTAGAGCTAAAAACTGAAGATCTCCAGCAGAAGGTCTAAACACCCAAACTCACTTGGTCTTACATGGGTTCAGCTAAAATCTGTTGCTCATCTTCCAAGCCCCAACATCCTCCAATCACATAGATGGGACATTCAAGGCATCCTTCAGAGGCCTGGAGTGAAAATAAAAATCTAAGCATTACCAATGCCCAATTAGCATACCAATGACCTCATCCAATGTCTCCATGTAGATGTTAAATAGAAGAGGGAGAGAGAACTGAGGTCCATGGTACCCCACAAAGTAAATGCCATGGGCAGGACCTCTCCTCCCATCCATGCTAATTGTGGGACTAGAATTCACGGCCTCCCAGTTTCTAGCCTGGAATAATTGGCCCTGGAGGAAGGAGGAAAACCAGTGCAACACAGTGCTGCCTCCCCCCACCCCCCAATCCCTGGACCCACCCTAGAAGCTTTCCCAGGGAAGAGGCAGTGAATCAGAGATAAGTCCAAATTAAGAGACTGCATTGTCCCAAGTTGAATGGGGGAGGGAGGAAGAGATTCAGGATAGCCACAACTTGGAATTGCTCAGGATATATTGAGAGGGTAGAACGTTTTAGCTTCAATGTGGCAAGATTCTGTCTTTTAGGTGGAAGTAAATACAGGAGTGGATTGGTTACATCTCAATCTTTCATCTCTTGGCATGGACCTGGTAGTACATCATTTTGTAAAAGCCGTCTCTCAGACCTTTCCTGACTTGGTCCTCTAGGCGAAAAAGGCCCTAAACTCCACTTGTAGTGAAATGTATACTTTTCTAAAAGTGGTTTACAGAACAGCAACGCCAGAAGGGAAGTTCATGCGCCAAACTTTCCTGGTTAACTTTCCCCATCCAGTTCCTCTCCCTTGCTGGTACAATGAGTAGTTAGCCTTTCTTCTTCCCAAATGGCTCCCTACCCCACATAGTTTATGGCAGACTGGCAGCTAGTGAATACAAAGCTCAAGCATATGCTGGCAGTCCTGACACCCTCTGTTAAATTATAGCATAATGTAAATTACAACCCTTTCAGCCATATATTTTCTACCAGTGCCTTTGGATTGATACCCAAACTGTACAGATTACAGGCACAATGACCCTGGTCCTTGAGGCTGTGGTGTTCCTCCCTAGGGGTGAACAGGGATCCCCTCTGGCATCTCCTAAAAGTCCTAGGAATTCTGAGTGCTAGGCTGATCCTGCAACCAGACGAAGACTGGCTGTAACATTGCCCCCAGGAAGTGGATGGAAGCATCCCCTTGAGCATTAATACTTCCAATTATCCTTGCCATCTGTCAGGTGACCTGGATGGTCTTTGAAGGCGATGCAGTCTTGTTAAGTAACATCAGGATGAGTGAAGTGCAAGTAACTGCCAGCTTTTTCCAGTGGCCAATTTCTGATTCTGCTTTTACAAAGATCATGAAGTTAATGATGGGGCAATGTGCCCATCTCATAGTGGAAAGTGAGGCTTGAGAGTGAGGGTACCAGATCTAGAATGAGGAATAAAAATTGCCTCTAGGTGAGAGGAGAGTAAAGCTGTGCCAAGACCATCTACTTCCTGTTTAAATAAAGAGGGGGTCACTTGAACTTTTAAAGAACTTTCATCAGTGGGGTTGGCCTAGAGGTTTACCTTATCTATTACCTAAATCATAGATGTGGGCACATACTTATTTAAATAAATATGAAATGCTGTTATCTTTCTTTTTAACAAGTCAAGTCAAATCATGGGAATGTTTGTGTGAGAGTTCAATAGAGCATAGAACATAGAATAACAGCAATGGATGGGACCTTGGAGGTCTTCTAGTCCAACTTCAGGCTTGAGCAGGAAACCTATTCTGGACAAATGACTATCCAATCTCTTCTTGAAATCTCCAGTGATGGAACACCCACAACTTCTGAAGGCACTTCCACTATCTAATTGTTCTCACTGTCAGAAAACTCCTTTATTCTGGATTGGATCTTTCTTTGACAAAGTTTCCATCCATTACTTTTTATCCTGGCCTCAGGTTCTTTGGAGAACCTGAGGCTGAACCCCTGTTCTCTGTGGCAATTGCCCAAGTATTGGAGTACTATTGTCAGATCAACCTTAGTCCTTTTTTTCTTTAAATATAAATATTTCCCTGAGTTGTTCATTGTATGATTTAGCCTCCAAGCCTTTTATCATCTTTGTTGCTCTTCTCTTTTACTCTTTCTATGGTCTTTTTTGTATTTTGGTAAACCAGAACTTGATACTGTATTCCAAGTGTGGCCTCACTAATGCAGTATAAAGCTATAGTACCACTTTTCATGATCTTGATGCTAATCCCCCTATTGATACATCCTAGAATTCCACTGGGTTTTTTGGCAATTGCAACACACTGCTGACTTGTATTAAACTGGTGATTCACTAGAAGACCTCGATCTCTCTCACAGTTTCTACTATTGAGGCAACTATCTATATCTGTGCATTTGATTTTTCCTGCCTAGTATGGGACCTTACTTTACTCACCACTGAATTGTATTGTGTTGGATAGGGCCCAGTGCTCAAATCTGTCAAGATCCTTCTGACTCTTGGGTTTATCTTTTAAAGTATTGGCAATTCCTCCACCTTGGTGACATCTGCAAATTTGATGAGTTCCTATTTTATCCCCCTCATCTATATAATTCATGAAGACGTTGAAGAGTACTGGGTCTACGACAGAGCCTTGAGGTAGCTGCATGCTTCCCTCCATGTAGATGTGGTTCCATTAAGGACTACATGTTGAGTGTGGTTTGTCAGTCAGTTACAAATCCATCTGATGATGATGGTGTCTATCCCACGTTCTGTCTTACCAAGAAGTAGGCTGTGGTCTACTTTGTCAAATGCCTTATAGAAGTCTAAGTAAACGATGTCCACAGTATTTTCCTCATCCACTAAATTAATCACTTTGTTAAAGAAGGCAATAAGGTTTGTCTGGCATGATCTATTTTTAACAAACCCATTAAGCACCAGGAATGTAGCCTCTTTCAGTTTCAGGTACTGGTGTATCAAGAACATGCAGGATTCTCTTTAATCATTAAGCTTCAGTCACCCTATTCAGTGCATGGATTCAGCTAACCTTCTTTCCTGCCCCCTGAACATAGGACTTTTAATGCATCTCAAGGTCATGAAGTGTGTAAATCAAGGCAGCTTTAACCATTAGAATGATTACAAACATCATTACTCATCCTTGCTTCTCCTTTTTGTCTTGCAATCTTCCTAGCAAGAAGGTATGTGTGTTAAAGAAGAAATTAAAGAAACTTAGGGTCCCTTTTCATCATTTTTTTCAGTTTTTAATCCAATCTGTTCCACCACGCCCTTCCCGTAATGTTATAGTTAGTACCAGAATATTTTTCTACACAAATATTGGAGCAGTTTGGGATGGGAAATTTGCCATGATGATACCAAAGCCTCATGCTAACTGCTGTGCCTTGCCTGCGATTCTCATCTTCTCAGAAACATAAACCCTTTGTGTTACTGAAAGCCTAAAAGTGTGCTGAAAATGAAGCCCCTCTAGGCAAGAGAACAGAAGCTCTGCTCCACTTCACCTGGCTTCTTACATGCTGCCAGGTTCTTTGTAGCTACAAGGGATTATGAGGCTGCTGAAACCTAAAAGAAATTCATTGAGGTAACTGAAGAATGATGCACAGGATTTGTTCCTTGCTCATTAATCCCCCTTTTCAACACATTTGAAGAGGAAGGTTTGCCACTGTTCTGCTCTACTATTTGTATGCCTCCCATTCAGATCTTTGAAAATAGCATATAGCTAGCAGCTCATTCATTCGTTCGTTTTTGGTGCCTTCACATCAGTCTTGACTCTGAGACTGCCTGGACTAGTCCTTGCAGTTTTCTTGACAAGATTTTGGAAGTTGTTTGCCCTTGCCCCCTTCTTTTGGGGCTGAGAGAAAGGGATTGGTCCAAGGTCACCCAGCTGGCTTTGTGCCCAAGGTGGGACTAGAATTCACGGCCTCCCAGTTTCTAGCCTGGTGCTTTAGCCGCTATAGCAAACTGAGTCTCTGTCAGATCTATAGGGCTGAAATCTGTTAAAATTGAAGACTTAAGTGAAACATGGTGATGAAGTTATTGTGTATATAACCTTACCTTAAAATTACTATCATAACACTTTGGGAGGTGCTAGAATAGAATAGAATAGAATAGAATAGAATAGAATAGAATAGAATAGAATAGAATAGAATAGAATAGAATAGAATAGAATAGAATTCTTTTAATTGGCCAAGTGTGATTGGACACACAAGGAATTTGTCTTGGTGCACATAAAAGAAAAAATACATTTGTCAAGAGTCAAGAATCATAAGGCACATCACTTAATAATAGTCATAGCAATCAAATCATACTAGCAAACAGTCAATAAAAATTGTTAGGATAGTATGTATGTGTGTGTGTGTGTGTATATATATATATATATATATATATATCTTTGGTTATTCGGGTTCTCTCCGCGTAAGATTCAAAGTATCTAGGCAACGTTTCGGCGAGGTCCCACTCGCCATCTTCAGGCTGGTGCTTTTGGCTTAGTGCCAGTGCAAGCAGTGTGTGACCGGAGCTGCCATCTCTATATATACAAGTGGTGGGGATGGTATATATTCTTAAGTTTTCGCAGAGTACTTACATGTATGTTATTCAGCTTTGTTCAGTATTTTCCCACGTCATTGTAGTTGTGCTTTTCAAGTTGTAGCAATGTTTGGCAGAATCTCATCTGCCATCATCAGGCTTCTGTATTGTGTTCGTCTGTGAGTCAGACTTTTACAGTGGTGAGTCAGACTTTTACAGACTTTTACAACCACTGTAAAAGTCTGACTCACAGATGAACACAATACATGATGGCAGATGAGATTCTGCCGAAATGTTGCTACAACTTTAAAAGCACAACTACAATGACGTGGGAAAATACCCGAACAAAGCTGAATAACATACATACATACATACATACATACATGTTTGTTTTCTTAATATATATATATACACATACATATATCATATCATAATATAATCCAGGTGTTAGCCCTTTTTCGGGGACCGCTTGCATTATTTGTATGGTTGAAGTGCTCCCATTGTGCTTCCCCCTGGAAGGGAATTCTGATGGAATTAGTCCACCTTTTGCCAATCACCAGCTTCAACCTGCGGGAACTAACAGCTGCTTATTCCTTTCACCATGCCCTGCCTTCTTCAGTAAAATCAATGCAATATGCATTATTTATCTTGTTTCCAGTGACACAGACAATTAGTTTATAAATTAACAAAGTAAATCTGTCTAGCTCTGTCCTGGCCCTGGGGACTATTGTCACCCGTGAGTTTTGATGTCTTGCTTAATTTGTTCAGTGTCTGTTTCTACAAATGCATTAATTGTGGAGCCAAGGAAGTCTTTGGTGACAAAGGGTTGAGGTATGTTCTTTCTCAACCCAACCTTCTCCATTAGAAAGTGCCCCTTCTCAGCTGCTTTATGGATGACCATTCTGTAGTTTGAAAGCTCCTGATAGGACATCTAGTGGGTACCACCAAGACACCAGTAAAGGGGAATATTTGTGGCTCCTTGGTGTTCTCCGAGCTTGGCTGTTTTCATGCAGACATTTCATTACCCAAACCAGGTAACATCAGCAGTACTAGAACGGAGGAGGAGCAGCGGCAGCAGCATCAACTATAGAGTCCTTGATGTTCTTTGAACTTCGTTGTTTTCTTGCAGATTTTTCATTCCAAGATTATCTTTACCTAGTTTGGGTAATGAAACATCCACAAGAAAACCACCAAGCTTAGAGAGCACCAAGAGGAACCCACACCACCAAGACAATCCTGAGGATCCTTACCTGCCTAGTAAAAGGGATCAGAGTATACAGTTTATACAGCTAAAATAGATTCAAGATACCAAACTTAATTGCATGGAAAAATCAGTGCAATTTATCTTTAGATTAAGGCTTTTCTTCTTTACAAAGAGCAAGAAAAGTAAAGTTCGAAGAGATATTTGATAGTACCAAGATCCATAATCTTCTCCATGTTATTTATTTTATATTTGCATCACATCAAACAAATTAAAATGAAAAAAGGATCACACGCATAAACAGAGTTAGAAAGTTTAGAGAAATGCAAAAAGACAACAGAAAACTGTTGAGTTGCGAGAAGCCTGTATTTTGAATATGTAAATTCAGAAATGCTAAAACCAGGATTAACAATCAAGTTTTTTTCATCTGACACTTTCTACACCTTGGGAAGTACAATTTACATGCACCTGTACTATCCAAGCAGGAAAAAAGGAGAGTGCAATAAGAAAGCAAATTCACTTCCTATTTGTAAAAATGTAAGTAGTAGTTCGATATACTGTACTCAGGAGACCTCAGTCCCCTAAAATGATAGAAAAGAAATAGCAATTAAAATAAGGATTTGAGACAGAAGAGAAGAAAAAAGGCAATTGCCATATCCATCTTAAGTACATGCATCAGAACAAAATATTCCAGCCTCCCTCAACCATGATGCAACATTGCCAATCTGAAATAACCCTGGTGGCTGCATAAGCCAACCCCAACTGTGTTTTGATGTGTGGATTGCTTGGATCTATTCTGAAGCTGCTCAAGGGGAATCTGCCTTCCTAAAACCTAAGCAGACCACTCTGCAGCCTTCAATCAAGGTCAATGAGGTGTTGGACAGTATTACTTGTCTGTTGTGTGGATGCTTATGTGTTTTGGTGGGTGGGGTTGTGATTGGGGATTGTCATTTGTGTGTGCGTGTTGGGTCTGGTTTCTGGGTGTTATGTGATTTTCATTGTATGTGTATACTATATATATACACACAATGACAATAAATTGATTATTATTATTATTATTATTATTATTATTATTATTATTATTATTATTATTATTATTTAATCTTTAGTGAGATTCACAGCCTTTGGGGCTGGTTGGTAGCTCAACAGCTCAAGTCCTAAGCAAGGACCTAGGAACCGTTCAGGGAGCATCGGAGGATATAAGCTGTTCCAAGTAGGGTGTTTTTTTGTAGAATCAGAGTATTCAAGTCTGATAAGTTCAGAATTTTCAAATAGCGAGGTAGCTCTTTAGGTATTGATCCAAGGGCTCCAATTACAATTGGGATAACACACGATTTCTTTTTCCAAAGTCGCTCAACTTCAATTTGTAGGTCCCGATACATTGTGATTTTTTTTTCTTACTGCGTGTTTTCAATTCGTGCGTAACCAGGTATTGCAATGTCAATGAACCAAACCTTTTTCTTTTCAACTATTGTTATGTCAGGTGTGTTGTGGGTCAAGTGCCTGTCCGCCTGAAGTCCCACAAGATCTTGACTTTTTCCTTTTCCAGAACCTTCTCAACCTGATGTTCCCAGTAGTTGTTACTATACTCAAACCCAAACTTCATTATTATTATTATTATCATTATCATTATTCACAAAAATGACAGTGTACAGAACAAATGAGAGAAGTATGCTGGGTTTAGTATCACAAATCACTAGTCAAACACTTCCCAAGCGTTAAGGACTGTGTGATGTATCGGCGGATTATGCGAGCAGATCCCAGTAAAGTGGCCTTCTGCAGCTGACCAATGGTGATCTTGTCAGCGCCAATTGTTTTTAAGTGCTTGCCGAGGTCTTTAGGCACAGCACCCAGTGTGCCGAGTACCACTGGAATCACCTGCACTGGTTTATGCCAGAGTCTCTGCAGTTCAATTTTCAAGTCCTTATATTATTATTGTTGTTGTTGTTGTTATTATTATTATTTCATTTGGTGACTACTGTTCGAAGTTACAATGGCACTGAAAAAAGTAATATGACCTTTTTTCACAAGAGCACTATGTGCCGTAGGGCCAGGTTATCTATGGAATTTTTCTCATGGTCACAGGATCAAAATTGAGATGCAGCATCCTGGGGTCATTTGATCCCCTTTTGTGATCTTCAGACAAGCAAAGTCAATAGGGAAACTGGATTCATTTAACAAGGGTGTGTCTAACTTAACAGCTGCAGTGATTCACTTAATAATTGTGGCAAGAAAGGTTGTAAAATGTGGCAAAATTCACTTAATAAATTTCTCACTTAGCAACAGAAAATTTGTGTTCAGTTGTGGTCATAAGGCAAGGACTACCTGTAAAAGCTAAAGTGGATAATCTACACACATTTGCTTCTTAGGAACACAAAAAAAGTTGCAGATATTATTTAATATGTTACCCTTCAAACAAGAGTCCTTCTCCAATTCCTTTGTGATGGTTGTTAAGAGAGATTCTTGTTCCCCTAAGAAACTGCTCACCAAGTCAGTTCGATATTTTAACCAAAGCTACGGAGGGGTACCTCAACAGGTGGCCCTGCCTGGCTAACTTAGTCAGGATGAGATACTGAGCCCTTCCAGGACTGGTTAGTTCTTGGACAAGAGATCCCCACAGAATCCTGGGGCTGTAGGCTGCAGTGAAGTTTAAAAACATCCTTGAATGAGGGGGAAAGCACTTCTGTTTGGTTGCCAGAGAACATCATAGATGTGGCATCATTAGGTGCTGAGCTACTTTACCTAAAGGAGATGCAGTTCTAAGATCTACTCAGATCTCTGTGGAGACTCTCAATCATCCAGGTCGTGGTTGTCCCAAAGGTTTTTTTTCCAAAAGGCAACTGGACTTGGGTTTTTTTGTTTTTTTTTGAAAATGTGTCATGCCCCTGTTGGAGTCTGATTCCGAGGGGGAGGTCAAACAGCTGACAGGGAGTGGGAGTGTGGCTCCGGTGGCTGTGGAGGAACCTGGAGAAGGGCACAGTCCAGCTGGGCATTCAGAGAAGACCCAGGGCCACCCCCTCTTCATCCTAGGGCACACAGGGAGGAACGGATAAGAGAGCAACGTGGGTTACAGGGGAGAAAAAGGCCCTGATTCCCTTCATTAGCTGCAGCTGGGAAAACAGGATTTAAAAAGGGTGTTTGTGCCCAGCACCTTGCTGGAAGCAAAGTGTGAATTGTCTTTGTTTGTCAAGTCTTATCTGGGTTCCTGCTCCTCCCAACTGTGTGTGTTTCGTTATCTTTTGATGTGTGCAATTCTTTATCCTGCCCTGTCTCGTTAATTGCTGCAGCTTGGTTTGTGTTAGTTTTTATTTATAATTTATATGTACTTTGGGATCGGACTGAATTTCTTCCCTTTAAAAACTGTTCTTGGGAGAGTTTTCTCTCCAGCTGATGATAACTGGACTTTGGGGGCCAAGTAGGAGGAATTAAAGGGACTTTACCTACTTTTGGGGCTTTGTTGTGCCACACCCCTTTGGGTCATCACAAAATGTTTTGCTTGTCATCCAAGAAGCTCCTTCAGTTAAGGGAAGATGAGTATAGCAAAACTTTTACAAAGAAAAAAACCAAGAAAGGCCAGTTGCCTTTTGGAAAAGCAGCAATGATTTGGGACATTTCCCCAAATTGTATTTCCTTTGCTCCCCTATATCTTCCCTGCTTATCTCTAACCACTACTTTCTCTGCCTGTACTTCTTGCTGATTTGCTTTGCAGAAAGCTGATTTGGCGGTCGCTCCCCTCACCATCACCCATGTTCGGGAGAAAGTGATCGACTTCTCCAAGCCCTTCATGACTCTCGGAATCAGCATTCTCTACCGAAAGGCCAATGGAACCAACCCCAGTGTCTTCTCCTTCCTGAACCCACTGTCTCCTGACATTTGGATGTACATCCTCCTTGCTTACCTGGGGGTTAGCTGTGTGCTTTTTGTGATTGCCAGGTAAGGAACTTGCCAAAAATAAGCCTTGGGTACATAGTAAGAGTTTTCCGCTGAGCCCCTCTTCGTGGATTGGCCTCTATACCATATAAGACCACCACCCCTTCCTTTCTCTCCCTCACTAGAAGGGGTTTTCACTCAGATTTTACATGGTTAGAAGAGAAGGGGTGCACCACTAGCTCCCACTGTCTGGCTATGCTACAAAACTATCTCACCATCTCATAAAGTCCCCCCTAATCTTGAAGGAAGCAAAGGCAGTTCATGTTCTTATGGATTTGGTCTAGTAGTTTCATCCATTTCCATCAGTTCAGCCGCTGATGGCTTTGCTTAGAGTCTGTCATTGAAATAATTTGCCCTGCATCTTTGCCCAACACTTAATCATTTATGGCAGGTGTCTCCAAACCTGGCAATTTTAAGACTTGTGAACTTCAACTCCCAGAATTCCTCAGCCAGCATGAGCAACTCCCAGTCAGTATGGAGGAACTCCCTCAGCCAGTAGAATTCTGAAAGTTGAAGTCCATAAATCTTAAAGTTGCCAGGTTTGGAAACCCTTGATTTATGAGAAGACTGGATGCAAAAATGGGTGGGGCTGTAAGGTCTGCACTTCTTCTTCAACACCACTACTAGTGAAGGTGCAGGATCCCTTCTCCATTGCATGTACTTCCTGACCATGCTGGTATGCAATCTGCATGTTGCCCCTGCCCCGTAATTGTTTGTTCAGTCTAGGCCTGGGACTAAGTGGCTCCAATAAATTATCTACCATTTTGACATGTGGGCTGGCATTTCAGCTGTTGGGAAGAGGCATGGCATAGAAACTTCCCCAAGACTTAGTGGGTGACTAGTGCCTTTCTCTCTTCTTTCCCAACCAGTAACACCACCCTCAGTCTGATTAGGTTCACTTCAATGCTGATGGTCCATAACAAGGGTCTTCAAACTTGGCCACTTTAAGACTTGTGGGCTTCAACTCCCAAAATTCCTGAGCTAACATGAGTGGAGGGGGAATTCTAGGAGTTGAAGTCCAAAAGTCTTAAACCTGTCAAGTTTGAAGACCCCTGGTCTATAAGATGTGACCTTGACAATGGGTTACATGATGAACTGCTAGGAAATGAAAGCAGCACATCACAGAGCACTAGGTGCCGTAGGGCCAGGTTATGTATGGAATTGACTTTGTTGCATTAAACATCAGCTTGTCCCACTTGTTGAGGCAGGGGAGGCAGAGTCTAGGACAGAGGTCTTCAAACGTGGCAACTTAAGACTTGTGGAGTTCAACTCCCAGAAGTCTCCAGCCAGGTATCCTGGTCTAGGACAACTCACTGCAGGACAACTGGCCACAGACAACAAACTACGGGAAAGAATAATATTGAAGAAAGGATGGAATAGAATCGTTAAAGAAAGGGTGCCAAAGGAGGAGCAAAGTGAAATGTGAATGATAAAAAATAAAGTCTTAATTCTTTTAAATAATTAAGTTGAACTGCTGAATTATTCTTCAGCAAGTAGGCCAAGTTGAGTTGTCCAAGTCCAGGGAAGGCATGCTACAGACCCGTCTGTCAATGACTTCTGACTGGTGGGGTCAAGGAAGAGTGCCTTTCCTGCTGCTGGTGCACTTGGTGGAAGGTCTTGCCCCAGAGGCAAGATGGGGGTGAAGAAAGCCCTCAATCTTCTGACCTGCCATAAAGGGGTCAAAACCTGGCTTTGTAGCCTTGCATTGGGGACACGGGGGCCCACAGAGGGCTGGATGGCCTCAGGAGGTCTCCCCCCCCACCCCCCCGCCTGTGCCTGTATTAACAACTCTTGGTCTCCCCATCTCTTGCAATTTTATAATGCTGTTTTACATTTTTAAAAATTTAATCTTAAATTATTGGCTTTTAATGTCTTATTCTATTGATTGAATTGTACACCATCCAGAGTGCCCCTCTGTGAGGAAGATGGGCACTTAATAAGTTTGATAAATAAATAAATTTGCCATCATCATCATCATCAGGACCAAAAAGAAAAGATAGGCTGTGTCATGAAACTGGTTTGTGAATCTACTCAGCACATACTAGAGGTGTGATTCAATTTTTTTTACTACCAGTTCTGTGGGCGTGGCTTGGTGGGCGTGGCAGGGGAAGGATACTGTAAAATCTCCAGTCAGAAGTGGTATTTGCCGGTTCTCCAAATTACTCAAAATTTCCGCTACCAGTTCTCCAGAACTGGTCAGAACCTGCTGAATCCCTCCTCTGGCACATACATGCAGAAACTTGCAATATTCCACCCCCCACCACACACAAATACATTCACACAAACAAAGAGACAGATTTTGATAATACAGTTCTACCCTAATGTAAAACCAGCTGGTGGTCCGAGATGCAAACAGGATGATTTAGTTCAACTTCGTAAGGATTTCTACCTGTAAGTGCAGTTCAGTCCTGGAACCCTCTCGGTTTTGGGAGTCCTGAATCCTGGCTCCCAGCTTGAAAAGGAAGTTTGTATTCCCTGCCCTGCTCAAGGAGGATGGATCGGTTTGGGTTATCAAGCCTTTGAGTTTTGCCAGGTTCCCTGTATCTTGAGAGATTTGCATGCTAGATTTCTTGAATTGGCTTTCCTATGATACCAGTGGTATCTCAAGATTGGTTTTACTTTCCTGAATGGCCCCAACTTTCCTGTCAGTGAAAACATAGATTCAGCTAACCAAATGGTCCTGATTCTTAGCTATAAGCGAGGAAGCGGCCATGCTGTCCCACAAAGGTGGGAGAAGAAGCTGAGAGGTTGAGATCCTCACCCCCGCCCCAACAAAGATTCCTTTTCGTTGAAAGGGAATTCTACACTTCTGGCAGCAGCTAGAGGCAGCCACGGACACAGTCTTAGGTTGCAAATCATCCAAGCAGACTTTTGTGGATGCAGCCCCACCCAGAACTAGTGAGGGGCAACTTGGCTGCCTTCGTTGCATCTGTTGAAAAGAGAAAAGTGTCACATACTCAGTATGACCATTTCTCTCTTGCTGACAGCAGGTGGGGAAATGGCTTCCTACCCCTCCCGCTTCCTGGGGGCGGGTTAATGGGAACTAACAGAGAGGTGGGAAACCCGCTGAGACGGCCTCTTGTCAGTTTAGCCAGAGCCTGTGTCCAGTTGGAGATTAGAGAGAAGAGCAGAGGCTCCGGATGATTATCTCCATCAGCCTCAGGGCTGGGGGAGGGGTGATGACACTGTGCTGGCTCCCGGGGGCCATTACAGCATTTGGAGGTGATTACCTGAGTTTAGTGCCTAATACCCTAATTTCGTATAATGTGCTTGTCAAAATTAGCTCTGCAGGGAGCAGACCAGCTCCTTGTTTGCTCTGACAGATCTGGATTGGCTAAGTGGTTACTGCAAAGGGTGCGAGGTGACGAAAGCTTTAGAGATGCCTTTTGCCAACACTGAGATATATTGAAGAAGTGCAAGATCTGGGCTATCATCCCTCTCAGTCAGGATACCCTTGCAAAAACACCATTCATAGGAGGGGCAGTGGGCTTTTAGTATCTGTGTCTCTCTTTATACTCAGACAATTTTACCATTTCATTGCTGTAACTGGGAGCAAGTGAAGTTGGCTTTGGGAATACTTGGCAGTGAAGCCCACGGTCCTCTGCCTCTCCCTTGCTGGGAACCTGCCATATCTGCTGGTCTTTATCCCTCATCCAGTGATGGGATCCATGACTTCTAAAACTCATGACGTTTAAAAGCAAGCCCACATTGCTTCTACAGCTGCTGATTTCATCTCCACGCCATTTTCCATGCCATGCATTTCCAGCATTATTTGAGAGGCCCAATGAGATTATTGAAGAATAAGCTACACTACAGGCCACCCAACCACACAGAAGAAATAGATGACCGCTTTGCTAAGCAACTAACGAATGTATGTAGGAAACCACAGTGCTATCACAATAGCAATGGGAGACTAACTACTATAATATTCACTGGGAGACAAACTCTGCAGTGAGTGGGAGATCAAACAAATTCCTAACCAACTTACCTGACAATTTTGTCATCCAAAAGGTAGAGGAGGGAACTAGAGGAAAAGCTATACTGGATCTAATTCTACTAACAGAGAAGAAGTGATAGAGGGAGTTAAAGTTACTGCAACCTTGGGTGAGAGTGACCACGTCATATTGCAATTCAATATAATGCAAACAAAAGCAATAGAGCATAGCATAATAGAACATAAGTTTCTTCCAACATATAAATAGCAAGAAAAAAATCAAGGAAACAGTCAGTCCACTAATACTTCACGTGATTTTGATTCTATGCCTGTTTATACAACCAAGGATTGTATTAGCTTGTTTGGAGGCTGCTGTACACTGCTGGCTCATGTTTCAGTGATAGTCCACTAGGACTCCCAAGTTGTCTTTCATAGTTATTATTTTTAAGCCAGGTTTCACCTAATCTATACTTGTAACTTTGGTTTTTCCTGCCCAAGAAATAATCAAATAAGTATGATGTAGGAGGTATTTCTAGTGAGTCTTTTGGAAGCCAAACTGAGTAGTCCTGCACACCCTTATTTACTGGGAGACCCATAGCGAGCAGAGATCTTCAGGGCATCCCAGTGACGTAGACTAGACTGGGGAGTTTAAACATAAAGCAAAGCAACCATTTCCATGTTGCTGCCTACATGGACTATCCAGAAATTGTTTGACTTGAAGGAGGTTTTGCCTTTTATCAGTAGAGTGAAACTGTTGGGGATGGGGGGGGCACCTTTACCTTTATTAAAGAAAAAAACATTTAGAGAAGTTTGCCTGGGTTATGTTTTGTGTTCTTACATTTGCTTAGTGATGAGACAGGCAAGGAAAGTGCATGTAAATGTATGAAGGTTCCTTAATTATGGATGGTGAACATGATAGACTCCTAAGGAAAAGAAAGGCAGAACTCTGTATCAAAACAAACATACACACACAAAAAAAAAAACCCTGAAAAAGGCTGTGACCTCACCTCTGCAGCTGAACAATTGTTTCTCTACCCTATCTGTGGAAGAAAATACACAGATGCCTGGAGAAGAGTCTTCCTCATGTGTTCCAGTGACAAGTAGCTCAGCCTTTCCCAAAGGGGAAAAAAAGGTGTGTGTGTTGGTGATCCATAACTCACTACTCAAAGAAACAGAGTCATCAGTTTGCAGACCAGACCCTTTTTCTAGGGAAGAGCGTTGCGCAAAGATTAAACATGTGACAGAAAGACAGACTAAAATAACCAAGACCACAGATTATGCTCATTTTCTTCTCTTTCATGTGGGGATAAATGTTAGAACTAAGAGCCTGAAAACACTTCCAAGGCACTATAAGCAACTAGGCAGAAAAGCAAAACATCTGGGTGCATTTCCAATGGAAGGTCAACATTCAATGAGGGCATGGAGGATTCTAGAAGTAAACCTCTGGTTTAAGCAATAGTACCACTGATGGAACGGATTTCTGACATGCCTAGCTGACAGCTTTGTCACCCAAAAGGTGGAGGTGGGCACTAGAGGGCCAGCTATACTGGACTTAATCCTAACTAATAGGGCTGAAATGGTTGAGAGAGTAGAAGTTACAGGAGCTTTGGGGGAGAGTGAGCATATCATACTAGAATTTGCTATAATACAGGTACTGATATTTTAAGACTTTAAGAGAGATGACTTCAACAAACTGAGAGAGATATTAAGAAGGATTCCATGAATGTAAATCCTTGAAGGAAAAATAGTTCAGGATCCATGGTAAATTATGAAAAACAAAATACTAAAAGCTCAAACAAAAACAACACTATAGAGGAAGAAAAATTTATTTATTATTTTTATTTATTTGATTTGCCAATTGTTTACAAGATAATAAGTATAAGTGTATACATAGTTGTGAATACATGAAATGGGTACATATAAGAAAAATAAAAGAATAAGAGAAACAATATAAGAAACTTCGAATGAAACCAACATGATTGAGCTCTATGGCAATCTGAGGGAAAGAAGAACAAATATAAAAATGGAAAGAGGTGCATATAATTAAAACATAATGCCAGCAAATAGCTCGAATCGACAGGGATAAAGTCAGGAAAGCTAAGACTCAGAATAAACTAAGAAATGTTGTCAGGCTAGGGGAAATGTTGAAGAAAGGAGGGGGGAAATTATGCATGTATACATATTCATAAGTAATAGCATAATAGATTATAGGTTCCTTCTTCCCTTTCTTTTATCTACAGAGGACAAAATGAAAAACCAAATAAAATAATTTTCTAACTGCTAATAAACTGACTGCTCAATAATCCACACTTTTACCCGGTATCAGTGTCAGGTTGACCAATCTGGCTCCTTCTTTCTGGATCCTATCTAGTGCTTCTTCCCCCTATTTTGTGAAGATAGGATTAATATTCATCCTTTAATCCTTAGAGAAGTGCTCCAACATGCAGTGACATCTTCACGCTCCTTCAAAATTCTTAGATAAAATGTATTTGGTCTTGGAGACTCAAACTAATACCTGGTGAAAACGTTGCCACTACTTCCTTTTGCTAGTGATATAGCAAAAAGAAAGGAACAAAAAGCGTGTGTGTGGAGGGGGTTGAGCCCCTTTTTGAACTTCCAGCATTTTACTTTGGAGTAGAGTCACCCACCCTTAGACTTTAGAATTTCCATCCGTGGGATCCCACCTAGTATTTCTCTAAGATTTTGCAGCTGGGTGTCCCGAAATCTCCCTTTCATGTATAACTTTGTTCCTGTGACTAGAAGAATGAAATGAACTTAGGAAGGTTCTTTTTGTAGAGATTTGGCATTTTGCTCTCCAAGGATCCTCTTGATGGGAATCGATCCTAAAACAGAAAATATTTTCCTGGGGAGTGGAAGAACCAGCCAAACACTGAGGATGGGAGATGGAGAAGCAAGGGGAGGGCTTTGCAGTCTAGGTTGAGTTAGTTTTCCAATGAATGTTTGGGCACTTGATGTGTCCCATCATTGTATTCCTGAAATGCTGCAATAATCCTATATGAATTCACCTACAGTATTTCATTTTTCCACAGAGCTGCCTCATGTGTGTGCGTGTGTGTGTGTGCGCGCGCGCATGGACTCTCCCTTTTATGCCTCTTTCCATCCTTTGCCAGTACCTGTTCTAGTAATATAATTAATTAATATAATTAATGTGCCCAAAAGTTGCGAGGAGAAAGTTTTTCCCAAATGAGGATCTTTTTCACAGCTAACCACCCTTTCTGTGAGTCCTCCCAGGACAGAAAGATTTCTATCACCTGCACAGTTATTCAGAACCTCAGGGGTGCCTCTGCTTAAGTGGAGACACGATTCGCACCAGCCAGAGGATGGGATGCCAGCAAGAAAATTGGCCTCACTGCACGGATGGCAAGTTTTGCTTAGTCTAGCTTCCATTTTATTCTCCTAACAGGGCCCTGGGATCAGTGGTGGGATTCAAAAAATGTTACTACCAGTTTTGTGGGTGTGGCTTAGTGTCCATGGCAGGGGAAGGATACTGCAAAATCTCCTTTCCCTTCCTACCCCACTAACCTGCTTTCCAGCTCCGTTCTCCTGCGCAGGGCAACCAAAGAAGACCCAGCCAATCAGCTGGGACTCAATGGTAGGCGGAGAATAGATGGGCCAGTCAAAAGTGGTATTCTGAACTACTCCAAATTTCCACTACCGGTTCTCTAGAACTGGTCAGAACCTGCTGAATACCACCTCTGTCCGGTATCATTTGTCTTCTCTGGCTTGACTTGCTCTCCTCCTCCTTTGCTCCCAGCTTGCTGGTTTGTAGAATTTCTATCCTGGTTTTTACCATAAAACCCTCTAAATCACTCTCTCTTTAGTACAAATTGTTGCCAAGAAAACAACCTGGATCTGTTTGCAATCATTGGGAATGAAATTTAACTTAAAGCAGGCTACAGTCCATCATTTCAAATGTTTGTCAGCATTTCTGCACTGGGCACATACATGTATATTGCTATGAATACCATTCAGGACATAAAAAGTCCATACGAAGCCTTTTATTTTTATACACATCAAAACATGTTTATGCAAAGCCCCTTCCTCTTACTGATCCAAATTGATTGGGGTCTCTCTTCTCAGAGCATGCAACTTTGCAAAATAAAGGGAGAAAGACAAAGGGAAATTAAACTATAAAAGCTACTTTCACAATCCATCTGCATCTCATTGCCTGAAGGATATTGTGGCTATGTGTGTCAGCCAGTTTCACCAAAATGTCAGTAATGTACTGCCATAGGCTGCTTCTCCAGTGATGATTGGGGAAGGCCAACTTCTGAATTCCACTTTTGCTGGAATCTGGACAGGGAGGCCAACCTGATTCAAATTACCCAAGTGGTGCCCAACCCACGGCATTTCTCTCCTGCCCATTCGTGCCTGTCCTCACTGTAGGATTAACACCTCCCCTTCTTTCCACATGTAGGTTCAGCCCTTACGAATGGTATGATGCTCATCCATGCAACCCGGGGTCAGACATTGTCGAGAACAACTTCACCCTCCTCAACAGTTTCTGGTTTGGAATGGGAGCCCTGATGCAGCAAGGTGGGTCTCCTCTTCCTCCCTCCTTTGGTTTCTTGTATTGCTCTATGCGCATGTGGCGTGCTTCTCGATTGCCAGGTGCAAGGTGAATGTTGTTGTTAGGGGGGGAAAAGCCTTGGAGCAAGAGATGTAATAGGGTGACTTCTCTCCTTCATGGTTACAAGCAGCAGCAGAGCGCTAAGGAGTTGCTGTCATCACACAATGACAAGCAAAGACATTGCTTTTGAAATGGGGGGGAGGGGGTGTCTTTGGGCAGTCTCTGAAGAGCTTGTCAAGATCAGCTTCTCTGTCTCTTCCACTGGGGAGTATCTTTGGAGCACAGGCGAGACCTACTTCTCCCTGATGGAACCACCCAGTCCAAGGGGTCATGAGGAACGAGACTTCCTCTCCTCCATACAAGACCTGCTTCAGGTTTACTCACCAGCCCTTCCTGCCAGGAGGAAGTGGAAGTCCAGGGGCTTCCACAGGTCTAAATAGCTAAACTAATGGAAGGCCCAGAAGGCAGAAGGGATCCAGCAGGCAGTGCATTTCCCTTTGCTCAAAGCCTGACAGGGATTATTACTCAGCATTTGCTTTGGGTACTTTTTCATTCGTGGAAAAAAAGAATAAAGGCCCAAGGTACACAGGGAGGCCTCGGACCAGGGCCAGAGGGACCAAGCTGGGGAGGGTGAAAAAGTCATGGTGGCAGTTGCAGCTGCACCCTAGAAGACTTTTGCGTGCCAGGGTGACATTGGCACATGCACAAAAAGAGGGAGGCTGTCATCATGTTCTTATTGAATGTTTGGCCCCGGTCTATGAACGCCACTAATCAGAACCTATCTAAGGTTCCATTGGAAGCTGCCACTTCATAATTTTTTAAGCAATGTACGTCCTTTCTTTCTGAATATTAATCCAATTCTCTAATTTGCCATGCTCTGCATAGTCACAAATCTGTTCTGAGCATCGTAGCCATATTGGAAAATGGCACAGAAAGAATGCAACTGTTTGAGTTTTCAAGAACTCTGCATCAGGCAAGAAGTTATCCAGTGGCCAGTGAGGGGGTGGAGAAAGTTTGAACCCGATGGCCTCAAGGACTCTTTCCTGAAGAGAACAAAAGCCAGATCTCACATTCCTGAGACCTGTAGGTGGAAGGACAAGGGGCAATGCATGGAAACTCATCAAGGAGAGAAGCAACCTAGAACTAAGAAGAAATTTCCTGACAGTTAGGACAATTAACCAGTGGAATGACTTGCCTTCAACACTGGAAGTTTTTAAGGAGAGATTGGACAACCATTTGTCTAAAATGATATAGGGTTTCCTGCCTGAACAGGAAACCTCCAAAGTCCCTTCCAACTCTGTTCTGTTCTATTCTGTTCTGTTCTGTTCTGTTCTGTTCTGTTCTCTGGAAATGGAGGTTGTGATAGGTTTGCTGGGATCAACTTACACTGTAATTCCAAGAGGACAGGAGAATCAGTGCTGTAATTCATAGGTTTTGATTATGCCTATATTTTAGGAGCAAAGAAAATGGTTACCTTGTCCAATTTTGAAAACAGAGGCAATGTCCAACTGACTTTCCTTCCTTCCTTCCTTCCTTCCTTCCTTCCTTCCTTCCTTCCTTCCTTCCTTCCTTCCTTCCTTCCTTCCTTCCTTCCTTCCTTCCTTCCTTCCTTCCTCTCCTTCCTTCCTTTCCTTCCTTCCTCACTTAAAATTATGTTGATATGGCTTCAGCACATGTATTTGATTAATTCCCCTTGTATCACATTTTCTTAGAGAAACTTCCTAACATTAAGGACAGTGAAACTTTTGACCCAGTGTGGCATCATGCTCCTTTTCTATCCAGGATGCTTCCAACTGGATTCTTGCACCAAGTAGTGGGTTGAGCATGATGGGCTCAGGAAGTCTTTCCATGTCTGTGAATTGTAGGCTTGAGAAGGTTCACCAGGAATCTGGCCAGCCAGCACAGAAAGAAGGCCCCTTGGATGGAGCGGTCTAGGGAGCAGCAAGGGGCCAGGTCCCCCAAGTTTTCAGACCTCCTATCCAGTGGTGGGATTCAAATTATTTAACAACCGGTTCTCTGCCCTAATGATTTCTTCCAACAACCAGTTCACCAAACTGCTGAGATAGTTAACAACTGGTTCTCCCGGACTGGTGGGAACTGGCTGAATCCCACTGGTCCTATCTTGAGTATTCTTCCCCACAACTGCTGTCCCTTTTCAGCACTGAAGCACAGTGGAGATACAGTTTTAATATCTTTGAAGGCATACACTTTTTCTTCCCTTAATTTTCAGCCTTCTGGAGGATGGGTTTCCTCCACTGGTTCCCTTTTTAAACCTGGTTCCACTTGGAATCAGGAGCAGAAGAGATAAAACCATCCACGGATGTCCTTCTCTTTTTGGACAAAGTCACCGTAGGGCTGTAACACATTTTAAATGGCATTTTCCTACCCTTGGCTGCTATTTACAAACCTAATCATTTCTTGCCCAGAGGTTTGGACTTTTTATATATTAAAAAAAAGCAACCCTGTATATTTGAAGAATGTCCTCAGAGTGAGCTCTTTTGAAAAACAATCCACATAAAAGGAGTTTCTTTTTATTTTAAATGATTGAACAAAAGAGACATAAAGGTTCACAAATGGCTTGCTATTCAAATCACATAAAAGCTGCTTAGTTAATTGCTCTGATTTGCAGCTTCCCATAAATTGCTGGCTGTGCCCAGAGGTCAGCAGGAATGGGCGGGGAATTTCTGCCAGCAGCACGAGAGAATGGAAACAGCAGGATGGTTTTCTTAGGCGTCACTCAGGTTGACCTGGTGTAATTGGGGTGCAGCTCAGGACTGAGGGGTTTGGGGGAGGGGGGCTGTTCAGCCCGTGACTGCTTCTCTCTCTCTCTCCCTTCTTTCCCAGGCTCCGAGCTGATGCCCAAAGCTCTTTCCACTCGGATCATCGGGGGGATTTGGTGGTTTTTCACCCTCATCATCATCTCTTCCTACACGGCAAACTTAGCTGCCTTCTTGACGGTGGAGAGAATGGAGTCTCCCATTGGCTCCGCAGATGATTTGGCCAAGCAGACCAAAATCGAATATGGAGCAGTCAAGGATGGAGCCACCATGATCTTCTTCAAGGTGAGCTTCCAACCTTTGTGACTCTTTGTGAGCCTCTGTCACAGCCGAGGGAGCGAGCGGAGCCTCTGGGTCCATGCCGACCTGCCAGTGGGATGGTTCTTGGCCCTCTCCTCTCCGCCCATCTCTAAGGGGGCCCCACTGCCTCCCCTTTCGGCCTCCCTCAGCTTTCCAAGGGCCCCATCAGTGTAAGCAGGAAGTGGTTTGCCCAGGAAAGCAGGCAGAGGAGCCTGGCAATTGGCAAAGGTCCCAAGGCAGCCGGGGAAAAGGTTGCCTGTGGCTGAGAAGCTCCCCAGGCAGTGGTGGGATTCAGATTTTTTTTTACTACCACTTCTGTGGGTGTGGCTTAGTGGGCGTGGCTAAGTGGTCATGTGACTGGGTGGGTCAAAAGACAGAAACTCCCTTTAACAATGCTCTTGCTTAGCAACCATAATTTTGGACTTAATAGTTGTCATAAGTCAAGGACTATCTGTGCCTTTCTCTGCATGGCAGCCTTGCCTGGTAAACTCCTTCCCTTTTCTGGGAATTTCTCCTCTGCATTAGAGGCACCAAAATAACTCAGATGACATAAGGTCTCCTGCTGGAGCAGGGGGTCAGACTAGATGACCTCTAAGGTCCCTTCTAGCCCTGGATTGTTGTGCTGTTTCAAAGCATCCTCTGAAGCTGTGTCTAGTGCCAGGGTTTGTGGTCCTTCCTTCCTCTCCTTTTTCTCTCCCTCCCCCCCTCCATAGCTCATTCACTTTCCCTTCCCTCTTTCTCCTTTCCCTCCCTCCCTCTTTCTTTCTTTTTCTTTCTCTTTCTTTCTCCCTTCCCTCCCTTTCTTCCTTCCTTCCTTCCTTCCTTCCTTCCTTCCTTCCTTCCTTCCTTCCTTCCTTCCTTCCTTCCTTCCTCCCTCCCTCCCTCCCTCCCTCCCTCCCTCCCTCTCTTTCTTTCTTTCTTTCTTTCTTTCTTTCTTTCTTTCTTTCTTTCTTTCTTTCTTTCTTTCTTTCTTTCTTTCTTTCTTTCTTTCTTTCTTTCTTTCTTTCTTTCTCTCTGCCTTCCAGCTGTGGGAAGGAATCGACCACCCACCCCTTTCATTTCCCCAAATAAAATATTAGTCATAAGGAAAGGCTCCCAGAAAAGCAAGAAAAATCAAGCTGCTAACAAAGAAACCTGCCCTAGGCTCATTCCACATTCCAGCCAGCTGCCTAAAGAAAACTGTAACCAGAAAACAGCTACTGGTCTTTAGAGATAATGAGCCTGTAGGAAGTGGAAGCTGGACTTTCGGTTCTATTCACAAGTAGGCAAACAGATAGGTAGAAACCCCATTCAAGACAGGATGTTTCGAACTCTTCCCGTGGCGAGATTTGGCAGCTAACAAAACACAGTAGAATCAGAATAGGCAGCCCCTGCCCACACTCGAGATCCAACATGGGATGAAAGTCATTTAGCCACAATAGAAATCACCCAAACCCTTTTAGGAACACAAAGCCCATATTGCACAAAACCCCAAACTTCAAAAACTTAGAACCATCTAAGAATCCTTCCTCTTATCCAGCTTGTTGTTCAGTTGACCCAGAAAGGAACTGCTGAATGTCACTTTGCTCCTGCAATTAAAAACCTCCTTCCGAGCAGCTGCTCCTTGGCTTTTCAATTTAAAGCCACTGGCAGTCTTGTTTTCCACACTCTCCTTTGCCAAGCAATCTCCCAGCTGAAAAGCGAGCCCTGATCTGCCGGGAAGCCTCCCTGGAGCCTCAGGAGAGCCAAAATGGGGTGGGGGGAGGGGGTGCACCACACACCCCTGAGCCCTATTTCGGGCCTAGGGTGCCTCACTGCACTTACCTGGGACAGAGCCAGAATCAAGCATGCGCATGCACCAATCCCACAACCCCAACGATCAGCTGTTTCTTAATTCAGCTGAGGCTCTGCAGCTCTGCTGCACGACTCGGCTGAGTAGTTCATTTAGTGACCATTTGAAGTTATTGTAAAAAGTGACTTATGACCATCTTTCACGCTTACAACTGTTGCAGCAGCAGTGGTATTCTACCGGTTCGGCCCAGTTCTGGTGTACCAGTAGTGCCAAAGATCAGCTGGCAGAGAATCGGTTTGCTCCGAGTCTCTCCGAAGCTCTGCACTTGGGCCCACTTGCCCACCCCGCTCCTAGGTCCTTTTTAATCTCGCAGCTGTTTGGTACGGCAGAACAGATTGCTGTGCTAAACAGCTGAGAGGCGCAGGAGCTTAGTTTTCACTTAGTTTTAATGTGTGCGCAAAACGCTCCCACCCCTGCAGCCACGCCCACCAAGCCACGCCCACAGAATTGGTGGTGGGAACTTTTGAATCCCACTACCGGGTTGCAACTTCCCCACGGTCATGTGACCCAAATTCAAAGGCTGGCAAGTGTTCCTACTCATGACGGTTGCAGTGTCCCGGGGTCATGTGATCACCTGTTGTGACCTTCTGACAAGCGAAGTCAACGGGGAAGCCAGATTCTCTTAGCCACCATGTTACTAACAATTGTAGTGATTCATTTAACAAGTGTGGCAAGAAAGGTCGTAGGATGGGACAAAACTCACTTAAGAACTCTCTCACTTAGCAAGATAAATGTTGGGCTCAATTGTGCTCGTAAGTCAAGGACTACCTGGGCTGAGTAGGTGCTCTGATGCAGCCAAAAGGAAAGCTACTGGGATGGCCTTACTTTCTTCTGGGACTGCACCTGGACCCCCTCCCTACTTCCAAGGGATCCCCCCGTGCCCAGTCCAGGTTACCTAGGCCTCCTGCCAGCCAGGCTGCCCTTGGCCTCTCTTTCTACCATCTGGGCAGGAAAAAGCAACCGGTAGTGGAGCTGCAGAGTCAGGGAAGAGGGTCAAGAGCAGCTGTGAATAAAGGTAAAGATAAAGGTTTTCCCTGTCCAGTCAATTCTGACTCTGGGGTGTATGTGTGTGTGTGTGTGTGTGTGGAGTGGAATGCTCATCTCCATTTCTTGGCTGAGGAAGCCAGCCTTGTCCGAAGACAATTTCCATGGCCATGTGGCCAGTATAGCTATATAACCTAAGGCACACAGAATGCTGTTACCTTCCCACCAAAGTGGTACCTATTTATCTACTTGCATTTGCATGCTTTCAAACTGCTAGGTGGGCAGGAACTGGAACAAGGAATGGGATCTCACCCCCATCACCTAGGCTCAGGTCTTGAACCCAGATTGTCAGCTTTCCGGCTGAAAAACTCAGCATCTTTAACCATTGGGCTATTGCACCTCTCTGAGCCATAAATATGAGGTTTTCAATGAACCAGAACTCAGGTAGAAACAGTGGGCTGTGTGTCTGGCAAAGGATGGGCCCAGTTTCAAAAGCTCTTGTGCCCATTAAGCCAGAAGATAAGGCATCTCCTTTGAAAGGGAGACAATCAGGCCAGCTCTCTCTTCCTTGCAGCAATTCTCGTCATCCCTTTCACCGCATCTACCCACCAGACATTGGAGAATCATTCCAAACGACAACCAATCTGGGCAATAATGTTAATAAACCATAATAAATAATAGTTTGTTTCAAATGTTGGCTGAGTCAACCTCACTCTAGATTCTTTTGGCATGTTTTTGGTTTCTTATTGCAAAGTGCAAACTTGTAGGGTTAGAGGGCCTTTTCCCACCAGGACACTTACTATCCTTGTGAAGAGAGTCCTGTGGCCACCATGATATCAAAAGCTTCTCATTGTCAGTGCATTGGCTGGGAGTGCTATAGGAGCGAGCATGTGCAGCAGCCACCAAAAAGCCAACGCAGTCCTAGGCTGCATTAAGAGAGGGATCGAATCTAGATCACACCAGGGTTAGTACACAGTGTTGTAAGGCCTTGGTAAGACAACACTTGGAATACTGCATCCAGTTTTGGTCACCACAATGTAAAAAAGATGTTGAGGAAAGGGTGCAAAGAAGAGCAATTAAAATGATTAGGAGACAGGAGGCTAAAACATATGAAGAAGTATTTCAGAAATTGGGTACATCTAGTGAAAAGGAGGACCCGGAACAGCAGGATAGCAGTGTTCCAGTATTTGAGGGGTTGCTACAAAGAAGAAGGGTCAACCTGTTCTCCAAAGCACCAGAAGGCAAGACAAGAAACAGTCACGTGTGGGATTCAACTGGTTCAGAATGGTTCAAACGAACTGGTTGTTAAATTTTTGTGCAATTCTGACAACCAGCTAATTGCACCACTGGCTGGCCCTCTTTGCCCTTCCACTCCTTATCTCGCCTCGCCCGCTCACCTTGAGTCACACCCGAGGCATAGCTGCTTCTGCTGTTCTCTGGTTCCCTTGCCTCGGCCACGTGGCCCAGCTGATCTCCGCCTGGTGAGTCTTCCTTCACTTCTTGTTCAGCTACCTCCCATGCAGTCTCTGTGGCCTAGCCTCCTTGCCTACCTTCCCCACAGCCCAACCCACTCGCCTGCCTTCCCTTCTTTCTTACCCAGAGCCCCCGCAACCCAGCCCACTTGCCTGCCTTCCCTACTGCCTTCCCCACTGTCCCCGAGGCCAAGCCTGCTTGCCTGCCTTCCCCACTGCCTTTCCCCACAGTCCCTGTGGCCCAGCCTGCTTGCCTGCTTCCTGCTGCCTTCCCCACAGTCCCTGTGGCCCAGCCTGCTTGCCTGCCTTCTTGCTGCCTTTCCCACAGTCTCCAAGGCCCAGCCTGCTTGCCTGCCTTCCTGCTCCCTTCCCCAGCAATCTCCTGAGGCCCAGCCTGCTTGCCTGCCTTCCTGCTGTCTTCCCCACAGTCTCCGAGTCCCAGCCTGCTTTCCTGCCTTCCTGCTGCCTTCCCCACAGTCTCCGAGTCCCAGCCTGCTTGCCTGCCTTCCTGCTGTGCTTCCCCACAGTCTCCGAGTCCCAGCCTGCTTTCCTGCCTTCCTGCTGCCTTCCCCACAGTCTCCGAGTCCCAGCCTGCTTGCCTGCCTTCCTGCTGTCTTCCCCACAGTCTCCGAGGCCCAGCCTGCTTTCCTGCCTTCCTGCTGCCTTCCCCACAGTCTCCGAGTCCCAGCCTGCTTGCCTGCCTTCCTGCTGCCTTCCCCATGGTTCCCACGGTCCAGCCCACTTGCCTGCCGCCACCTCATTGCCTTTCCACTGGCAAACAATGGATGCTGCAGAGACAGATTTCCTACATACCATTCCAAGCCCCTTCCCCCAACCTTGGGCTGACAAAATAAAAGCCCATCTAAAGATCGCAACTGCCTGCCAAGCCTGCCTGGTGTATGCTGGCAAAGAAGGCTGGGGGAAAAAAATGGGATGGGCCAATGGAAACACCCCATTATCCACCTCCATTGGGCTGTCTGTGCCAAACTGGATCAGGATGGGGAGGTGGGAGGGGAAGCAAAAAGGCCACACTCTGTCCTTACATATTCATGATGGAGAATCTCTCCCCCAGCTCACTGATTCGGGTGTTGGGAGCTTGAGGAGTAGATTGTGCTCCCTGAAGTCCAACTGCTGCCTGCTTCAAGCCTGACTCTGGCTGAAGCCGACCATTGGCCAATTTTCTTCCAGCACCCGTGCAGGGAATCCCAGGAGTGGCAGCATATTGCATGCTTTTCACTCCAAGCAGCCCAGGGTGGAAAATGCATGGCTGGGGCAGAGGAGCAGTCCTCCTTAACAAGCTCCAAACCGTTGCTGCTCCTCCAAGCCTGGCTTCCCCACACAGGCGCTGGAAGTCTGGTACTCCTTCCCCACCCAGTCAGCCCGTGCTTCTGTCTCACTCCAGGCATCAATTCGCCCAGGGCTGCACATGCGCAACCCCACAAAATTTTAAAGAATTAGAGCCGTGGGGAGGCAAGGCACACTCATCTCTGTTTCCCTCTACACCCGGCCTTGGAAAAGCCCGCCAGTCGTAACCAGTGGAATGGCTTGCTTTCAGAAGTTGTAGGTGCTCCATCACGGGAATCTTTGAAGAAGAGTTTGGACAATCATTTATCTGTAATGGTCTGGAGTCTCCTGCTTGTGCAGGGGGTTGGACTGGAAGACATCCAAAGTCCCTTCTGAAACAACCCAGAATCTTGCGCTTACCGCAGAGGTACACGACAAGCTGCACAAAGGGTTTTCCCTGTTGCCAAAAGGAAAATGTATCCCAAATCAGAAGCTTAAATGGCTGCACTTGCAAGACGCTACCAGTTTGAGCAAAAGAACTAATTAAAAGTGTTTTTCGTTTGCTTGAGAGCGGAGAAGAATTAGAGCACCCAGTCATGTTGTAACAGATGTGGGGGTGTCTCAATAAATCTTTTGTTTAGCTATTTTCAAAATGCTGCGTGGCAGTGCAATCAATATATGCCAGTTACCTGATTAACTTCAAAAGCTGATATTGTTAACCACCTATTGTATTGATGTCAGATTCTAATTGCTAGCAATCTCGTCACATGCAAGGTAAGGCTGGAGCAAGTTTACATATATTTCTGTGCCAATTGTATATTGCATTTTCTGAGGCTGGTAATTTTTGTGCCAATGAGTGAAAATGTAGTGCTTTTATGACACATGTGGTTCTCCATGTATACACACACACACACCAATGCACAAAAAGGCTAGCTTGGCATAGAAGGTGTAAGTTTATTTTTGTAGGTGCCCTCAAAATTTGCTGGAAATCAATTTTTAAAGGCAATAGGCTAGCGACAGATACCAAGGATCTGTGTAATTGTGGTAGGGTGCAAATCAAACAAATAAGAGCTTAAGTTGAAAATGGCAGTATTGAAACCCTGTTTCCTATGAGACACATTTTGCTTCTCTTTCTGGACTTGGCAGTGAGAAAATCAGAGGGGCTCCTTCGTTTTCTGTAAGCTTAGCCGGTTGCTCCATCAGCTTGGATTTATGGAGCATCTGCAAGTTCAGAATGAGACTTAAGAAGCAGAAAAAGGTGTGGGCCTCAAGATGAAACCTCCTGAGAAAAGGTTGATGGGCCTTAGTACATCTTAGATTACCTTAGAGATAAATCAGACATAAAAGGAGCACCATTTTGGAATGTTGACAAGGCTGATCCATGGATGATGAATCAAACTGGCTTCCTGTTATAATGCAATGGAGTTTACGACAGGATAGTCAGGCAGGGTGAACTCCTGGAAGTGGTGTTGGCTTCCTCCAAGGAGGTAGATTCTTTCTTAAATTAATGTTAGCAGAGACTAGATAGGTAGACTGGATTACTGCCTCAGCATGAAGGTGGACTAGATTACTTTTGATGTCACTTCCAACCCAGGCACTGTGTCATGATTTAAACACTATTGTCTAGGACAGGAGTCTCCAAACTTGGCAACTTTAAAACTTGTGGACTTCAAGTCCCAGAATTCTTCAGACAACATGGCCAGTCTAGAGTCATCTACAAGCACAGCCAAATACTTCTTTATTTGCTTTTGTTTTAGAAACAACTGAAATGGATAGCTTTCTTTCTTTCTTTCTTTCTTTCTTTCTTTCTTTCTTTCTTTCTTTCTTTCTTTCTTTCTTTCTTTTTTCTTTCTTTCTTTTTTCTTTCTTTCTTTATATTTTATTTATTTATTTTATTTCAGTTCATATTTCTAAACCTCCCCTCAAGGAAGGACTCTGAACCATGTACACTATAGTATGACCAATAAGCAAAACAATGCAGAAGAATTAGTATTAAGATTAAAAAAATAAATTAGGGCTAATAATTTTAAAATTACAGAATAATGACAATCAAATATCAAAAGAAGAAAGAAAAAGTTCTAAGATGGCCATTTAACATTGGGTTATTATAGGCTAGGGTGGGGCTCTCAAGGAACTACCCAGCCACACGGTTGAGTTGTCCTTTCTGCCCCGCACCACCACAAGGCCATGAAGCCAAGTTTTGATCTCTTTGTGGAAAGTCAGTTGGGGACTTTCCTCCCTCCTGGGGGTTGGATGTTCCATTAAGCAGGGCCACAACAGAGAAAGCTGCCTTCCTAGACAGTGCCAGTCAAAATCATTTGACTAATGGGGTCTACAGCATACCTTTCCTGCCTGATCAAATGAGACAGGCTGATGAGATTAGGCAAAGCTGGATTTGTAGATAATCTGGTCCTATGCATTGTGGGGCTTTATAGGTGATGGCCAACACCTTGAATTGGATCCAGAAGCAAACTGGTACCCAGTGCATTTCACTAAGCAATTGGGAGATGACCAGTGCACAAGTGACTGAGTGTAGAGACTCCCTGTTCAGGGAAGGGTGTAATTGGTGCACAACACAGAATTGGGCAAAGACGCTCCTGGCCATGGCTGCCACCTGTTCTTTGAGCAGGAGCTGTGAGTTGGGGACCCACAAGTTACACATCAAGTCTGCCTGGGATACTTCAGCCCCATCCAAGACCAAAGATGATAGCTACCTGGGATCTCTCCTAGTTGAGAGACGTATTACCTATCCAGTTTTTTTTTTTTTTTTAAGAAATATTCTTATGCCTGTGCCACTTTCTTATCTTAATGATCTTCTTTCTTTACATCAGTGACAATTAATCAGTGGAACGGCATGCCTTCAAAAGTTGTGGGTGCCCCATCTAATTTTTAAGAAGAGATTGGACAGCCATTTGTCCAGATTGATATAGAGGGTGTTGAAGACCTCCCCCCACCCCCCAAGTCCCTTCCAACTCTACTACTTTGTAGTTCTCTTCTTCTCTTCCAGCACTGGCAAACTTCAAAAGGGTCATGGTGGATACCTGCTAGTCAGAACTTGTCTGCCTTAGTTACAGGTTGTCAATCTAACCAAGGAACAGGTCTGACATGAACAGTCCTGGCAAAAGCTCTGAATTCTGGATGACTTTTCTTTGATTCCACATGCTCAAACTCTTCTCATTCATGATTTTCATGGAATGCCATACATCACCAGAATCAGTAGAGGCACCAAAGAGCTATGTGCATTATGGAGGAGCTGGAGTAATCTAGCTCCTACAGAATTTTTCTGTGTAATGTAAAGGAAGAGTGTTTTTTGCTTGAGCTCCTTTTGACTGCTGGCCCATTTAGAGCCCAAATCTCCTGTGGCATGACATTTGAGATGAAGGTAAGGGCTGGGCAGGAGCTGGCCTACAGTGTCTTTTGAGTGAATTATACCTTATCCCTCTTGCCTTGGCCTAAAAAGCCTCCCTTCTTGTTCTTTTGTTTTCCATTGATCTGCCCTTTCAGAAGTCCAAGATCTCTACTTTTGAAAAAATGTGGGCCTTCATGAGCAGCAAACCCTCCGCTCTTGTGAAGAACAATGAAGAAGGGATCCAGCGTGCCCTGACTTCTGACTATGCCCTGCTGATGGAATCCACTACCATTGAGTACATCACCCAACGAAACTGCAACCTAACCCAGATTGGGGGACTGATTGATTCCAAGGGCTATGGGATTGGCACTCCCATGGGTGAGAGCAGCAGGGTCCAGAGAGAACAAAAGGCTGCAGGATGGGAGGCGGGGGCATTTGATAAAAGCATGCAGGAACTTGGGCTCTACAGACTATGGTTTAAACCAAACCAAACTGACTGCTAACAAGGCACAACTGCAAAGGTTGTCATGGACCAATCTAGGGTTAGAGATAATCCCTGATCATCCCATATGTCTACTATAGCAATCAAATAACCAATAGAAGAGAATATTTGCAGCTCAGGGTTGAACTGTGGAGTCCTTGGTATTCTCTTGGTTGTTTGCTAGTAGATGTTTCTTTGGCCAACTAGATAACATCAGTGCAATAATGATGTTACCTAGTTAGGTAATAAAACCTCTGCAAGAAAGCAACCACACTCAGAGAATATCACTCCACTATCAAAGAAATCCTGGACTAAAGAAATAGTTAGCCTCCTGCAAGCACTTTAGAATTACCTCTGAAACTGCCTTTCTTGAGCTGACTTATCCTGCACCAAGAATGTGCAGTGATTCCTTTGAGGCAGTGAAAATTATCAGTGCAAGCAGATAGGAACCTTATGGCTGTATCAATTATGTCTGACATTCCCATCAATAGGAATGTCAGCAAAAAGTGCATTGCTTTTCCAGGTTTGTGTGAGTCCACAGATCTGACTGAAAATTCTCCCGTAGGTTTTGTGTAGAGCAATCTTCCTTTTAGCTTTGTCCTCTGGGTATCCTGCAATGCTCCGTCTTCTGCCTCGTCCACTTATAGGTTCGCCATACCGAGACAAGATCACCATTGCGATCCTCCAGCTTCAGGAAGAGGCAAAGCTGCATGCCATGAAGGAGAAGTGGTGGCGAAGCAACGGCTGCCCGGAAGAGGAGAGCAAGGAAGCCAGCGCCCTTGGCATTCAGAACATTGGTGGGCTCTTCATCGTCTTGGCCGCTGGCCTCATCCTCTCGGTCTTCGTAGCCACTGTGGAGTTCATCTACAAGCTGCGCAAGACAGCTGAGCGGGAGCAGGTATTGGCATCCTTCGTTTTTCTTCTTTCTTGGATCATCCCAAAGGGAAGAGGCGCCCCAAACATCATGATTTTGCTAGCTCAGAGCAATTCCATACTGTGTGTCTGACTCTCCCCCCCTCCTTTTAAACAATGATATAGAGAAGATTGTCCTTTCCATCCAGAAAGGATCTCTGAGAAGGAGGAGAAGCAGCTTCTTCCCAGGCACCTAGCTTGAAATCCCTTTGCCCTAGGGAAGCAGTGTTGAGGTCTCTGCTAACACTCTAAGCCAAGGGTCTTCAATCTTGGCCACTTTAAGACTTGTGGGCTTCAACTCCCAGAATTCCTGAGTTAACATGACTGGAGGAGGAATTCTGGGAGTTGAAGTCCACAAGTCTTAAAGCTGTCAAGTTTGGTGACCCCTGCTCTATAAGATGTGACCTTGACAATTGGTTACATGATGAACTGCTAGGAAATGAAAGCAGCACATCACAGAGCACTATGTGCCATAGGGCCAGATTATCTATGGAACTGGCTTTGCCACAGTAAACATCAGCTTTTCCCACTTGTTGAGGCAGGGAAGGCAGAGTCTAGGACAGAGGTCTTTCAAACTGGGCAACTTTAAGACTTGTGGACTTCAACTCCCAGAATTCCTGAGCTATCATGACTAGAGAAGGAATTCTGGGAGTTGAAGTCCACAAGTCTTAAAGCTGTCAAGTTTGGTGACCCCTGCTCTATGGAGATTCTCAATTATCCAGGTCAAGGTTGTCCCAAAGGTGCTTTTCTTCAAAAGGCAGCTGAACTTCCTTCTTCTTCTTGTTTTTTTCCTTTGAAAACTTTTCACTTCTCATCCAAGAAGCTAATTTGGTTCTGACTGACTAATGAGGAATGGAAGTATTTATATTCCTTGAGGTCATCCAGTTGTAGCACTTGGAGAGTCATTGAGCCCACTTGGGGGGTTGTCTGTATCCTCAGAGTCACCCGAATCAGAGTGAATACAGGTGTGGAACCTTCTTGGCCCTGCTGAAAGGACTGTGCTGTAGACAGGGGATAGGTCACCGTCTCTTAACAGGGAGCCAGGAGTCCAAAGCAGGGAACTGGGAAGTTGAAAGAAATGCTGCCTGGGGACGGGGAGAATGACTTTCTCTGTCACCTGATGAACCTGATGGTTCTGTCCAGGAGTTGGTGGAGCAAACACTGTCCCAGGGACAATACTAGGTACACTAATCTGAATTAACATGTTCCAGATGGACAAAAGTCTGCTTTACTTCTAAACACCCCAACACAAAACAACCCAGTTGGCTTGTTGGCTCTATTGGAAAACAGTCCCTCCCCCCACCACCACCCAACAAAGCACACAACTTCAGGGTGGGACAAAGTGTCAATATGTTGAGGTTTATATAACAAAGAAATTGGTAATTAATTAGAAGAGACAGAGTCTTAAAGTCATAGAATCACATAAATGCTGGAAGACACCACAAGCATCATCTAGTTCAGCCCTCTGTGATGTGCAGGAAAACTGCTTAATCCATTTGGCTGTCCAGATCCTTAAAAAGAGTTGGAGATAGGCTGCTCCTCTCTGGTATACAGTAGAGGAGACCATCAGAAATTTCTTCCTTATATTTAAACAAAGTCTAGGGAGCTGCAACTTATCCCTTTCATTTCTGATTCTGGATGCTCTGGGAATGGAAGAGAACGTCTGACCATCTTTGACATATCTGAACACAGGTATTCTGTCTCCCCTCCATCTTTGCCAGACAGTCCCCATATCCCCTTAGTTGCCCTCATCTGTCTCTCCTAATTCATCAGCCTTCTGTGAGCCTTTTGAGGTGCTGGGCTTGAGGGAGGCAAGCTCTGATTCTAATGCCCTGTTCTTCCTCTGGCCTCTCTGCTTCCAGCGGTCCTTCTGCAGCGCCATGGCTGAGGAGATCCGGCTGTCCCTCACCTGCCAGCAGCGCACGAAGCACAAAGCCCAGCCTCCCCTCATGGTAAAGACCGACGCCGTCATCAACATGCACTCGTTCAACAACCGGCGGCTTCCCAGCAAAGACAACCTGGCCTGTAACACGGGGCTGACCCCTGCCTTCCCCTAGCCAGCAGAGGGGTGAGGACTGGGGTGCCAAGGAAAAGACCTCCTGAGAAGCAGCCGACCACTGAGCAGAAGGCCTGTGAAAGGATGGACCCACAGCAGGTGGCCCCACCTCTGCAGCTGGGGGTCTTAATTCTTCCCTTGCAGGCCTTGCAACAACCAGCCCCTCATTCCTCACCTGGACACCTCCAAGAGTCTCGATGTTTACATATCAAGAAAATGGAAAAGACAAAGCAGGCACTTCCCACGGTCTGAGATCTCGGACCCTACCCTTTGGGGATTAAGTATGGCAATAAGCAAAGGGGACCTTGGGTCAGAAGATACATGTGGGAGCCCCACATGGACCAGGGGCTTCAGAGGCAATTGAGCAGAACAGGAAGAGAGGGGGGCAAGGGGGGGCTCCTGGCCAGAGCAACCACTGTTGCTGGGAGGAGCAGAACTGTATTTTTTGACTCCCTACTGGGCTGAACGATGGTTCTTCAGGAAGAGCTCCCTTGGCATGGCATGGAGGGTGATGGCAGTGCTACAGGAGCCCTCCCTTCTTCGGTTGGCAGGTATAGGAGTCCCTCAGCTGTCGGGAGATGCAACAAGAAGGCAACAGAGCACACCATGGCAGGTCAACGTGGTCCTGCCACCCTGGAGAGGAATTATCTTTGCCGGGCTCTGCTCAATCTAGTCACCAGATCCAGCCTGGCAGAGTTCCCAGGAAAGAGATATGCCAACATCTGCAAATGGGAAGCAATGACAGTGTGGATTTGTGTGGGGGTGAACAGGGGATAGAGTTGGGCATTTGAGAGCTGAAGGACCTAGTGACATTCCATACATGTGGACGGACATTCCGCCATGCTGGCAGCAGTGGCAAGGCTGTAATGAGTGTATGGATGCCCCTGGTTGGCCCCTGGGTATAGTTCCTCAAAAGTGCCCTGCTGCCCAAGGATACACTTCCAAGTGGGATCCAAGGTAATTTCCAATATTTGAGGGGCTGTCGCAGAGAAGACGGGATTGGCCTATTCTCCAAAGCACCTGAGAGGGCAGGACAAGGAGCAACGGATGGGAACTTATCAAGGGGATCCAACCTAGAATTAAGTCCTGAGTTGCCATAAGGGTTCTCCCTAGTCGTTCCCAAAGGATGAACTGATTCCAACGCTTGGGCTTGACCAGGCACCACGGAGAGCACCTGGTTTCCATTTTTCTTCCAAGCAGAGTTTTTCTCTCCCAATGACCAAAGACCACTTGCCATTTGGAAGGAGCCAGGGATCGGGCTGCTCTTTCCCACGCTCCTCTTTGTATAATTGCCAGGCATAGATTCTGTGCCACCCCCTGGCCTGGGAAATTACTGGCATATAAAAGGCTGATGGTGTAGTGGCTGCCAGAGTCAGATGACACATTTTAATTCAAGCATCAGCATTTAGCATCAGCATCTGGCTAAGCTTGCCACATTTTCTGGAATTGGTACCTTTCCAAGCGGAAAGAAGTTCAAGAAAAGCATGCCCATGAAGGCGTAGCTTCCCTCCATCGTTCTGACTCCTCACATCAGTGGATGGCCAGAGTGGCAAGAGGGAGAAGGCTGTTCCAAGGCTGTCCTCTAAAGTGCCTTTTGAGATCTGACCCCCTGGCCTCTTCTATGGCCATCCAGCCACTTCACCAAGGTCACCCAAGAGCTCTGGGCACAGCAGGTTCAGCTGGCCCATTAGCAGCAGAAGTAGAGCTTGGCCCGGAGACACATCAAGAGTTCTGTGGAGTCCTTGACACCCTCTGAGCCTGTTTGTTTGCTTGCAGGCACTTTATTGCCCTTCTAAATAGCATCATCAGTGCTAGTAAGTGTGGGGTTGGCTCCCTGTTGATCTGCAGCAGCTTGCAGAGTAACTTAGCCTTTTCCTGCTCCTCCAGCAAAGGCCTAACATGCAACTAGAGAGACAAGTATGTTGTAACCCAGGGCTTGAAGTGGGGGGCTGAGATGGGTCCAGCTTCTTTAGGAAACAGCAGGCTGAAAGAGAGTTTGAACATAACTACGGCCCAGGGAAGAATTTCAGCCCCCCCCCCCATCTTATTTCAGCCCCAAGCAGCTGCTTTATGATGAGAAACTGGTGAAGAAAATATTTTCAGCCCCTCCCTTTCTTGGGTTACTCATATCAGCAGTGAGGACAGTAGGTAGTAAAAGGGAGCCCGGGAATATTTCTCAAGGTGTTCAGTCACATCCTGAAAGAGAAGATACTTGACTCGGAGAACATTCAATCTTTTAGCTCATTTCAAACAGGGCCACTTGGGACCTTTAAGAAAGAGAATGGAATGGGGGTTTCTCCGTCCTATAAGGAGGGTTTTAAGGCAGAAGAGGAGATGAGGGAACATCCTTAGCTTAATTCAACCTCCCTGCAGAGTCCTTTTTGTACAGCACTGAATGTGGTGATAAGTAAAGCCAGTTTTGTATATCCATTTCATTTACTCATTTTTAATTACCAATTCATTTCTCCTGCTCCAAGAAAGCCTAATGGATTAGTACATCAGAAACAAGCTGTTTTAGTTATCACAGAGTCCTTTCAAATGTCAGGAGTTCCTCTTTTTGTTTTGTGTTTTGGCTTGGCCAAGTTGCGCTAGTCTAAAAGAGCTCCCTTAATTTGATCTCTGAAATGTAGGTGAAATGGACTCCTTTTCTTTTCAGTTTTAAGCACAGCAGCAAGCTCCTTTTTTCCTTCCTGCTGTCTTTCATCCTTCCCAACCAGTCTGCTTATGCAAATCTTTTCCATCTTGTGTGTAACAACGAAGAGGAGGCTTCCAAAGGCTGAACTTGGAGGAAAGACTATCAGAAGAGGTCGCCTGCCTGCTGGGGGAAACCAGCCATCTGAATCAACAACCAGTTCTGTTTTTTCAGCTTTCTGAGGAGAAGAACTAAAAGTAAATGTGAAGTGTATCTGAAGACCATGCTTCATATACAAAGTGTTGCTGGCTGAATTTGCATAGAGAGCCGTGGAGCTGGTTGAGGTGGCTGTTCTTCCATTAGAGCAGCTGAGCTTTTCCACAGCTGAGACCCAGGCCAGGGCAGTGCCCTGGAAGTCTAAGATAGCCCACTCATTTCCCTGGCACCCACCAAATGCTGACCCACCAGATCAGATGTACAAGGCCCTCTGTCACCTTCAACATCTTGGCTAGAGGAAGACCAAACTGCTTTGGCTTTGAACATTGAGCTGTTGGTCTACCACAAAAGTTGCTGTGCAAGACCAATTGCCAAAGTGCACATGCTTCAAACTCACAACTACGCAACTCATTCTTTATCCTTAATAGGACTTCTTTGGCTCTCGAACAATATCTGCACAAAAAGAGTCTATTTGCAGTGACTTTGGGGATGGCAACTGAACATCCTCTCTCTCTCCAGACTGATTTCCTAACAACAGACACAGAACTGGTCTCTGTGACATTCAGGGGAAAATTCCTTTGTGGACATGCAGAAATTTCTATAAATTTAGTTTTTTGTAAACATTTTGTAAGAATTTTGGTTTCATAGTAACTGTGTTACTTGCAGATCATTCTAGGCAGATGTAAATAGAATTTCCAAAAAAGAACTATTTAAAGTTTTAAAACAAACAAAAATGATTATTTTCCTTTTTAAGACACTGTGATATATCAAGTGCACAGTTTTGCTGTATGCGGTAACATTGTTAAAATTTTAAATAAAACATTTCTACAAAAGAAATCTCCAAACATTTTGCATCTGTTAATTTTTTTAAACCTTAAAAGAAGCCACAATGTCTGCAAGAGAAAAAGTTGAACTGCTTTGTGTGCCATAAAAAAATGCCACTGATGAATGAAAAATCACCAACAAGAACTTAGATGAGATGGGAGAAGAAATAAAAAGAATAGAAGCAGAATCAGGAAGTTTCCTTTGCAATCAAGAGACTTAAAGGAACACATTTTATTTTATTTTAATAAACTGTTGAAAGGGCCAGATTCTTCCACTTTCCAAGAAGACTGTTATTTGCAAGGGACTAAGACCTGTACAAAGAGAGGCAGTTTGGTGTAATGGTTAAGGCATCAAGCAGGGAATGACAAGACCTGTTCCTTCCCCTAAGCCAGTCACTCTTTCTGAGCCCTAGGAGGCAGATAATGGCAAATCATTTGCTAAGAAAATTACAGGGACTTGTCCAGACCGTCAACAGAAATGAAGACTAACTTGGAAGTACCAAAACAACAACAAAAGTCTGTACAATCACATGGAATATGCACGTACATTTGGTATAACAACCCCTTTTCTATGTAAATAAATAAATCAATAATCTTATTTCCACCTCCCTAAGGGGCTATGTCAATATAAGATAAATCTAACACCAAGTTTTACTTGGTTTGTCTTAGCATGCTAACAGATTAATTCTGGCATTAGCATAATTGCATATGGACTATGACGTTATGAACTAAGTTGTGAACTTTATCCAAAATTCCCCCCCCCCCAAATATAATCCTTTAAAAGTTCCAATTCTTTGAGTTTATTTTTTGTAGGAATCAATTTTAGTTCTGAACCTAAACTCTGGATTATTTTGGGGAGCCTTGTATCTTGAAAATCATTTAAAAAAAATAATGTAAACTGGGCATATCTAGCCGAAGTGAGGCCCCTTTCAAATTGGCTCTTATTTTGAGATTCTCCGATCCTGTGATGGGTGAACCTGTGAGAGGCTGAACCTAAAGATGAGCTATTTCTGAGGATAAATGGAATCCTTGAGCTGTGGCAAGAACCAGTAGCCACCTTTTGAAGATGGCATCTGGTTTGCAACAGAATAAAGAATGACTTCTCTGCAGGAGAGAACTTCCCACTGGCATTTAGGGAGTGGGAACAAGTTTTCTCTGCTTTCTCAAGTGCAAGGTTATTCTGTGGAGGCAATTTATACATTCAACTATTAGCTGTCCAAGGATAGCTTTCATTTCAATTGTTCCATAATTCACATAGTCCAATTGTGCTAAGCCTCTAAGCATTCCTGAGGTTAGGTGAGGTTGGGTTCCCCAACTTCTCTACAACTTTCAATAGACACAAGCTTTCACACAAGAGAAATATCCCTGCCTCCTTGCCAGTTCAAAACACCAAGCAATGTTCTTTCTTGTCTTCCATTCAATCTACCTAAATATAATTAAAATTTCTCACTAGTGATCCCAACTCCAAAAGCAAGAGCTGGAGTTTATTGTAGTTTGGAAAGGAGAGCACAAAAGAGATCTCAACATGAACAATAGTTGGGAAGTGGGATGATAAATTGTCATATGACCAGCATTCGTTTCCACTATAGAGTTGTCAGAAAAAAAACTCTCAACAATTCAGTTCTGAACTTGTCTTCCAAAGGATTGCTGTTGATTAAGAAATAAAGTGATCAACTTGAAAAATTGTCACTTGGAAATCACATTAAAGTCCAGCTTCTCAAAAAACTGAGATAACAGGCAAACCAACTTTATGGCAGATGTCACCCCAGTGTTCACTTAACCTGGTGTATTTCATAAACTAATGGGATTTGGGAACTGATCTTCAAGGCACTCTTCTAAAAGGTAATTGCTGCTTTGGGAAAGAAGGAAAAGCTAAAACTTCTTCCTCATCAACTACTGTGCAATTTCTCCTTCAGGTGTGCGATTTTTAAAAATCTCATGACCAAAGGGTCCTTCTGCATCTCGGGTTCTTTGTAACGCAGATTCTTCCCTTGATTGTAGCCCCCTATGTGAGGTAGGTCACAAATAAGGCAATGCCATGTTTATTTAAAACAAAAAAAGATAAACTTCTTAAAAAACTAATTACTGACTCGAGTTTGTTAGTCGCATAGTCAGCCAGAAATTTAGACTGGGTTTGGCATTTTTATCTACTTAATCAAGTGTTTCCTAAAGAGCTGGGATAAGCAGATATTGTTTGATATTCTTAAAGGTATCGTCACAGGATGTAGTCTGTTCCGCATTAAGCTGCCTTTTGCAATTAATTGATGGGAGTTTTGTCAGTGCTGATGGGGTTCAAGTGGTGCAGCAGATGTTTTGGGATTGCACCCAAGGCATCTATTATTATTGGTACTATTTCACCTTTTTTTGTCTAGTTGTTTTACATCTATCTGTAAGTCTTTATATTTCGTTATCTTCTATATTCTCTTTTATTTCGTTGTCTCGAGGTACTGCCACCTGCACTGTCCAGATTTTTTGTTTTTCTTATCAACCATTGTTAAGGTGTTGTGTGTCAGGTCCTTGTCTGTTTGAATTCTAAAGTCCCAGAGCACTTTAGCTTCTTCATTTTTGATGAATTTGTCTGTTTTATGGTCTCACTAGTTCATGTTTGCAGGCGAATGGTATGTCTTGCAGATCTTTTTTGTCATGCTGTTGCTTTGTAGTCAGTCCCTGCAATTGTCTTGCAGCAGCTAATGAGGTGGCCCACCTTTTCTTCAGCTTCTTTGCAGAGGCAGCATTTGCTGTCTGTTGCTGTCTTCTCAATTCTGGCTTCGTGTGCATTTGTTCTTAAGGCTTGGTCTTGTGCAGCCAGAATTAGCCCCTCTGTTTCTTTCTTCAACTTTCCTGCAGAAATTTTGAGTAGTTCGGAGAACCGGCAAATCCCACCTCTGACTGGAGATTTTACAGTATCCTTCCCTTGCCACAACCACCAAGCCACGCCCACAGAACCGGTAGTAAAAAAGTTTGAATCCCACCACTGTATACTAGCTGCAGCGCATCTTCACTGTTCTTCAGATATTCTATCAATGTCCTTTTTTCTTCTTCTTCACCTCTCTGGTGTACTTGCAACATTCCATGCCCATCTATTTTCCTTGGTAAATAGAGTCTGTCAACATTGCTGGGTGGATAAAAGGCATGAGAATCATAGACCCATAGGCTAGAAGGAACCGTGGAGGTTTTCTAATCCTATACATTACACAATTCAAATAGTTGTTCAATCTCTTCTTGAAAACCTCCAATGATAGAACACCACAATTTCTGGAGGCAAGCTGTTCCATTAACCATTCTCACTGTCAGGAAATTTCTCCTTAACTCTAGATTGGATCTCTTTGATAAGCTTCCATCTATTACTGCTTGTCCTGCCCTGACAAGTGCTTTGGAGAATAGGTTGAGCTCCACTTCTCTGTGACAGTCTTTCAAATATTGGAAGACTGCTATCATGTCATCCCCTAGTCCTTCTCTTTGTTAGACTAGACATACCTAGTTCCCACAACCATTCATTATATATTGTATGCTCCAGACACCTTATCATCTTTGTAGCTCTTCTATGTACTCTTTCTAGGGTCTCATTATCTTTTTTTTTTTTTTTTGGTATTGTGGTGAGCAGGACTGGATGCAGTATTCCAAATGAGGTCTCACTAGTGAAGTATAAAGCAGAACTGCCACTTCTTGGGATCTTGATGTTTTTCCTCTGTTAATGCAACCCAAGACTGCATTAGCTTTTTTGGCAGTTGTAGTACATGGCTAGCTCGTACTTAAGTGATTGTCCATTAGGACACCTAGATCCCTCTGACGGTTACTGCTGTTGAGCCAGGTATTGTATACATATGTGTTGTGGCCACGATTCCCGAGCCTATGCTGTCAGAGGAAGAGGACCTGGAAGATGAGGAGGAGGAATGGGGAATGCCTTCCTCCCCAGGACCTTCCTCTCTGGTGATGCCTTCCTCCCCAGGACCTTCCTCCCTGATAATGCCTCAGGTTCCATCAGATAACCAAGAGGAACAGGCTGAGATTAATCAGGAGGAAGGCATATCCGAGCAGCCCCTGACAGGGAGTAAAGAGGAAGAGTGTTGGCTCAATCCTAAGCAGCGTCGTAGGGAGAAAAGTGAGCAGCAACGTAGGAGGCGTGGGTGGGTCATAGAGTGAGCTGAGTCATTGAGCCACACCCCACAGGGGATAAAAGTGGGTGTGTTTTCTCCTGAAACTTTGTACGGGACAAAGTTTAACCGTACTTCAGATTTTCTTTGTGGATTGCCTTGTGATTTTCTGTGAGTAAAATTTTATTTACTATCAGTTCAGACTTGGCAGGCAGAACGTGTTGGAATGCCAAGAATATTATCAATTCCAAAGAATTAACTCTGTGAAGTCCGAGCCAGCTTGCCTGCCTGTGTTTCTGTGAGTTTGTACTCTTTCATCTTTTGGGAAAGAGGAAAGGCGAGACAGAACACATATGTATTTGATTTTTCTTGTCTAAGTGTACCACCTTACTTTACTCATCACTGAATTTCATTCTGCTGGATAGGGCCCATTGTTCAAGTCCATCAAGATGCTTTTGAATTTTGAGACTATCTTATAAACTAAGGCATTAATCTTGAGACTATTTTCTAAAGCCTGCAGTACCTCAGGCTTGGTGCCATCTGCAAATTTGATGAGTTCCCTTTCTGTACCCTCATCTAGAACATTTATGAAAATATTGAAGAGTTCTGGGTCTAAGACAGAATTTGGAGTACTGTATTGCATACTTCCCTTCATGTAGATGTATTTCCATTGAGGTCTACACACTGGGTGTGATTGGGCAGGAAATTGTGAATCCATCTAGTGAATCCATCTATTCCACATTGTTTTATCTTACCAAGAAGTAGGCTATGGTCTACTTTGCCAAATGTCTTACTGAAGTGTAAGTAAACTATACTGAAAGCATTTCCCTTAACCACTAATTTAATTACTTTTTCAAAGAAGGCAATAAAGTCTGCACGGCATGATCTGTTTTTTTTTAAACTGCTGGCTTCTGGGCTTCTTGCATTGTTCATTTCTAGTTGCTCACAAATCCATTGCTTGATTATCATTTCCAAGATCTTCCCAGGTATTGCTATCAGGCTCATTGGCCTGTAGTTTCTTAGATCCACATTTTTCCCTTTCTGTAGATTAGAACCACATCAAGTCCTTTAGTAGTTTCTCTGCTAGTTCCCTTGTGCTCCAGGACCTCTGTTCATTGGTTCTGAGATCAAGTCTCCAGCTGCTTCAGAACCCTGGAATATAATCTTTCTGGTCCTGGCAATTTGAACTCATCTAGAGTAGAAGCTGTTCCCTTACCATTTTCTTGCCTATTTTGACTTGCATTCCTACTCTGTCTTCTGCAGTTTTGCTTTTGATAAGTTGAACTATTTTTTTTCCTTTGCATCAAGACAAATGCAAAGAATGAAGTAAGCCATTTCTAGCTGAGCATGTGCAGAGATCCTGGCTCTTTTCAGTTAAATCCAGCCACCCTGAAGCTCTCCCAGTGATGACATGGAATTCATACAGGCTTTCAGAAACAAGCACCAGGAGAATTCACAAGGACGATTGAGATCAACTCCCTGTAAAGATTGCCTCTCCTCCTAACTTAAGAAAGTGAAGCCTCTTGAAATTAAGTATTTCAAAAGGAACCTTTTATTAAGTAGAAGTAACAGCAATACATCCAAAGCAGCATCTGACTACCCTTAGGCAAGGTAAGTAGAATTAAAGCAGTAGAGACCCCTCCCTCTAGCCAGATGCAGATTCAGCCAATCCACAGGTGTGAAGATGTTATTGTACCAGCTACTCTGAGAAAACAGATCAGCATACATTCCCATGGCCATCTTCCACTGGCTATTAAAGGGAAACAACCCACGTGAATCAAACTTGATCTGATGAGGATCAAACTGCTGGCACTTGGCAGAATTAGCCTGTAATATGGCATTCTAACCACTGTGCTACCACAGCTCTTATAATTTCTTTGCTTTGATTGTTATGAGCCAGCCACTGTTGTTGGGATCAGGCAGCATACGAGTTTAGTAAATTATTGATTGTTGTTGTTAGCAAAGGAGAATATTAAGGCATAGAATTGATGTTTTATTTTAAACCCTCAGAGAAAAAGGGAAGTTGGGAGGGAGTCATCTTCAGTGGGTTTCTCCAACGATGTCCATTGTATCAGTTCTAAGTAAAACTAAATAAACATCCTGGAAGTTGCCTGATGTGAGGGCAAAGGGAAGGCTGAGTGAAATGCATGATTGATATATACCTTTAGTGTGGAAGTTGTTGAAGAGAAACCCATATTTAGGCCAATGTGAAGTTGGAACATAGAACATAGAATAATAGAGTTGGAAGAGACCTTGGTGGAGTGTCTTGCAATCCAACCCTTGCTTGAGCAAGAGATCCTACACCATTTCAGAGAAATTGTTGTCCAGTCTCTTTTTGATGGAGCAAACACAACTTCTGAAGGCAACCTATTCCATTAGTTGATTGTTTTCACTGTCAAAAAGTTTCTCCTTAATTCCAGGTTGCTTCTCTCCTTGGTTAGTTTCCATCTATTGTTTTTTGTGTTGGCTTTTGATGCTCTGGAAAATAATTTGACCCCTCATCTTTGTAGAAAATAGTCTGACCCCGATGTTTTTGTAGAAGCCCTTTCCCTGTCAAGGAGGGGTGTCAACTATTCTGCTAATGATGAAATGATGAGAGTGATACCATATACCATGTATATCAATGGTCTTCAAATTTGGCAAGTTTAAGACTTGTGGACTTCAACTTCCAACATTCCTGAGCTAACATGACTGGAAGAGGAATTCTGGGAGTTGAATTCCACAAGTCTTAAAGCTGTCAAGTTTGAAGACCCCTGATGTATATGGAAACAAAGATGAATGCAAAATACTAGTAAATACAAATGTAATTAGCTAGCAAAATTAGTAGCAAATGGAACAACCCTTAGGGTAATTTAAGATATGAATGTCTGGATGGCTGGGAGGAAGGGAAGGAGGGAAGCGCAGGAAGGAAGACAGTTCCAATGTGCTTAGACCTCATTTTTATCTCTTTCCTGGCAAAAGTTGGGTTTGTAGATACACCTAAACGAGCCAACCATAACTCCCAACAACAGGCAATTCTTGTATTCTTCAATACTAAAAAAAAAGTTGTTGAGACTCTGGAAAGAGTGCAGAGAAGAGCAGCAAAGATGATTAGAGGGCTGGAGCCTAAAACAGGATGAACAGTTGCAGGAACTGGGTATGTTTAGTCTAGTGTGGGTGCTCCATCACTGGATGTTTTCAAGAAGAGATTGGACAGCCACTTGTCTGGAACGATATAAGGTATCCTGCTTGGGCAGGGGTTTGGATTAGAAAACCTCTAAGGCCCCTTCCAATGTTGTTACTCTGTATTTTATTCTATTCTGCACTTTTGTCTCCCATGAGATGTGTGCCAGGAATGTCCTGGCAAAAACTTGATGACACTACTGTTCTTTTCCCCACTGGCCATTAAGGTAGCAGGTGTGACTTAAACTCTGCACCAGGCATTGTTTACTGCTGCTTGACCTCACACTGGGATCATGCTTTCAGCAGTTCTGCATCACCAGTTCTTTGTCTTGCAGTAGAAATGACTGCTTTGTAGATTTTGTTATTCGTGCAACATAGTTGGCCATGGGAGGATAGTTGAACCCTGATTTTCAGTCAGAACAAGTTCTGTGCTGCTGCCCCAGTGCTAACATGCTACAAAAGACTTGTCTTGACTTTGACTTGGTTAAGTATGTTGTTAGAATGTAGATGAGATGTATAGGAGCAAAAGAAGGAATTTTCTAAAGAGGAAACTGGAAGAAGGAGAAGGGGGAGAGGAAAGGCCACAAAAAAGTTATTAGAGGATGGCAGTGGTAGTGGGAGCAGGAGGAGGAGGAACAAATTAGTAAGACCACACCTATAATAACTGCATCTAGATTTGGTCACCACGTTATAAAAAAGATGTTGAGACTCTAAAAGAGTGCAGAAAAGAAAAACTAAGATGATTAGGGGACTGGAGGCTGAAACATACGATGAATGGTTACACTATAGGAACTGGGCATGGCTGGTCTAATGAAGAGAAGGAGCAGGGGAGACATGATAGCAGTGTTCCAATGTTTGAGGAGCTGCCACAGAGAGGAGGGGGTCAAACTATTTTCCAAGTTATCTGAAGGTCAAACAAGAAACTGAATAATGAGAGATTCAATCTGGAAATTTTCTGACAGTAAGAGCAATCAACCAATGGAACAGCTTCCCTTCGGAAGTTGTGGCAGCTTCATCACTGAAAACTTTCAAGAAGAGGCTGGATTGCCATCTGTCAGAAATGGTGTAGGATCTCCTGCTTGGGTGAGGGATTGGACTACATGACCTACAATGTCCCTTCCAAATCTGTTAATCTGTTAATCTTCAACTATGTGTGTGAAACTTCAGTTGCTGGAGAGCTCCTGCATAAGGCTATTCAATGACCCTTGTGGTAATAACAGTCTTCTAATTGTGGGGTGCTGCATTGTGTTGCTTGCTTGACAATGTTTTAGCATTCTGAGAGCTGCTGAACTCAAATTTGTCTGTACCTAATTAATGTAGTTAGTAATCTAAAGAAGGGGTCTCCAAACTTGGCAGTTTTAAGACTTGTGGACTTTAACTCCTAGAATTCCCTAGCCAACTTGGCTGGCTGGATAATTTTGGGAGTTGAAGTCCGCAAATCTTAAAGTTGCCAAGTTTGGAGACCCCTGATCTAAAATAACCTCAGTAATACCCAAATATTACCCAAGTAATATTGAAGAAGAAGAGAAATGGAGTTTCTGGTCACGGATGGAATTCTGCAGTGACCATCTTGTCAAAGTGCAGGTCTGCAACATCAGATCAAAGGGTGTCCTTCTCAAAGTAGGAAAGATGGAAGATTGGCGATCCCCTGACAAAGTTGGTAACATGTTCCTAAAACTAACCTGTGGACAGAAGAATTGTGTAATGCTCAAGAGTGAGTAGTTCCTTTGGTGCTGCGGCTGCTTTACCAAACACACAAGCGCCATCGGACCATCCTGGGTTTCATACCTCAAATACTCCAACTTTCCTTTGCATCATTGCATCCCTTATCTCTGTGGTCCTCACTGACTAGAAAAGAGGGGATGACGAGGAGTGACATACCGCTCTATACTCCACTAGTGAGGCCACACTTGGAATACTGTCTAGAGTTCTGCTCATTATAATACAAAAAAGATGCTGAGTCCCTATAGTGCAGAGAAGAGGACAAAGATGATTAGAGGTCTTGAGGCTAGCTGTAGGATGAACGGTTAAGGGAACTAGGTCAGAAGTGGCATTCAGCAGGTTCCAACCACTTCTGGAGAACTGGGAGCAGACATTTTGAGTAGCTCAGAGAACCGGCCAATCCCACCTCTGACTGGAGATTTGACAGTATCCTTCCCCTGCCACGCCCACCAAGCCACGCCCACAGAACCGGTAGTAAAAAACTTTGAATCCCACCACTGATTTACTAGGTACATCTATTCTAGCAAAGAGAAAGACTAGGGGTGGCATGATAGCAGTCTTCTATTAATTGAGGGGCTTATTTATTCTCCCAAATACCTGATGCCAGGGCAAGAGGCTCATTGAAGAGAGATCCAACCTGGAACTAAGGAGAGATCTCCTGACAGCGAGAACAATTAATCACTGGAATGGGTTACCTCTGGATGTTATGGGTGCTCCGTTGCTGGAGATTTCCAAGAAGACATTAAGCAGCCATTTGTCCCTGGTGGTTGGTATTAAGGTCTCCTGCTCAAGCAGAGGGTTGGACTGGAAGATCTTCAAGGTCTTCCAACTCTGTTGGATTTTGTAACCTGTATTCCATCAAGTTTACAGCTGTTATGCAGCCAATATGGACATTGGGTTCTCCCAGCCTCCTTTATTAACCACTTTTGGAAATGGCTTTTGAACTGCTTTTCAGCTAATATTAAACTTTGGATCAACAAAGTTTATGTAGTGATGAGTTTCTGTCAATCCTTAGTGAAAGATGTTTTTAATGTTAAGTACAGTAAAAATCTTTTGTAGGAATAAACAGCAAAAGAGCAATTAGACTATTGAATTTAGAAAGTTAAAAAGGACTAATGGCCCAGATGGATGTCAAATGAGAGTTTGAAATTTATTTTCAGAAAATGCTATTGTTTTGAATTCTTAAAAGAGCATGATGGGACAAGACTTTGAATGTTGGACATTAGAGGGTTGATGTCTTAATAATTAAAAGGGATATACACATAATAAATGAAAAAGTGACCTGAGTAAGTTATTTTTATGCTGGATTTATAAAATAAACCTGTTAACATTTTGAAAGAGTTTCTCACAAAGAATAAAGGAAAATAAAGCAAGTTCTATAATATTATTTGACAATCAAGATTGTTAAAAGGAAGGGATAAAATGTTGGTTTATTCAGGGTTAAAATAACCTTGGTAACCCTTAATGAACTTTTGCTGACAAGAATTGAATAATAAGTCTGGTTATAGATGAGACATGAGATATGAGACATAGAGCTCATGTGCTGTATTTTTTAAAAAGAGCATGATAAGTTACTAAATCATTAATTGTGATGAAGGGATAATTGTTTATATATTTTTCTTTACTATATTTTTCTTTAGCTAGTAGCAAAGATTGATGTGAAATGTTTACATATATTTGGGTCCTGGATGCTGGAATCTGCCTGCCATAGTTCTGTGTTATTCCCCAATTCACTGGCATTCAGTTTATCCAGCTGCATTTTTAATTATTGTTTGCTTATTTTTCTGTTTACACATGTTTTAATATCTAGCAGCTCTTCAAGGGCACCTGCACTGGGACATCCTACAGAAACCAAAGTGTCAGGTTGTTTGTTTTGCTTAGTCAAGAAACAATTTTCCAGTACTTAGAGTGGGAAAGACCTGGAGAAGAATAATTTGATTAGATGCAGCCAACTTGCTTTGCATAAGTGGGGTCTACCTTAACTAATCTGCTGGATGCCTTCCAGGTTTTCATGGCTGCTGCACTGATTCACAGTTGTTGTAGTGGAGACGCAAAATCCTAGGCAGGAATATTAGGAGAAATTCATTAGATAACCTCTGGCTCACTCAAGCCAATTCCTGGTCTGAGCCACATGCCTCCATTCTGCTAAGTGGAGGTACCATTTTGCACCTGATCCCAGTTGGTGCATTCTGAGTTCCTCATAGAAACAAGATGAATGTGAGAATCCTGAAGTCTGCTCACTTCATCCGTAATGGGATAATGCCCAGACAAGTCCATAGTACTGTATTGAATGGACTTTTCAGAGTGATTGTGTGATGACCCAGGGTGGCACAAAGGCGACACAGTCAGATAATCAGTAAGAGTCCCTTTATTAGCTCCAGCTTTGCCCCCAATGTCCTGGTTACCTTCTGGCTGGAGAAAAACTCTCCCAGGAACAGCCTTTGGCTGCAGAGAATCAAGTCCAAAACGTGGTCAACAAAAACTGTAACTATAAGTCCAAACAAGGCAAAATGAGGTAATTGATCCAGGAGGGCAGGAGCAAGAGTTCCAGATGTGAAGACACAGCAATAACTCAACACAGTTGGGAAGACACCAGGAACACAGATAACTAAAGTCAACACAAGATAAACTCACGTTTGCTCCCAGCAGCTGCTGCACTCAGCATGCATCTCTTTTAAACTCTCATTCCCAGGTGTGGCTAATTAAGGGAATCAGGGCCTTTTCCTCCCCCATAAGCCATGCAACTCACATTACTCCCTTCTCCATTCCTATTTGCATACCCTAGGATGAAGTGGGGGTGGACCTGGGTCTTCCTCTGAACTCCCTCTCCCTTGTTCTACCTCTTCCCTGCTCTGCCCAGCCGGACTTTGACCTTCCCCAGTTTCCTCCACAGCCAACAGAGCCACACTCCCACTCCCTGTCGGCTGTTCAGCTTCCTCCTCGGATTCAGACTCCGACCGGGGCATGACAGATTGTGACAAAAACATAATGTACTAGTAATCCTTGATTTATGACCACAACTGGGACCGGAATTTCCATTGTGAAGCAAAGTAGTTGTTAAGTAAGGTGTGTCCAATTTTATAGCCTTTTTGTTCAGAGTATTGCAGCATAAATTCAGCACCAGAAAAGTAAACACAGATGGTTGAGGCTTCATTTAACTTCTTTATAAACATATAAAGTAAATTTTACAATACCAGTTGTAGATTTCTACAGACATCACTTTCACTTTAGTTCAGCAGGCAAGCAAGACACACACAGCAGAGGAGAGAAGCAGTTTCATTCTCAATAGACAAACTCAGAGCTTAACATAGCTTCAGAGCTTAATATAGAGCCACGCCTAGGCTACTTCTAGTTTCAGTTTCCAAACAGTCCTCATTGGCTGACTTAGTTGCTATGCCTATTCATTGGCTGACCTTGTTACCAGGCTCTATTCCAGTTCATGAATATACTCTGACACTTTTTGCCACAATTGTTAAGTGAATCCCTGCAATTGTTAAGCATTTCATATGGTTGTTAAGTGAGCTTCCTCATTGACTTTGCTTGTCAGAGGCCAGCTGGAAGGCTACAAATTGTGATCACATGACCCTGGAATACTGCAACCATCATAGATACATGCCAGTTGCCAAGCACCCAGATTTTCATCATGTAACCACATGATGCTGCAATGGTCGTAACTGTGAAAAATAGTCTTAAGTTACTTTTTTCAGTGCTGTGGTCATAAACAAATGGTTGTAAGTTAAAGACTACCTACATAAGATGGTTAGCCCAGATAGGATCCCCTTCAGATCTGCAACTTGAAATTTTTCCAAGAGTACAACTAATGATTTATGTATCCAGAAATAAGAATAGGAAGAATAAGAAGTTAATCTATAATATTCCAGTGACATGTTCTGTTAAAAGGTGAGCGATCAGCTTTTCCTGCTGTTGTTACAAAATCTGCTGCCCTCAGAAAATATGTTTTCTCTGGAAAAACATGTCTGCTTGCCCCCTGACACCTTTCCAAATTCTAAGGTGAGTTTGATCTTGATTTTTTTAATCTCCTAATTTTCCCCTGTATAAATATAGAAGTGGTGCTCAACCATCCAGTCAAGTGGAAGAAGGATTCCCGCTAAAGAATTTCATTCATTCATTCGATCAATTTTTAACGCCACCTATTTCCCCTACAAGGTGTCTTTGGGCAACTTACAGGTTATCAAACAAGTAAAAAATAGGTAAAATATTAAGATTAAAATATTTTTTTCTCTTTTTCTCCGTTTTTCTCTTTGACTTTTGATCCCAAAGAAGCCACGTCAAAATCAGCCATGGCCCCAAAGGTGAACTTCTCATACTCTGTTTCTCATAGAATCATAGGCCTGGAAGGAACCTTAGAGATTTGCTAACAGAGGTGCTCAGAGGTTTACCTCTGAGGGTTCATTATTCTTGTCACTTGTTTGTTCCTTTCTGTGTTCAGTCTGGATAGAAACGTCTGGTTTATCTTCTTCTTCATAGATCCCTGTGTGGCTAAGACTACTACGACTGCTTTTTTTGTTTCTTCCTTTTTCCCCCTTTTCCTCCTCCTCCTTCCTCCTCTCCTCTTCCCCTCCTTCCCCCTTTCTTTCTTTTTTCCTCCCTCCCTTCCCTTCCCTTCTTTTCTTTTCTATTGTTCTGTTTTCTTTTCTTCCCGCACCTCAACAGGGACCCTCTTCCCCCAATGGAAGCTGCTTTCTCTATTCTCCCTCGCAAGATCAGTTCTGTCTTGCAACGTGCTTGAGCCCTTCTCAAAGACTTTCCCCACAGATTTTTAACTGCTTAAATCTTTGTGTATGCCTGCTCCTTGCAACCAGAATGTGATTGCTTGGTAGAACAGTAGGCCATTTACCTTAAATTATTATTTAATCCATTGTTAATTTAGAGCTGCTCTTTGTTGCAACAGTTGATGATTTAGTAGACTATGCAGAGAGTCAGCCCTTCTTCCACTGTCAATTGTGACAGTGAGTTTTTGTTAGTTGTGTGGGGGGGAGGCTGTATTTCTCCATTCTCCATTCAAGGGTTTCTTTGGCAATCACAGACAAGATTCCTGTTTATAAAGGTACCTCTATGCAGAGGGCTCGTTTCTCTCCTTCCTCCCTTCTGAGCTATAAGGGAATAAAACCTTATAGCTTGGTTTCTTCCCCAAACCCCAAAAACTTTAACCTTAGACTGTCTACTATTGACCTCACCCCTTTCCTAAGAGGTCTGTAGGGGGCGTGCATAAGCGCACCAATCGTGCCTACCGTCCCTGTCCTATTGTTTCTCTTATTCTTCTTTTATTTTTCTTATATGTACCCATTTCATGTATTCACAACTATGTATACACTTATACTTATTATCTTGTAAACAATTGGCAAATCAAATAAATAAATAAAAAAAATAAAATGGGGAAAATGCTCCCTGAGATGAGAAAAATGTGTTTGTGTTGGGGGAGAGCAGAGGAGGTACGCATGGTGTGTGTGCACACATGCAACTCGTTCCTTGTGGTAATCTGGGACCACCAGGAATTGGGACTCCTTGAATCCAGCATGGTTTTCCAAATGGAAGTGGCCCAGATGAGGCCTGGCTGATCCTCCTCAGACTCATCCGTCTCCCTGTCAGCTGCTGCCTCCCTGCCTTGTTTACTGCTGGGCTGGTACATCTCTGAAAAAAGGCCAGAAGGCTCTAAAATTATCCTCTGTCCTTGCTGCGCATCAAAGACAGTCTTTCACTTTGGCTCCCTTTTATGTTAAAAATATCCCAAGTCTCACATTTCTTTATTAAGCACAGACAAAGTGTGTGGGCGTTTCCCAGAGAATGCTGGGGTTGCTATTGTGCCTGGTTTCTTATTTAGGCTTGTCATCTTCTTCCGGCAGCCTTGCTCAGGAAACAAATGGCTCTGCCTTCATCCCACAGGATGTGTGATTCCCTTTCCTGGGAGACTCTTGGGCTGCCCAGATGTTCACTCCAAACTCCTAGAGCAGGGGTCTCCAAACTTGGGAACTTTAAGCCTTATGGACTTCAGCTGCATGGCTGGCTGGGGAATTCTGGAAGTCCACAAGTCTTAAATTTGCCAAGTTTGATGACCGTTGCTCTACAGTTCAAAGTTCTGCTCTTCAGATTATAACCAAGTTCACCTATTGTGCCATCCAACCTTCCTTGTTCCAGCCTCCCATGACCTTTTGACACCCACAGTCATCCCTGAGAACCTCCTCAAGCAATGACTTCTCTAGCTTGTCTCTGCATATTTGGTGAGAAGTCTCACCAGCCTCTGGCTGGTGTTGCATAGGCCAAGAAGGTAGGGCAAGTCAGGCCCCCCCAACTGCCCCACAGGTGTGGCCATTTGAATTGCTGGGACTTTGGATCAGGGTCTCTACTGCTTCTGGGTAGAGGCTGACTGGGCAAATGCTCCCATTCTTCTGTCTCTTTGAGGGGTTCAGCCCCCTTCCTCAGCAATGCCTGGCTTTAGTCAAGAGTGAGGAGCAGGTGAGAAAGTAATTCTGGTCAAAGGCAAGAATAGAATTCCAGAGCCTGATCTACAGATCCTCTGCTGTTGCCCTGAGAAGACACCTCAGAAATTTTTTGGCACCTCAACTGATCAGCCTGTTCTCTAAACTAGCACTAAAGCAAGGGTCGCCAACCTTTTGGACCTCAGGGACCACCAAACTCATAATTTTAAATCCCTCAGACCAGAGACTCTGGGGAAATCCCAAAAAAAAGTCTGCAGGAAAATTCTCCACCCCGTTTTCCTACCGATCGATCATTCTTTATTTGGGATTGCAGAATACCGTCTCCAGCTTCGTTCTCAGGGGAAAGAGAGAGACTTTTGGCTTCATGCAAGGAAAGCAGCAGAAGCAGCAAAAAGTCTTTCTTTCTCTCCCCCTAAACTCTGCCAGAAATGAGTCTTTGCTGGTGCAGCCTATTGGAGTAGGAGGCTTTGCTGGGTCCCAAAGACTCATTTCTGGCGGAGTTTGGGGGAGAGAAAGAAAGACTTTTGCTGCTTTTCTTGAGTGCAGCCAAAAGCAGAAGAAAGAAGCGGAAAGAAGCAGCCTGGTGGCCAGGTGAGGTGGGTGGGGTGACTTGAGCAAGTTCCCCCCCTGCCCTTTCCCCCCTTCCCCTCACTACCTCATGTTGTTTGCAATGCAAGTGACGCAAGCCTTGTGTTCCCACACAGCCTGGATTAATTGCTTTGGGGGGTGCTTTATGGGGGCATTTCTCTGGACCACCAAAATTTTCTCATGAACTATCAGTGATCCCCAGCCCACTGGTTGGCGACTACTGCACTAAAGGACAGGTGGGTGGGATGATTTCCAAGGAGGTCTTAGCTCCTAATCCCTTCCTTTCACCCGCAGAATCCGCACCCATGCTGCCTTCTTAAGTGTTTGAAGTTGGAAGCAGCTGCCGTTTCTCTCACAAAAATGACAGCATTCGGCTGCCTGGCCCTCTTTGCTAGCAATTAATGAGGCTTCTTTCGCTCTTTAGCCAAATGGTTCCTTTGCTTTTCTCCAGGGATCCATTAGACTTTTAGAATATCAATCTAATGCGGACCTTTCTGAGAATTTTTAAATTAATCACCCTGATTACTGCTTTATTTACTCACCCAGGCCTACTTAGAACGTCCTTTGTTGCCGTAAAAAGCTTGTTATTCTCTTTAATTGAGCCGGCTTTTGTTAGCGGCATGCATTTTTGCTAATCACTTTCCTTGATGAGAGTAGAATTCCTAATTGCTAATGCTTGAGCTGAAAATTCATCATGTGATAAGGGATCCCATAAGGAAGAGCTGTTTCATGGGGAAAGTGGGTTTGAGTCCAAAGAGGCCCTGCAGGGTCCAGGGGAGGCTGCTGAGGGCCACACATCACCTTGAACTGAGCATCCATTTCGTTTGACTTGGTCGGAATCAGGCAGCTTTCAGCTGCTGATTTGTTTTCCACAAACGTTCTCAGAGGCGCTAGACCCCGTGCAGGTTCTGGCAGGCACATGGCTAAAAGCTTCATTCAAGCTGTGCTCATTGTCCTCATTTGCCTAGCTTACTTCATTTTTCAACATAAATTGAGCAATGGCAAAAAGGACAAATAAAAATAAACACACCAAGAAACTGCAGCATTGTCCTGATGCTCTCCCTTGAAAGGCAGGAGCTGAGTCTTGCTCGATCCATTATAAGGGAGTGCAAGGAAGACTCTTCACCAGCTGAAATGCAGATAGAAGGGTGTTGAGACCATAAATTGAGTGGGAAGGAAGATGTTTCTCTTGGTTTGGATTCATACTTCTACGGCTGGCCAGGAGGACAGTACATGTTCAGCACAGCTGACCAGCTTTTGATGGCACAAGTTCACGCTGCTATGTTCTCACTACTTGAATGTCAGTGACAGATAAACCTATTTCTGGTGCCAGGTGTGACCTATAGAAGCATTCTGGCAGTGCATTGACCAGTAGCCACATAATAGGAAACAGCAAAAAAAATCAAAGGAAAGTGTGATTGGACACAAAAAGAATTTGTCTCTGGTGCATAATCTCAGCCAGTCCTTGAGTATTGAAGATTTGTCCTGAAATGAATACAAACTCCAGCTCCTTTGGAGTGCAATGATGGTTTATTCATAGATCAGCAAACAACAAATACTCTTATCTGACAAGAAAGGCTAAAATCCAGGCAAGTTTAGCATTGGGTTTCCCTTTCCTTTTATAACCATTATCATGAGACACACCCCACCACACCCAGGCTTATACGCGGTTCTAGTTCTGGCCATGCCTAACCCATTATCACTAAATGCTATTAACCGTATAACATGCCTACATCCCTAACCTATTCCGACCCTCACTAACTGATCCCCACCTGGTGCCACCTTCACCATGTTTTAACCTAAGGCTTAATTACCACCTATATGGGCCCCAACCCCCTCTAACAATATGTACCGCATCAATACATGAAAAGAGCCATTTCCAGCCCCGCAATTGCTTCAGAATCCATCCTGTAGCCGACAGCTCTGCTGACGTCATTCCAAAGCGATCCTCAACACCATCGGCCAGCACACAAGCGGAAATACAGATCTGGCAGCAGGAAAGATAAGATGACATTCTCCACAGCCAGCTGACTTGCTGTGAGGCATGTTTGGAGCTGACGGGCTCCGTAGCAAAGTCAGAGCCCAACACATAAGCTCACAGTGTACATATAAACAAGTAATAGGCCATAGATCATAAATCATAGTTACAATCATTAATCATAAGTTACAAACAACAATTGATAAATCATAAGAAAGCAATAGATAATAGGAAAGGTGAAAAAATGAGAAAAGGTGAGAAATGAGACAGTGCTGTTAGAATATTTGTAGCTCAGAGTTTGTCAATGTTTTGTTCTGTTCTATATTCTATGTTCCATTCTCTGTTCTCCGTTCCCTATTCTCTATTCTCTTGTTTATTTTCTGTTTTCTTCTCTTCTCCTCTCCTCTCTTCTTCTCTTCTCTCTTCCCTTCCCTTCCACTCCACTCTCTATTCTATTTCTATTTCTATTTCTATTTCTATTTCTATTTCTATTTATTTCCATTTCATTCCATGTTCCCTGTTCCCTGTTCTCTATTTTCTATTCTGTTCTGTTCTGTTCTGTTCTGTTCTGTTCCATTTCCTATTCTCTTCTCTATATTCTCTATTTTCTATTCTATTCTCTAGTCTATTCTCCTGTTCTGCTGTTCTGTTCTATTTCATTCCATTCCATTCTCTGTTCTCTTCTCTATTTCTATTCTGTTCTGTTCTCTTCCCTGTTCCCTACTCTCTTCTCTATATTCTCTTTTCTCTATTCTATTCTCTCTATTCTAGTCTATTCTCCCGTACTGTTCTGTTCTATTCTATTCTGTTCTGTTCTATTCTATTCTATTCTATTCTATTCTATTCTGTTCTGTTCTGTTCTGTTCTGTTCTGTTCTGTTCTATCCTATCCTATCCTATCCTATCCTATCCCATTCTAACGGATAAGTAGCTAGTTCTTGTTGTGATTCACCCACACAGGGTGTTGCATATACACACCAATGGAAAATGGGGCATGAGCCCTCAAGTCATTGAGTTGACTGCTTGGGAACGATATTTCCTGACTAAACATTAAACTCCATTATGGTTCTTTTAACAAGAAGCTGCTTATTGATCAATTAATGACTCATTTAATTGAGTCCAAGACCCGTTTGGCTCCAGCTTACATCAATATTTATACTTGACCTAGAAACATCTGCAGAATATTTGTACACATATTAGCTTGTATTTTCTTTCAATCAAATTTTCCACACACTCCCTCTCACATATGCAGTTCTTAAATGTGCATTTTATTTTATTTACTTATTTATTTTATTTTGTCAAAAGCTTACAATAGAAATAAGAATAAATATAAGTTTAAATATAAGAAATAGGAACAATAGGACAGGGATGGTAGGCACGCTTATGCATGCCCCCTACAGACCTCTTAGGAATGAGGTGAGGTCAATAGAGGTTAGTTTGAGGGTAAAGGAATGGGAGTTTGAGCAGGTGACAACAGAGTCAGGTAGTGAGTTCCAGACATTGACCACTCTGTTGCTGAAATTGTACTTCCTGCAATCGAGTTTGGAGTGGTTTACATTAAGTTTATATCTGTTGTGTGTTCTTGTGTTTTTGTGGTTAAAGCTGAAATATTCATTAACTAGTAAGACATTGTAACATATGATTTTATGTACTATGCTTAAGTCCAATCTTAGCCGGTGTAGTTCAAGGTTCTCTAAGCCTACAATCTCAAGTCTGGTGGTGTAGGTATTCTGTTGTGAACAGAGGAAAGTAGTACTCTTCTGGTAAAATATTTCTGGACTCAGTCAATTGTATTTATGTCTGATATACAGTGTGGATTCCAGAAAGCAGAGCTGTATTCAAGTATTGGTCTAGCAAAGGTTTTGAATGCCCTAGTTTGCAAATCAGTATTACCAGAGGAGAAGCTCCGTAAAATCAGATTTACAACTCTTTTTGGCAATACTGTTGCAGTGAGCTTTGGTGTTTAGGTCATTCGATATGAGAACTCCAAGGTCCTTGACAGAGTGAGGGTCATGAACAAGGTCATATCCACCTAGCTTGTATTTGGTATATAGATTTTTTTTACCAATGTGTAGGACAGAGTATTTGTTGGTTGAGATTTGGAGTTGCCAACTGTTAGACCATTCAGACACATAATCAAGGTCTTTTTGAAGGAAGAAAATTTTGTATACATTTCCCCATATACAAATTTTGGAAGGGCAAAATTGCTATATTCTGATGGGATGAATTTCTGGTTTACTTATTTGGAAAATTTATATGGTTACCCAAGTTCAGCAAATAACTTAGGCAGCCAACGATATAAAAAGCAAACAGAACAGAAGGATACAACTTAAAGCAATGGCCATACAATACAATAACTGAGGCATCTCACCAACCATTCTTGGCTCCCAAGCATGCATATGGTGCTCCATAAGCTGCTGCCCCAATACCTGAGGGCAAAGCCAGGTTTCCACAGTCCCCCAAGAAGGGTAGGTAGATGATAGATAGATAGATGATGCAGATAGATAGATAGATAGATAGATAGATAGATAGATAGATAGATATAGAAAATAGAGGAGAGAGAGATATCGGATGGATGGATGATAGGTAGATAGGTAGATAGACAGACATATGAGACAGATATAGGATAGACAGATAGATAGATAAACAGATAGATAGATCAACAGATAGACAGACAATGATAGTACAAGCATACAGACATATATTGCTCCATAATGTTTGACAGCCCTCCCTAAGTGGTTTACAGAGTCAGCATCTTGCCCCCAACAATCTGAGTCCTCATTTTACTGATCTTGGAAGGATGGAAGGCTAAAACTACTGCACCACCAGGACTGGTGAGACAGAAGGGAGGAGGGAGGGATTGAGGGAGAGAGAGAGAGTCAAGATGGCCCTCCTAGCAAGAGTTGCCACCTGCTTCTTCAGCAGGAGTGGTGTGTCCAGGAGGATAATAGACTGTGTGCCTTTTCTGTGCACTGGAGTGGGACGGTGCCACTCCATCCAAAGTTATTGGTGGAAAACTCCATATCCAGGCAATCTGAACACTCAGAGCCCTTCACATTTGCCAGGGCTGAAGCCTCCCATCCAGATCTTCATTGCCGTTAGACACAGGTATAAGGATTGCCTCTCCTCCTAACTTAAAAAAGTGAAGACTCTTGAAATGAAGTATTTCAAAAGGAATATTTTATTAAGTAGAAGTGACAGCAATACATCCAAAGCAACGTCTGACTACCCTTAGGCAAGACAAGTAGAATTATACCAGTAAAGACCCCTCCCTTTAGCCAGATGTGGATTCAACCAATCCACAGGTGTGAAGATGTTATTGTACCAGCTACGCTGAGAAACAGATAAGCATACATTCCTATGGCCATCTTCCATGGGATTTAAATTATTTAAAAGAAATAGACCAAATAAAAGAGGAGGTGGAGTTGCACTATATATAAGAAATAACAACATCTCTACAGAAATAGTGCACAACAATGATGAAAATTATCTTGAATGTATTTGGGTCAATATTAAAGGGGAAAAATGACATTGCCATAGGTCTATACTATAGGCCACCCAACCAAACAGAGGAAATAGATGAAGTTTTTGCTAGTCAGCTAACTAAGGTATGTGGGAAGCAAATCACAATAGTAATGGGGGATTTCAACTACCCTGACATCAACTGGGAGACAAACTCTGCACCAAGTGGAAGACCCAACAGGTTCCTAACAAACCTAGCAGACAACTTTGTTTCCCAAAAAGTAGAGAAGAGAATAAGGGGATCAGCCATATTGGACTTAATTCTCACTAACAGAGATGAAATGATAGAAGGTGTTGAAGCTACAGGAACCTTGGGAGCAAGTGATCCTACAATATTGGAATTGAACATTATGCAAGCACAAGTAGTAGAACAAAGTCTTGGACTTTAAGATAGCTAATTTCAATAAACTTAGAGGGAGCTTGGAAAGGATTCCATGGATGAGAATCCTCAAGGGAAAAACAACTCAAGAAGCTTGGGAAATTTTGAAAGGTGCGATTATAAAAGCCCAGTCTAGCACAATACCAATGAAAAATAAAAATAACAGCTCTCAAAAGAAACCAGCATGGCTGCCTAAAGAACTCTCTGACAAATTGAAAGACAAAAAGAATAAGTATAAAAAGTGGAAAGAGGGGCAAATAATTAAGGCAGAATATCAGCAAATAGCCCGAGCCTGTAAAGATGAAGTGAAGAAAGCTAAGGCTCACAATGAACAAAGGCTTGCGACAAAAGTAAAAAATAAACTCCAAAAAGCATCTTCTAAAATGTTAAAAACAAGAAAAAAGTCAAGGAAGTAATTGGTCCATTGCTGGGAGAAAGTGGCAAGAAGGTGACAAGCAACTGGGAGAAAGCAGAACTACTTAGCTGGTTTTTTGCATCTGTCTTTACACAAAACAGTCCAACCTATCAAAAACAGCACCATAAAAAACAGAATAGGAACACAAGTTAAAATAGGAAAGAAAATGGTAAGTGAACACCTGTCTACCCTAGACGAGTTCAAATCACCAGGACCGGGTGGATTACTACAGACTTATCAGCCTGACTTATCAGCCTGACCTCAATACCAGGGAAGATTCTGGAAAAGATAATCAAGCAATGAATCAGTGAACACCTAGAAGCAAACAAAGTAATAACCAGAAGCCAACATGGGTTTGTTAAAAACAGATCATGCCAGACTAATCTTATTGCATTCTTTGACAAAGTGACAAAATTAGTTGATCAGAGGAATGCTGTTGATATAATTTACTTGGACTTCAGTAAGACATTTGATGAAGTAGACCATAACCTACTACTAGGTAAAGTAGAAAAATGTGGGTTAGACAGCATCACCACCAGATGGATTCATAACTGGCTGACTAACTGCACTCAACGTGTAGTCCTCAATAGAACTGCATCTACATGGAGGTATGCAGTGGAGTACCCCAAGGCTCTGTTTTAGTCTCAGTACTCTTCAACATCTTCATCAATGACTCGGACAAGGGGATAGATGGGGAACTCATCGAATTTGCAGATGACACCAAGCTGGCAGGAATTGCCAACACTCCAGAAGATAGGCTTGAGATACAGAAGGATCTTGACAGACTTGAACATTGGGCACTATCTAACAAAATGGAAGTCAATGGTGAAAAAAGTAAGGTTCTACATTTAGGCAAGAAAAATCAAATGCACAGGTACAGTATATGTGATACCTTGCTCAATAGTAGTAGCTGTGAGAGGGATCTCGGAGTCCTAGTGGACAACCATTTAAATATGAGCCAGCAGTGTGCAGCAGCTGCCAAAAAAGCCAACACAGTTCTAGGCTGCATAAACAGAGGGATAGAATTGAGATCATGTGAAGTGTTAATACCACTGTATAATGTCTTGGTAAGGCCACACTTAGAATACTGCATTAAGTTTTGGTCGCCATGATGTAAAAAAGATGTTGAGACTCTAGAAAAAGTGCAGAGAAGAGCAACAAAGATGATTAGAGGGCTGGAGGCTAAAAGAAGAAAGAACGGTTGCTGCAATTGGGTATGTCTAGTCTAATGAAAAGAAGGACTAGGGGAGACATGATAGCACTATTCCAATATCTCAGGGCTGCCACTGAAGAGGGAGTCAAGCTATTCTCCAAAGCACCTGAGGGTAGGACAAGAAGCAATGGGTGGAAACTAATCAAGGAGAGAAGCAACTTAGAACTAAGGAGAAATTTCCTGACAGTTAGAACAATTCATCAATGGAACAACTTGCCTTCAGAAGTTGTGAATGCTCCAACACTGGAAATGTTTAAAAATATGTTGGATAACCATTTGTCTGAAGTGGTGTAGGGTTTCCTGCCTAGGCAGGGGGTTGGGCTAGAAGACCTCCAAGGTCCCTTCCAACTCTGTTATTCTATTCTATTTTGTTGTTGCCTCTCTGAGCAATTGATTTAAAGTATAAGGGGAGAGGAAGGTTGAATCCCAATCTGGCACTGAGCCTGGTGAAGGAGGAATGGGGAAAATTTTCCATGCAGGCAGGTCTTTTCTAGAGCCCATCATGAGCTGCCACAGGAAGCTAGCAACTGTGTGGCTTTGGCCCTGACACGTTGCTTGCCTAACAGACTGGCAAGGACTGGCATTTTAGTGCAGGTGGAAGACTGTTTCTAATTACCTGGCATGGGAAGAGCTGGAAGCTTTTGTTCCCTGAGTGACACACATCTGCACCCTTCTACAAACAAACAAATGCTTTCTCACCTTTGATGTTACAGCACACTTTGTTAATAATCTGAGATAGGGCTGGAACAGAACAAAAACCAAGGCCAGAGAGGAGTGGAAAAGAGCAGCAAATGCAGTTTTGATTGGAACGGCGGCTTCAAGCATGGATAAAGGCTTCTTTTAAAAGAGAAGGGGAAAAAAGAAGCAAATTACCGGGTCTCCTAGCATGCTTTTCTTCCTTCATGGGCGGCTGTCATTATATCTGACTACTGGAGCTGAAACTTCCTGAATCGGAAAAGTAGCATCTCAAGGAGTCGCCTGAACCATCAGTCTCACTTCCTGTCATGAATCAGGAGGTGCCTGGGAGGCCCCTTTCAAACACAAGAGCTTTTTTTAGCTGCGTCTTTCTTCATCAGATGCCTGGAGTGGCTGGGCTGACGGAAGACTGAATGGGAGGGAGGGAGGGAGAATGGAGGAAACGACTAAGATTGGTTGGTTATGCAGGTATAAGGTTATATATGAGACCCATTACAGGTAGCCCTCAACTTACAATTCATTTAGTAACCATTCACAGTGACAATGGTGCTGAAACGAGTGACGTATGACCATTTTTCACACTTACAACCACTGCAGCATGGTCACATGATCAAAATCCAGATGCTTGGCCACTGGCTTGTATTTATTACTGTTACAGCATCCCGTGGTCACGTGATCACATTTTGCGACTTTGTGGTGAGCAAAGTCAATGAGGAAGTCAGATTCACTTAATAGCCATGCTACTAACTTAATAACTGCTCCGATTCGTTTAACAATTATGGCAAGAATGATTGTAAAATGGGGCAAAGTTCACTTAACAACTGTCTTAGCAATGGAAATTTTGGGCTCCATTGTGGTTGTAAGTTGAGGACTAACTGTACAATAACCTGATCAGGTAACAATTATGACGTCTTAAAAAACTATTGTACTTGTGGCACTACACCTTCTTAGGCTGTTTGGTTAAGTCCTTTTACCATGACATCAAGAAAATGGACAAAGTGTGTAGATAAAGGGCCATGGTGGCCTAGTGTTTATGACACTGGGCTTGTCAACCAGACGACTGGCAGTTCGAGACCCAAGTACTGTGTTGGGTTGAGCTCCTGGTCTTGCCCCAGCTCCTGCCAACAGAGGTCAAGACTAGGGTCAGTTAGTTTTCTTAAGGGGCCCCATGAGAAACTGGGACTGGTATGGAGGGCCAAACCAAAAGGGCTGTGAAGGTGTGTAGGCACACATGCACACACACACACACACACACACATACATGGGGGGGGGGAAGCAGTTGCATTCAGAATAAATGCAATCCACATGGGCCAGACAGAGACAGCCAAAGGACTGGATGTGGTCCAGAGGCCATAAAATGCCCAAATGACTAAGATTGATGGTTGGCAGAAGTTGTTAAAGGTTGAATGAATTTTGATGAGAGATTATATTTTCTATGAGATCACTAGAGATATAAATGCAGAAAACAGATTGTTCATGGCTACATATTGCCCTGCATATCTACAGGCTTCCAACCTCTTGCCAAGACTCCTCACCACATTTATCCTATGTAGCCAAGTTCTATAGTGCAATCATAGTTCTTCTGGTCCACTTCACAGGGATGTTGAGGGAGCTAAACTAGGAATTCAGGAGACTAAATTACCCATCAACTGAGATCAATAGAGAAATCAGTAGAGCTGAGTGAATTCTCAGGGAGGAACCATTAAAAAACAGGCCACAAAACAGAGTAACAGAACACCATTGGTTGTTACCTACCGTTCAAAGCTCAAGCCACTGAAATATGTTATTAGTAGGTTGCAGCCTACATTTGACAATGATGCTGCACTTTTTCAGGCATTAGGTAGCAGGCCCATATTTACATATAGACAATCACCCAACTTAAAGCAGATTTTCACAAACAACCTGACCATATGGTGGAGAGGAGGCAGCCAGAGGCTGAGGATAGCAATTTCCCACCCCCTCTGCACCAGCAAACAGAGGCATCACCCACACAGGAAGCTCGTCCCAGGGCCCCATCAGAACAACAGACCCCAAAAGCTAGAAGGATCCCTAGGGAATACCAGGACCTGGCTGAATTGTTCAGTGAGACTGAGTGCAATGCCCTAACCCCCACCACGCAATGGACTGTGCCATTGAAATCATCCCTGGGGCCAAGCTTCCCAAACCAAACTGTATCCCATGGTACCCTGGGAGATGGAAGAAATGCATGAATACATAGACAAAAACCTAGCAATGGGGTTCATTGAACCGGCAAAGCCACAAGTCTCAGTCACAGTCCTATTCAAAGAAAAAAAAAGATGGTACTATGAGATGGTGCGTTGACTTTCATGGGATAAATGGTGTGTGCTGTTTATACCCTCTCCCTCTCATGATTTATACCCTCTCTCCTTCATGAAGGACATGCTGTCCCACTTAGCCAAAGATAAGGTCTTCACTTCACCTCAGAAAATTTGTATTTGTATTGACACTAGAAGTATTAAATAGAAATATCAGACAAGATGAGGAGATAAAAGGGATGGAAATAAAAAAAAGGAAAAATATAAGTTATAGGCATTTGCAGATGATTTAGTCTCTATCCTAGAAGATCCTCTAGAAACAGGACCTAAGCTAATAAAAAAAATAGAAGAGTCCATAAAAAAAAATAGAAGAGTCCAAGTGGCAGGATTGAAAATAAACAGAGAAAAAACTAAGATGCTAGTGAAAAATATTACAGAAACAGAAAAAAGAGATAACAAAGAGATTAGATATCCAGATCACTAAGAAAGTAAAATATCTTGGGATTCAATTAACAGCAAGAAGTGTGACGATTAAAGAAGATAATTATTATAAATTGAAACAACAAATTAAGACAGATCTGGAAAAATGGAAAACTGCAATTATTGCTAATAAGGAGAATAACAACAATCAAAATGAATACATTGCCAAGTATTGTACCTGTTTCAAACAATTATGATAAAACTGGAGAAAAAATATTTTGAAGATCTTAATAAAATAATATTAAAATGTATTTGGCAAGGGAAAAAATCAAGAATAAATTTTAAAATGTTACAGGATGTAAGAACTAGAGGAGGTTTTGGATTACCTACTGGGAATTATACTACCAGGCTGCAGTGTTAGAATGGATGAAAGAATGGATTGTATTGAGGAATATAAGATTATTGACTTGGAGGGGCATGATTTGCAGTTCGGTTGGCATGCTTTTCTATGGTATGGGAAAAATAAGATACATGGTTAGTTTCAAAGACATTATATAAGAAACGCTTTATTATTAACATGGAAGAAAATCAAAGAACAGCACTACTTCAAAATTCCAGTTTGGCTTTTGACAATGGAAGCACTTATTCATCCAAATATTATTAATATGGGAAATATTGTTAGATATAAAGATATCTTAAATGAAAAGCTCAAAACTAAGCAAGAACTAAATGAACAAGGGATAGACATGGTTTGGTATTCATATTTGCAAATACAGTCTAGATACAAAAAAGATGTTAAATTAGATGGTTTCTACAAAGAACAGACAGAATTGGATAAAATATTAACAGGAGCAGAAGAAAGACTGATAAAAAAATTGTATAACTATTTATTGGGTGTTAAATTGGAAGAAGAACAAGTGAAGGAAACAATGATAGCATGGACAATTTTTTTGGTTATACTATAGAACTGGATAAATGGCAGAAATTGTGGGAAAGAAACTTTAAATTATCAACTGCATACAAAGAAAATCTGTACAAGATGTTTTATAGATGGCATTTTGCTCTGGCAAGATTGGCAAGGATGTTTAAAGACAAATCAGCTAAATGCTGGAAATGTCACCAGACACCAGGAACATATTACCATATGTGGTGGACATGCATAGAAGCTATAAGATATTGGACAAAAATACATACATGGTTGGAAAAAATGATACACCAACATATTGATTTAAAGTCTGAAATATTTCTGTTAGGAATTATACCTGAAAATTATAGTAGGGAGAATGTATATTTAATTATTCATGTATTGACTGCAGCTAGAATTGTATTTGCACAAAATTGGAAAAGTGAAGAGATTCCAAATGAAGAAAATGTGATCAGAAAAATATTACATTGTGCAGAAATGAATAGTCTAACATTAGCAATTCAAAAGAAAGAACAAACTGAATATTATATGATATGGGATTTATTTTATCAATGGTTGGAAAATAAATATGGAAGTTAGGGAAGTTAGAAATTAGAGAGGACTAGCATAAAATAAAAATGAAAACACACCCACTTTTATCCCCTGTGGGGTGTGGCTCAATGACTCAGCTCACTCTCTGACCCTCCCACGCCTCCTATGTTGCTACTCACGTTTCTCCCTATGACGCTGCTTAGGATCAAGCCAACACTCTTCCTCTTTACTCCCTGTCAGGGGCTGCTCCGATATGCCTTCCTCCTGATTAGGCTGTTCCTCTCGGTTGTCTGATGAAACCTGAGGCATTATCAGGGAGGAAGGCATTGCCAGAGAGGAAGGTCCTGGGGAGGAAGGCATTCCTCATTTTCCAGGTCTTCTTCCTCTGACAGCATAGGCTCGGGAATTGGGGCCACAACACACACACACACACACACACACACACACATATACACACACACACACACACACACACACACATATACATATACATATACATATACACACACACATATACATATACATATACATATACACACATACACACACACACACACACACACATATAAAATCCCACAAGAGTTCATGGATAGAGTGAGCCATAGTTCCAAAATGTATCTGCCTTTGAATCATATCAGTTCATCTGAAAAAAATACTACAACTTCTTCTGATGTTGGGCTATCATAGACTAATGTGGCTCTCTTCTTACAATATTTCCTGTCACAGGAACTTAATCATTTCATTTTGATGAACATACCAAGCAGACTTCCGGCCTCTTAGCCAAAGAGAGGTCTGGTGTCAGAGCCCTGTTGTGATGCTATCATTCCTGGGAAGGGGAGACCCTGGATTAAGTTACTCATTTATTGCCCTCATCCTGTCTCACCCTGGTTCTTAAGTATCCTGTAATTCAGGGGTGGGATTCAAATTTCTTAACAACCAGTTCTGTGGGCATGGTCTAATTTGTGGGTGTGGCTTGGTGGTCATATGACTGGGTGGATATGGCGTGCTGACTGGGCATGGCTTGGTGGTCATGTGACTGGCTGGGCCTGGCTTGTATGTAAATATTATAAATATTTATGTAAATATTGAATTTTTTATTAAAAAAGAGAAACTTACTCAAAATCAGGCAAAGCAGGCAGGCACATTGAGTTGCTCACAGGATCACAGATTCAGTTAGAGATATATAATTCTGCAATCTGCTACCTGAGTCTGTCACATAAAATTTGCTTGCAAGCAAACTCACAAAATTAACTCACAGCATACCCTATATGTAAATATTTATTTTTTATAAAAAAAAGAGCAACTTTCACCCAAAATCAGGCAAAGCAGGCAGGCAGATTGAGTTGCTCACAGAATCACAGATTCACTTAGAGATCTATGATTCTGCAATCTGCACTGAAAAATAGAAGCTTCAGTCCTAAGGAAGGTTCAGCTCTGATTTTAGATTAGCTAGAAAGCAAGAAATCCAACAATTTCCTGCTTTCTAGCTAAATCTAAATCTCCCGCACAACAAAACAGCTGATGGTTGGGGGGGGAAAAGGAAAAATGGCAACTTACCAAATGCAGGTTTGATGGCGCACATGCCAAATAGGAGTGAGTGGGCGGGGCGGGCAAGACGGGGCCAGCCAGTGGCATGATTTGCCAGTTCTCCGAACTGGGCAGAATCACAACAACTGGTTCTATAGAACCGGATCGACCAGGTAGAATCCTATCCCTGCTGTAATTCCTTTGTTTATAACTATCTGACACCTATCTGCCCTGTGCTTTGATTTACCTTTGGGGAATGTGTAAGGGGGGAGGGCATCTGTTTTATCTCAGTTGCGAAGCCTCTGGAGCAGGGGTTACCAAACTTTTGGACCTCAGGGACCACCAAACTCATAATTTTAAATCCCAGGGACCAGTAACCGGTTCTGTGGGTGTGGCCTAATTTGTGGGTGTGGCTTGGTGGTCATGTGACTGGCTGGGCATGGCTTGTCAGTAAATATTATAAATATTTATGTAAACATTGAATTTTTTTATATAAAATAGAGCAACTTTTACCCCAAATCAGGCAAAGCAGGCAGGCAGATTGAGTTGCTCACAGAATCACAGATTCATTCAGAGATCTATCTGTCTGCCATCGGCTAGCTCAGCCTGTCACATAAAATTTACTTGCAAGCAAACTCACAAAATTAACTCACAACACACCATGTATGTAAATATTGAAATTTTTTATTAAAAAAGAGCAACTTTTACCCCAAATCAGGCAAAGCAGGCAGGCAGATTGAGTTGCTCACAGAATCATTCAGCAATCTATCTATCTGCCATTGGCTAGCTCAGTCTGTCACATAAAATTTGCTTGTCATGAGTCTGTACTGAACAAACGAACCTTCAGTCCTAAGGGAGGTTCGGCTGTGCTTAAAAGCAGAGCTGAAGATCTAAAGACTAGCTAGAAAGCAAGAAATACAACCATTTCTTGCTTCTTACCTAATCAGCACAGCAGAACAGCTGATGATCAGGGGAAAAAAAGGAAAAATAGCAATTTATCAGGCAAGTTTGCCTGTTAAGGAGTGAGTGGGTGGGGAGGGTTCCCACAGGCCATGTGGGCAGTGCAGCCTTGTGTTTCTGCACAGCCTGGATTAATTGCTTTAGGGGGGGGGTGCTCTAGGGTTGAGATTTCTCTATGGCTGACCAAAATTTTCTCGCGCCCACCGGTTGGTGACCACTGCTCTGGAGAGAAGTGCCTGGGAACAGTCCCGTCTTCCCAACATCTTCACACCTGTGGATTGGCTCATTCAACATCGGACTGAGGGGAGGGGTCTCTAACTCCTTTATCCTAACAGAATTGCCTAAGGGGACCTTAGAGCCTGCTTTGTTTTTGTCTTGCAATCACTTCCTTTCAGGTTCCTTTTGACATGCTGCTGTTTCAAGAGTCTGTATTTTCTTGATTTGGAGAGTAGAGGCAGGACCTTACATCTATCCTGCTAAGTTAATCCCCACCAAAGAGACTCTTGTGTGCAGGGATCTGTAGGACACTTTTTGCCTCAGCTTTCTTCTATTTTCTAGGGCTGAAAAACTACAAATCAGGCCATCAAAATGAGATTTTGAGATCCAAGCGAGGCAGGTGACCTCTTGGTGAAGGGGACAGAGCAACACATTGTGAGCTAACCTTCAGCAGGATGTCACAGAGATGTTTAAAATACACAGGGATAGCAGCAGGCACTGTTAACCAAGTCCCGCAAAGCCTTCATAATTTATCTCTCCTAAAGCATCATAACAGAACTGCTATTCACAAGAGCCAATAAATGAGGCAATATCTCAGTATTGATTTTGTGCCTTTCCCCACTGGGAAACTGGCTTTTGATAATTCAAACTCTATAGATTTTCCTATAAACAAAAAATGAATATCTGCAAAAGGAGAGGGAAACAGGAAACTAGTTACAGCAGAGACAATATTGCAGAACTACAGGAGATGGATTTTCCAAAACAACCTCTCACATTTCAGAGGCCAATCGCAGGACCAACAAAATGCCTGAAGAAAGGCTATCGAAGACAAGCTATTGAAGAAGATTGAAGCCGTCCATATCTGAAACAATAAATGCTTCCTTTTTTTCATTGATCTTTGTAAGCAAATACACACAAAAAAGAATCCACTAAGTTGCACCGTCAGATTAAAGATTTGCTGCAAGTGTTGGAGCTGGGTACAGATGGTGCAAATAGCCCCGTAATCCATTTAGTGACTTAATAAGGCTGAAATAAGTGTCAAGGAGGTTCCTGTCTTCTTCCAAGGCCAGTAGAAGTCCAGACTTTGAACACAGCATTCATAAATATCTTGGATTCCATTCAGTGAGTAGATCATTTCCCTGCTCAGATATTCTTCCCCTATCAATAGGAGCAAAAGTCAGCATCGGGTGATTCAGTCCACATTAGTAGGAAGCTCAAGCAATTCACTCACATTTTTGCCTTAGATTTTTCTGCAGATATTTTGATCGGGATTTGCATATTTCCTTTTGATGGAGGGTTTATGTTTTGCAATGGATGGAAACTAATCCAGGAGAGAAGCAACCTAGAAATAAGGTCAAAACTTCCTGCCAGTTAAGAATAATTAATCAGTGAAATGGTTTGCCTTCTGGAACACCCAGAAGTTTGTCTGAAATGAGTCTCTTGCTTGGACAGGGGTTGAACTAGAGCAGGGGTCGCCAACCTTTTGGACCTCAGAGACCACCAAACTCATAATTTTAAATCCCGGGGACCACTAATATGAATTTTGACTGATGGTGGCTTGCTGATGTTGCTGGGAGAGAGAGAGAGAGAGAGAGAGAGAGGAGGAGGTTAGATCAGATCTCTCTCTCTCTCTCTCACACACACACACACACACACAAACACACAGAGGCAGGGGTGGGATTCAAATTTCTTAACAACCGGTTCTGTGGGCATGGCCTAATTTGTGGGTGTGTCTTGGTGGTCACGTGACTGGCTGGGCATGTAAATATTATAAATATTTATATAAATATTGATTTTTTTAATAAAAAAGCAACATTTACCCCAAATCAGGCAAAACAGCAGGCAGATTGAGTTGCTCACAGAATCACAGATTCATTTAGAGATCTGTGTTTCTGCCATTGGCTAGCTGAGTCTGCACTGCTTCAGTCCTAAGGAAGTTTTGGCTCTGCTTAAAAGCAGAGCCAAAGATCTAAAGACTAGCTCAGGGGTGTCCAACCTTTCACCTTCCTGGGCCACATTAGAAGATGAAAATTTGGTTTGGGCCCATAATTAATTAAATTAAATTAAATTAAATTAAATTAAATTAAATTAAATTAAATTAAATTAAATTAAATTAAATTAAATTAAATTAAATTAAATTAAATTAAATTAAATTAAATTAAATTAAATTAAATTAAATTAAATTAAATTAAATTATTATTTATTAAAAATTATTTATTTTTTATTTTATAATTTTCCGGCCAAATTTTTCGGGAGCTCGCCCGCCTCGCGCCTACCTCTCTTCCTGCAAATTATTTATTTCTTATTTTATAATTTTCCGGCCAAAATTTTCGGGGAGAAAGCTCGCCCGCCTCGCCTACCTCTCTTCCTGCAAATTATTTATTTTTATTAATTTTCCGCCAAATTTTGCGGGGTGGGGGGGGGGAAGAAAGCTCACCCGCCTCGCGCCTCCTCTCTTCCTGCAAATTATTTATTTCTTATTTTATAATTTTCCGCCAAAATTTTCGGGGAGAAAGCTCGCCCGCCTCGCGCCTACCTCTCTTCCTGCAAATTATTTATTTTTTATTAATTTTCCGGCCAAATTTTGCGGGGTGGGGGGAGGGGGGAAGAAAGCTCACCCGCCTCACGCCTACCTCTCCTCCTGCAAATGCAGCAGCGGTGGCGGCGGCGGGGGGGGGGGCAGAAGAAGCAGCGGTGGCGGCGGGGGCAGAAGCAGCAGCGGCGGTGGCGGGGGCAAAAGCAGCAGCGGTGGCGGCAACAGCAGGAGGTGGCGGGGCGGGACTTTTGGGCTGTGGCTGCCCGCCTTTTCTGTTGCTCGCCTCGCCCCGCCTCGCGCCTGCCTCTCCTCCTCCTCCTCGCTGGATCTTTCATGAAGGTTGGGGTGGGCGTTGGGCCACATTATGAGGCGACCTGGGCCACATGCGGCCCGTGGGCCGTGGGTTGGACAAGCCTGGACTAGCTAGAAAGCAAGAAATGCAATGATTTCCTGCTTTCTAGCTAACCTAAATCTCCTGGCACAGCAGAACAGCTGATGGTCAGGGGGAAAAAAGGAAAAATAGTAATTTAGCAGGCAAGTTTGCCAGGTAAGGAGTGAGTGAGCCGGACGGTTCCCACAGGCCATGAGGGTGGCGCAGCCTTGTGTTCCCGTGCAGCCTGGATTAATTGCTTTGGGAGGGTGCTCTAGGGGTGAGATTTCTCTGTGGACCACCAAAATTTTCTCACAGACCACCAGTGGGCCTTGGCCCACCAGTTGGCAACCACTGAACTAAAGGCTGGGGTCCCTTCCAACTCAATTATTATGCTCTGTTTTTCTGTTATTGTTTCTATGATCACATCTATCTATCCCATCAAGCCCAAAGAAAGTCTGAAATGGTATACGATCTCCTTCCACAAACAGGGGGTTGGACTAGAAAGACCTCTAAGGTCCTTTCCAACCTTATTATTCTATGTTCTATGCTGGAGAATCCCATCTAGATAGTGGTTCCCTCAGGATCTTCAGCAAAGAATCAGAGAAATATTTGTACTATCAGACTTGCAGGATTCTGCTTATTTAACTTTACAATACATGTAGTCCTTGATTTATGACTGTTTTTAATAATGGTTCAAAGCTCTGACAGCCTCAGAAAAAGTAATTTATGACTGACTCTTGCACTCATAACTCTCTCTCACCCACACCCCTGGTCATGTGGTTGCTATTCGAGCTCTCAGCTCTCAGAGTCCTGCAGTCACATGGATTATGTTTTGTGACCTTTCCAGAAGGTTTCTGGGAAGCAACATCAACTGGGCAAACTCAATTCACTTAAGAACCACCTGATTTGATTAATGACCATGGAAAAATGGTTGTAAAATAAGTCCGGTCACATAATAACTAGCTTTACAAGTGCATTAACATATGATTAAATTTCAGATCTCAATCAAGGTTGTCAGTTGAGAACTACTTGTAGAATAGAATTAGCCACACTTCCAATGAAGATGGCTGACTAAACACATGTTCAGGGAGGGATTCCTGAAGGTTTTTTCCCTGGGCTGTAGCTCTTCAACTGCTCACTGAAGAGACTGGGATTCCTTCAGTTTTTATGACCCACCTGGATTACTCCTCAAGATCCTCCAATACTGCTGAGGTCTATGAACAATTTCAGGAGCTGAGCTTCAAAGCTGTTACCTGCCAAAGCTCCTTTTTCCTCTGTGTTGTATTGTTCTTATTGGTTCCAAGGTAGCATCTAAGAGGAAAATGGTTGGTCATCTTGCTTTCAAGATTGGGGAGTGAAAAGACTTGGCAACATGGAAGTACTCAAAGAGATTTTTCTGCTCCAAGACCCAAGAGAAGCAAATGAGAAAAACGTACCTACACGTGCATCTACTAGCTTCTCACTACCAGTATGTCTCTTGAGGAAGGCTGTTTTAGGGATGATTCTCAGGCCAACAGGGTGAAACCTGTGGTCCTCCAGATGTTCTGAACTATAGCTCCCAGCATGGGACAAGATGACTAAACTGTGGGAACTGTAGTTTGGCAATGATTGGTTTTCCAGGAAGAACAAAGCTCCCCTGCAAACAACCTGCACAATTGTACCAGGGTACTTTTCAGACTGCATGCTTGGAAAGTCTCCTGCTCTTCCATAATGCTTGAAAGAGGACTCCTTTAAACATGCAGCTTTTTTGTTGTGTTTCCCACCCATAAAGAAAAACAAGGAGGGGAAGTATAGATGTTCCAGATGTGTTACAGCTTTTGCAGGTCTACCCAGAGTCCCAGATGTTCCGGGCAGGGACACCTCAGGCAAATAATACTGGATTACAGGTGAACTGCCTGGCAACAGAGAATCTCTCCTCTTGCCAGGTGTGGAGAAGACAACCTGTTAGCAACTCAGACCAGAGAGTACTAAAAGGGTCTTGTTTTTAATTTAATTTTCCAGATTCACGTTTTTAAATGCAAATTCCCCTGAACTAAAATCTTATTTTAAGAATTGTAACATTCACTGTTCATCCTGTAATGGGGTATTATTTTTCTAGATGTGCTGTTTTGAAGAATTTTAATAAAGGAAAGAAATATTAGTAAACTTTATTTGATGCTAGGATTCAACTTACACATCTTACAGTGAAATCCAACAATAGCCGCATTGTTATTTCTTTTTTGCTCCATTACAGATGTATACTGTACAGTTTGTCAGCATTCACTTGGACTAACGTCTTTGGTTTGAAATACAGACATTGATTTTTAAAATTTAATTAAATTTAATATGGTCCTTCACTCCAAAAGACTCTGGACAGCTTATCAAATCCACAAATAAGAATAAAAAACTTTAAACCCCCCATTGACAAGCAATCCAGACTAAAACAACTAGAATAACAAACAATGCAAACCACACAAAATAACATGACAAACGCCATAATAATGGATCATACCCACAGTGTGTGAACAGAGCCAAATTTTAAGGAGAGAGGGCACTGTCCATATCTTGGGGGGGAGTGTGCTGTCCAGACAGTATATAGGTAATTGGGAATTGAGATAGTTAAGTCAGAATTGGGAGCTATCCCCTTAAGGGAATGCCTCATGGTAAATGCAGTTAATGCATCATGGGAAATGTAGTTCATGTCATGGTCATATCTGTAATCCTGATTGGTCACTGAATTGACCCTTGGTTGGGTTGGGGGAGTTTCCTTTACTCCTGCTTGGACCCCAGCAGTGTGCTGGTGTCTCACCCCTTGCTCCATCGTTATGGGATGAAAGATCACTATGCTTTTACACTATGAAGTCAGCTGTGCAAAGAGTTGGACATTAGATGAATCTTAACATAACTGTGAGTTATACCTTGAGAATGCCTTGTGACCCAATAAAGAAACTTTGTATGGAAGCCTTTGTAGAGTTTGGCCTGTCTGTCTTTATATTCAGCCAGCAATTAAAGACAGAACAGGGAGGCTGGAAGCTGTGATAGAGAAGGCTCATTTCCTTGATGCCCTCAACATGACAGCATTTAATTGAAAGGACATGGAGTACACCACTCAGCCCAAATTTACCAGGTGGACAGAGGGACTTGAAGATAGGCAGACCCTCAAATATCTAGGCCCTACACTTGAAGGGGATTTTTGGTGGCAACCAGCATCTTGAATTGCAACAAAAGTTGAACTGCCAACTTGTGTAGCAACATTGACAATGGGCATCATGAAAAGTGCCCATTACTGCTCATGCTGCTGTATATTGAACCAACTGTAGCTGGTTTTAAGAGAAGCCCAATGTAGAGTGCACTGCAGTAGTCCAATCACGAGGTGACCAGGATGTGAGTGGCCAGGGCCTCTCAGTCAAGGAAAGGGCACAACTGGTGCACCAGGTGAACCTATGGAAAGGCCTACCTGGCCACAGGTACCACCTGCTCTTCAAGCTGCAGCTATGAACCAAAGGAGGATCTCCAACCTTGTGCACCAGTTTTGAATAACCTCATGCAACCTCATGCAAGGCCAACAATGAGCACATTGAAATGTGGAAATGTTTCTTATCTCCTTTCCCACACCAAAATGTTTCACTTGCTAATTTCATCTGTTTAATAGGACACTGTTAAAGGCATAAATAACAACAGTAGAAACTGGAAAACCTACATTTAAAAGTACAAGAATTCCCAGAGAAAAGAGCTGACACAAGCTGAATTCAAAAGCAGATATAGGCTGAATTGGATGGCTAATCCCATTATCGAGCTTATATAATTCTGAAACCAGGTTTACTTGAGAGTGAATTAGGAATGAATGAGAGAAAATGAGAGTGAATGAGAGAAAAATTAGGAAGAAATACATGGGCCACAAATGGCTAGTAATAACCCCATAGTCCATAGTATAATACTGTAGTAGAGTAATCCATAGTCTAATAGTAGAAAAAAAAGAGCTGATTGGCATCTATTGCTGAAATCTGGGCACATGCTTGTGAGTGAGCTCCCCTCTTGGAAATGTGCACTCCTGAGTTGTGAGTGTGGCACCAGCTGCAGCCTCAGGGTAAGGCAGGGCAGGGCAGGGCAGTAGCATCTGGGAGGCCCTTGTGGCTTTCAGAAGCACCACTCCACAAGAATGGTTGTAAGGTTGTGTGTTATAGAGCAGATGGGATGGGACTCTAGCAGCCTCCCTACACAAGCAACTCAAAGTGGTGGCTGGATTGTTGGTTTCCCAGGTTGATTAATGGATTGATTGATTTTGTGCCATCAAATTGTTTTCAACTCCTAACAACCACATCAATAGATTTTCCCCTATGGCTAATGATACTGGGAAATAGTACGCTGTCCTTTTGGCCATGGGTTCAGCGGTGGCTTTGGAGTTCAAAGCCACCATGGCAAACTTGGACCTGACTCAAGTTGTTACGGGCATGACTCAAAGTTAGGGATGTTAGCGTGAAATGGTCAGATTGCTCACTGTTCCTCTTGAAGTTCTCTGCAACTGCACCTGACTGCAGGACTGTTCAGTTGCTAAGTTGTGACAGACTTTTGGTGGACCCCCACATGGATCATACAGGCCAGGTCCCCCATCCTCCACTGTCTGTCAGAGTTTGCCCAAACTCATGCTCATTGCGTCGATGAGACCATCTAACAATCTCATCCTCTATTGTCTCCTTCTCCTTTTGCCCTCAATGCAAGGAGGAAGTAACTATTCTATCGGTCTATCTCAGATCCCTGAAACATTCTTTGGGGCTTCAGGGGGACCTGGGCCTGTTCACAAAGTTGGAATGAAATTGAGCTTGACCAAGGCTGTGGTTGCTACATGGAATAAACAAGTGCCAAGAGCCCTGAATCAGTCAGTCAGTCATTCTTTATTTTAGTGAAAGACTAGCATAAAAACAAGAAAACAAGAACAAAGCTGAAACAAGGAACAGCACAACCCAGGACATATTGGTTTTGTTTACTTTCTCTGTCGAGGCAGAACAAACTATTAGTAATATTCAGCTAAAAGGATCTAGACCTAAACTAGGAATACAAACCTGAAAGCTGAGAGTAAAAACATGGTTTTGCTTAAAACCAAGACCTAACCCTATAACCCTAACCAAAACTAAATATGGGAGTCTGAATAAAAGTTAGAATTTATCATCCCCTGCCACATTTTAACAGCTGTAGAACAGAATTGGCAGCATCTGGTGTATCCAAGAAGAGGACATGGATCAAAAGACTCCGGCTACCCAGACTATTTTGCTATATGAGGGCAAATGAAACAAGGTCTACAATCTTGTGGAAGCCACAACTGTGTAATAAACACAAATACCAGCTGTTACAACCCTTCGGCCACAGGAACACAATCAGGTAGCATAAGATATTGTTTTATCCCTGACTCTACAACAGTGGATGGCTGAGCTATTTAACTGAATTAAAGAACAACACAGTTGGAAGGCACATTGGAGGTCCAACTCTGACAAAGGTAGGAGTCCTTCTACCATCCAGGACAAATGGCTGTCCGGTCTCTTCTTAAAAGCCTCCAGTGATGGAGCACCCACAACTTCTGGAGGGAAGCGGTTCCACTGGTTAATTGTTCTCACTGTTGGGAAATGTCTCCTTATTTTTAAATTGGTTTTCTTCTTGATTAGTTTCCATCTATTGCTTCTTATAAATGTCATTTCTCAATCAGAATAGAGCTGGAAAGGACCTTGAAGGTCTTGTATTCTAGCTCTCTGCTCAAGCAGGAGATCCTATACCAAGGGTCTTCAAACTTGGCAAGTTTAAGACTTGTGGACTTCAACTCCCAGAATTCCTGAACTAACATGACTGGAGGAGGAATTCTGGGAGTTGAAGTCCACAATTCTTAAAGCTGTCAAGTTTGAAGTCCCCTGTCCTATTTCAGACAAGTGACTGTCCACTGTGTCCAATCTCTTCTTTAAAGTTCCAGTGATGGAGGCAAGCGGTTCCACTGATTAATTGTCCTCACTGTTAGGAAGTTTGTCCTTAATTCTAAGTTGCTTCTCTCCTTGATTAGTTTCCATCCATTGTTTCTTGTCCTGCCTTCTGGTGCTTTGGACAATAGCTTGACTCCCTCTTCTTTGGCAGCCCCTGAGATATTGGAATACTGCTATCATATCCCAACTAGTCCTTCTTTTCTCTAGACTAGCCGAATCCAAATCCTCCAACCAGGGATGGGATCCTACCGGTACAACTACCAGTCCCATCGCTCTGTGTCGTGCGCGCATGCGTGAGTCGTGCGAGTGCAATTTATGACCTGCTGAGCTGCCCAGACAGCTGAGCACCACTGAGTGCAACTGCGCAGCAATTGGAAAAGCCCCTTTTTTCCTGCTTTTTCAACCGCAGCTGTGTCACGCAGAGCAGCTGCGGTTGAAAAAGCAGGAAATAAAGGACAGGTAAGAGCTCGGGTGGCGAGCAGGAGGGCCAAAACAGCAGCAGACATAGAACCGGTTCTATATATGTCTGTTGCTTTTCAGAACTACCGGTTCTACAGAGGTGAACAGAACCGGTAGAATCCCACCCTTGCCTCCAACCATTCTTCATATCTTTTAGTCTCCAGGCCTTTAATCATCTTAATTGCTCTTCTTTGCACTTTTCCCAAAATCTCAACATCCTTTTTGTAATGTGGTGACCAAAACTGGATACAATATTCTAGGTATAGTCTTACTAAGGCTTTATAAGGCGGTACTAATACTTCATGTGACTTTGATTCTGTGCCTCTTTTTATACAACCAAGGATTGTATTCGGTTTTTTGGCTACTGACTCATGTTTAAATGATCATCCACATACTCCAAGGTCACAGTTATGGTTTTTGAACCAGATTTTGCCTAATCTGTACTTGTAGCTTCATTTTTTCCTGCCTAGGTGTAAAACCTTGCTTATCGCAACACTAAATTTCATGCTGTTGGATAGGGCCCATGGTTCAAATCTGTCAAGATCTTTTAGGATCCTGAACTTGTCTTTTGGGGTTTGGCTATTCCTGCCAAGCTTAGTATCATCTGAAAAATTGGTAAGTTCCCCTTCTATTCCCTCATCTAAGTCATTTATGAAGATATTGAAGGGTACTGGGCCTAAGATGAAACCTTGTGGCACCCCACTGCTTCCTTCCTTCCATGTAGATGCAGTACCATTAAGGATTACTCACTGAGTACAGTTTGTCAGCCAGTTACAAATCCATCTGGTGGTTGGTGCTATCCCACATTTTTCTAGCTTACCAAGAAGTAGGTTGTGGTTTATTTTGTCAAATGCCTTGCTGAAGTCTAAATATACTATATACACAGCTTTTTGCTATCTACTAATTTAGTCACTTTTTAAAAGAATGAAATAAAATGGATTTGGCATGATCTGTTTTTAACAAACCCATGCTGGCTACTAGTTATAACTTTATTTGTTTCTAGATTTCACAGATCTGTTTTTTTATTATCTTAGTTTGTAGTTTCCTAGGTCTGTTTCCCCCCACTTTTTTTTAAAAAAAAAAGATGGGAACCACGTCAGCTTTTTTCCAATCCTCTGGTAGTTCCCCAGTTCTCCAAGATTTTTTAAAAGATATGATACAATGGTTCTGAGATAACATCTGCCAGCTCCTCCACATCTCTGGGATATAATCCATCAGGTCCTGATGATTTATATTCATCAAGGTTAGACAGGTATTCCCTTACCACTTTCTTGCTTATTTTAATTTTTTACTTCTAGCTGTTTTAGAAACTGACAGAATGTAAATCTCCAAAATGCTAAAGAAGAAACATTGACTTCTTAAGAAAACATATTTGGTTGTTTAGATTGATCTTACTGTTTTTCTATACTGCTAATACACACTTTGTCAATACCTCAAGAGAGCTTCCTCAGAGGAAAAGTGAATCTCAAGGAGATGCCTCCTCCATCTAGCATTAAAATTACTGTGAGGGCCAGAAGGGTGAAGCTGATAGTCTGAAATAGCAGTTTTAACCAATAAGAAAAGAAAATCTTTGCTTTGACCTTAATTACACAGCAAAGGAATTTGAGGAATTTCATGGAATTGGAAAGATTTCTTATATAAATTTAGAAATGCACAGCGTCCTAATTGAGATAGTTATCATAGGGCCCAAGTTGGGAATACTGTCAACCATGGAACTGATTTGGGGGAAGCCATCTTGGAGCTTCAGGGTTGCCACACCAGAGCGAGGGATGGGAGGGGGATTAAAGATAGCTGGGCTTGTATAGTCAAAATAAAATACTTTCTCTTGGGAACCAAGGACGTTCTCACACCTGGCTGGAGGAGGGAGGAGTGATGTCACCAGACCAGCAGACGCTGGTTTGATTGGGCCATGTGACTGAATGTTTGGAGTTGAGGGAAAACCTTTGATTTTTACTTAGGTGAAAACCCTTCAGAGTTGATTTTTGCCAGATATGTGCCAATACGATATTTCCAATAAAGCTATTCTTTGAGGAATTCACTTGACTCTGAGTTTTTGCTTGCAATGGATTTCCTACTTGGAATCCTGACAAGTACACATTGGCAGAGTTTAATTTTAAGTCACTGGTAATAAATCAGGAACCACTTCATTTGGCAGAAAGTTCCAATGATCAAGGATGATTTAGAGACATTCTGAACTCTCGAATTTTGGTGAATATTTCTCCTAATTATGACCTGAAAAATGATGCCAGATTATTTAAAACTCACTGTAAATTCGAAAGCTATAGCAGATAAATAAATAAACAAACAAACAAACAAATAAATATTCTTGTTTGCCAAATTTCATGACTACTTAACTGCCATAGTGGTATACTGCTACACTGCCCTTCAGGGCTAGGAGGCACTCATTCCATGTCGCTGCTTAACAACCTGATCAACCATATTATTCAGTAATTTCCACTCAGTGTCCCACTCCAAATGTCCTCAGCCTCCCTATGTTCTCTAATTGGCATTTTCAACCAACTGTCATGCCCATTCTGTGTTCATGTCAGCTTGTTCCGGACCTCTATTTAGATCAGGGGTTGCCAACCTTTTGGACCTCAGGGAATACCAAACTCATAATTTTAAATCCCAGGGACCACTAACCGGTTCTGTGGGTGTGGCTTAATTTGTGGGTGTAGCTTGGTGATCATGTGACTGGCTGGGCATGGCTTGTATGTAAATATTATAAATATTTATATAAATATTGAATTTTTTATTAAAAAAGAGCAACTTTAACCCAAAATCAGGCAGATCGAGTTGCTCACAGAAACATTCAGCAATCTATCTATCTGCCATCGGCTAGCTCAGTCTGTCACATAAAATTTACTTGCTGTGAGTCTGCACTGAATAATAGAACCTTCAGTCCTGAGGGAGGTTCAGCTGTGCTTAAAAGCAGAGCCGAAGATCTAAAGATTAGCTAGAAAGCAAGAAATCCAACCATTTCCTGCTTCCTAGCTAATCTAAATCTCTCAGCACAGCAGAACAGATGATGGTCAGAAAAATAGCAATTTAGCAGGCAAGCTTGCTGGCTAAGGAGTGAGTGGGCGGGGAGGGTTCCCATGGGCCATGTGGGCGGCGCAGCCTTGTGTTTCTGTGCAGCCTAGATTAATTGCTTTGGAGAGATTGTTCTGGGAGTGAGATTTCTCTGTGGCCCACCAAAATTTTCTCATGGCCCACCAGCCATGGCCCACTGGTTGGCAACCGCTGATTTAGATCAAGGGTCTTCAATCTTGGCAAGTTTAAGACTTGTGGACTTCAACTCCCAGAATTCCTGAGCTAACATGACTGGAGGAATTCTGGAAGTTGAAGTCCACAAGTCTTAAAGCTGTCAAGTTTGAAGACCCCTGATTTAGATGCTACCGAGATTTTAGAAGAAGGGCATAGGTTTCTTCAATTTAAATTTGTATAAGAATATACTAGTTTGCAGCTGAAGATTTTATATACATGCTGGAATGCACTTGCACGCTGAAAATTGGTATTTGTCATAATTTTGTGACGTTATTCACCAATTCAAAAAGCATGCACAAATGCACATATTAAATAGTGTATACAGCAAGCAAAAGTATGTACAGGAATACTTTATATAAAGGGGAAAGCAAAAGGAAATGTGAACGCCAACAAGCATAGAAGTTTTTATGCAATTCTTGGTGTATGCCCTCTGAATTTGCAAACTGAGGCTGGAACACTGAATTTACAATTGGGAAAATGAGAAACTGAGCCAAACTGAAAGAGACAGGCCTTCCTTCCCAGGGGCATTTACAACCTCATATTAAAGACAAGTTGTCCTAAATTGGATGAATATAAGCTCTGCTAGCTTTCCCCTAGAGGTCAGTTTAAAGGCTACTTTTGATAGTAAGCATAAGCAACCTAGTTCCACTTTTGGGCTTCATGCATTTTGTACAAATGGTATGGCCCAAAATGTTCAGGTTCCATTGCACTTATCTAGCAAGCTCCATGGAACCTAAAGGGCAGGAATGTTTTAAAAATGCCAGAGAGTTGGAGTCTTGATGAATGTGTGAATATGCCATTGTAGGCACTGCCATGTGTACAATTGAAATACCACAAAGACATCTTTAGGATAAGTGGGGGAAAGAAAAACAGAGAAGATGGCAATCAGGATTGAGAGCATGGCTGGCATGCTTTTCCTGCTGACACACAGAAATGTAATCTATCGCTTAAGATTTTACTCTTCTGGATTGGCCTGAGTTGTCTTCTCTCACGAGTGCAATGTCTTTGTGACTAGGGCAATGGGGTGAGAGTGCACCTCTGGCCATGAAGGAAGACCCCAGGATGGGACTGCTCCCTGCAGAAATGATAGCCACCCTTTTCTTGCATAGAACCAAGGCCAATCCTTCTCCAGGAGATGGAACATAAGGCAAAACATTTTCCCTCTTGACAAGCATCATTAAAACACCACTAGTTGCCATCTGTTCTCCTAATTGGAAATTTATTACCAATTGCTTTTTATTAACATAAATAATATAACATCTCTATTTCATGATGTTTAGGCTGCATATAAATAGGTGTCAACCGTCACAAAATTAAGAGAATCCAATAGAAATCAATGGATTTCATTAAATCAGCTAGAAATATATAGGGCTATATGTAGCTATAAATAAGACCTGAAGGATATTTTATTGAAGCAAACCTTAAATTGAATCTCTGAATCAAATATTTAAATCTGCCTAAGTCATTTAATCACATGCCTCCCAATGACTACAGAAAGATTTGGCTATCTGTTGTTTTCTGACTTCATTCACACTAGCAAAAATCAAGCACAAATGATTTGGAAATGATTCAGTTGCTGTTTTGCAGACTCCAAAATATCCATCCATCTGTCATTCAATTCGATTCAGTGCATTTGATGAAAGATTGGTAAGAGAAAAAAAAAGATCAGCAAAAAAGAAGAGAAAGTTAACATGCAAAAGTTGCCCAACAAGAGCCATCTATTACTCAATAGAATCAAAGACATTCTAAGAATACTGACAGCTGTCCAAAACACTGTAGCAGTTGACATTCTCTTCTACATTCCATCTATCTATCTATCTATCTATCTATCTATCTATCTATCTATCTATCTATCTATCTATTATCTATCTATCTATCTCAGCCCACACTCTCAAAACAAGTGCACACTGGGAAGTCAGATGCCATTTTCTTTAGCATTTAGAGAAGGCAGAAGAACAAAGAAGAATCCATCTTAATCTGTGGCACATGGTCATCCAAGAACAAACCCACATCCACACAGAGAATATCGCTGGTGAGATTTAGATAGCTTATATTTATTAATTGTTAGGTTTAGCAGTAACGCAATTCTGCCTATCTTGTATTTGGTTTTCATTGTATGTATTCCTATTTTCCCCAGTTTAACCATGTCCTGTTCTTTCAATAAGGATTCAGATCTACACAGACAGTCTATTTTATTGGAGGATAGATGGGTTTAGCTGCATGTCGAGCTGCATACAGACTAATGTGTAGTGAGGACAGAACACAAACTCTGTATAGGGATAAGGCACTCAAAGAGACCATCATCTACCCATCTAGGTCTGGAAGCCAAGGTTTTAGTGATCTTCTGAATATAACTAGGGAAACACACACACACACACACACACACACACACACACACACACACCAAATCTAGCTGGCTGAGGAATTCTGGGAGTTGAAGTCCACAACTCTTAAAGCTACCAAGTTGGAAGACCCCTATACCAGGGGCTTACCTCTCCTACTCTTTTCATCCCAGTCTGTCAGACAATGAAGCAGTTTTCTTTCTTTTGATGCTGCCTCTTTATAATCCCATGGAAGAAGCTTTTATCCATCTGAATCTCAAAATCTGAATGGATTCAAATACAGTCTTCATACAGGATTTCGATTGAAAGTGGAGCTTGCTGGAGCATAAAAGACTGCCACCTGCTCTCTCTTTTCATTGCCTGCTTTTAGACCCATCTTCCAAAAACAGACAAGCAAAATTAGAACAGAATTTATGAAGAATACACCTAGTGTGGGTGAACACAGAGAGCCACTTATTGTTCTGCAGTGATGGAGAAACTGATGGTATAGACCAGGGGTCTCCAACCTTGGCCACTTTAAGACTTGTGGACTTCAACTCCCAGAGCAAAGCTAGCTGAGGAACTCTGAGTTAAAGTCCACAAGTCTTAAAGTGGCCAAGGTTGGAGACCCCGGTCTGGACACCACAAGGTGGTGACTCTGAGCTGGCCAGTTAACTTGGGCCAGTCACACCCTTTCAGCCCGAGCCACCTCACAGGTTATTATGGGGGAAATAGGAGCAGGAGTGTTAGCATTACTAATATTGGTACATTTGCTGCTATGGGTAGATCAAATTACATATTTAAAAAAGGAGGGATAAAAATTTAATAAACTGGAACAACAAAAGCAACACCATTCCTACTCGCCTAAATTGTTTTACATTGACTTATATAAATTACTTATGGAGTGACTCCTGAATAATGGAAACAGTAGCTATTTAACCAGGTAGACTTCGACTTAAAAACCTTAACGGAGCCCAGAATTATGATTGTGTTGGTCATTAAGTGAATCACAATATGACCACTCCTAATTTTGCAGATGTTGTTAAGTGAACACAATTGTTATTAAACAGCAAGCATTAAGCAAATCCATTGTCTTTAGTGGGTGTTTTTTTCCCCTTCAAAAATGGAGTTTCTGTGAAAAAGCGTAATAAACCTCAGTCACATCCCCATGGGACACTGCAAATGATCACAAATGAGGGTCAGCCAAGATTCTGGGTCAGGGGTAGAAGTGTGGCTGCCCTCATCTGAGAATCTCTTGTGGCTTTCAAGGCCTGTTCCACCAGTTACTACTGCCAACTCTTGGCTGGATGTACCATCTCCCTTTACCCATTCATGAAGAGAGCTTCTGCTTCTCTAGATTTCTTAAAGCTGCTGAAAACTCTGGTGCAAGCTGAGTCAAAGGATTCTACCCTCTCTAGGGGGGGCACACTATTGCCTCTCCTTTCAGCTTTCCTGAGCTATTCCTCCACACACCATTATTTGTGGTTTGCCCAGGAGTGTTATCAACATTTCTCCTGACTGTTCTGTTCTTTGTCACACTGCCATCATTTTGTCTCATGCAGCTGGGCTGCAACTTGCTCTCCAGGGAGCTGAAGAAGGGAAAAGCAGAGTAGCAATACCACCCACCCACAGGGCGTTGAAGTCCTGGGCATCCTTTAGCTTCAGCAGCTGGTTCTTCCTTATCTGCCACCCTCCACAACGTAGCTCCCAAATATGTGTTTACTGGACTTGGCACAGTGATACACTTTTGATAACGCTATTATTATATCCTGGGCAGATATTCTGGAGACCAGACAAGATCCGTGGATGGGGAGGGTCAAGCTCTGACTCTAATTCAGTCTTCTTCAGCAAAAGAATCTGTGTGCCACCAGGAAATTGTGAAGAACAGGAATGGCAGGACCAAAGTTGGAGATCAATAGAAGTTTGAAATGAGTTTGTCTTCGGAAGCAGGTGAATTACATTGTGTGGTAAGAAAGGAATTCAACTGATGACTTGTCCAAATGCTTGCGTATTATTTCCGAGCAATGCTGTCAAATACATTTGATCAAGGCAAAGACAATAATCTACATCGGTGACTGGAAACCCTGCATGGACTTTTTATGAACAAAAATGAACATGATTTATGGTTTTGGTGATTTGACAGGACAGATTATAAAAAGAAGTGAGACATGTTGTAACCATAGTGTAAGAGATAAATTTATAATTGTACTTATAAGTGCTGTAAAGAAGATCGGAATACACTTCTTTGTATCATTTTTCTGTCTTTTCTATTTTTACATTTTTTTTCTTGAACTTTTAGCTTTCTCTGATTTATTTTTCTTTTCTTCTTCTTACTTTATATTAGTTTGTTTTAGTTTTCACCTTCTTTTTAAAAAAATCTTTAATAAAAAAAATGCTGGTACATCTACAAAGCACCAAATGATTGAAGGAAAACAAATATGCCCGTCTTCATAAATACAAAAATAGGCTTTGATCCTCTATTTTTAAATATTTTTATTAATACCTGGTTGAAAAAGTGGAGAGTGTGTTTGTCAAATCTGATGACACAAGAATTGATGGGTGAGCTAATAGCCTGGGAGACAGAAATAACATATAAAAAGCCTAAAGCTTAAAGCAGACAAGGGCCAAGTTCTTTCACTTGGAAAACAAAAACTGAATGCACAAGTATTTGTCAACAAGGAGGTGGTTGACTCTAAGATGAAAGGCAACGAACAGAATGATGCCTGTGTAAAAAAGGTGTGATGATGATGAGGTTATTCATTCAATTGTGTCTGACTCTTGGTGATTCTATGGGCCAGGTCTCTCCACATCTTTCTATCTTGCACTACTCCTTTGAGTTTTTTCTATGCTCTTTCTGGTGTCAGCTTTGATGGTGTCCAACTACTGAGTTCTTCGGTGGTTTCCTTTTCCTGCTTTCAAGTATAATTGCTTTCTCCAGGGAATTTCCCTGCATGTCATGGCCAAAATAAGTGAGATGCAGTTTTGTCATTTTGCCTTCTAGTGACATGTCTGGTATTATGTGCTTCAGTATTTTCTTGTTAGTTACTGTCAACTGTCCAGTTGGTGAATCCAGAAAAAGAAATTCCTGGGACATTATTGTGCCAAGAGTATAAACTTTACTGAATAAATCCACATTGGCACAGAAGAAGCAAAACCAGCTCTGGATTCCCGCACAAAAGCACGCATAGTTCATTCCACCTTTCCCCATGGGCCACCCACAGTCCATTATGTCCACCAATCACTTCTGTTCATTTTGTTATGAGAACCAGCCAGCCATGTTGTGACATCTGCTCGGGGTGTCTTTGGGGGGGAGAGCAATGTCTTATGGGAACCGATGATGCTTGGATGCCATTCCCACCACCCTCGCATTCTAATCCACCTCCCCTCCCCATTCTTTGTCAAACTGATATAAGTGAAAGTTTGAGTCAGTCTTGACAGTCACCTTTGCTGTCCAAGGGATATGTCGGAGCCTTCTATCAAAGTACAATTTCTAAATCACGAGACATAATCCTTCTACTCTATTCTGCTTAGGTAAGAGACAACTTTGAGCACTAGATCCAGTTCAGAGTAGAACAATTTAAGATTTAGAGGAACTGGAATGTTTCAGAGAAAAACAGTGAGGATGAGTGAGGGATGAAAAATATCCAATGCTATGACCATAAATGAGATATGTTTGGCCTGAGGGGTGGGGGAATTGAAAACGGATTTGATAATACTCTTAAAATACTTGAAAAGATATAACACTATTTTTTCATCTCAGAATGCAAGACAAAGAATACTATATGGCAAATTCCAGTTGAATGTTAGGGGGGGGAAAGTCCTAATTGTAAGAGCAGTTCAACTCCCTGGTGGAGCCTGGACCGTCATCTTCTGGGAGGCTTTGATTTGGATTGCAACATTGAAGAGGGGACTCCTTACAACTCTTGGGTGGTGGCTGTTGGATGGTGAGGAGAGATTGCAATGGCTTTCCTTTGAGGATCCTGAGGTCAAAGGCCAAGTAGAATCCTGCAAGTGAACCAGTGATGGGATTCAAATTTTTTTACTACCGGTTCTGTGATGTGGCTTGGTGGGCGTGGCAGGGGAAGGTTACTGCAAAATCCCCATTCCCTCCCCACCCCATTAGCCTCCTTTCCAGCTCCGTTCTCCTGTGCAGGACAACAAAAGAAGACCCAGCCAATCAGCTGGGACTCAATGGGAGGCAGAGAAGAGATGGGGTTGGCGGGGCCAGTCAGAGGTGGTATTCCAAACTACTCAAAATTTCCACTACCGGTTCTCCAGAACTGGTCAGAACCTGTTGAATACCACCTCTGAAGTGAAGAAGTGACTAGGCACTTGGGGCCTCCAAGGGCCACAGACTCTGCTGCTCCAAAAGAAGGAGCCGTTGCAAAAGCCAGGCTTTATAATCCGAGCAGCTGGGAAGGATGACTTTGGCAGAGCCCTCGTCGAGCAGGAAGGTGCTCAAGTAGAGCCAAGCATGGAGAAATATACAGGTAGTCCTCAACTTACAACCAGTCATTCAATGACTGGTTGAAGTTACAACAGCACTGAAAATAGTGATTTATGGTGATTTTTCATACACGGCCTTGACTCATAATATGGAGTCACATGGAGTCCAGACAGTGGAAGGGATTGTTTCATTCCTCTGCCTTGACTAGGCCTATCCTGTGGGCACCACCATTCAAACAGGACAGAGACAGTCTGGCCAAGACAGGAAGCTGTTTAGAAAGGGAATCAAACTGGAGGATCTGGGGCTGTATTGCTTACAGCAAAGACCACTCAGGAAAGTTAAGTTAGAGTGGCTTCTGATGGATCTAAAGCAGAGGTCTCCAAACTTGGCAACTTTAAGACCTGTGGACTTCAACTCCCAGAATTCCTCAGCCAGCTGGCTGAGAATTCTGGGAGTTGAAGTCCACAGATCTTAAAGTTGCCAAGATTGGGGACCCCTGATCTAAAGGAACATTAGATCAAAGCTTGTTCTTGGTCACCCAGAGGGCTGCACCAGAATCACTGGGTTAAAAAATCTCAGGGAAGGAGGCTCAGGCTAGTTATAAATATTTTGTGACCGTAAGAGCTGTCCACGAGTGGAATAAGGTATCATTCCACCTTCATGGAGGTCTTCAGCCATTGGCCCAAGATGACTAGTAGATCTTACATTGGGCAGGGATTGGACTCTGATGTCCCTTCCAAGCCTAGGATTTTATTATTGTTGTCCTGCAAGACAGGAAGTAAGGCAAGGACTTTGCACTTGAAGGCACCGTGCAATCCATTCCTAAGACCAGGAGGAAGGCTGGACCTGGAGGTAAGAATTGGCTGCTGCCCTTATTTGCAGTCTGTCCTTTGATGCTGCAGTGGCTGGAAGGAAGCTGAACTGTGAGTTCTGGCACTGACAAGGCAGGAGGACAGACAGGCACAAATGACATCTCTGGGTGGTGCATTTTAGGTCTTAAAATCTAATTTCCTTTGGTCCAGTAGGTTTCTAAATTACACACCCAGGTATGCTCTTGTGTTTAAATTTCAAACTCAGCTGGTGGCATGGAAGCCCATTTCGGGGCCATGTTATACCTGCCAATCCCTGGAGCATTCTGTGCACATCCGTTACAATTAGAAAAGGAAATGCTTAATGGCGCAAAGAGGCTGTTAAATCTAATGTACATTTTCAGAAAAAGTCAAGCCTGTCAGTTGCTGAGCAGCAGAAGGAAAACAGCAGACTTAATGAAGGTGACGGGGCCTGCTGGATTTGTAAATAAGATTGTGCGCCCTCAGCCAATTGCTCGGCGTGGCAGGTGGGAGAGTCCCCCTGGGCCTGCTGCAGACTGGCCGGCATCCAAAACCCTGCCTCAGGCAAGCGTATTTCCTGGCCATGCCAGGCTGCTCTCTTGGAGGGTAGGGGGAGCAGGAGGAGAGCCCCCCCCCCCAGGCTGAAAATGGAGGTCTATTTCCTCTTTCTTCACCAGAAAGGTGCTTTTTCTAAAACATTGGAAACCTTTTTCTTTGGTTAGTTGGTTAGTTTCCTTTTTTTAAAAAAAATCCTGCAGAAACTAAATATTTTATTTAACCACAGCTTAAGTCATTTAAACCCTGCCACTTTAATGATGCAAATACACCACAGTATTTATTTATTGCTCTTATGTAAGCTGATTTTAAAAACTGGAGATGATCCAATGTTTCCAAAGTCAGGTTGAAAAGTACACAATAAACAAACAATACAAAGCACTGCTCTTTACCTGAATAAAATTTCAATTTTGGGCCAAGAGCAAATTAAAACTGAGAGAACAGTATTTCCATTTCCACTAATAAAAATTTAGAAAAACGGATTTTTCCCCTACTGACCTAGAGAAATGAACCAAGGAAGGAGGTTCGAAATAGATACCAGATTTTCTGAATGTAACAGAATAACAAAGTTGGAAGGGACCATGGAGATCCTCTAATTCAGGGGTCACCAAACTTTTGGACCTCAGGGACCACCAAACTCATAATTTTAAATCCCACGGACCAGAGACCCTGGGAAAATCCCCCAAAAAGTCTGCAGGAAAATTGCCCACCTCATTTTCCTAGCGATCGATCATTCTTTATTTGGGATTGCAGGATACCATCTCCAGCTCCGTTCTCAGGGGGTTGAGGGGGGGAAGAGACTTTTGGCTTCATGCAAGGAAAGCAGCAGAAGCAGTGGAAGTCTTTCTCTCCCCCAAACTCCATCAGAAACGAGTCTTGGAGCAGGAGGCCTTGCAGGGTCCCAAAGACTCATTTCTGGCAGAGTTTGGGGGAGAGAAAGAAAGACTTTTGCTGCTTTCCTTGTGTGCAGCCAAAAGCAGAAGAAGAAAGAAGTGGAAAGAAGCAGCCTGGTGGCCAGGTGAGGTGAGTGGGGCCAGTGGGGCCAGTTCCCCCCACTCTGCCCTTTCCCCCCTCCCTGATGCAAGCATTGTGTTCCCGTCGGCCATGTGGGTGGTGCAGCCTTGTGTTCCCGTGCAGCCTGGATTAATTGCTTTGGGGGTGACATTTCTCTGTGGACCACCAAAATTTTCCTGTGGACCACCAGTGGTCCCTGGCCCTCTGGTTGGCAACCACTGCTCTAATCCAACCCCCTGCTCAAGCAGGAGACCCTATACCAGTCTCTTCTTAAAAACCGCCAGTGATGAAGCACTTACAACTTCTGAAGGCAAGTTGTTCCACTGGTTAATTTTTTTCACTGTCAGGAAATTTCTCTTCAGTTCTAGGTTGCTTCTCTCCTTCCTTCTTCTCTCCTTAGTTCGAGGTTGTTCTCCATCCATTGCTTCTTGTTCTGCCTTCAGGTGCTTTGAGGAATAGGTTGCCCCCCCGCCTTCTCTGTGGCAGCCCCTGAAATATTGGAACAGCGCTATCCTGTCACTCCCGGTCCACCTTTTTACTAGACTAGACGTACCCAATTCCTTCAATCCTTTTTATATGCTTTACTCTCCAGCCCCCTAATCCTCTTTGTTGCTCTTCTCTGCACTCTTTCCACAGTTTCAACAAATTGATACTAAACTTCAGGTGACCTTGATACTATTCCTCTGTTAGAATCTAAGCATCAGCCAATGGGGTAGGCTCCAGATGTGGGGGCAGAGGTACTCAAATACTCTTTTAGATCCTGCACTAGATCTGGAGAATGATTAGAGACCTCTATGGCCCTTCCAATTATATAATTTCCCAAAATATTGAAGAAAAATCCAACATAGTAATTATTAAGCTTTCATAAAAGTAGAGCATAGCTGGTATACCCCAGAAATATTTCCTGAAACTGAATGAAACTTTCATTAAAAGGTTTCCTGAGAAGACCTTGGGAAATAGCAGGAAGAAGTGATATTCTCATTCAAACCAGATTTTAAAAAACAGAGCAAGGTCAGTACTTCAGTGGGGAGGCCAACAGGAGATCTCACTGCTGGCCAGGTTAGAAGTGAAACAAGGTAAACTCTGTAATCTGATGATGATGATGATGATGATGATGATGATGATGATGATGATGATGATGATTAGAAGGCACAGAAAGCACATCTGAAAAGCAAACGTTAAACACACCTTTTTGCTTGCCCCCTCCACCCATCCCAAGGCCCTGCTCTAGGTCCGGTCAATGGTCCAGGAGGGGCAGCTCCTGAATCCTGCTGCAGAGATCCTGCTGAGCACCTTGAAAAGAGAACTATTTGCCATTGGGCAAAACATGAGGCCACAGGAGGTCTGACACCCCAGGCAGTATTTGCAGAAAAAAAAAACCCTTTTAGCCTTGGTGTCGGATGGTGCTCCATTCAAAATCCAACACTTAGACTCCATTGTTATAGAGAAAAGAAACTTTTACTGGAAATCAAGTGGTAGCATCAAAAGGATTCTAGATCTGAGGATTTATGCGCAAAAAACACATATACAAAGTGATGGCAATGTTCCTACCCACAATAGTTCAATCCAGTCGAAGATATGTATAGTGTCATGTGGGGCATCTTCAGGTGGTGGTGCAGACATCTGGCCGTTGACCTTGGCCTAGTTTGATAAAGAGTTGCAGTTGCGCAGTAAGCAAGCAAATAAGCATAAACAATAAAGTTTTCCCCAAGTTACACAGTTCATTCTCTAAAGCCTCCAGCACATTTCCCATCCCCACAAAGCCCAATTATTTCACCCTCCCTCCATTACTATAGCAGCCGAAAAGATAGCGAGAGAAAGGAAAGGAGTCTTGAAGGCTGACACTTGGGGTGGCTAATCTCAGGCTCTCTCTCTGGACTGGGGAACAAATAGATAGACATAGATTAACATGGACAACATAGAGCAGCGGTCACCAACCGGTGGGCCACAGCCCACTGGTGGACTGTGAGAAAATTTTGGTGGGCCACAGAGAAATCTCACCCCAAGAGCACCCCACCAAAAGCAATTAATCCAGGCTGCGCAGAAACACAAGTGCTGCGCCACCCACATGGCCCGTGGGAACCCTCCCCGCCCACTCACTCCTTACCCAGCAAACTTGCCTGCTAAATATCTATTTTTTCTTTTTCTGACCATCATCTGTTCTCTGTGCCAAGAGATTTAGATTAGCTAGGAAGCAGAAAATGGTTGGATTTCTTGCTTTCCAGCTAGTCTTTAGATCTTCGGCTCTGCTTTTAAGTACAGCCGAACCTCCCTTAGGACTGAAGATTTGCTTGCAAGCAAATTCAGTGCAGACTCACAGCAAGCAAATTTGAGAGACTGAGCTAGCCGATGGCAGATAGATAGATAGATAGATAGATAGATAGATAGATAGATCATTGAATGATTCTGTGAGCAACTCAATCTGCCTGCTTTGCCTGATTTTGGGTAAAAGTTGCTCTTGTTTATAAAAAAAAATATCAATATTTACATGCATAGTGTGTTGTGAGTTAATTTTATGAGTTTGCTTGTGAGGAAATTTTATGGGACAGACTGAGCTAGCCGATGGCAGATAGATAGATCTCTGAATGAATCTGTGATTCTGTGAGCAACTCAATCTGCCTGCCTGCTTTGCCTGATTTTGGGTAAAAGTTGCTCGTTTTTAATAAAAAAAATTCAATATTTATATAAATATTTATAATATTTACATACAAGCCATGTCCAGCCAGTCACATGACCACCAAGCCACACCCACAAATTAGGCCACACCCACAAAACCAGTTAGTGGTCCCTGGGACCTAAAATTATGAGTTTGGTCATCCCTGAGGTCCAAAAGGTTGGCGACCCGTGACATAGAGGACGACTGTTCGTGCATCATGGGACATGGCAGAAGAGGTTGCTTGGGCATATTTGTACCATGAATAGGTGCAAGGGGCTACGGCCAGGTGAGTAATGAGTGGGATGGGAGGGTGAGGGGTGGGGCCAGCAAGTGGTGGGTTCAGCCAACAGGAAGTCACAGCAGGGGGAAGAAAGAGCCGTGGGTTGCTGACATCCATTACTTTGGCCCCTCTGTGCCACCCCACCCCCTCTTGCTGCAACAGCACCATTACCTCGTTCCGGCTGGCAAGACCTGCGCTACTCCTTGCACCTCCTGCAAAGTTGCAAGTTGCATGTTCCTCCCTCTGCAGTGGAGATTTCCAGCCCCACCATGAGCTGCCTGGCCAATCCCATAATCCAGAGCTCTAGTCACAGGACTGGCCCATTGGTCATCCTGGAGCAGCTCCACGACCCGGGTGCACTGCAGACCCCCAAAATTTTCTCGCAGACCACCATTGGTTGGGGACCTCTGGTTTAAGGGGTGTCTCAAGTTGGAACGGATGGTGATTGGGCCATGTGATGGAGTGATGGGTTCAGGGGATGGATTTTGTGATTGTTAATTATTGGGGGAAAAACCGGGACTCTCAGATTTGGGTTTTCCCAGATGTGCCCGTCTGACAACTCTAATAAAAGGGAACTTTGAGAAAATGCCTGTCTCAGAGTTTTGGTGTTGGAGTTTATTTTCCCGGAACTCTGACCCTTTCAGCTTCCCGTCTGCCTAGCTACTCTAGTTGTGACTGTTGTAACTTCTTGATGAGACTGTGGCAATGAAGATAATTGGAGAGCTGCAATTGGTGCAGACCATGGCAATGAGACAACTGGAAGAGCTTCCAGGGATCTGTCAATATCGATAGCTTTGGTCTTAAAGGACTCACATTGGTGCCCAGTGGCTAACAGAACACCGGCTTTTAGTGCTTGAAAGACCGCTTCCTCCAGGAGGTCTTTCCCACTGTATTAAAACCTACAGGGTCCCTTTTCATTCTCTCCCAGTCCATGAGGCTAAACCAATGATAGCATCTGGTTTGCAAGCCCATTTGCTCTTCTTAGTATCAAGCAAAGACCTGCTTCTTAAACTGCATTTCTGTGCCTTTCTATTATTGCACAGTAATCTCATTTTATTGTTCCATGTTTTATGGATTCTGGTTGTTCTAAAATCAAAGGATAATTAAATATAATGCTTGAAGGGGGCCTTAAAGGAAGAGTAGCCCCTCTGCAGGAATCTACTAATGCAGCAACACCTTTAGGATTAGTAGTGGTAGGAGGGTTATAATATTAAAGAAGATAAATAATAAAATTATGATTGAGATGGATTCATTTTATCAATCACATATACCTAATGCAGTGTCCTTGAGGGGGGGGAGCACTGTCTCATGGGAACCAAGGATACTTGGATACCATTCTCCCCACCTTTGCATTCCAATCCACCACCATTGTTTCCTTTGTCAAGTAAAGTTATATTTAATCGGATCACCCAATTTCTAAAACTGAGATAAAGTAAAACTGTTTTTGTTCAGGATTTTTTTGTTTAAAGAATGGAAAACACATTTTGAAAGTGATGCTGGAGTTATTTTTGTCCTGCATTACCTTCCATGTTATTCACATAACATCCCCTTAAATCAAATATCTTGATTTAAAAGAATGATTAAAAACCTAGAAAACTAATGGCAGAAAAAGACCAAGTGATCCACTGAATCTGCCCTTTGGGTTATTGTTTGTTTGCTTTTTTTTCTTATTGATTAATTAACTAATTAAAATTATTTCAATGTATTTGTTATTTTATTTTGTATTTTTAAAAAATTGTCAGATGATAGATGTGTGTTTATCCCAAGCATGTTTACACTCAGTGACTACTGATTCTGCTGGAAACTGGTTCCAAGCTTCCGGTACTCTTTCTGTGAAATGATGCTTTCTAATGTGACTTTTCAATTTTCCTCCTCTTGGTTTGAGGTTATGCCCCTGTGCTCTTGATTTTTTATTAACATTGAAAATACTGCCTTCTAGAACCTTATTCATATTTCAGTCACATTCTGTTAAATGCAGCTGGGTGTGTTGTGCATACCCATGAATTGAAGGGGTGAGAGATGGGGCGAGGCTTGAGACCTTGCTCCGCTTCCACTGCCTTCCCCATATGGTTTGCCCACTGGCCCTTAGGGTCCTTCTGTCACTCTCTCCCCTTTAGGGTGGGCTGTTGCTCCAGCTTCTCAACCCTCTGTTTGGGGTGTACACCGGCTGCTTGCACTCCGGCTTCAGCTTGGGCCACCGCCAGGATCTTCCAAGAGGAAGCTTCCCCTGGCTTCACTCCCCCTTCCATTCCTTTGTTGGTGCTGACATCTTGAAACTACCAACTTCCTGGTAGAGTCCAGGTAGGCTGCTACTTGCAGAGCTGGTTTAATGTCAACTGTCCAGTTGGCGAATCCAGTGTTGGAAGAAATATCCTTCTGGGTTCAGTCCTAAATGGGGAAAAATACACCGGAAACATGGAGGCTGTTTGGAAGGTTTAATGGTGGACAGGACCACATGGCTTGGAGCTCCAAAGTGAAAAGGATGATCACATGCTCCAAGGTGAAGGAAAAGATCAAGAAGAAGGGAAGAGATGCTGAGAGTGCCTGGGTTTTATACCCTCTATTGAGATTTGAATTTGAGCTTGTATTCTGATTGGTTGTCAGACTCCCATGGGGCCATGCAGGGGCAACTCTGTAGGCTGTCCTGAGTCCCAGGCTTGGTTGAGCCTTGCTGGGTGATGATGTAATGAAAAGGCTTTGGGTAATTCCTACAGCTCTACCTGGAGATCTTTGTTATGTAAAATATTCTGGCCCAGGCCTTAATGGCCCACCCATTAGCAAAGGCGGGAGTGAGCTTCTGCTTCTGAGGTGAGTTTCTACTTCTTTTTTTAGGGGAAATATTCTGCCTTTTATTATTTCCTATTTCATTTTTCTAGGAGAGGTGTGAGATGTAAGAACCGAATTATTCAATACTCACAACACAGAAACAAGTCTGGTTCACAATTCAAAGGTTTATTAAAGAAAATAAGCGTTTGCAAATGGGCCTTCAAGTCCCTTCCAAAGTGGATTGGGTACAAGAAGAGCAAGCTTTCATATTCAAACAATACATTTGATACCCCTGCACAGAACACGCCACGCCTAAGTAGCCCTTCCCTCACCCCCTTATTCTCTATATTCTAAAATGAGATAAACTATAAGCTTGAGAGTCAACAAGACATTGTTTTCTGTGTTTCAGTGTCTTATCTTGATTTTACTGCTGGTTTTTGGGCTTTACCTTGGGAGGATATTCCCTTCTTGCCTAGCCCAGGCAGATCTTCCCGCTCTCCAAGAAGATTATAACAATGTATCATGTACTTGTGACTGAACACAGTTTAGGTCCATGATGGCGAACCTATGGCATGCGTCCCACAGGTGGCACGCAGAGCCACTTGTGCCGGCACGTGAGCTGCAGGCAAACTTACCTCACCGCGCATGCGCGTGCCTCACAGCTGAGTTTTGGCTGATTTGAGGCCCTTTTCGGCCTCCCAGAGGCTTCAGGAAGGCTTCTGCAGTCTTTTCAGGTCAAAAACTGGCCCATTTCATCACTTCCTGTTTTTTCAGAGATACCGGATGTGACGAAACAGGCCTAGTTTTCAGCCTGACCCTTGTGGCCAAGAACTTCACAGCTCTGTCCCTGGCAGGGTGCCCAGTGCCACCTGGCAGGGAAGGACTTCAGCACCTGAGTGGTCAAAAAGAAATCCTCATTGAGTTGCTTTAGGAGATGCAGTCAGGAATACCCCATGGGTAGAACATTTCTGAAATGTTGCTGCATTAATCATTTTGCAGAGTGTGGGCTCCATGTTTTATTGAAAAGTGTGCCTGTGGTTGAAAAACAGGCATTTCAAACCAAGGCTTAGAAGCACATTCTTCTGTGCAGAACCCCAAATCAAAAGCAAAAATTATTTCTTTCCTTGTCCAGAAATGACTTTAAGACCAGCAGTAGCATGGAGAAATTCTCCTGCTGGAAGTTAAAACTCACCCCTCTGAAATATTTTAGGATATATTTAAAAGGCAGAATATTTCCCCTAAAAGAGAAGTAGAAAAGAGAGGCAGAAACTCAGCCCCCTACCTTTGCTAATGGGCCATTAAGGCCTGGGCCAGTCTATTCTACATAACAAAGAACTACCTCCTTCAGGCAGACCCATAATAGGAATTGTCCAAAGCCCTTTCATTACATCATCATCCAGCAAAGCTCAACCAAGCCTGGGAATCAGGACAGCCTACAGAGTTGCCCCTGCATGGCCCCATGGGAGTCTGACAACCAATCAGAATACAAGCTCAAATTCAAATCCCAACAGAGGGTATAAAACCCAGGCACACTCAGCATATCAGCCCTTCCTTCTCTCTTCCTTCACCTTGAAACTTGCGATCATCCTCCTTTGGAGCTCCAAACCATGTGATCCTGTCCACCATTAAACCATCTTTCCAAACAGCCTCCATGTTTCCAGTGTCTTTTTCCCCATTTGGAACTGAACCCAGAAGGATAATTCTTCCAAAACTCCAAAATACATTGTTACATTGTTACATACATACATACATACATACATACATACATACCCCCCACCCACCCCCAATGATCTTGGTGGTTGATTTAGGATTAAAAGTTCACCTGGACATCAGCTGACTCTCATCACTGGGAGGGAAACACCTGATTGTGACATGGCTGAGGGTAAGCTATTCGCTTCTCAGGCACAAATAATAAATGGCTGTCAGACCAGCTGCATGTCCTGTAAATGGTGACTAAGCAAGAGGCACGTTCATGAAGTACACAATCTGGAGAATATATGAGACCTTGGGATTCTTTCAAGGGCTGCTATCAGGCACAAGAAACCAGGAGCCACCATGGACTTCAAAAGCACTGCAAGTTTATTCCATGCAACCTATACACAAGAATCTGATTTACTAACAGCCAATGCAAATTGATACCAGATAAGATGGACTTAAAGGGGGGCCGGACTTGGGTTTCTTTCCAGGGCACAGAGATTCCAAATTGATGATGTATTTGACCCATCCTTGGGCTCCACCTGGTCATCTCCTACAGTTTCACAACACATGTACAAGGAACCAGGTCCTCCCTCCCCAAGGATGGGAAGATGTCATCCATTTAAAAAAGCTCCTCTGTAAGCCATATATCATCTGCATCTCAGACTGGGTGGGAATCTTCTAGTGCTCTTAAACTTTCCTCTTTGTTAAATGCACAGCAGGAAAATGATGGAGTCATTTGGGGCAGTTAACACCTTCTGTCCACCAAGTGTCACGCTGGCTAGTGTTCTTTTCCCTGGTTTAATTTAATTTCTACCATATTAAAAAAAACAGAGAGCCCATTCTGTCACTACTCAAAAAAGTCTCCTTGACAAACATGAAACAATTTCTAAGATGACATTTTAATTTCCTTTACCAGACTGCTTTCTACAGATTGTCTTGAAGTAGGAAAATGTTTCATTTAATTTAAATGCTTGTATTTCTTTCTCAAACTAGAAAAGCCTCATTTACAGGCTGAATGTCTTTTTAAAACGTATATGTTTTATTTCCAAAAGGCTTAGTCCTCAGCTTCAGCATGTGCTTCCCTTCTCTTTTTCCTCTTCCTCTTTCCTTGAAAATTTCAAGAATCCCTGTTTTTTAAAAGACTAGCCAACCCATGCCTCTAGGGTCAACATTTCAGAGATGTTTCTTCATGTAAACTGTCGTGTCCGTCGCGGAAAGAGACTCGGAGCCAGTGACTTAGTTTCAGCTCTTTATTTGCTCCGAGATCGCTCGGCTCGGTGGGAAAAGCGGCGGCTTTTATTCCTTGGCAGCGGCGGTCGCGTAATGGCACGCTTGAATCTCCCGCGATTAGTTTCCACCAATCGCGGGAGATTCGCGGCGGCCAATCAGTGCAGCTCGCTGCCAATCAGCTCGCCGTGCGTCTTTGACCAATCACCGCGGGCGTTTACAAGTATGTAAATGACTGTACAGAACACCCTCCCCTCTTGGTATGGTCCTATGTAACGTAGTCCCATAAGTAGGCGGGGCTTCGCACTTGTCTACTTGACCTGCGCAGGTTAGTTGGTGCTTGGCTCCCGGCTGGTTTGGTCGGGTTCTGTGTTGCTCTCTGCCTCGCCGATGGAACCGTCTGGAAGGGTGAGCCGGGCCTTGCGTCGCAGCTTCCTCCCGGTCTACCCGGGCTGGTTGAGCTGCGGTTGTTGCCGCTCCCGCCTGGTCTTTCTGGGCTGGTTGAGCTGGCCTGGCTGCTTCTTCCTGGTGAGGCTTCGAGCTGGCTGCTTGTTGGTGAGTATTCCCAGTTTCTTTCTGGTGTGGGTTGGTTCTTTGGGTCTTCCCTCCCCTCTTGGTTTGTGTTGGGGGTCCCCTTCTTTTTCTGGGTATGTGTCTGTGTCTGTTTGCGTGTTGGTTGTGTTTCCCGTGGTTGTTCTTGACCTTAATTGGTCGATGTGTCGCTTCCATGCTCGTCCGTCGGTTGTCTGTGTCGCCTGGTTTAAAAGTTCGGTCTTTGCTTGAGGAGTTTGGGGGTTTTTCTGGGTTGTATGTGGGTGCAGTCTGTCTAATGGGGACCTTAATTTCCTCCCCATTAATAGTTCTGCCGGGCTTTTGTTAGTTGTTGTGTTCGGGTTATGTGTTGTATCAAAAGCATTTTATTTATTTTTCTTGATTTCCCCATCTTCTATTTTCTGGATTGTTTTTTTTTTTTTTGTAAATTGAACCATCCGTTCCGCCCTCCCGTTCACCGCCGGATGTGCAGGCACTGTCAATGCATGTTGTATCCCCGCTCCGCTAGGAATTTTTCGAATTCTAGCGAGGTAAATTGGGGCCTGTTGTCGGATACGATGACGTCTGGGAGGCCGTGGGTTGCGAACAGCTTGCTGAGTTCTTTGGTAACGGCCTCCGTGGTGGTAGTTTTCATGTTGCTTACCTCCAACCAGTTGGAGTAAGCATCTACCGTAATGAGGAAGGTGTGCCCTTTCGTGGGTCCGGCAAAGTCTATGTGAATCCTGGACCATGGTCCCTGGGGTTTCCCATTCCAGGATTGGGGTGGTAGGGGGCTAGGCCTGGTTTCCTGGCATCGGTTGCATGCTGCCACCCAAGCCTCAATCCGTTTGTCTATCCCTGGCCACCATGCGTAGCTTCTGGCCAAGGCTTTAGTCCGCACGATGCCTGGGTGTTCCTCATGCAGCAATTCCAATACCTTTCCCTGTAATTTTTCCCGAATGACAACCCTATCCCCCACAGTAAACAACCTTTTTGTAATGACAGTTCTGTTTGCCGGTTCCGGAATGTCCTGAATGTTTCGTCGACGTCTTTTTGGCCACCCTTCTCTACCCAATGTAACACTCGCGCCAGACGTTTGTCCTTATTAGTTTCGCGGGCAATGTCTGACGCGGTTACGGGTAGATCGGGCAGAGTCTCTATGCTAAGGGTGGTCGTCGTGGGTGCTGGGTCGGTGTCCAAGTCAGGTAGCGGCGTGCGGCTCAGGGCGTCTGCGTGGGTGATTGTCTTACCGGTCGGTGTGTGTGAGCCGGTAACTGTAGGCGGCAAGGAATTCGGACCACCTTGTCATTCTTGGAGATAGAATGTTCAGGGTGGCCCTGTTTCCTGCCAGGATTCCCAGGAGCGGCTTGTGGTCAGTGATGATGGTGAATGTCCGGCCATAGATGTATTCGTGGAATCTTTTACGGCGGCAACGATAGCCAGAGCCTCCTTGTCCAGCTGGCTGTAGTTTCTTTCCGGTTTGGTGAGGGTCCTTGAGAAAAAGGTGATGGGTGCTTCTTTTCCGTCGGTGAGAGTGTGGCTGAGGCCGGCGCCGGCGCCAAGGGTGATGCATCGCATGTGACAGCTAGCGGTAGGGTCTCATTGTATTGGATAAGATGAGGACAGCATCCGAGGTGAGTACGTCCTTGGTTTTGTTGAAGGCGGCCTCCTCACGTTTCCCCCAAGTCCACGGGCCGCCTTGTCCAAGAGCCTATGCAAAGGCTCCGCCGCGGTCGCCTTCTGTGGCAGGAAAACATTAGAGAAATTAAGCAGCCCTAGAAATGCCTGTAGTTCCGCTTTTATTCTTCGGCCTGGGGGCTTCTTGATTGCTCTGATTTTTTTTTCGGTTGGGTGAATTCCGTGCCGATCTAACAGGTACCCTAGGAATTCGACCCTCTCGGTATGTAATTGGCATTTTTCCTTTTAACCTTCAGCCCCGCATTTTTGAATTTCATTAGGACCTCCTCAGGCAACCCTCCAGTTCTTTTTGGTTGGCTGCCGACACCAGTACGTCGTCAAGTAGGGCACCACCCCTTGATTCCTTGCAGGAGTCTCTCCATGAGGCTCTGGAATATTCCTGGTGCCACACTGACTCCAAACTGGAGTCTCTTACAGTGGAAAGCCCCGGTGGGTTACTATGGTTTGCGTCTCGGCGGTTTCTGTGTTGACCGGCAGTTGTTGATATGCTTGCACCAGGTCGAGTTTCGCAAAAACCTTGCCTCCCCCAGTGAGTGTAGGAGATGCTGCACTACTGGGACGGGATAGGCGCTCTGTTGTAATGCGCAGTTGAGGGTGGCCTTATAGTCCCCGCAGATTCTCACCCGACCCATCGGGCTTGACTGGGGTGACTATGGGGTCTCCCACCGGCGTGGTCAATTGGTTCGAGAACCCCTTGACTGACGAGCTTGTCTATTTGCTCGCCGATCTTGGGCCGGAGTGCGAAGGGTACCGGCGTGGTTTTAGGCATCTTGGGGAACGCTGGGGTCTAGGCTGAAGGAAATAGGGGCCCTCGGCACTTGCCTAGGTGCCGTCGAACACTTCCTGGAAGTCCCTTGCGAGTTGTTCTTCCCAATCGGCCTCCCCAATGTGATCGATGCCCGTCACTTCGATTCCGAGTGGCGCGAACCATTGCAGTCCTAAAAGATTGGGCCGTCTCGGTCCACGATGCACAACGGGAGCCTTGCTTTTGCCCCTTGAAAGTGATTTTGAACTGTCCTGTTCCGACTACCGATGCGATTTCCCTGGTAGTCCTTGAGGATTAGTTTCTGGCTTTCCAGTCCCCTTCTCTGGATTTTGGGCATCAGGCACTTGATTTCCCGCCATGCAACCATGGAGAGGTAGGATCCGAGTCCACCTCCATCTTGCATGGCTCACCCTCGATGCTCACTTCCACATATACCTTCCGGGCGTCTTCGCTGGATGAATGGCCGATGACGACCGTCTGGTGGGTTTCCTCTCTCTGCCGGTTCTCGCCATTTCGGCGGCCCGTCCGTCTCTGTTCCAACGATTTTCGGATTGGCGGTCTCTGGGCCTGGGGGGTGCCGTCTCGTCTCCGGTTGCTGTTTTCTCCTCCAGGGGCTGTAGGTTTTCTTAAGTAGGCAGACTCGAGCGATGTGGCCTCTTTTATCACAGTGCCGACATATCGCATCGAAAAATTGGCACTCCAATCGAGGGTGGTCGCCCCGCACCCGGCGCATTGGGGTCCCAACTTACGATTCCGCCGATCGCGTTGGTCTCGTTCCGTCTGGAGTCAATGGATGTCCTCTTCCTCATCCGTGGTGTCGGAACCGGAGTCAAGGTCGCCATGGTGTGTGGTGGTGGTCTCCCGGAGGCTTGCTTCGGCGCGTGTCTCGGTTGCCTTACCTGCATCGGTGGTCGCAGTGGGTCTCCGCATTCGAGCCGCCGATTTCCGGGTCGCTCGGCTGCGGTGGCGTCTGCGAAACGTCGGCGAGGGCGATGTCACCTTTGCCATCAGTCGGCTTTGTAGGACCGGATCTCTGAGCCCCAGGACAACGCGGTCTTGGAGTGCCTCGTCCATGTCTGTAAAACCACATATACCCCCGAGGTTTCCCAGGTCAGCCATGAAATTGCTGATGCTCTCGCCCGCTCTCTGGTCTCGCCGGTAGAAGTCATGCCGCCTGATGAGGGTGGGCACGGCGGGGGCATAGTGGTTTCGGAGTAACGGCTCGAGATCGGCCCAGTCCATCGTCTTCACGCTTCGGGTTTCGCGAGGGCTTTCGCCATCTTAAACACCGCGGGCCCGCAGTGTGTTAGGAAAACGGCTCTTTTCTTCTGCCCATTCGCGTCATTTAGGTTGCTACTTTCGAGGAAAATCAGGAATCGGTCGGTTATACGATTCCCAATCCTCAGTAGCTGGGTTGAAAGGCGCTGGTGGGGCGATGCTGGCCATCTCGTCGGTCTCCTTTCCTCCGGACACATGCTTTCGGGAATCAGGCTTGGTATCCCATCCTCGTCGCCAGTGTCGTGTCTGTCGCGAAAGAGACTCGGAGCCAGTGACTTAGTTTCAGCTCTTTATTTGCTCCGAGATCGGCTCGGCTCGAAAAGGAAAAGTGGCGGCTTTTATTCCTTGGCCGCGGCGGCTGCGGCCAATGGCACCACTTTGAATCTCCCGCGATTAGTTTCCACCAATCGCGTGAGATTCGCGGCAGGCCAATCAGTGCGGCTCGCTCGGCCAATCAGCTTGCCGTGCGTCTTGACCAATCACCGCGCGGCATTTACAAGTATGTAAATGACTGTACAGAACATAAACAGAGAAACAGACTGTGAGCAGGTGAGAAAACAATGGGAGCAGAAGTGATTCCCATTTCCTGCTGGTTTCCCGTTGACTTTGCTTCAGGAAGCTGGAAGGGAGTGTTGAAAATCACTGCTTCTCTTTGGCTGACCTGCAGAACTGCCTGCCACTTTACTGAGGGGAGGGGAAACAAAGGAAATCATGGACAGCAAGGAAAACATGGCCCAGTCCAATTAGTCTTCAACATTTTTATAAATAATCTAGATCAGGGTCTCCAACCTTGGCAACTTTATGACTTGTGGACTTCAACTCCCAGAATTCCTCAAAGCTGGGAGTTGAAGTCCACAAGTCGTAAAGTTGCCAAGGTTGGAGACCCCTGATCTAGATGAAGGGATAGAACTCATCAGATTTGCAGCTGAGAGGAATTGCTAAGATAGATTCAAGTTTCTGAAGGATCTTGACAGAATTGAGCATTTGGCCCTATCCAAAAAAATGCAGTTCAATGGTGAGAGAAGTAAGGCCCTGCATCTAGGCAAGAAAAGCCAAATGCACAGGTATAGAATAGGTGGTGCCTGGTTCAACAGTGATAACTTGTGTGAAAGATCTTGGTGTCTTAGTGAACCAACAGTTAAGTGTGAGCCAGCAGTGTGCTTCAGCTGCCAAAAAAGTCAATGCAGTCCTGAACTGCATCAAAAGAAGGATAGCATTAAGATCCTGAGAAGTGGTAATATTGCTTTATAAGAGGCAACTGGACTTTCTGGTTTTTGTTTGAAGACATTTCACTTCTCACCCAGAAACTTCTCTTCACTTTTCTTCAAAGAAAAACCAAGAAAGTGCAGTTGCCTCTTGAAAAAGCACCTTTGGGAAAACCATGACCTGGAGGACGGAGAATCTCCTTAGACATACCGCTTTAGACCACATTAGTGAGGCCACCTTTGGAATACTGTGTCCAGTTTTGATCACCACAATCCAAAGAGATTCTGAGACCCTAGAAAGAGTGCAGAGAAGAATGAAAACAACAATGAAGGGTCAGGAGGTTACATTATATGATGAATGGTTGAGGGAGCTAGGTAGGTCTAACCTATTGAATAATTAGGTGGGACATAATAACTATCTTCCAGTACTTGGGAGACTGTCATAAGAGGGAATTGACTTATTCCCCAAAGTACCAGAGGGCAGACAAGAAATAATGGGTGGAAGTTTGTTAAAGAGAGATCCAACCTAGAAAATGTTCTGACAGAATCACTTGCCTCCTGGGCTTGTGGTGCTCTAACACTGGAGATTTTCAAGAAGTTAGCTTTTTTTTTTTTTTAACAATACTTTGATTCAGTAACTGTTACCCCGTATTTTCCAATTTTGCCCAATAGAAGATTACTCCCCACCCAAAAAAACTTAAGCAGTTGTGACTATTGAGTCATCATTTCAGAGATTTCAGAGAATGGTTGCATGAATTGGGTATGGCCAGTCTAGAGAAAAGGACTAGGGGCGATATGATAGCAGTATTCCAGTATTTGAGGGGCTGCCATGAAGAACAGGGGGTCAAGCTATTCTCCAAAGCACTTGAGGGCAGGACAAGAATCAATGGATGGAAACTAATCAAAAAGAGAAGCAACATGGAATTAAGGAGAAACTTCCTAATAGAACAATTAATCAGTGAAACAGCTTGCATTCAGAAGTGGTGGGTGTTTCATCACTGGAGGCTTTTAGAAAAACACTGAACAGCCAGGTATCTGAGATGGTAGGTTCTCCTGCTTGAGCAGGGGGTTAGACTAGAAGATCTCCAAGGACCCTTCCAGCTCTAGTCTGATTGGGGGAAAAAGATATATCTCTACCAGATTCCTCAGTCCCTTCGACAATGGCAAAGCTACCAATGTACTGGAAAAATTCTTAAAAATTCAGGCAGATATTAGAGATGTATCTGCCTTGAAAGTAGCCCATGTTAAACTGTATAGTACAATCAAACATCAGGAATTGACCACATGAAACGTTTTGTGATTTTTTTGTATTATAAAATATTTTATAAAATTTGTCAAATTTCAATTCCACGGAAGGGAGCCTGGATTTTGGACAAATTCTATAATTTAGCTCATTTAAGGTATCTTGGTTCGATTATAAAAATTCTGACTCTGTGATGCACTGTTTTGTCCAGTTAAATTAGGTTAAGGTTTTTAGAGATAGATATAGATGATAGATAATAGACAGGGATAGATACACACACACAGAGAGAGAAAATAGATTAGATAAAAGAGAGGGATGATAGATAAATGAGAGGAAGAGGGAGGAAGGTAGAGAGATACTGTGGATATGAGATTCCAGATCTGAGGATGTCATGTTGTGTTCATTTTACAATCAGCATTAGCTATTCAGTAAATTACACCTCTGTGAGCACCAATGAAACTCCAGCTTCTCTCCTCTTCCCCTCTTTTAAAACACCTCCTCACTCAGGGTGAATACTAACAACCAGATAGAAAGCTGTACTTCACCAGAGAAACCATGAAATAATATTTGTTCTGAATGAAAATTCACTCATGTTTTCATGTATTTCACCCAAAGTAAGCAACACCCACATACATGCATGCATACATACATACATACATACACACACACACACACACACATACAGGGAGAAAATAGTGAGTAATGAAATAGAGAAGGGGGGTAGAGGCTTTGGTCTTTCTTCTTTCATTCAGGCTAGTGGAATGCAAAACATCAAAGTTTTAAGGAGAAATATAGTGACAGAATACTTGGTTGCTTTTACTCATCTTTTCAAAAGAACCTCTGCCATGCAGCAGCCACGCACTAAAAGCGTCCACATCCCTCTTCCATTTTTATCTTCTTTGAAAAGGATCTGGTCATAACACCAATTTTACCTGACCATGAGATGTTGCTTCATCACCATGGCAACTGGAATGGTATCCATGGTAATGGTGGTCAGGTGATTGCTGTATCATCACCCAACTAGTTCTAAAGAAGATGATGATTAAGAACGGATGGGAAACTCTGGTTTATATTGGCACTGCAACCTGGGGTATTTAAATTGAAGAAAGATGGCAGAAATCAGCAAGAAGGTAAGCCGACCTTCCTCTTGTCTTGTACTCTAAATCCCTACCAGAATTTGGGTCCCAAACTGCCCCAAATTTTTATTTGACATCATGCCTTTAAGGTAGATCTGAAGCCAAAGGCTTGGCCCAACTGAACTGAAGTTGCCTTCAAAAGTCAACCTAGACTTCTGTTGATGTCATAGATATGTGCACTGTGCAAGCAGTTTTCTGGCTACAGAAATACTTCTGGATACAGAAGCAGATTTTAAAAAAAGTAATAGTGTTGAACTTTCCAATCCAAATACTAACTAAACCTAATCCTGCAGAGCTTCCCTCCCAAAATGCATCAGATGCTTCCTGTCTCAGAAGGTCTTGCATCCTCAGCCTGCTATGTATTCTCCCAATGTAAGGCAATTTGATGTTCTGTGCTTCTAAAAGCCCACAAGTGTCTGCGCTGCTATTTTAACTAGCTGTTTTGTGTTGATTGAGCATTTAAGAGAAGGAAGCTCTTAGACTGTGGTGGTGAGGGTATTGGTGGTTTTAATTCATAAACCTTTTTCCATTAGTTATTTGAAACATTTACCAAAGTGCCTGGCCATCAAAGTTTGCCATCTGTCTTGGTCACACTGGCCTTGGTCCATCCCAAAGGGGCTACTTATGCATAGAAGATGAAGAGACTTCATTGCTTTTTCCATGGCAGAGTGAGGATGGGATCCTACTAAGGAAGTCCATGAGACCCCGTGGCTCATCATAACTGTAATGGCACCTCCTGTCATGCCCCTGTCAGAATCTGATTTGGAGGGGGAGGCCGAGCAGCTGACAGGGAGTGGGAGTGTGGCTCCGTTGGCTGTGGAAGAAACTGGGGAAGGGCAAAGTCTGGCTGGGCAGAGCAGGGGAGAGATAGAGCAAGGGACAGGGAATTCAGAGGAAGACCCAGGCCCACCCCCTCTTCATCCTAGAGCATGCGGGGAGGAATGGAGAAGGGAGCAACATAGCTTATGGGGGAGGAAAGAGTCCTGATTCCCTTCATTAGCTGCAACTGGGAACACAGTGTTTAAAAAAGGAAGCTGCACTCAGCAAGCTGTTGGGAGCAAATCGTGAATTTATCTGGTATCATTGAGGCTTATCTGTGTTCCTGGCATCTTCCCAACTGTGTGTGTTTTGCTGTGCTTTCAAGTCTGCAATTCCTTCTCCTGCCCTGTCAAGTTAATTATTTCAGCTTGGTTTGTTTGGATTTTTAGTTACAGTTTGTATGTACTTTGTTTTCGGACTAAATTTTCTCCACTTAAAAGCTGTTCCTGAGAAAGTTTTTCTCCAGCCAAAGGTAACTGGACATTGGGGGAAAAGTTGGAGATAATAAAGGGACTCTTCTTGCTTATTTGACTGTGTTGCCTTTGTGCCACGCCCTGGTTATCACACCTCTGTGTTCAGAGGTTGTCAGATGGAAAAGGTACAAAGAAGAGAAACTAAGATGATTCAGGCTTTGGAGACAAAAACATATGTAGAACAGTTGCAGGAACTGGATATGGCCCGTTTAGAGAAAAGAAGGACTAAGGGCGAACATGATAGTAGTCTTCCAATAGTTGAGGGGCTGCCACAAAGAAGAGGGGATCAACCTATTCCCCAAAGCACCAGAAGGCAAGACAAAAACAATGGATAGAAACTAATCAAGGACAAAAGTAACTTGGAATTAAGGAGAAACTTCCTAACAGTGAGGACAATTAACCAGTGGAACAGCTTGTCTTCAGAAGTTGAGTGGGTGGGTGGGGGGTTAAGAAAAGATTAGACAACCACCTAACTGAAATTGTATAGAATCTCCTGCTTGAGAAGAGTGTTGGACTAGAAAACCTCAAGTTCCCTTCCAGCTCTGCTGGGGAACCACACAGTAAGCATCAGGGTGGCATGGTAGGAACACCAAGAAAACCCAAGAGGGGGATAGGAAAACAAAGAAATGGCTGGTGACAATTGTGGAGAGGAATTAAAATTATTTTAGGGTCTCCCTATAGACTGGACAACCAGAGTATGGGCCAGCATTTAGACTATCTGGATGGCCTTAGAAGTACATGGCTGTCAGACAGGGGTGGGATTCAAATTTTTTAACAACCAATTCTGTGGGCGTGGCTTGGTGGTCATGTGACTGGGTGGACATGGCTTGGTGGTCATGTTATTGGCTGGGTGTGGCCAACTCAACATCACTCACATGGAGGCACGCATCTCCTCGCCTGGCCTCTCATGACTGTGGGGATGCTGCAACAGTTGTAAGTGTGAAAAATGGTCATAAGTCCCTTTTTTCAGTGCCATTGTAACTTTGAATGGTCACTCCACACAAGCAAAGTACCAGCAAAGGAGGGGGAAAAAACTCCAGAGATGTTCCTGAGACAGGAAGTCTAGTCCTGCCAAGAATGTAATAAGGGTTAATGGAGAGGCAGTTTCTGTAAGCAACACCAGAATGTTTCCTTCCTGCCTTCTTTACAGGATTAGGCCAGTAATTTCTTCTAACAACCGGTTCTCCAAACTTCTTAGAATGCTAACAATCGGTTCTAGCGAATAGGTGCGAACTGGTAGAATCCCACCCCTGCTGTCAGGAGTCTGAGAGTTCTCACAATTGTCAACACAGAGACAATCAACAGACAGCTGTTGTTGTTGCTGTTGTTGAAGGATCCAAGTGTTCCACCACATTGATGCCATAGGAAGGACTTTAAGCTTCACAATAGGACCAAGCTGCTAAATTGGCTGGAAGAATCACCTGAGCAGCGTCTTCCCCTTCAGTCCCAGCCAGGATGGGCATCACTAGTGCTTTTCCATTCAGGCTGGGCAAGGATGACCTAAAAAAAGGCTCTTTGCAACACAATCACTCTGCAGCAGTGTTTTAGCTGCCTCTGCTGTGCTCTGCTAAGGCACAACGAGGCTCAGAGGAAAAATCAGCCGCCTGGCTTTTTTCGTAATAGCAACATTCCTGGCAATTAAGCAGCTGGTTTCAGGGACTCCAGGGGCTTTTTCTGCAGGAATTGTACATCTGTGCTTCATTGTAGCCTCCCTATTTTATCTGCTTTTGGGATTGTCCCTGGTGGAAAGTACTCAAATTGCCAAGCCCAGCCTTTGGTGTCACAGGCAGCGTTTCTGATCCATACTTAGGCAGTTTCAAGACACAAGTTCCCTTTCACATACATTCTCACACACGCCTACTGGGGGCGGGAGGGAGGGGCAGAGATCTTTTATTGCAAAGAACATAAAGACCGCAGCTTTGGAACTGAGCAAGTTGGAGGACCTCTCTCCAGTAGTAGCAACTGCTTGAAGGTTGTTTCCAAGTGGTGTAACTAATTAGAAGTAAAGAGCAGCCCATCATTTTTGCAGGAAAAGGAACTTGACAAAGGGTTAAAAGTCTACCAAAATATCGTTCCTATGTTCTGCAATGAGGTATTCCAGAATTCCTTATTGTCTGGCTTTCTTCTTTAGCTTAGCTTGGAATCTGCCCCTGAGCAGCTCTTTGATCTGCTCCACCACCAGCACCTGGCCATGCCTTTGATGCTGTAATGGAGCTCCACCTTTTAGCAATAAGATAGTCAGTTTATATACCTTGCCGGGTGATGTCCATGCATCAAGAAATCATTTTTGTTGTTTGAAGTCAGCTTAAGGAAAGAGCAAACCTAAAAGTCCAATCAGTGACAGACAGAGCGCCATTTAATTTAGTTTAAGAAGAGATGGGAAAGCCACCTGTCTGAAATGGTACAGAGCTGTGATGGCGAACCTATGGCATGCGTGCCGGAAGTGGCGTGCAGAGCCATCTCTGCCGGCATGCGAGCCGACACCCCAGCTCAGTTCCACTGCACATGCGCACGCAACTCCCGCCAGCCAGCTGATTGTCGGGTATCTGCCGTGCATGCATGGGAGATGGGGTGCATGCAGAAGATGCATGTGCATGCACAGGGGCGCAGGGGGAGCACAGGAGGGTCGTGCGCGTATGCGCAAGGGCACAGGGGGGTCGCATGTGGTTTGCATTATGGGTACAGGCACGCATGTGCGTGTGCATATGTGTGCATGCGTGCACTTTTGGCATGTGACGACGAAAAGGTTAGCCATCACTGGTATAGGGTTTCTTGCTTCAGCAGGGGGCTGGACTAGAAAACCTCCAAGATCCCTTCCAATTCTGGTATTCTGTTATTCTATGATAGTTTGCCTTACAAGGATTGAATTGGAGTCCCTTCTCCTGGCATTTTCACACAGACACTAGAGACACTAAAAGGAATTCGTCCCTCCACCAAGTGCTGATCTATGAATAAGTTTGGTTGGGGGATTCTGGGAGCCGAAGTCCACAAGTCATAAAGTTGCCAAGGTTAGACACCCCGGTTAAGGCATCAGGCTAGAGACTTGGAGACAGGGAGTTCCAGTCCTTACCTGGGCAGAACGCCAGTTGGGTGAGCTTGGGCCAGGCACTTTCTCTTAGCCCTAAGAAGGAGGAAATGGAAAACCATTTCTGAAAACTTTGCCAAGAAAACTGCAAAGATTTGTCCATGGAAGTGGCTCACCACCACTGTTCTGTTCTAAGGCAGACTTATTTTTCTTCCTGGCATGAGTGAGTTGTACCAACCTTTGTCTTTAAATTATTGTTTAAAAAAAGTCAAAGTTACTTTTGATGCAGCCAGTATGTGCAAATATTTTTGATACACGCAGCACTGAAATATTTTAACATGATATTAATGGCCCAATCAAGTAACAAAAATACTTTTTTTCCCTTTTGATTTCCGTGGTCCTTGTACTGTTGAAAAACTGAGGGGTAAAATACAGCCATTTGTAACATCCATTTATAAAAATCTATTAAAAAGAATTGTCACCTATTTCTTCTGTAGTATAAACATATTAATATGTAATGAGAGAATAAATATTAATAAGAGCTCATATCTGGTGAAATAGGAGTTTATGTCTCCTTAGAGTTTAATTAACACAAAGACTATATTAGTTCTGAGTTTTCTCCTGGGCTAAGACATCATCTCAGGAAATGCTGATGAACGTAATGAAGTTAGGAAAAGATTTGTAACTACAGCTTCTCCTTGCCACTCAGGCCTTCTGTTTGACAGAAACAAGTTTTTAGTTAAAAAATATCAAAGGATAAAATATATTTTAGCATTGTTCCTCGGTCCCCAGCAGGAAATTATTAACTTAAATGCTTTTGTATCAAATTATAGCATTATAATTGACACTTCTGATTTTCTAAAATGTATAACTCTAGAATCTCGATAACACAGTGATAGTTACCATGCCCACCGAGCCACACCCACAGAACCGGTTGTTAAAAAAATTGAATCCCACCCCTGATGGCCACCTATCACTCTGGGCCATATCTCCCTTTCCTACCCTGGAGTCTTAAGGAAGTAAATTGATATATTAATTCCTTATTTTTTTTAAAGAATGCTTGTCACAGTACATTGAGAAAAATACCCTAGGTTTCCCAAAAAGATCCCTTGGTGCCCAAAGTATTTCTGATAGCCAAAGACTTATTTTAGCTAAAGGCAAGGACATCATTTTTCTTGGGCGTCCCTGTTCTTTGCTCAACTGGCAAACCAGTAGCTCCGAAAATCAGCCAGAAGTGAACCGGTTCACTCAGAAGATCAAGATATTTCCTCCCCCCCACCCACCCATCAACCAGCTGTTTTTCAAAGATCAGCTATGCTGCATGATTTAGATTAACTAGAAAGCAGGAAATCGCTGGATTTCTTGCTTTCTGGCTAATCTAAATCATGCGGCACAGCTGATTCCCCCCCACACACACTGTTGTACTGCTTCTCCCAGGGGGCTTCCCTGAGGCCCAGGAGGCAAAAAATGGGGTGAGGGGGCCTGTGCCCCCCATGCCCTGTTTTTGCTCCAGGGGGCTTCCCTGAGGCCCAGGGGGCAATTTTTATTTTTATTTTTTTGCCTACTGGGCCTTAGGGAAGCCTCTGGGAGCAAAAATGGGGTGGGGGGCTTGCGCAGCACCCCCATCCCATTTTTACTCCCAAGAGGGTTCCCTGGGGCCCAGTAGGCAAAAAAATGTTTTTATTTTTTATTTTATTTTTTTGCCTATTGGGCCTAAGGGAAGCTTCCTGGGTGCAAGAACAGGGTGCGGCACACACACACACACACACACACACCTTTTTTGCTCCCAGGAGGCCTCCCTGAGGCCCAGTAGGAAAAAAAAACACCACACCCATCCAGTCACATGACCACCTAGTGTCAGCTCAGACCTATAAGAAACTTACAGGCAAATATTGAGCCCCACAACGACCATTCCAGTTGGGGGAGAAAGTCTATCCCTCCACCAAATATCTGAGGTTAAGACTCCCTAGCAAGAAACTAGGGCCAAAGTTCATGGGACCATTCCCCATAGTAAAGATAATCAACCCAGTCATGGTGCAATTGAAGTTGCCCCGACTGCTAGGGAAAATACACCCAGTATTCCATAGTAGCCTATTAAAACCCGTGGTCAGATCAATGCTGAGGCCCCTACCTCATGAGCCCCCAGATCCCGTGGTCATAGGAGGCCAAACCCATTATGAGGTGCAGCAAATCCTTGATTCGAGCTGGCACAGGAGACAACTCCAATATTTAATCAAGTGGAAGGGTTATCCCTTATCAGAGGCATCATGGGTAAAGAGTAGGAACGTCCAAGCCGATCGCCTTGTAGCAAGGTTCTATGCAGAAAATCCAACCAAGCCTGGGGAAGTTTCATGAGCATAAGCTTCCATATCTGCAATCAATTTAATTTTGTGTGTTGTTGTACAAGTCACCTTCAAGAAATGAGGGGAGCCGAATGTCAACTCATAAAACATTTTGTATACACGTTTTATAGTTGACAACAGAAAGAAGGGGGAGTTTCAAAGAGCAGGCAGCAGTGTGGAATCAAAAGTACATTCCATTCATATTTTCTTCAAAGACTGATTAGATGACTGAAGCTTCTGCCACGCAAAAATCTAATTGGAAAGCATGATTGATAACTCTTGGCTATGGATGTTTTTTCATTGGATGATACACCCAGAGGGGTGAGGGGAAAGCAGGGTGACAGTGAATTACATATCTCAGAGTTGGCTATGCCCAGGTTAGTGCCGGACGTAGAATGTTAACTTCAAATAAATCTTTTTTAGTTTTGGGAGTGTGGCTCAAAGTTCATGATTTAATTGGAGTAACTGCTGGAATTCTGACACCTAGCCACACCCACAGAACTGGTATTTAAAAAATTTGCATCCCACCCTTGTGTGGGGTGCTCCTTTGTTATTTCCAGAGTTACCCCGTGGGCCAGATTTTAGCACTTCACAGGCCGGCTCCGGCTCCCGGGCCTTGAGTTTGACACCCCTGGCTTAGAGAAAGCTGTAAAGCACTGTAAAAGTGATACTTAAGTATGTTGTTGCTATTGGATCTTTGATTTTGGCCCATGTCAGCAGATGACCATTAAGCTGCCAGAGAGGTACCAGCAGGTCTTGTTCAGCTCATGGACTGTACCTTCTAGAGCCCTGCTTGATAACAAAGACAGCAAATGTGAGAAGTACTGATGCACCTACAGTATATGATGGCCAGGTCTATGTTACTGTCCAATAAAATGTTGGAAACATATTGGTTCTTGGATCTGCTAAGCCCTTCAATACTGATTTGGCAAATTCAAATAATATCACCAATCTGTCTTGTCGTTTGGTTTTTTTTGTTTTCATTTTCATTGCTACATATTTTGAGAAGTCTACAGAGTAGTTTGGCTGACAAGAGTTGCAGTTTGTTTAGTTCCACCTGTCGTGCTATCCAGAATGTGTCAAAAAGAGGTGAACTAGCTTCACACCCCATCTGTTTTTTTTTTTAAAAAAAATATGAGCAATGCTGCACTTCAAGGGTTAGATGGCTTGGTATTTGAGCACTGATCTTTTTAACATTTATATTTTACTGTATTTTTCTAAGCTAGGTGAAATGTTAATGTATAATGCTAGCCCATATATGATATGCCATATGCTAAATAAATAAATAAACAACCAATATGATCAGTAGAAACCTTTCCCAGAAATACTAAAAGGCCAATCTCATGTTTAGAAAATGGTATAAAAAGTTAGTCTTTTTACGTTCTGTATTCTAATTTCTAATTTTCTATGGGAAGTTCTCACTGACATTTCAGAAGAGAAATGTTTTAATTTTCCATATCAGCCTGAAAATTTCCTTCTCCTAAATGTATTTGTAAGAGAAGAAGACTTAACTGCATTGTGTTCTGCATGTCAGGGTTGCAAATAACCTTTTGCAATATTTTTTGGTCGACCAGTCTGGTTGTATAACAGTCTTATCTTGAGAGGCTGAAGCCCATTTGGGTGGGCAAGCTGTCAGCTGGCAAAGAGCAACATCATTTTTCTGCAAAGGGAAATGGTGCCAGAAGCATCTTCCAGAATCCCAGCACAAATATTCTCACGCTGAAATATTCTAAATTTAATTGACTGAAGACCGGAGTCTTTTTGTTCTCAGAAGGGAAGAGGGTGCCTGTCAACCCCGCTAAATAGTTTACATTGCTAATCTATCCACCACTCTTAGGATGTAATTGTAATAACTCTCATTAAGAGTCCAAAATGGCAGGGACCTAACAGAGGCAGAAGAGATTAGGAAGAGGTGGCAAAATTACACAGAAGAAATATACAAGAATGAGCTTCATGCCCCTGATAACCACGATGGGGTGGTCACTGACCTTGAGCCAGACATCCTAGAATGTGAAGTGAAATGGGCCTTAGGAAATCTGAGCAAACACAAAGTTAGTGGAGGTGATAGTATTCCAGCTGAGCTATTCAAAATCTTAAAAGACAATGCAGTAAAAGTGCTACACTCAATTTGCCAGCTAATTTGGAAAACTCAACAGTGGCCACAGGATTGCAAAAGGTCAGTTTACATTCCAATTCCAAAGAAAGGCAATTCTAAAGAATGTTCAAACTATTGCACCATTGCACTCATTTCACATGCTAGTAAAGTTATGCTTAAAATCCTACAAGCTAGGCTCCAGCAGTATGTGGATTGAGAACTACCAGAAGTACAGGCAGGATTTCGAAGAGGCAGAGGAACTAGAGATCAAATTGCCCACATACGCTGGATCATGGAGAAAGCTAGGGAGTTCCAGAAAAACATATACTTCTGCTTCATTGACTATGCTAAAGCCTTTGATTGTGTGGATCACAACAAATTATGGCAAGTTCTTAAAGAAATGGGAGTAGCAGATCATCTTATTTGTCTCTTGAGAAACCTATATGTGGGTCAAGAAGCAACAGTGAGAACTGGACACGGAACCACTGATTGGTTCAAAATTGGGAAAGGATTCCGGCAAGGCTATTTAACTTATAGGCAGAGCACATCATGAGAAAGGCAGGGCTAGATGGATCAAAAGTTGGAATTAAGATTGCTGGGAGAAATATCAACAACTTCAGATATGCTGAAAGTGCAGAGGAACTAAAGAGCTTCTTGATGCAGGTGAAGAAGAGTGTAAAAGTTGGCTTGAAACTCAATATTAAGAAAACTAAGATCATGGCGTCTGGGCCTCTCAAATCCTGGCAAATAGATGGGGAAGAAATGGAGGTAGTGACAGATTTTATTTTTCTGGGCTCCAAGATCACCACAGATGAGGACTGCAGCCAAGAAATTAAAAGATGCTTGCTCCTGGGGAGGAAAGCAATGCAAATCTAGACAGCATCCTAAAAAGCAGAGACATCACCCTGCCAACAAAAGTGCGTATAGTCAAGGCTATGGTTTTCCCAGTTGCAACGTATGGCTGTCAAAGTTGGACTATAAGGAATGCTGAGTGCCAAAGAATTGAGGCCTTTGAACTCTGGTACTGGAGAAGACTCCTGCGAGTCCCTTGGACTGCAAGGGGATCCAAGCGGCCAGTCCTCAAGGAGATCAACCCTGACTGCTCTTTAGAAGGCCAGATCCTGAAGATGAAACTCAAATACTTAATGAGAAGGAAGGACTCCCTGGAGAAGAGCCTAATGCTGGGAATGGTTGAGGGCAAAAGAAGAAGAAGGGGACGGCAGAGAATGAGGTGGCTGGATGGAGTCACTGAAGCAGGAGCTGTGAGCATAAATGGACTCCAAAAGATGGTAGAGGACAGGAAGGCCTGGAGGAACATTGTCCATGGGGTCGCGATGACTTGGACACAACTTCACAACTAACAACAACGAAGTCCAAAAGTGCTCCACAACCTTTACATAAGGATGGTGGTGGGGTTAGTTTCAGTCAGCAGAGAGGGAAAAGGCTAAGGGAAAAAGTAGCAGGGGGGAGAAGGGGGGAGTTTCTGCACAATGAGAGATTGATTCTGAATAATTGAAGAAATGAATGAAGAAAGCAATTGAGGAGAACAGAAGCAGCCAGTGTGAAAGAGCAGCCGAGGGAAGAAATGAAGAACAGGGATGTAGAAAGAGGGTCACCTTGTTACATTAAAGTATAGGGTCAAGAGTCTTCAACCCTGGCAACTTTACGAGCTGTGAACTTCAACCCCCCAGAATCCCTCAGCCAGCCATGCCAAGTTGACAAGGTTGGAGACAGCTGAGCATTGTTAGACAGTATATATATTGTTTGATGTTTTTCAGTTACAGTGACCACAGGAGGAACCATGTTTCATCAGGAAGGAGTAGCCAGATGCTATTCTATGGGGTTCACACTCACTGTGTTGGTTGAACTCACAGACTCTTGCACTTTTGATAACTATGTAGAGTGCATGATGAAGGACCTGTCTAGTTACAGAAAGGGCTATAGAGAAGTTCTCAAAATGATACCCATTTACCTTCCTTTTTTAGAATCACAGAATCCTAGGTCTGGAAGGGAATGTGAAGGTCCCAGGTCAACCCTATGCCTGAGACAGGAGTCCTTATACCATTCCAAAAAAGTGAGTATTCAATCTGTTCCTCATATGCTGTGATGCCCCTGTTGGAGACTGACTCAGAGGGAGATGAGGAAGAGTCGGCAGGCAGTGGAAGTGTGGCACCGGAGGTTGTGGAGGAGGCTGGGGAAGGGCACGGGCCAGTTGGGCAGTCAGAGGAAGACCCAGGCCCATCCCCTCTCCATCCTAGGGCATGCAGGGAGGAGAAGATAAGGGAGAAACGTGAATGGCGTGGTCTACGGGGGGAGGAAAGGGCCTTCATCCTCTTCATGGACTGTAGCTGTGAGGACTGTTTAAAAGGATGGACTGCGCATGGGCCAGTGCTGGAAACAAAGCGTGAAAATATTTCTAGTCTGTCCGTTCTTATCTGAGTTTGGCGTCCTTCCCGGTGTGTATTCCGATTTCTGTGGATGTCTTCAAGCCCTTATCTTGCCTGGTTTCCTTAATTGCTTCAGTGTGGTTCATGTTGTTTTTTCTATTTATTATTTATAGGTATTTTTAGTTTGAACGGCATTTACTCTTTTTTGTAACTTTGGGGAGTTTTTTTGTCTCCAGTCAAGGATATTTGGAGCTTTGAAGACAAGTTGAAGGAATAAAAGGGGCTTCACCTGTTTTTGTGACTTTGTTGATTTTGTATCCCACGCTGGGTCATCACATATGCCTTCAGACACGTAGTCATCCTTATGGCTCTTTTCTGCACTCTTTCTAGAGCCTCAGGATCTGGACACAGAACAGGACATCATATTCCAAATGTGGCCATGCTAGCTACCCTGATTGCAGGTTCCTTTAATGTACTGGTAACCCTCAACCTACAACCATTCCTTTAGTCACCATTCAAAGTTACAACGGTACTGAAAAAGAGACTTATGACTCTTTTTCACACAACCATGGCAGCATTCTCATGGTCATGTAATTGAAATTTGGATGCTTGGCAGCTGGCATATATTTGCAATGGTTGCAGTGTTCCGCGGTCATGTGATCAGCTTTTGAGACCTCCTGACAAGCCAGATTCGCACAACAACTGTGTTACTAACTTAACACCTGCAGTGATTCACTTAACAACTGTGGCAAGAAAGGTCATAAAATGATACAAAGTTCACCTAACAACTCTTGCTGACCAATGCAATTTTTGGACTCAGTGGTGGTCATAACTGGCTAGCCCAAAGCATGTTTAACAGTTTCTTATTGGAACCCCGGCAGATGGTTTTCATGTTTGGCTGGGATTGTGTGAGTAGTCTTTACCTTTCCAATGCAAGCCAGTATTGGTTGTGAGCCACGACTAATTGCCACTGGCTATGAATCTGGCACTTGAAACAATGAAGGGGGCAGAGCAGCCAGGCAGAGAGGAAAATGCACAGAAGGAAAGAATTGTATTTCCTCATCTTGCCCAAAGCCAAACAAAGGGTAGAAAAGCTGTGTATTTCTCTGTTGGCGGTCTGGAAATCAGGGTCTGTTATCATGAGTAACAGCAAGTTTTGTTGAGCTCAGCCAAGATAGGAATCCCTACATCTGAATCATTTGCAAACTGTGCATGGGGCCTTCCCTGTGGCCCTTTTTGCCCCTCAAAATTGCTCCTGGGACACTTGGCTCCTGGGGCCATCAGCAGCTTCTTAAAGCTTGAGCTCCTTCTGTTTTTTAATTTGTTATGTGCCGCTTTCCACTGACCTTTTGTGCCTCTTTCCATCCCTGGCATTTTGCAAGGAATCCAGCACCTCTTGGGAAATGCAAAAATTGAATATTTGAAAAGTGACACTTCAGAAATGGGGCTTCCAAGAGTCAATCCCCTTTCCACCTCAGAGTCACCACTGAATATCGCTGAGGAATTTCTCATCTCTTGAGGAAAATTAAGGAGACATTGGGCTTCATGGCACGTTTGACAGCTGCCATTCAAACTCCTGGGGAATTCTCTCTCTCTCTCTCTCCTCTCTCCTCTCTCTTTTCCCAGAAATTCATGACAAAATGCCTGTACTTGTGAGCCACTTTCAATTTGGCTGTACACTATACAGATGTTACAATGAAGCTGTGAGATTTTTCCTTATAATTAATTGTTTGGCAATTCTAGAGTAGGAACAAGAAGCTGGTGTGAACTCAGGTGAGGCCCCTCACGGAGGCACCTACAGAATAGTTTCACCCCCACAAGGGCAAGGAACATGGAGGGGATTCAAAATTTCAGTTGCGCTTCTGGCTTTGCCCAGCCTCAATAGAATAGAATAGAATAGAATGGAATGGAATGGAATGGAGTGGAGTGGAGTGGTGTGGAGTGGAATGGACTGGAATAGAATAGAATAGAATAGAATAGAATAGAATAGAATAGAATAGAATGGAATGGAATGGAATGGAATGGAATGGAGCACGGCACGGAACGGAACGGAACGGAACAGAACAGAACAGAATAGGAATTCTTTATTGGCCAAGTGTGATTGGACACTCAAGGAATTTGTCTTTGGTGTAAATGTTCTCAGTGTACATAAAAGAAAAGATACATTCGTCAAGAGTTGAGAATCATCAGGTACAACACTTAATAATAGTCATAGGGTACAGTAAGCAATCAGATCATACTAGGAAAACAGGCCATATAAATCGTAAGGATACAAGCAACAGTCATACAGTCACCAGTGGGAGGGGATGGGCGATAAGGAGTGATGAGAAGATTAACAGTAATAGTAGTGCAGACTTTGTAAATAGTTGGACAGTGTTGAGGGAATTATTTGTTTAGCAGAGTGATGGTGTTCAGGGAAAAACTGTCCTTGTGTCTAGTTGTTCTGATGTGCAGTGCTCTATAGCGTCATTTTGAGGGAAGGAGTTGAAACAGTTTGTGTCCAGGATGTGAGGGGTCTGTAGATATTGTGTGGTAATGTCATTTATGAGAGTGACTGGTGTAAAGAGCTTTCTGAGATGGGCTTGCACCACCAGCCAATTGGTTTTATTACCTCCTGAAATCCTGTCAGTCGCAGCACTGGAAAAAGTGTTCTTTGTCTAAAAGTCTGCATAAGGCAAGACAGCCACAGTGCATTGAGGATGACTTTGAGAACAACCGAAGATTACTCAAGGACTACCTATGCACCTTCCACAAATTGATAAGGCAAACAAGGGGGAAGGGTTCTTCATTTCCCCACACCCCACCCTATTAATATTCTTTGGGGTTTCCTGAGCAACCATGAGCTCATTTGTTAGGGAAGGGTTTTTTATTTGGTCTATAGAATGCTGCCAGGGGATGCCTGACAGAACCCCTCTTCTCGTGGGCTATAATTCTTGCACCGCTCTGCATCCCTCTAACCAGGTGCATCATCCAGCTAACATTCTGCCCTTTTCTCTCCTGGAATCTCAGGGGAGGTTGGGCTGATTGTTTTGCTGAAGTTGGTGTGGACTGTGGTCACTCCATGAACTGGCTACAGGGTCAAAAAGGATTCCGGCTGCTTTAGAATGATTTATTCTTGATAACCGATGCTTGCTTTGGCTAGGGAATGACTGATCCATCCTTAGGCAATGTTGAACCTGCATAAAAATAAAGTTTCTACTATGCAGCCATTTTTCTCCTTTTAAAACCATAAGCCTTATTAATATGAAATGCCAATCAATATCAAACATTTGCTACAAGAAAAACACGATGAAAATTTTTTGAAGAAACTCTTCTTTCCCAACCACAGATTGAGCCATCTTGACTTTTCAAAATAATTGTAAACCTGCTATAAATTTTCATCCATTGATGCATTTCAATTTATTGAGGTTGAACTCCCCCTTACGCTCACTGAAAATATTTCTTGGTCTATTAAATGTCAAGAGTTTCAAAACTGAGATTTGCAGCAATGCAATGGTGATCCATCACTCAAATAAAGATCCACAGCTACAGAAGGGGGTGGGGAAAGAACATTTCATACCTGTCATACTCAATGGTGAATGTCCAATATCTTAGGGAAAAAAGCACTTCAAGTGATTCTTAAACCCGACAGTTGTCTTGGCTCAGGGCCTAATCCAATGAAAAATTGGGGCATCTGCTGAATCAACAATCACTGGAGGATGCTGCAAAAAGAAAACCCTCACAATTCATAAAGTATTTGTGGTTTCACGACTGCACGGACCAAGAAACAGTCGATGAACCTCGGGAGTCAGTTTGACCTATTGGTTAAGGCCCCAGGCTAGAAAGCAAGAGACCATGAGTTCAAGTCCTGCCTTAGCCACAAGAGCCTGCTGGGAGACTTTGGGTCAGTCACTCTCTCTCAGCCAACTCACTTCACAGGGTGGAGGTTGTGGGGAAAACAGGAGGATGAATTTGTATTGGATATGGTCGCCACCTTGAGTTATTTATAAACATAATAAAGGCAGGAAACAAACCAACATTATGTTAATGTGGTTGTGCTGGTTGCGCTCTGTGGGAGGCCACCAAGCACCCAAGACAGTTTGGAATTGACTACAGTGGGGAAAATAGGAGGATGAAGTTGCATTGGATATGTTCACCACCTTGAGTTATTTATACAAACAGCTAGGTAGGAAACAAACATTGTTCCAGTGTGTTTATTGTCTGGTTGTCTTCTGCCCAATCTAACCCAATCAGAAGCAGCCCCATTAAAACTGAGCAACAGATTTCTCCCTCTAGTTGAAAATACTCAGACCCACAACTTCCCCTTCAAAGAAAACATGCAAACACTTAAAAAAGAGACATCATCCAGTATCCCTAAAAAACCACATCAACAAACACATCTGAGATAAACAGAAAAGTACCCCAGACTGCACCTCCTAAAATGAAAGTAAGTGTTGGTGACAGGAGATTCTATTCTCAAAGGAACAGAACCAGCTATCTGCAGACCAGCCATGCAATCTAGGGAGGTATGTTGTCTCCCTGGAGCAAAAATCAAGGATGTGGCTGAGAATCTAACCAAAATAATTAGGCTCACAGATTACTACCCTTTTCTACTACTACATGTAGGGATGAATGACACAAAAAAAAGACTTGAAAACAATATTGAGTGATTATGAGTAGCTAGGCAAGAAAGTCAAGGACTTAGGTGCACAAGTAGTTTTTTTCTTAACCCCAACCCTTGTTCTTCTTGGCTCTGCAAAGAAGCAACAGAAGGCAGCCTCAATTCTCTACACTTAGTTCTTCTTTTTCCACCTGTGCAAGTTACCTGTATGGCAATTAATCACCAGAAATAGGAGGCTAAGCCAGCTCCCACTCCCTTCTTTGTGTCCCTAGATTTTAGAGAGTGCACAACTTAAGGCCCAATTAAATACCATGTTTCTCCAGCAATACGGCCTCCCCCAGTAGGAAGTCCCAGCATGTTTTATAGGCATAAAATCAAATTAAGCCTCTCCCCCAAATTAAGGCCTATATTAAACATGCGAAATGGGGGGGAATGGTGGGGGGAGGGGGCTTGCCGTTAGGAAGTACTTTTGTTGCATACCCGGATAGGGTGCTGCCTGCGTTGACTTTGGTGTTGGTGGGGCACTTCATATCAGGAGACCTTCTGCCACCATTGCTTTCCCTTCTCCCCATGCTGCTGCGGCATTTGGTGCAGCCACACGCGGCCAGCCAGGGCTCCTCCCTGCAACCGGAGCCCGGTGGAGACACTCAGCTTCAGGCGCTCCTGTCACCGCCTTCCCTTCACCTTCGAAGGAAAAGCCAATTCTTTTTAAAAAAAAACAGCCCTACTACCAGTACGACAAAGCCTCCCCTGCCCAACCCCACGTGGGGAGGTGAATCTCCCGGGGCCGCAGCGCAGGATCGGCCCACCCTGGGAGAAGTGCCCAGCCGCCATCCCTGCCTGGTGCCAGGCAGAGGCGAAGAGCTTCGCCTGGGGCGCCCAGTGCAGCTGACAGGTGGGCCCTCCTGCCCGGTGGCGGAGCTCTCGCCAGGGCAGTAAGCGCCTCCCCACCAGGCCCTCCACTCATCCCACCAGGGCCACGCCAGAGCTGTGCAGGCTGGGCAGAGCCGGAAAGCGAGCCGCGCGTGTGCGCCCGCCTGCCAAGCAAAAGAGCTGGGCCGACCCGAGCCTTCCCAAGTCCCTCCAGCCCGAACCCGAAGGGGCCACCGGGAGAGGCCGCCGTGGACAGGGAGGCAAGGAGACAGCCTGCGCCACGTCCTCCTCCGAGCTGAGCCCCGCCAAGTCAGTGCCTCTGCCCGATGCCCATGCCATTGCAGCGTTTGGAGCTGCCGGTGCATTTGGAGATGCGTGGGAATGGGGACGGGCTGTGCGAGGGGTGGAAAGGTTGGGCAGCTTCGGGTTCTCTCTGCTGGACCCGCTGGTCAGGGAAGCAGTGCTGCTGTTGCCTCGCCTCCCTGTCCGTGGATGGGTGGGTGCTATCAGTGCCTCGGGCAGCCTCTCCCGGTGGCCCCTTCAGGTTTGGCCTGGAGGGACTTGGGAAGGAAGCCAAGCTCGGATTGGCCCGGCTCTTTTGCTTGCTCGCTTTCCCGGCTCTGCCCAGCCCGCACAGCTCTGGCGCGACCCTGGTGCGGCCCTGGTGGGATGAGCAGAGGGTCCGGCGGGGAGGCGCTCTTTGCCTTGGCGAGAGCTCCACTGCCGGGCAAGAAGGCCTGCCAGCTGCGCTGGGCGCCCCAGGCGAAGCTCTTTGTGCTCTGCCCGGCGCCAGGCAGAGATGGAGGCTGGGCGCTGCTCCCGGGATGGGCCGATCCTGCGCTGCGGCTCCCGGGAGATTCACCTCCACACGTGGGGTTGGGCTGCCCTCTCGGGCAGGGGAGGCTTTGTCGCACCGGTGGTAGGGCGTTGTTTTAAAAGAATTGGCTTTGCCTTCGAAGGTGAAGGGAAGGTGGCAACAGGAGCGCCTGAAGCTGAGTGTCTCCGCCGGGCTCCGGTGACAGGGAGGAGCCCTGGCTGGCTCGTGGTGGCTGCGCCAAATGCCACGGCGTTGCTCTAAATGCCGCGGCAGCACGGGGAGAAGGGAAAGCAACGGTGGCGGAAGGTCTCCTGATACGAAGTGCCCCACCAACGCCAAGGTCAACATCCAAGCCGTCGCTGCCCGATTTTCTTCTCCTGCTAGCTTTAGGAACAAAATGATCAACTGGTCAAACAAAACAATCCCTGTTGTTAAAAGTTTTTTTTTTAAATCACACAAAGAACAACAAAGTTGATAAGGGATCTAGAAGCTAAATTGTATGATGAATGGGTGAGGGAACCAGGCAGGTCTATCTTAACAAAAAGAAGAATTAAGAGGGACATGACAGTATTCTCCCCATACTTTAGAGGCTGTCACAGAGGAGGCCAATCTATTCTCCAAAGCATTTGAAATCATGGGTGGAATTTTGCTAAAGAGAAATCCAGACTAGAACTAAGGAGGAATTTTCTGACAGTACAATTGTTGCAGAGGTGGGATTAAATTTTTTTTTTACCACTGGTTCTGTGGCATGGCTAGGTGGACATGGCCATGTAATTGGGTGGGCGTGGCTTTTCTTTGCAGCACCACCCCTACCCCACCCCTTTTTTGGGGCCTTCCTGGCCTCAGGGGAACCTCCAGGGGGGGCATTTTTGCTCCCAGAAGGCTCTCCGGGGGCTCAGGAAGAAAAAGACCGAGCATAGGAGGAGCATGCAACACCCCTCCACACTCTGTTTTGGGGGCTTCCTGGCCTCAGGGGAGCCTCTGGGTGGGTGTTTTTGCTCCCAGGAAGCTTCCCTGGGGCCCAGAAAGGCAAAAAATGGGGGGGATGCACCCCCTCCCTCCATTTGTTGCTTTCCTGGGCCTCAGGGAAGCCTCCTGGGCAAAGCAGTAAGAAGCGAGGGGAATCCTGGCACAGCTGTTTGTAGGAACAGAAAGAAAGAAAGAAAGAAAGAAAGAAAGAAAGAAAGAAAGAAAGAAAGGAAGGAAGGAAGGAAGGAAGGAAGGAAGGAAGGAAGGAAGGAAGGAAGGAAGGAAGGAAGGAAGGAAGGAAGGAAGGAAGGAATACCTTAAGGAGTGACTGGGAGAGCGAGCATTGGGTAGACAGGTGAGCGAGCATTGGGCATCGGGCGAACAGGGCAAACGAGCGACTGGTGACTGGGCGACTGGGTTGGTGGCGTGGCCAGCCAGAAGTTACTAACAGTTTGGCAACCCACGCCAAATCCCTGCTACCAGTTTGCCCAAACTGGTGTGATCTGGCTGAATACCACCACTGAACTGTTGCCTCCTGGAGTTGTAGGTGCATGCTGGCTCAGGAATTCTGGGAATTGAAGTCCATGGATTGTAAAGCTGTCATAGTTGCCCACCTCTGTCATAGAAACAGGGATCAGCTTGTTCAGTGTTTCATTAAAAAAAAAAAAAAAAACCTCGTAGTCAGATCAAGTCACAGGAAATCCAAATCAGTGACTTATCTACAGCTGCTTTCCCAGCTTCTCGGGGTCATTTAACAGCTAGTTACTATGATAAACAAAGGAAACTGGTAGTTTCCTAATCATCTCACCATTTCTTCTTTGGACCACAGATATTATCCCAGACCAGGTAACTAACCACGTCCAGGTTTAATTACACAAACATGGTAACACCTTATGAGAATTAGCACCTATTCATCACTCCCTGGTTCTCTTGGTTGCATAAACCTGCCTTGACTTAGATTGGAGAATAGCCAAAGATTTCTTGATAACTAGATTCAGCCACTCTCTTTATTGCTAGAAAGAAGTGTATATAAAACTTTCCTTAAAAAAATAATAATAAAAGGCTAGAAAAGAGTTATGGGATATATCTACACAAAACTTATACACAAGAGCAGATGATCAGATCTCCAGCCCAAAAGATCACAAGCGAAAGCCAAGGTTAGCCTGTCGTATCCCTACAATAAATTTTCCTCTTCATGGGTAGATAAAATTCAGTCTCACTCTATGATCCTTCATGCATCAGTCTCCCAGCCTGGCTTCCAGTCACAAATGCAGAAATTAAGAAATTTTTGGCACCGGCTGTAGCCGGCAAAGCAGCGGGGAGCTTTTATATCTCCACTGAAGACTTCACAACTCATATTGATTGGTGAGCAACCGTTTTAGCAGCTCTTTTGCTGCCATCAACTCTTCCCAGTAGTTCCAAAAGGCTGCACCTTCTCCATAATTCTTCCCAGCTTCTCCAGCTGAAGGATACCACAGTTAACAGGATCAGAAGCCATGGAGGAGATCAAGGAGGACATGAATAAATGCACCACCACCATTCTAATCTACCACAGGTCATCTACAAAGGTGACCAGGCAAAGATGGGATTCTACTGGTTTGGACCAGTTTGGACAAGCTGGATGTTAAAGTTACCAACTGGATGTTAAAGCTGGTTCACGAACCGGTATTTTAACCAACAGGCTGGCCCCTCCCCTCCCGCCCCTAGGAGTCTCCACGCTGCCCATTTTCAATGGAGATTAAGTGCAGGGTCTGCGTGTGGAAGTCCAGAAATGTGTCTGTTTCTGCCTTCTGGTGGGCCTCCAGAGGCCAGGGAAGGCTGTTTTCACCTTCCCAGAGGCCCGGGGGGAGGCCTCTGGATCCTTGGGAGAGTGAAAACAGCCTCCCCCAGTCTCTGGAGGCCCAGAAACAGGAAGTTCCAGTAGGCCCTGGCCACCATGGCTGCACCCACCCAGCAACTGGGCAGCGAACCAGTTACTGGGACTTTTGAATCCTACCCCTGTGACCAGGGCTGTCTCCATACTGAATCCTGGCCTGAAATCCAACTGAAAAGCCTCTAAATAATCGACTCTTTCCAGGGTTCTCTGCAGCTGCACTCCAAACACTGCTCAAAACTGTCCCCAAAATTCCTTTAGAAATGGATGCAAAATCTGAAAGCCAGGTGGGCTGAGCTCCAAAGAATAGGTGGCAGCCCGATCTAGAAGTGCCTTTGCACCCCTTTGGGATGGGTGTCCCTTGCGCCTATTCCTGCTCACTCATGCCCTCATGACCTCCTGTCTGGAATGCTGCAGTGCGCTCTACGTGGGGTGGTCTCTGAAGAGCTGGGGCAGCATGCAGTTGCATGGGTAGAAAACACTGTCCAGGCTGAGTCACCTATAGTGAGGAGGCATCTCTCCTATCCAAGCTTCATGAGCTGACCGCCTGACATTATCAAGGGAGGGGAGGGGGGAGGAAAGGATTGGAATGCAAGGAAGAAGGCCAGGATGGAAGGCCAGCTGAGCCTTGTGAGAAGCTTCAGCCAGCCAAGGTCAACGATAGCTGGGAACCGAGAACCTGTTTCCTAAACAATATACAAACACGCAATTGGATATTTACAGATTGAGGGTGGGGAAGGAAATTTTACTTTGTACTGTTTGCAATTCAACTTACGCTACTTCTCTAACCGCCTAAGCTTCAGTAAAGTATACTCTTGGCAAAAACAAATGACTAGGAGTCCTTCTTTGATAGATGACTGAGTGGGATGGTTGACATTCATCCTAAGAATGAATGAATCAATGAATCAATCAATCAATGCAGAAGAGAGAGAGAGACAAAGAGAAACACTGGAACCTGCCCAGTTCAAATTTGTACTTTGTTACAAATACAGTATCAGTCACAACAATTGAGGGGGTCTCTGAGAAGAGCAGTTGAAGGGTCGAACAGCTGGAATTAAATCAAGAGGTTCAGGCTGGAAATGAGAATTTTCCTGGTGGCAAAAGCTGTTCAAAAATAGAACTAAAACAATGGTGTTCTCCACCTTCCCTGGTTTTCAGCCAGAGCATCTACAAAGTCTCTGCGTTTGATTATTCTTTAAAATAGTTCTATCACCATTTTACAGCAAGATAATGGAAACTTAATACATTATATATACAACACAAAAATAAAACAGCATGAGCAAAGCATATTTAAAATAAATCCCTGAATTATGGACTTCCCACTCCAATTGACAAAATAATGAGCAGCAAAAATACCAAGTTAACAATAGTAAAATATATATTGGCTTTGTACTTTTGTAATCTGCCTAGAGTCACTGAGAGCATGTGGGCAGCCATACAAAAAGGGAAGGAAGGAAGCAAAGAAGGAAGGAAGAAGGAAGGAAGGAAGGAAGGAAGGAAGGAAGGAAGGAAGGAAGGAAGGAAGAAAGAGAAAGAGAGAAAGAGAAAGAAAAAAGAAAGAAAAAGAAAGAAAGAAAGAAAGAAAGAAAGAAAGAAAGAAAGAAAGAAAGAAAGAAAGAAAGAAAGAAAGAAAGAAAGAAAGAAAGAAAGAAAGAAAGAAAGACTCTTCCCAGGCAATTCAGAAGAGCCCCCCTCAATCCATGCTGTAGCTGGGCAGGGTTGCCTTTGTCCACCTTTCCCCCAACTGGAGGCCTCCAGTGCCCTTTCTTGGACTGAAGGCTGCGCCAGATCCTGTGGGCTGCGCGGGAAGGCTGCCTCCAAGGCAAAGCTCCGACTGCGCGCACGGGGACCCGCCCGGAGATCGCCAGCTGACAAGGGGGAGCCAGGGGTGGGGTGGGGGGTTGTGGTTTAAAGCCTTGGGGTCGGTGTGTGTGGGGGCTTTTTGCAGGGAGTTGGAAAGAGAGGTGGCCGCGGCTTGTCAACTTGGAAGTCCCAGCCCTGCGCTCCTCCGCTTCCCAACTCTGGGGGTGCCTGAGAGAGAGAGTGGGGGCAGTGGAGAAACTCCAGATGGCTCAGCAAATAACCTGCAAGAGCTGGATTCCCTCTGGACCCCCCAAGGGCGTGGAGAGGGTCATGTCTCCTGACTGGCAGGCATCTTTTAAGACCATCAAACGGCCGATATTGATTGATTGATTTAAGTGGTTTTATGCCATTTCCATCGGTAATGAGGCCCCTGAAGAAGCAATTTATAAAAACCAATTAACAGCAGCATCTATTAATACAACCGCAATAAAAGCTCAACATCAAAAAGCAGGCAGTTAAAGCCTTCAGCCAAATATCAGGAACGATGAATATCCAAGTGGAAGGGAATAAATGGGGCTCCCTCACCCAGCGATATTTCAGGAACAGCTGGTTGGAGAGCGGAGAGGGTCCCTGGCACACACCCAATCTGCCCCCTCCCCAAAGGCAGCAGCAAAGTGGGTGGAGAGCTGATCCTCCTGGCCACTGAGTTGACCACCCTAGCCTAGCCAAAGGAAGACCCTAGATGGCTGAACAGCCTGCCATTCTGCTGCACCATCAAAGGCCTCCTGGGGCACAGCTGGCACCATGCTCGCAACAGAATACCCTATATATATATATATGTATCCATGTACTCATAACTATGTTTTTTTACTTATACCTATTATCTTGTAAGCAACTGACAAAAATAAATAAATATAAATATAAATAAATAAATAAGATATCACCAGGCTTGAAATTTTGGGCTTGGACAATCTTGAACTACGCTACCTACGGTTGGACTTAAGCACAGCACACAAAATTATCTGCTACAAGTAGTCATTGACTACCAGTCAATGACTACTTTAGTTTCAACCGCAATAATACAAGAGCACGCAACAGATACAAATTCAATGTAAACCGCTTCAAACTTGATTGCAGAAAGTACGACTTCAGCAACAGAGTGGTCAATGCCTGGAATGCACTACCTGACTCTGTTGTTACATCCTCTACCCCCCCCCCCCCCAACTCCTTTAAAACTATCCACTATTGACCTCACCCCATTCCTAAGAGGTCTGTAAGGGGCAGCGTGCATAAGTGCACCATTGTGCCTCCCGTCCCTGTCCTATTGTCCCCATTTATTCATACCTATTTCCTGCATTCGTACTCATTTTTATACTTTTACCTATTATCTTGTAAGCGATTGACAAATCAAATAAATGAAATAAGTAATAAATAAAATAAAATCTAGATGGTAGGCAAAGAAGAAAGGGGGTTATATAGGACGCCCACCTCTCTCTCCTGACTGGGAGAAAGGAACAGCGTGGGAGTGAGGTGTGCATTTGCTGCAGCCTCACTCTTTAGGTAATAACTGAATGCTCTGCTCCTTCTCCTAGCCAAAATTTCAGGGACAAAAAAAATAAAGTGTTGAGAGGAGACCCACAACTTGAAAATCCTTGGGAAAGCAAGTTGTGAACAAAGACCATCTGGGGCAGGGGTCTCCAACCTTGGCAACTTTAAGACTTGTGGATTTCCACTCTGAGAACTCTGGGAGTTGAAATCCACAAGTCTTAAGTCGCCAAGGTTGGAGACCCCTGATCTGGGGGATGAGGAAGACCTGGAAGCCGCTGACATCCCCTCCCTGACTGCCCCACGAGCAGGGAAGACGCTGTGGGCGCCCCAGAGAGAGGCAGCCCCGCTCTTCAGCCGGTCCCATTGGTGGGAAAGACCTTCACTGGCTTGTCAGCACAAAGTCGGTAGCTTTTTTCACACCTCCAGCTCTCCATCTAAATAAGTCACAACCCTCTATTTTTCCCCAAGATATTCCATTAATATTTAACAAGACAGCCCACAGCAAGTTAGATAGTGTAGCAATTAATTTTTAAACGGTGACATTTATTACAGCATGTAACTGCTACCTAGCTTGCTGTGGGGTATCTGCATAAAATGTCAGTAAAATATCTCCTAATTCTCCTCAATTTAATGCAAACATAAAAATTGTAATCATCCCATTATTGTAAAATATAATTGAAGTCTTTCATTTTATTTTAATATTTTTTGGCAGTGCTTATTTCTCCTTTGAGGAGGAATGAGGCTGTGGGGGTGGGGGAGGATAGGGTGGTGAAGAGTAATTAATGCATAGATTAATTTAATTTAATTTCATCTATACTTCAGATCCAAGCTGGCAAAGCTCAAGATAATGACAGAGAAAATGTTGATTAACACTGAAACAGCTTGCAACTGCTATCAACAAATGCTGTAATGAGACGCTCACAGGCAGCAAGGATCCATGTATAAAAAGTGGGGCCGAGATCAGTATTTCATATTCATGGCAAACCTAAGCTGGTTTGAAAAAAAAAAAGTTAAGATATGTAGCTTGTTGCCTCCCTTCTTTCTTCAAGCCCAGAAATGTGAAAACTCTGCAATAGAGAGAACTTCGTTTAAGGGAACTTCTACATCAGGTTGGGAGGAAACGGAGGGTTTCTCCAAATGGTCACTATTTAAAAATGCCTGAAATAGCTGGCAGGGCCTGGGCTCCCATTGCAGCTGGGCTGAAGCAAAGAAGCAGCTGAAGAAGTCCTCCGACCCCAATGCAGCAGGACCTGCCCAGCTTCTGCTGACTTCTCGAGGACTTAATCATCCTGCACGAATTCAATCATCTAGCTTCATTTTTTCTTGGTATAACCCTATAAACTCAGCATATGAATCACAAATCTCATCCCTACCTCCTGCTTGTCCAAGGGTGAAAACAGCCTCCTTGCCAACTCTAGATGACATAAATTTTACTAATTTTTGTATTTATTTTGATTTGTCAATCACTTACGAGATAATAGGTATAAGAATAAACATGAGTACAAATACAGGAAATAGGTATGAATAAATGGGGACAATAGGACAGGGATGGTAGGCACGATGGTGCACTTATGCACGGCCCTTATGCACAACATGGTCCTGAAGGCAGCCTGGCCTCATTTTTGCTTGGTCCAAAGTGGTGTTTTCTCTCCTCTTCTGGCACTCGCCCCCCGCCCTCCATTAGCTAGTGTGCCTGGTGATGGTCATGGCTTCTCCCTTCTAGGCTGTGACCTCTCCCTCCAAAGCCATTTCCTTCCAACCTGGTAGATTCCTTAAACACTCTCCTTCTCTCCTTCCCCTCCTTCTCTCTCTCTCTCTCTGGCAAATTGGGAAAATGAACAAAAACTTGCAACAAAAGTCAAAGATACTTTTTAAAAGTTTCTTTCAACATATAAATAGCAAGAAATAAATCAAGGAAACAGTAATCCACTAAAGAGAAAAGACTGCAAAGACAGAGAGAAAGCAGAGCTGCTTAACTCATTATTCGCATCAGTCTTCACGCAAAAAGAAACTATAGCCCAACCTACCAAAAAACATAGCTGTAAGAGACAGACTAGAAATAAAAATTAAAATAAGCAAGAAAATAATAAGAGAATACTTGTCTGATGGATATAAATCACCAGGACCTTACATCCCAGAGTTCTGAAGGAGCTGGCAGATGTTTGTACCATTGTACCACATCTTTCAAAAATCCTGGAAAAATGGGGAGCTACTAGAAGGTTGCAAAAGAGCTAATGTGGTTCCCATCGTCAAAAAAAGGGGGGAAAACAGACCTAGAATCAGCCTAACATCAATACCTGGGAAGATACCGGGAAAAAAACCCAGATCTGTGAATATGTAGAAGCAAGTAAAGTTATAACTAGTAGCCAGCACAGGTTTGTTAAAAAACAGATCATGCCAAACCAATCTTATTTCATTCTTTGAAAAAGTAACTGAATTAGTAGACCAGGGAAATGCTGTGGACAATATACTTAGACTTCAGCAAGGCTTTCAACAAAGTAGACCACAACCTATTTCTTAGTAAGCTTAAAAAAAGTGGGATAGATAGCACCACCACCAGACGGATTTGTAACTGGCTGACAAACTGTACTCAATGACTAATCCTTAATAGTACTGCATCTACATGGAGGGAAGTAAGCAGTGGGGTACCAGAAGGTTCCGTTTTAGGCTCAATATTCTTCAATATCTTCGTAAATGACTTAGATGAGGAAATAGAAGAAGAACTCATCAAATTTGCAGATGACACTAAGCTGGCAGGAATAGCCAAACCCCAGAAGACAAGCTCAGGATCCAAAAAGATATTGACAGATTTGAATGAGTGCTATCCAACAACATGAAATTTAGTGTGGAGAAAAGCAAGGTAGGTAGGAAAAAACAAACCTACAAGTACAGATTAGGCAAAATCTGGATCAAAAACAGTAACTGTGAGAGGGACCTTGGAGTCTTAGTGGATGATCACTTAAACAGCAGTGTATGGCGGCAGCCAAAAAAACCTAATACAACCCTTCTATAAGCAGAGCAGAGGCATATAATCAAAATTATATCAAGTATTTGTACTGCTTTATAAAGCCTTAGGCCATACCTGGAATACTGCATCCAGGTTTGGTCACCACATTACAAAAAAGATGTTGAGACTTGGGAAAAAGTGCAAAGAAGAGTAACTAAGTTGATTAACAGCCTGGAGACTAAAATATAAGAAGAATGGCTTCAGGATTTAGGTTTGGTTAGTCTAGGGGAAAGAAGAACTAGGGGTGATATGATAGCAGTATTCCAGTATTTGAGGGGCTGCCACAAAGAGGAGCGGGTCAATTTATTTTCCAAACCACCAGAGGGCAAGACAAGAAACAATGGATGAAACCTAATCAAGGAGAGAAGCAACCTGGAATTGAGGATAAATTTTGTAACAGTGAGTAACCAGGTGAACAGCTTGCCTTCAGACTTTGTGGGTGCTTCTTCACTGGAGGTTTTTAAGAAGAGACTGGACAGGCATTTGTCTGAAATGGCATAGGATCTCTTGCTTGAGCAGGGGGCTGGACTAGAAGACCTCCAAGGTCCCTTCCAGATGTACCCTGATTCTGAAATCATTTCTTACCCCCCTCCCACTTCTGCAGAAAGGACTTAGAAGCAGAGAACACTAGAAGGGTGGGCCTATAGTTGGGGTGGGGAATGTTACAAGGAGAACCAGTGGAGGACCATGCATGAGAGGTCGTGTGTGGAAGGGCCCATGCAGATGAGGACATCAAGGAAGCAAGCAACCCTTCATGGCAATCATAAGGGAAGAAGAAAAAAATGTTATCCCCTTCTCTGGACAGCAGATACACCCCCAGGTCTCCTGAACTAGAATCCAGTAATGTTTCTAGTTATTGAAATTCCCCTCAACCACTGAAATACTGTCTCCTCACAACACACATACTAAAAAGAAAGGAAAAGAAAAGAAGCTATAGAAACGTTCTATCAATATAAAATGAAAATATATGTGAGTTGTAAAGAGCCCAGAGTTAAAGAGAAAATGTCAAATAGGATAAAACTCAGAATGAGGTGAGATTCACAAAAGATCTTTTTGTAATATGTTCAAAATAAAAGCAAGGAAAAGAAGGGAGTGTGACAAAATAGGAGCAGTAATAAAGAAAGCGTCAAATTACTTGGCTCCTATTTTGACCAAACACTTTTCTTTCTGCACAACCCTCTGCAGCTGCTTGTCTCCCACACTGATGCAGCTGGAGATGAAGTTCACCAAGGCAATCCTCATTTTGGATTCTTTAACTTAGCAAAGATGCTGACCAAATTTTCTCTCTAACACTGCACCGGACTGGGAGTGGAAGAAATACCACACATTTGTCCCAAAGGTGCTTTTTCAAGAGGCAACTGGACTTTCTGGTTTTTATTTGAAGATGTTTCGCTTCTCATCCAAGAAGCATTTTCAGCTCTGACTGGTTGGTGGGAAATGGAAGGATTTATACTCCTTGCAGGCAGCTGGTCTTTTGCATTCTTTTTAGAGAGTCATTGAGGCCAGTTGCTGGTTTAGTAATGTGTAGAAAGTTAGCACACACCCTTCTCCTAGAAGAATGAAATATTCTAGGAAATATTAAAAAGGCAGAATATTATATTTCCCTGGATGGAAAAAGGAGAAACATGTTTTTATAAAGACAAAGCAGCTCCCTGCCCCCTTTTCAGCTCCAGGGTGGTGGGATTAAGACGTGGCCCTCAGGACACGATAGGATTAGCCCTCTACCCATCTCACCACATGGCACCTGGGAAGATTACATCACCCAGCAAGATTCAACCAAGCTTGGGACTTGAGACAACCTACAAAGTTACCCAGGGGTGGGATACGACAGGGTTAACTACCGGTTCGGGATTTACAAGTTTCCCTGCCCGCTGTGAGCTACGCGCCTGTAAATCGTCATTAGCACCCTACGTGCTGAGAAGCAGCCTTTGAAACAGCCCTCTTTTCTTGTTTTTTTAACTGCAGCTGTGCCTCGTTCGGCAGCTGAAGTTGAAAAATCAGGAAATAAAGATCAGGTAAGAGCCCAGGTGGGCGGGTGGGCAAAAACATCAGCAGACATAGAACCAGTTCTATGTCTGCTGCTCTTCAGAGCTACCGGTTCTACAGAGGTGGACAGAACCGGTAGAAACCCACCCCTGAAGTTACCCCTGCATGGCCCCATGGGTGTCTGACAACCAATCAGGATACATTCTTCCCAAGTGCAAATGGGTCTGGAGCTTTCTTGGAACTATTCAAAGGACTGTGTTGTAGACTGGAGATAGATGATGTTGTATCCTTCCCACTCTGTTGAGGGAGGGCTGTTCAATTTTAACATAAAGGGCTTCTTTGACCCTATTAGAGTTTGCAGCGATCCAGTCAGTACACAAGTAAATAATTCAGCAGGATTTGTTTATAGAAGAAATTTCTTTATATACAACAATATAAAGCATGATGCATGTATACATTACCCATGCAGCTCTTGCAACATGGTAGCAAGTACAAGGACAAGAACATCAAATTCACACAGGAAGATGTTAAGTAAAATAGACAAGCCTTCCTGGAGTGTGCAGTACAATTAAGGTAGACAGAGGCCTTAACATTGAAGTTTACAGAAAACCCATACATACAGATCAATGTTAACATTTTGATTCCCACCACCTACTGGAGCACAAAATGGGAGTCATCGGAACCCTGCACTACTGAGCTAAAGGCCTGCCTACCAGAAAAATGGGGTGGGGGAGAGAACTAAAACACATCAAGGAAGCTCTCAGAATGTGTAACTATCCCAAGTGAGCCTTTATCAATCTCAAAAAAGACCCTACTGGAGCTCCTCCATAACAGACAATGAAGAGAACAATAAATGAAGCAATATTGTCATTCTACACGTTGCAGGAATATCGGAAAGCTCAGGAGCAGGGGTGGGATCCTACCGATTCGGTCCGGTTCTATAGAACTGGTAGCTCTGAACAGCAGTTGACACCGAACTGGTTTGCTGGGACGAGGTTTTGGTCTGCTGTTTGGCCTACCCGCCTGCCCGAGCTCTAGGTTGTCCTTTAGTGGCTACGTTTCCCTCCCCAGCTGCTTTGCATGGCACAGCTGAGTGCCGCTCGTCAGCTGGAGAAGATAAATGCTTGCCGGAGCCAGTAGCCTGCTCCCCGAATCAGTTGTTATGCCGGTCGGATCCCACCCCTGCTCAGGAGGGTCTTCATCCAATGCAACAAATGTACCCATTTCAAACCCAAAAATACACTAAGGCAGGAGCTTGTCCACCTCAAGAATAAAACACCCAGAAACAAACTGAGCAGTGTGGTACATCCAATACAATGCAGTGAGCCATGTGCAGATCAGACCCTGACAACACAGGTAAACCTCCAAGTGGCCTCAACAACTTGCTAAAAGAATGCAAGTAACCAGCTGTCTGCAAGGGGTATAAATCCTTCCAATCCCCACCATCCAGTCAGAGTTGAAGAAGTTTCTTGGATGAGAAGTGAAAGGAAAACCAGAAAGTCCAGCTGCCTCTTGAAAAAGGCACCTTTGGAACAATCACGACCTGGATGACTGAGAATCTCCATAGACATCACACCGTTGCTTTCATTTCTTGCCACTTGGACTGGAGTACATGAAAACTGATGTCAATTTTGGAGGGAGGGAGGCAGAGGAAGCAGGCAGGCAGGTTGGAATAGAGGAGAGGAAGAGAGAAATGTTTGTTGTTTCACCCATTGGCAAATAAACTTGTTACTAAAAGTCATCAGCAAATGCAGCTGAACTTACAAATGCAGCAACAAGACTCTTTCCACCTTCCTTTTCTTTTTCTTTAGATTTTTATCCTGCATTTTCTAATATATACAGCTCAAGGTGGCAGTGAACACATCCATGCTCCTTCCTCCTCCTATTTTTCTTTTTGATTGGGTAGCTTTTTAAGCAGACAGTGGGAATCCTAGGGATGCAACAGTTTTGATCCATGTGCTCCACTGGTTGCCAGTTTGCTTCCGGGTGCAATCCAGGGTGGGGGTTTTGATCTATAATATCCTAGATGGCTTGGGTCCAACTTGAGGAAATCCTCTTCCCAGTTACATCTGTTGGTCCCACCAGACCTGGCAGGAAGGGTAGGTTGCATCTCCTGTCTTCAGATCCATCTGGCAGGACACCAATGGCCTGGCTTTTCTGCTATGGACCCTGGTCTCTGGAACATCATTCTATCCAAGGTGAGATTCTCTCTTAGCCTTCCAGAAGATCCTAAAAGCGTGTTTTCTTTTCATCAGCCTTGGGGATCCCAGGAGAGCCTGGAAAGTGATCATGTGAGATCAAGGGCTGCTCCTGCTTTCTTAAGTTTTATATGCTTATTTTATGTTCTGTTTAAGTGTTTGTTTTATTTATGTTTGACTGGTTTTTTTTTTTTTTTGCATGGTTATGGAGTTTTTAATTGTTATGTTGTACGCTGTCCAGAATCATGATTTTTGTGAAATGGGGGGCTATATAAATATCCTAAATAAATAAATCTTGATTTGAGGAATGGAGTTGATAAAATGCCCATAAAATTTTATTAGCAATCTCTTTTAACAAACAAGAGGGTAACGTGTGTTCAAATGAAATAGAAGGAATAGGAAGAGAAGGAGTTGTACTGTGCATTTAAAAATATCCTTTCCTGCTAACAAATCCAGATAAATGAATTTGACAACGTTGTGTAAAACAACGTTGTGGGAGAAGTGGGAGAAGAAATAAATGCAGAAAAAGGAGATTTGGGTGATGCCTTCCAAGCTGCAGATCTTTCACCGCAGTGAGGAAGGTGACAGAGAAAGAATGCTGGCCTTGGTTGGCCTGTCGAGAATGGTCATTCTGGGAAAGTCCTGATTTTATTTGTTTTCTCCTCTATAGAACTGAGACCAGCACAAGGAGATCTGTAATCCTTGATTTGATACTGATCAGTAGAGAAGGCTTCATGGAGGAGAAGGAAGATTGCTGGAAGACAGAAGTCTTGATTCTAATTGGGAGAGAAAGTGTAAAGTCAAGTCCGAGCGTTAAGAAAGTCAATTTTAATCATCTTAGGGCATTCTCAAATTGATAAATAAGGCTCAAAGGGAACATTCATAAAGAAGGAGTTGATAAAAGCAGAATCTTAAAAGAATTATAAACAGTTCCATTTCTGTCCTTGGTGACTACCTGGCAGTGCTGCTTCCAAGAAGACTCAGCTCCACCACAGGCCAGGCAAGAGTAGCTTGAGAGCCATAGCTGAGAGCAGAGTAGCTGGAGAAGCTGGCATGCTGAACATGGCATGGCATGGCTGCACTCTTGTCTCTGCCTGCCTGGCACTTTATTCAGCATGCCAGCTTCTCCAGCTACTCATTAGCTCCACTGGCTGTTTCCAGGAGTTGGCTGCAATGGCCACACCCTTCCAGCCATGCCATTTTCTTGCAGGACCAGTTGAAGACAAAGCCAGCTCATTATCACTTGCTTCCTCCCATGCTTTCCTCTGGACCTATTAGCCCAACTGACAGGGGCAGAGGAAGAGCGTGGTGAAGCAGGATGGGGTGCTCCTTATCCTTCCTTGGAGCCCTTCTCCCAGGCCTGTGGTAGGTCCATAGAGCTAACCATGGGTCTCGCAGTCTGTACTAATTGATCTGTGTCTGTAATTATTAATCATTTCACTAGACACTTAGCTAAGCTTGTTCAAAGCCCCCCTCTACTTTGCTTAGCTTTGCCCCATTATGCTAAGGAGAGTGATCAGGGGTTGTCCTTCCATCCAACAGCTAATGCTCAGAGTGAAGGGACATAACCAATGAAGGCCATCCACCAATAATTTATTTTCACATAAAATCTTGCTTGCCTTGCTGTATAGGCAGATCAGGACTTGGAAGTATGATGGTAATCTTTTTTTTTGGCTTGTTAATGACTATGCACTGCATTTTAATGTGACCACTGAGTGGGCCCAAAGCACAGCAACCTCCCCAGTTTCATTATGGGATCCCTCAGCCTGACTCTTTACTGCATCCTTCCCAAAGAGCAGTGCAGGGCTCTTCCATACAGTGGTGGGATTCAAATTTTTTCACTCCCAGTCTGTGGGCGTGGCTTGGTGGGCATGGCCTAGTTGAGGGGGTGGGGTCATGTAACTGAGTGGGGATGGCCAACTTGATGTCACTCATGGCCACGCCCACTCAGTCACATGACCCCACCACCAAGCTACACCCACAGAACCCAGTAGGAAAAAAAAATTGAACTTACAGCTATTGCGAGCATTGAGTGGGAGGACAGGGTGAGCAAGTGGCGACTGGGCAACCGCACATAGAGTATGGCCAGTCATAAGTTGCTACTGGTTTGGCAACTCAGTTCAACTACCAGTTCGCGTGAACCAGTGCGAACCAGCTGAATACCACCTCTGCTTCCGTAGGAGTATTAATAGCACATTCAAGGTTTTTGAGCAAATCAGCAGGAAATGTTTTATCCTCGTGCCTGACGATGATTGCCCTTGGAGTTTCTTATCTCCTGCCCTGTTGCAGCTCATCTTGCATAGACTCTGAACTGATAATAATCCCTTGGCAAAAAGGGAGAATCTGCTAGCACTTCCTTCCTCCTCCATATGAGTTTGTCTATGGTAAAGCTTTAGAATACAGGAATAGCAAGTGGCTGTCTGGGTAGATGGACCCCAAGGAAGGCAGGACTGTTATAGCTAGGAACATACTAGAACTGGGGGTTATTTAACAGAATCACAGAGTTGGAAGGGATCTTGGGGGGTCTTCTAGTCCAACCCCCTACTCAAGCCGGAGACCCCACATCATTCTGGACAAATGGCTGTCCAAACTCATCATTAAAAACTCCAGTGATGGAGCTTCCATAACTTCTAAAGACAAGCCATTCCACTGGTTAATTGTTTTTACTGTTAGGAAATTTATCCTTAGTTCTAGGTTGCTTCTTTCCTTGATTACTTTCCATCCATTGCTTCTTGTCCTGCCTGCATTCTATATTCTGGTTCAAGGTGTTGGTTATGACTTATAAAATCCTGCATGGCATAAAGGGAGGATATTCGAAGGACACAGGTAATGGCAGCAGCAATAACTTAGAGGAATGAAAATATATTTGGTATTTTGTTTTTTATATTGTGAGTTGCCCTGAATGGTGTGGTGACTAGATCAAATAATAAATAAATTTGTGCAATTGATAAAAACCTCTTTCCTTTCTATTCTTCATTAAAATGACCCGGGCACAACCTTTTGGTGGCTGTTTGCAAGATGGAAAAAAAGAACAGCCATGAGAAACCAGAAGCTATGGAGAAACCAACATCAGAGGAAGCTCTACAGTAATTTAATGTTTCCACCAAGTAGGCACCATGGAAAAATTCCACCAAGTAGGTTCCATGGAAAAATTACAGTGTCTGTAATGAGTGACCAGAAAGAGATTTAATTTTAAAAAGGAAACCTTTCTTAAAATTAAAGGTAAGGAAATGATGTTGCAGCTGGCCAATAGCAACAAGTTTATAGCTAATGCATCTATCTAATGTACTTGTTCTCAAACCTCATATTAAGCAAATCTCTCCTATCTTTTTTTGCATTTTCTGCACCCTATATTTTGCATTGATAATGAGACCAGTAATGGCCAGAATAGATTACAGGTGGCTTCAGACTCTGAGATAATGTACTTTTCTCTATGCAATATTCAGGTTTAGAAATACATTAATGGAATAGGATGGCTTAACGCTTACTGATTAGATATATCTGTTATTATAAAAATTGCTAGTTCATACTATTATGTAAAGCTGCAGGCAGACCTCAAAGACCATCCAACAAATAATGGTAAGATGCATGCAGGTACATTACGTGGCAGAACCAAGGAGCTGATATCATGTACAAGAACATCTGCACAGAATATGGGCTGCACCCTCCCAGGTCCAGATGGGAGACTCCACAGAAGGTCATGGAGAATAACAGGGCTAGGATCCTCTGGGACTTCCAGATCCAGGCAGGCAGGCAAGGGAATCAATCAATCAGACATTGTAGTAGTAGACAAGGACCAGAAGGTAGCAGTAGTAAAAGATGCAGAGGTGCCAAGGATGGGAGAAGTGCCAGGGCCTGAAAAAGGAACTAGAGAGGATGGAAAGGGAAAGCCAAAGTGGTCCTAACGGTAGTAGCAGAATTCGGGGCTGTGACTCCTAAGCTGGGCGGGTGGCTCCAACAGATCCCAGGAATGACATCAGAGTGCGGGGCTAGGAACAGCTGAGATCCTGCACAGAACCTCAAGCTCCCAGGCCATGGTAAAGAACCCAAGATTGAGGAAGATCCAGACCACCCATAGGGACGAGAAGGGAATGTTACATACATGCATACAATATAAAACAAGCAAGTGTAGGAGATGAATCTCTGTTGTAGCTGATAAACTTCACAGGTTTGCCATTTGCCTGTAACCTCAGCCTCAAGAGGAACGTATCCTTGCCGTTTGCTCATGATCCAAAGGAAGGTGATCTCTTCTGCAGGGGCGAGAGATAGCAATAGCACTTAGACTTCACAGTGCTTCACAGCCCACTCTAGGCAACCGCCTAGAGTCAGCCTATTGCTCCCAACAATCTTGGCCTTCATTTTACCAACCATAGAAAGATGGAAGGATGAGTCAACCTGGAGCCCCATCAGGATTGAACTCCTGGCTATGGGCAGAGTTAGCTGCAATACTAGATTCTAACCACTGCGCCACTACGGCTCTGGCTCTTGATCACTCTGCTCACGATCTCTTTCCAAAAAGTCAATATTTTCTGAAGCACTTCACTAGGGGTTTGTTAAAAACCACAAGAAAAGGCCCTAGGCATATATTATCTTTATTTGAGAAAATATTGATAGCGGTTTTTCTTCCTTGGTTCTAATGTTTAAAAATATCCATGTCCCTTATTTATTTTCAAATTATTGCTATAGTCAGGCATAAATATATCTAATTTGGAGAACTCCAGACCGCAGTAGCTGTTTAGGAGTTTGTTAATAATTTTGTCTTGAAAGATATTAGCTTGGAATTTTAAAAAAAAGTCTCTCAAAGAAGACTGTAATAGAGCTTAAGAATTTAGCAAGGTGTAAAACAAAGTTACAAAGATACCCCAGTGAATACAAAAAACAAACCTCTAACCTCAGTCTTATTTGCACCTTCGTTCAAATATTGTGTTGAAGCTGCCAGTTAGTACCTTTTCCAGGCAGAGCACAGCATTTGGGGAATATATACATGTTATCTTTAAAAAAAAACTGTAGATAAAAAAGCATTTAGGAAAACAAGGTTTTTGATAATGAGGCTTATTATTGAAAAACAAAGCTATTATGAAACAATTCCAGCAACTGCTATGCATCAAATGTGAGCTGTATTTAAAATAAAATTAAGGTTCTTCAGATTCTTGTTTCTGTTTTACCTGCCTGCAAGACGCAGTGGCTAGAAGTCACTCTTTTCCAGGAAGGAGAGAGATCCTTCACTTTTCTTCTAGTGATAATAGACTGATCTGATATGAAGGGGATCACTTGTGACTGTGGGAAAACTTGCTGTCACAGAAACATTAATTTCATCAAAATTAGGCTAGTTGTGGCATTTGATGATACAATCACTTCAGTCCGAAAGGTGCTTTTTCTAAAAGGCAACTGGACTTTCTTGATTTTGACTAGGGACGGCAGACTAGCAGTGTTCCAATATTTGAAGTGCTGCCATAAAGAAGAGTGGGTCAACCTATTTTCCAAAACTCCAGAAGGCAGAACAAGAAGCAATGGATGGAAACTAATCAAGGAGAGAAGCAATCTAGAATTAAGGAGAAATCCTGACAGTTAGAACAATTAACCAATGGAACAACTTGCCTCCAGAAGTTGTGGATGCTCCGACACTGGAAGTTTTAAAGAAGAAACTGGACAGCCATTTGTTTGGTATAGGGTCTCCTGCCTGGGTTGGACTAGAAGACCTCCAAGGTCCCTTCCAATTCTGTTATTCTGCTCTGTTATTTTTTTTTCTTTGAAAACATTTCACTTCTCATCTAAGAAGCTTCTTCAATTCTAACTGACTGCAGGGGAATAGCAATAGCACTTAGACTTATATACCGCTTTATAGTGCTTTACAGCCCTCTCTAAGCTGTTTACAGAGTCAGCCTATTGCCCCCAACAATCTGGGTCCTCATTTTATTGACCTTGGAAGGATCGAAGGCTGAGTCAACCTTGAGCCTGGTGGGATTCGATCTGCCAAACTGCTGGCAGCCGGTGATCAGCAGAAGTAGCCTGCAATACTGTATTCTAACCACTGCACCACTGCAGCTCTTAGAAGGATTTTCTTCATATTCAATTATATATTCAATATTCATATTTATATTATATTTATAAATCTTTCTGTTCCCCTTCAGTCAGTTAGAACTGAAGAAATTTCTTGGATGATAAGTGAAAAGTTTTCAAAGAAAAAAAACAAGGAAGCCCAGTTAAAGAAAAGCACTTTTGGGACAACCATGACCTGGATGATTGAGAATCTCCATAGACAAATCACTTTAGTCTTTTTCCCACAAAACCGATTTAAGAAGAGACAAGATAAAGATGTAAAAGAATTCCATAAGGAATTCTGTTGAGAACAAGAGAAATGTGCCATCAGATTTTTAATGGGATGATTATTAAGACAGAAACAGTCCTCTTTATTGCAATCAAAAATTGATTTAAAACATGACTGAAGTAAAAAATAGAGTAATGATATTTTAGTGAAAAAAAAATAATGTTTATAAAACAAAACTTCCAAAAAGAGCTTGCAGCAGGAGAATTTGCATTTTTTGTTTCCTTTGTTTCCTTTGTCACGGCAAAGTCTCCATTATAGGCTCTGTTTTGGCAGTCTGTCGCTATAGGTTGGATAGTTTGTTTTTCATCCCCGCAGTCACAATTTTGATGATTGTATTTCCCCCAACTTATAGGGGCATCAGCACAACTACCATGGCCAGTGTGAATTTGGTCCAGTGTTGTCTATATTGCATGGGGCTAGTCAAATCCAGGTGTGTGTTTTTCCCAAAATGCAAATTTGAACATTGAGGGGGAAATTTTTCTATCTAAATTGTTTCCACGTATTGGAGAGAGAGAGAGAGAGAGAGAGAGATCCTCTAATGTATATACTTCATTTCAATCCCTGTTCCTTTTCCTATTCCTTCTCCCTTCCTCCCCCTCCCCCTTGTTTTCTTTCTAGTTGTCATTTGTTCTGTTCTGTGCCATGATTAGTACTCACGGTGAGAGGAAGATTGGAAGAATATGCTTCGTGTTAGCTATTATGTATAATGCAGGGCTATTTCTTTATGCCAGAGTGTGCTGTGTGATCAGGGGCAATCTTTTTTCCAGGTTCTTTTGGAAGCGATACACGCAATCTCATTTCCAGGGGATGCTGACCTCACCGATGAGCCAGGCCAGCAAGCCTGCCACTAACACAAATCACCACAGGGGAGTTGCTATTTTAGAAAGAACTTATAAATTAAGTAATAACACTTTGAATTATGCAAGTGTTTATTCTGAAGATGGCAAAGGCTTCCTTCTCTATTGGTGCAAGAAAATTTCTCTAACAGGTGCATTTGGGATTCTACCTTTTCATTTTATCTCCAGCAGCTTTCCTGGAGCTACAGAGAAGATAGCTAAAGCAAAGGAGGAGAACTGGGGCTTGGAGGAATTGGGTAGTTTGACTCTCCTCCTCAGCAAGGGCTTGCTTTCTTCAGTGAATTTCCCTGAAATTCAGAATCCCCTTCCCTTACCCCTGGCCTCCTCCTCCTCCTCCCCCAGGTTGGCTTCATATACCCTCCTTCCTTTTCATTTATGCATCTGATCCTATTAATGACAGCAAGATCGGGCAGCGCTCTTCTGCAGAAGACCAGCCTGCTACTTGCCATTTTTATTCCCTGGGTATTTTATTATAGAGGGATATTTGCATGAAAATAGCATTTTTCTTTCACAAGACTTCATCTGCGGCTGCTTCTCCCATCCCTTAGGATTTTACTGTGGGTAAGCATTGTGTATTCCCGATGCTGTCACATACACAAAAATACCCAATTATTTAAATTATTGTAACTTGTGTGGGTTTATTTTCTTCTTCTTCATGAGTTGGCTGTTCAGTCAGCACTGCAGTGAGCTGAAATAGATCACCCTCAGCAAGACAATCTCTCTAAATTGACAGCAGAAATATTTTAAACAATCTGGACAATATGTTATAATTCCTGTTGCATTTAAATCTTACCTCTTCCCACATCGATGTCTTTGTGTGTTTGGTGCCGGGATTTGAGGCTTGAGATAACCAGGGCACGGCCACCCAGAAAAACCACTCAAGGCCAGATGAAGATGGTGATGCTGAGGAAGCCCATCATCCACCAACCCAGACTCTCATTGTGATGACCTGGGCATGGCACAAAGGCAACACAGTCACATAAGTAAGAAGAGTCCCTTTAATGCCTCCAACTTTGCCCCCAATGTCCAGGTTACCTTCAGCTGGAGAAAAACTCTCCCACGAACAGTCTTTAAGTGGACGAAATTCAGTCTGAAAACGAAGTACATACAAACTGTAAATAAAAATCCACACAAACCACACTGCAGCAATCAACTGGACGGGGCAGGATAAGGAATTGCAGACTTGAAAGGCCAACAAAACACACACAGTTGGGAAGATGCCAGGAATACAGATAAGCCTTGACAATAAAAGATAACTCACAATTTGCTTCCTACCAGTTGCTGTGTGCAGCTTCCCTTTTTAAACACTGTGTTCCAGCTGCAGCTAATGAAGGGAATCAGGGCCCTTTCCTCCCCAGTAAGCCACGCAACTCATGTTGCTCCCTCCGTTCCTCCCTGCATGCCCTAGGATGAAGAGGGGGGTAGGCCTGAGTCTTGCTCCAAATTCTCTCTGCCTTGCTCTACCTCTCCCCTGCTCTGCCCAGCCGGACTTTGCCCTTCCCCAGTTTCTTCCACAGACAATGGAGCCCCACTCCCACTCCCTGTCAGCTGCTTGGCCTCCCTCAGAATCAGATTCCAACAGGGGCAGGACACTCATCTTGCAGGGCAAAGCGCAACCTCCAGATTGTCATCTGGAGAGCCCAACCTCTGCCACCTGCTACCCCCAGCTGTGAGCAGCCATGGAGGGTCGGCTGTCCTTTCAAGATGACAAGGACCCTTTCGGTCCCCATTTCAAAACTGCTTTTGAAACCAGCTTGGATGGTGACATTCCCATATATTAGGGGAAACTTTTATAGTCTTGGGCTTGCAGCTGAGCCCTCACTCAGCAGCACAGATTTCATTTCCCTGGGATCCTGATGCGGAAAGCTATTGCTGAGGTTGCTGGAGGAGGAGGAGGCAGCAGCCAGAGGAGCATTTAGGGAGTGAAGGAGGAGGGCATCATTCTCTTCATTGGGTCCCAGCTGGAAGGAGGCCCCGGAAGCATCTCTCTCTCTCTCTCACACACACACACGTTTTTTCACAACTTCTGTCCTAAAACTTTGGATAGTGGGATGCAAGGAGATAGTTTGTATGGATGGGTGGGAGTTGGAAAGAAGAGATCAAAAGGCTCAGCAAAGAACTGGGGAAGACAAGGGGGGGAAAAGAGGCCACCGGGAGATATTAAAAGGAGAAGGGAAATGTGACCAAATGGTTACCACAGTCCACTTTTGTTCTGGTAAATAAGTGCAGAGTTCTGCACCTTTAAATGGAAAGACTTTGTGTTCTGTGTGATCGATTCATGAATTTAAACAAATCCTTTATAAATTACTAATTCTGTAAGGGGAAAGGGAGGTAGAATGTAATCAATTCTGTAAGGGGAAAGGGAGGTAGAATGTAATGTAACTCAAGCATCAGGATTGATAAGAGAAGGGGTTAATTTGGGGAAGCAAAAAGAGTTTAAACCAGGGGTGTCCAACCTTGGCAACTTTAAGACTTGTGGACTTCAACTCCCAGAATTCCTCAGCCAGCTTTGCTGGCTGAGGAATTCTGGGAGTTGAAGTCCACAAGTCTTAAAGTTGCCAAGGTTGGACACCCCTGGTTTAAACTCTCTTGCTCCCTCCTCTCTATCATTTGTGCCTCCTCCGCTGGCACTCTTCTCCTCCCAGATGGAGACAAATTGCTTTGCAATCTGCCATTTGCCTTGGAAGGGGAACCCCCAGGCCAGAGGTGGTACTCAGCAGCTTCTGACCAGTTCTGGAGAACCGGTAGCGGAAATTTTAAGTAGCTCATTGGCTGGGTCTTCTTTTGTTGCCCTGCACAGGAGAATGGAGCTGGAAAGCAGGTCGGTGGGGTGGGAATGAAGATTTTGCAGTATCCTTCCCCTGCCACACCTACCAAGCCACATCCAACAAACCACACCACGCCCACCAAGCCATGCCCACAGAACCAGTAATACATTTTTTTTGAATCCCACCACTGCCCCAGACTTTGCCAGAGAGGATCCTGACTGGACCTTAAATGGTGCCTCCCATTTCCAGGGCATCACCCCAGCCGCCATCTTGGCTTTTGAAGTCCAGGCAGGAGGACTTTCCCTGTAGCCTCCTCTCCGAGTCAGAGGAGCAGAATTCTCTTCGGGAGCATCGAGGACAAAAACCCAAGCGTTCGTTTCGTAGACAGGAAGAGATTTATTACTCTTCGTTTAGTGACCATTCAATGGAGGGTGGATGGGGGAATAGTATTACTTAACTCTACACATTTTTCATTAAAAAAAATCCCAAATACAATTCCCACAATTTACATGTTTTCATCTCTCGCGAAACCATCCAGTTTTTTTTAAAAAAAATTGTAAGTCTTCCAGAGTAATTGGGCATCAAACAGTTTCTAAATCTAAATAAGTAAGCAGCTGATTGAGTGTCTTTTGAATGTTTCAGGGAGCTTCCAGTCTGAGTAAATCACACGGTAAATCCATTTCTGTGGAAGTCTTGGTCAACTTCCAACAAAATGTCCAGACAATAATAAATGGTTCCTGAGTTTCAGCCTGGGTGTCAGATCTGTATATTTGCCATTCTTCGACGGAAGAAAAAGGGGGGAGTGTTGAATTTGATACATTTAATTATTTTCCTCTCCATGTATCCTAAATATCCTATTTCTTACATTGGCTTTGTATAACCGATTTCTAACCATTGCCTGGCACCCCGAATGCTTGGAAAAAATCTCACCTCTTTGAGGGATGTAAAGGGAGAAGGGGCCACATGGATTGCAACACCGGAAAATAACTCCTGGGAACCTTTCCCTATCTGCTTCCTCAGAGAAGGTGGGATAATAACAAGTTCATACCTGTGGATTGGTGGAACCCAAATCAGACTGCAGGGAGGGGTTTTAATTCCTTTTATCTTAGTCGCATGCCCTGAGGGACTCCAGACCTTGCTTTGAATTTTGACCCGCTTTACCCCGCTTCAATAAAAAGATTCCTTTTGAAATACAAAGTTTTCAAGAGTTTGTACTTATGTTTTGAATTTGGGGGGGTGGAGAGGCTGGTCCTTACACTGGCACACATCAGGGGGACTTGTTCCAGCTACCTTTTACCAGTATAGCTTATCTGAATAGTTCCTTCCATACTTTTCTCCTTAGGCTGCTGATAATGTTTTGGTAGACTTAGCTACCCTTCCAAATCTCTCAACCAGTTCAATCTAGCACAAAGCTCCCATCTTTGCCTGCAATTGTGAGATCTCTCTGACAATGGGGCCTAGTTGGGGCCAGGGAGCAGGGCTGGAAAAAAAAGCTTGGTTTCTTGGACCAGATTCTGTGCTTCCACCTGGGTGGGGGTGGGGGCACTTTTGCCTCTCTCCCCTCCAGCCTCTCCCTCAACCTCAAGACAGAAAGAGACACACCGAGAAAGGAATTGATTACATGGTTATACAGAAAATATGCTTGATGTTTGGGTGTCAAATGAAATGTAATTTTGAAATATATTTTTGCCCTTTGAATGATATATCATCCTTCAGAAATACCATGAACTGCCCCATTATTAATGCAGTTTAGAATGAGTAGAATTGAAATGATAATGAGTTTCTAAATTAATATTGCAACTTCTCATTTCAGTATTTGATGAGCTGTATCAAAACTTCATTAAATCACTCTGTTTGCCAGCTCTGGTTTATAATCAGGGCTGGGAAACAGATCTTCGGGAAAGCCAGTTGAGGCTGGAGGCTGGGCTGCTTCGGGTGCATAAGGGGCTGTAATAGTAATGGCTGAAATAAGGGAGTTAACGATATGTTTTTCAAAATGTGATGATAAAACTTTTGAGTGTTAAATAAACATTGCATGCCAAATTATGGGGCTATCAAGATGCAACTTTTGCTTTTGCATCCAAGTCACAGAAATTCTCATCTTTCAGCAGTTGGAAACCATTTCTGGTTCTGCAGTGCCATGGTGGTGTTGCTTCAGTATGGTTTATATTGTCATTCTGCCCAAATTACTATGCATTGATTGGATCCTGAAAAGAGGAGGAGGAGGAGCAGGAGTGGAGTTGTGGAACTAAGTTAACCTGTTACTGAGTTAATCCATTTATCCTTCATAGAATACAGTGAATCATAAATTAACTGAGCAGGCTGTGTTGGCACCTCACACCAAGTCACAAAATCAAATCAGCCAAGCTTAGCATGTAATAGGAATGCAACCTTTAGGTCTTTGACTAAGCAGGTTGTGTAAACAGAGGTGGTATTATAGAGGCATTCTGTCTCCAAGGAAAATCACTGATTGGGAAGAGCAGAGACAGCAGAGGGGCTGTTCTGTAGTACATCTGCCAATATGTCAGAACCTGTAGAGAGGAACTGCACAAAGCATGGAAGGCTAAACACTGTTTAGCTGGTTGGTTCCTTGGTTTTCCTCTACTTTGTCTGTCAAAGCCTAAAGGAGTGAGCCCTCATAACTCTGGTCGCTGGGCCTTAAACATGGAATTCCTCTACAGCCTAGAATAAGTTTTTTCTCTAAAAAGAATGAATGAGAGCCACGTGGGCTGAGAAAGCTTTGAGTGGGCTGTGGGGTATCTTCTCTCTTTTTTTTTCCAATAAAGTTTTATTTGGGTTTTCACACACAAAATACAAGTAAAACATCTTTTTTTAAAATAGCATGGTCCCGGGTTGAATTTCTTTATACAGACACAAAACTCAATTTCATGCTCCTTTTTGTATTCTAGTCCATATCTTATACTATTTTACATTTTCTATATAGTTTTTCCTCTCTTTTAATTTTCTCAATTTTATTTTGATTATCTCATCTCAATTCAAATCATTATATTTATACTTTTGTCTGTTCTGTTTCAATTTCATATTATCTTTTCTCATTAAACAAATTTTCTCCTGTAGTTACTAATTGGAGTATGACATCTTTATATCTTTTAATTACATCCATTCAACTCTTCTGGACCACTTCACAAACCTTGACTTCTGTAAAATATGAGAAACTAAAGGCAGTTATCAGTAAAGCAGAGAAACTATTGATTGCCAGCCCACCTAGACAGAAGTTGGTTTTCATCAGGACAGCATCTAGAAGTTCCCCCCATTAGATGTCTGAAGCCCAAGCTGGTGTCCTCTTCTCTTGCCACATGACCGGACCTTGCACAACCTTAAAAATAGCCATCACTTCTGGAGTCATTCCATGTCATTAAACAATCTGGAGTGGATCCATTCTGGGTCTTGCTAAGGGATGTTTAAACTGTTGTAGCTTGCCTTGTCAGGAACTAGTAGGAAGGGATTCTGCAACAGGACCCCTTAAATTGAGGTCTCAGAAGAAGGGGCTTAGAAGCTTTTCTGGGCACTGTGCAGTGGTGGGATTCAAATAATTTAACAACTGGTTCTCTGCCCTAATGACTGGGTGGGTGTGGCTGGGTGGGCATAGCCAACTTGATTGGTCTCAGGAAATTTCTCCTTAATCCAACTCACAATAAAATGGTACAATAAAATAGCACTGTTCCAATATTTAAAATAGAATAGAATAACAGAGTTGGAAAGGACCTTCTAGTCCAACCACCTGCTTAGGCAGGAAACCCTACAACACTACAGACAAATGGTTATCCAATCTCTTCTTAAAAACTTCCAGTGTTAGAGCATTTACAACTTCTGGAGGCAAGTGGTTCCACTGATTAACTGTTCTGTCAGGAAATTTGAGAGGTTCCTACAAAAATGAGGGAGTCAATCTATTTTCCAAAGCACCAAAAGGCACAACAAGAAACAACGGATGGAAACTAACCAAAGAGAGAAGCAACCTAGGACTAAGGAGAAATTTTCTAAGGGCAAGACCAGTCAACCAGTGGAATAGCTTGTCTTTAGAAGTTGTGGGTGCCCCATCACTAGAGGCTTTCAAAAAGAGTGAGGAGAGACAGAAAGTAAAGAAGACTAGTGAAAAATAGTAAACATGTGGAAAGAATTAAAAATGTTAAGATGGGGAATGATATAAGAATTAGATATATGATGTAATTAGTATTAAGTAAAAATAGAGTATTAATATTAAGCAATGAATATGTATAAACTGTAATTGTTATTGCACAAGATACTTGTCCAGATGACACACTGTTTAAATGGAAGATGGACTGTTTGTAAAAAAATAAAATAAAAAATTTACAAAAAAAAAGAGTGAGGGAAGTACACCCCAAAAGGACAGTGCCAGGAACCACTAAAACAATGCAAAAAACTTAAAACAGCCATTCCCTTTTTAAAAAAAGTCAACCCCAAAGCAAACCCCACAGCAGCTGAGAGGGAAACTAAGAGCAACTGCTCATGCTAATTGAAAGCCTGGGTGTGCTGCCAAAAGCCATTAACCCTTCCAACCAGGGGTGGGATTCAGTTTTTTAACAACTGGTTCTGTGGGCGTGGCTTAGTTGGTGGGTGTGGCTTGGTGGTCATGTGACTGGGTGGGCATGGCCAACTTGACATCACTCATATCAAGGGGTACTTCTCCTCGCCTGGCCTCTCATGACAGTGGGGATGCTGCAATGGTCATAAGTGTGAAAAATGGTCATAAGTCACTTTTTTCAGTGCCATTGTAACTTTGAATGGTCACCAAATGAACTGTTGTAAATCAAGGATTACTTGTACAAAAGTACAAAAAGCTTCTTTGCTTGCAAAAAGCTGCCCTAAATACCAATCATTAGATTAAAAATACCTGCAAGCCAGAGTTACAAATCAGGCAGGGTGCCAGAGCACCTTGAGGAACGAAAGTAGTTAAAATGCAGTGATAACTATCAGCAGCCAACTCTTGCTCATAAAGTGAAACCCTTTAGCAGAGAGGTCATTTAAGCTCTCCAGAGAAAGCACACCCAGGAAAAGCAATCCTTAGATCCATTTGCACCACTTAAAAAATACCAGCTGGTCTCACTCACCTCACAAGATATCCTAGGAAATCATCCAGATTTAAGGAAAGGTCACATGCCCCCCAGAAAGGCAGTAAAAAAAATCAGTGCCAAGCTTGCATCCTGCCTCTTGGAAGTATACCCCAACAGGATAGTGCCAAATAGTACTAAGGCAGTGAAGGAAGACCCTCCCTCCCCAGATAGAAAAAGAAACCATGAGGCAAGAAAAAAATTCAAACAACATACTAACAATTAAATCACACAGTAGATGTTGCTTGTTGAAGCTGAATAGGGAAAATTATCCCATCAATAAACACAGGATTAAACGTCACCAAGCACAGAATTAACCTTCACCAAAAACCAGTTTTAGATCAAAACTCAGAAAGGGTATGTAAACTCACATTTGAATGTCAATCTTTCTAGCTAGCCAAGAAGCCTTGCTGAATGTCACTCATCTTGGTTCCCAAAGCTTTGCTTCATTATTCAATTATTTCTTCAGTGCTGATTGTCCAGGGAAGTATTTCCTCCCAACACCAGTGTAAAAATCTTAAAACAACCCTTCCCCTTTAAGAAAGCCAAGCCTCAGAAGCTCTGGAGATAGGAAGTCTAGGCGTACTGGCAAGAATGTAATAAGGGTGGAAAAAAACAAAAGGAGATTGCTTCTAACTACTGGTTTTCCAAACTGCTTAGAAAGTTAACAAGGGATTCTATAGAATCAGATTGAACTGGTAGAATCCCACCCCTGCTTCCAACTCTATTATTCTATGTTCTCTATGTTCTCAATTGGATGCTTCACAGCAGAAGCAATACAGCTGGCTGGACCACCCATGCATTAAATTCATGGCCTGTATGATCAAGCTGCATCATTGTCCCCTCCTGTATCTTTTCCCCCAGGAAGAAACAAGAAGTAGCCAACACTGCAGCAACTATAAAAGATCTTGGGGAATTCCAGGGAATATTGCGGATCACAGAAGTGTTACTTTACAATACTTTAACTCTTTATAATGAAAATGCTTGTAATCTTGTCCTTCTTCCTGAAGGGAAGAGGTTAATCCCATCCCTAGATGGGTGATTAATGGGTTTCCCTGCCCTAATCCTGTCAGTTTGTTGTTTATTGACTTGTTTCAGCGTTTATCAGCTGCATTCCAGCTGCAACTGTTAAGTAGTTCTTGGCTGTCTGCCCAGAGCTATTAACTGAAGGGAGAGAGAGAGAGAGAGAGAGAGAGAGAGAGAGAGAGAGAGAGAGGAGAGAAGCCCTTTCTAGCACTTTATTTTTTGCAGGTTCTCTGAACTGCATAAGCAATTAACTAACAGTTTGGGCGAACCAGTGAGAACCGGCTGAATTCCACCTGTGGCACCGTGCCATGGAATTGGTTGAATAAACTCACTGGAGGACCGGTCCAGGGTCCAACTGTTCATTTCTACTTCTCGTTCCTGGGATCAGGACAGATAAAGATGTTGGGTGGGATTCTATCAGAGAAAAAGATATAACACAGAATCTTTCTTAGAGAATGCCTTTATAAGTCTTTGTGTTTCTCCCATTTATTTCACATGCAACATTTGCCATCTTTTACTGTGTTGCTGTGATCTTGATTTAAAAAATGGAAACAAAACAAAAGGCCTACCCTGCTTTTCATTTATTAACACACCTGTACCCCTGCACCAATCCTAGCTTTTTTCACAGTTCTCTTATAGAGAGGTTTCTTTGATGTCAGCAATTTCTATTCAATTGTTTAGCCCTCTCCTCATATGGGAGGTAAGGATAAACAAGTGTTCCCTGCCCTCATCCTGTTGCTATGCTAACCTGGGCTACCTTTGACTCAGCACCTAGACAACATAGATGGATCTATTCATTCCTTTTATTTTCCTTTATTTCAATTACTACAAATCAGAATAGAGGTGGAAGGGACCTTGGAGGTCTTCTAGTCCAGCCCCCTGCTCAAGCAGGAGACCCAATACCATTTCAGACAAATGGCCGTCCAATCTCTTCTAAAAAGCCACCAGTGATGGAGCAGCCACAACTTCCAGAGGCAACTTCTATTCCACTGGTTGATTGTCCTCACTGTCAGGAAGTTTATCCTTAATTCTAAGTTGCTTCTCTTCTTGATTAGTTTCCATCCATTGTTTCTTGTCCTGCCCTCTGATGCTTTGGGAAATAAATTGACCCACTCCTCTTTGTGGCAACCTCTCAAATACTGGAATACTGCTATCATGTCTCCTCTAATCCTTCTTTTCTCTAGACCAGCCGAACCAAAATCCTGCTACCATTCTTCATATGTTTTAGTCTCCAGGCCATTATTCATCTTAGTTGTTCTTCTTTGCACTTTTTCCAAAGTCTCAACAACTTTTTTTGTATTGTTTAAACTATTATAGCTTGACTTGGCAAGGCTTGGTATTTGGACCAAACAGAAAAAAAAGTTATAGTTACTCACTGATTTTCAATAACAGTTAATAGGACATTCAGTTTTCCAAAATGAGCCTTGGGGCTGTGCTGAAGGAAGAGAAAGATATGGAAATCAATCCAAACTTAGGGTTCAAAATATAGAAAATAGTTTAAATCGTTTTGATGTGTGTTTTTTTTAAAGACCACTTTGGTTGCTGTTTGAAATTAAAATGGAACATTTTAATCAACAATTGACTCAGAAGAAACTTTTTTGATGATGATTTGGGAGAAGTGAGGATAGTTAATTGACGCCACCTTGGAGTTACACTTTTGATGTCCACTTTTCACAAGATAAACTGTTTCCTATGAAAGATCAGAAAACACACATGCAAACACACATATACGCTGCCATCATGCGATATTTAGTCCACAGTTATTGACATAAATCTCCAGAGTGGCTGATGCCAATGTTCCCCTTACTTGCTTGCCTCCTAAAGGGCTGCACTTTTGAGGGAAAACAAAGGGATAAAATCCTGGAAATCTGCTCCTTGAAGACTTCCCAAGAATGGTGGACCCTCCCCCCCCAAAAAAGATGTCCACTTCCTCCCCTCCACTCTTGGACTCCACGGTCTCCACCATGTAATAAATGCATGAATGCAAAATTCTGAAAGAGATCTTAAGTGCCATTTACATTGGCGTTACACTAATTATACTTGGAAAGAGAGGGACATCTGCAAATCCTCATGAGGATCAGTTCTCCAACTCAATTAGGCAATTCAGAATGACATTAATGCTTCACTTTATGAAGGACGATACAGCTCCCTCCTGCCTGTTTCCTCAGGCAAGAGAACCAATTTCACTCATTTGCACATTTTCTGTGCAAATTGTTCTACCAACTAAAACGTATCGTCAGAATCTCTTTCTTCTGATTGTTTTGAGCTCTCCAGTTCTTGGGAATGCTGGCATAAAAGGAGGCTGTTCCATCAGAGGGGAGGCCTTAAATTGGGGGATAGTAATGTTCCACCTCCAGACCAGTGGTAGGATTCAAAAAAAATGTATTACCGATTCTTTGGGCGTGGCCTGGTGGGCATGGCAGGGGAAGGATACTGTAAAATCTCCATTTCCTCCACACTCCTGGGGGAAGGTTACTGTAGAATCCCCATTCCCTTCCCACCCCACTAACCTGCTTTCCAGCTCCGTTCTCCTATGCAGGGCAACCAAAGAAGACCCAGCCAATCAGCTGGGACTCAATGGGAGGCAGAGAATAGATGGGGTTGGCAGGGCCAGTCAGAGGTGGGATTTGTTGGTTCTCTGAATGACTCAAAATTTCCGCTACCACTTCTCCAGAACTGGTCAGAACCTGCTGAATACCACCTCTGCTCCAGATTTTGAACAAGAATGTCAAAAGGCAGCAATTCCCTTCACGTCTTCCACCTCTTTCTACCAAGGTCCTTTCCATGCCCAGACTGAAGCTGGTGCCTTAAAATAAAGTGCTATCCATGGGAGTGAATGAATCCACCTAGCTCTATTCTTTTGTACTTAAAACATTGAATTCATAATAAATGGGCTTTCTCCTTTCTATTTTACAGCTGGGAAAATGAGCCAGAGAGCATTGCCCAACTGCTTCCACTCTGGATCAAGATTCCCACAACTTCTGAGCAGCCCCTTTGTATTAGCTGATGTTCCAACATGTCAAAAGAGCCATAAAATACCTGTAGGGGATTTTCTTTGCATTAACATTTTAGTAACTGTCAACCAATAAAATATTTCTATGGTCTTTTTGGAGTTGCCAACAGAAAGGGTGGGAGGAGCAGCACGGTGGCTTGCAAACCGAAAGCGCATTCCATAAACGTTTTCAAAGATAGTAACTAGGTGACTGAAGTTTCTGCCAGGCAAAATTCTAACTTGGAGAACATGATTGATGACTCTTGGCTATGGATGTGTCCCATTGGAGAATATGAATTATACACCCAGGGGGTGGGGGGGAAACCAGGGTCAAAGGTGACAATGAATTACCTATCTCAGAGTCGGCTGCACCCAGGCAGTGCTGGATATGTTAACTTCCAATAAATCCTTTTGAAGTTTTGGAAGTTTGGCTTGAGACTCATGATTTAAATGGGGGCAACTGCTGGAATCCTGACAGTAACATGGTTGTTAAGTTAGTAACATGGTTGTTAAATAAATCTGGTTTTCCCATTGACTTTGCTTGTCAGAAAGTCACAAAACGTGATCATGTGACCCTAGGAGTCAGGATAACCATCATAAATATGAGCCAGTTGCCGAGCATTCGAATATAAATCATTGCAATGGTCATAAGTGTGAAAAACAGTCATAGATCACTTTTTTCAGTGCCATTGTACCTCTGAACGGTCACTAAAGAAACAGTTGTAAGTTGAGGACTTATGATATGAACTCTCCTTCAAATGTTGCCCCCCATCCTAGAGAGCCCAAGCCATTGGAAAGGAGGAGGCTCAGCGTGTGTGAGAAGTCAGGCAGCAGGAGCTGGTCATTAAACTTTGGGCTCCAAAAGCTGAAAACCCCAGTGCCATTGAAAGCTGCAACTCTTGGGGTTTATTTTATGTGAAGGGTCTGTAAATATTTTCCCAGCCCTCTTTTTGACTCTCGCAGTATACAGGTCCTCGATGGAAGGCAGGTTGGTGGCAGTTGGTTTTTCTGCAGTCCTAAAGACTTCAGAGAGTAATTAGGACTGCAGAAAAAACAATGGCTATCAACCTGCCTTCCATCAAGGGCCTGTATCCTGCACGAGTCAAAAAGAGGGCTGTGAAAATATCTACAGACCCCTCACATCCCGGACATAAACTGTTTCAACTCCTATCCTCAAACAACACTAGAGAGCATTGTCACCAGAACAACTAGACACAAGGACAGTTTTTCCCCAACGCCATCACTCTGCTAAACAAATAATTCCCTCAACACTGTCCAACTATTTACAAAGTCTGCACTACTATTACTATTAATCTTCTCATCACTCCTTATTGCCCATCCCCTCCCACTTGTGTCTGTAGGACTGTAACTTTGTCGCTTGTATCCTTATGATCTATATTGACTGTTTCCTACTATGATTTACAATTGCTTAATGTACCCTATGACTATCATTAAGTGTTGTATCTGATGATTCTTGACAAATGAATCTTTTCTTTTATGTACACTGAGAGCATTTGTACCGAAAACAAAATCCTTGTGTGTCCAATCACACTTGGCCAATAAAGAATTCTACTATTACTACTTCTACGACAGGAAAAACAAGTGCTGTTTTTCTTTTTTTAAAAAAAACAGCTTTTAAATAAAAGATTGATTAAGGACTGATTAAGCAACTAAAGGATTTTTTGAAAGAATTCCGAAGTTTGTCTCTTGTTTCCAAGGTCGCTCTTGCAATCAATTCTGTGCTAAACATTTTGCTCCCTCTTCAAGCCAAGCAGGCAAGGATTGTTCAGGTTGGCTGTTCCCTGCTCCGGGAGGGTATTTAAAAGCAGGTCGTCAGCAGCAATAAATCCTTGCAGAACCTTACCAGCTAAGCAATTTAAACTTGAACTTCCATAACTCAGTGGAAAGGATCAAGCCAAGTAACCTCATTTCCGCAGACCTACAATTGGGTCGAACACAGAAAATTAATTAGAAAGCAATTCCAATACTTGCAAAATAATTAACAGAGCTCAGAAGTTGAACAGGCCAGCCCAGACAGGAATGCCTTTTTGTTGGTTGTCAAGATTGCCTATAATTAAGTTGTACATGCCAAACTCAGATTATACCTAGCTTTTTAAAATTAAGCAGCTCTTTCGAAGCCAGTGAGAGATACAGCTAATTCATTTAAATTCTCATTTTAACAGAGACATTTCATTTCAAATTTGGTGCCTAATTACTTGGCCTGAACCCAACATCTCTGCCATTTTCAAATAAAGAGAGGCTTTCAAACTTCAAACGTCCTTTATTTTTCCCTTTAAATGTTAATAATGACAAAAGACATCAAGGAAATCCCAGCATTTATTTTAGGGGAGAGATTTACCTTAACATATATGTTTGTCAAGCCTGAATCTGACTGGGCTGTGGGGGTTGTTTCTATCATGGGTTATTCTCACATGAATTCAGGTTGACACAGTTTGGAGCTGAAGGGGAAGAACAGAGGTGGATGGAGTCTTCAGCCAAAACAACATAGTTAGCTGATGAGTCACATACTGTCAGGTGTAGCTCCATTCAAAACCCAAGAAAGAAAACCTTAGACTCCATTGTTATAGAAAAAAGAACTTTTACTGAATCTGAAGTGGTAGCATCAGAAGAAATACAAGATCTGAGGCAATAGGCGCAAAAATCACATATAGAAAGTTATCCTATGTTCCCACCCCCAACAGTTCAAACTGGCCATCCAATCTGAGGTGTGTATTATGTCATGTAGGGCATCTTCCGGTGGTGTTTCACACATCTGGTATGCCAAGACGGTTGACCTTGGCCTAGAGAGATAAGAGGCTACATCTGGGCAGTAAGCAAGTAAGCACAATCAAGAAAGCATCCCAACTTTTACATTTCACCAACTTAAATCTCCAATACCCTTCCTCCCACAAAGCTCAATTATTCTTCCCTCCACCCCCACTCCCCCATTTCTATGGCAGCTGGAAAGACAAGCAGAAGGAGGATTCTTGGAGGCTGACACATACATTCCAATGGCTGGCTGGCCAGAGGAGGAGGAGAGAAGTCACCAAGCAACCAGCTCTCCTCCCAATTGGACAGTGTGACATATTGTTTTGGGAAAATGAGAAACTCTTATTTTAAGTGGAGTGGAAAGCGCAGGAACCTTTAGTACTGGCTTTCCACTGGTTTGTGCCAAGATGATGTATCTAAATAAATTTGTTCATTGAGGAAACGGAACGCCTCAGAGTTCGATTTGTGATGGGTACATTAATTGGGACCTGCCATGTTACTGCGCTTTTTCATGCATTGGTGATCATGGATAAGTATTTGCTTCAGCTCTTCACACATTAATTTTCTCTTTGAAAAGAGAGATAATACTTCGTGAAGATAGATGAGAATGTCTCCTGCATTTTGGCAGCCCTCAGCTTCACCATCCACCCAGAAGAGAAGCCAGAGGACAACGTCACCTTGGGGCAGCTGAAAGGAACAGCGCAGGTGCTCAGACAAAGCCACGCAAGGACAAGGCGGCATCCACAGAGGTGTTCTGCTCTTGTTTGCTTCCTGCCAACCATTCTTTACCAAGTCTTAATACCACTATTGGGTGGTTAATTCACCCACTGAGCTGGCCACCATTCAAGAATATCTAAGGTTTAAAGAACAAGAATTTATGTTATTGAATGTAACATTTTGATCAGTGAAAACACCCCTGATGATAAGGGCAGCATTTATGACAAGTTGAAAACTTCAGGTTTCACACCCCAGCTGATGAACAGTATGTCTTTTCTGCATGTTGCCACAGAAGCTTAACTTATCTAAAGCAGACAAGCTGGCTTTGCACAACATGCTGGACTCAGCTGATGTAGACTTGGCTAATTTCAGATTTCTTGTATAGGGCAGGTATGCAATGGATTTAGTCAATCATGCTTAATCGACCAAGGTACCTTCTTACCAAAGATTTATTTATTGAGGCCTTCCAAAACACTTTCCATTAAGAAAAAAAGTTAAGTATTTACGGTATCCATCTTCTCATGCAACAAATCCCAGAAAAAAATGGGCCTAATGTTTACATAAAGAGGGAAAATATTTCCTGGGTTTGCAATTAGCCCACTAATGGGAAAAGATGGCATCAAGGTGACAGATAGCAGGGAGGAAATGGAGCTGCTTAATTCATTATTTGTTCTGTCTTTACCCAAAAGGTAAAAAATAGTCCAATCTATCAAAAGCAGAAGTGTAAAAAAAAAAAACAGATTAGAAATGCAAGTCAAAATAGGCAAGAAAATGGTAAGGGAATACCTGTCCACCCTCAATGAGCTCAAATCACCAGGACAAAATGGATTACACCCCAGGGTACTGAACATGCGATATCAGAGCCTCTGAACCATATCTATCAATTATTCTGAAGCACCAGGGAACTACAGAGGACTGATTCTGACTACTATATTCTGACTGAAAAAGAGCTGATGTGGCTCCAGTCCTGAAAAAAAAAAAGGGGGCGGTCTAGGAAATCTAGGAAATAGATCTAGTAAATAGATCTATTTATAGTAGATCTAGGAAACTACAGACCAATCAACCTGAATTAATACTTAGGAAGATCCTGGAAAAAAACAATCAAGCAACAAAATGACAAAATTGGAAGGGCCTTTTGAGGTCTTCTAGTCCAGCCCCCTGCTCAAGTAGGAGACCCTATAACATCCCAGACAAATGGTTATCCAGTCTCTTCTTAAAAGCCTCCAGTGATGGAGCACCTCCATGCCAGAGGGTCTTCTCTGCTTGTAAAGATGGATGAACATGTAGGGTATCCCTAACCCTAACCCTATCCTAAAGAAAATTCTACTAAAATTGGGCAATGCCATATTGCTGGATTTATCAATTGAGAAAAATGGATTTTTTTGGCCATATTATTTGGGAGACATTAGCTCCAGCTTGCAGTAGAAACCACAAACAGGCTGTAGAATAAAATGAAGTCAAACAACACTTGCTCAAAAACACACACAATAAGGAATAATTAGCTAAAAGTAAAAAGTTTATTTGCATGCTCACATAAGCAAGAAAGTGCAAGGAAACCACGAACTTTTACAAAGGAAAAAAATGACATGGTTAACATGGCGTGGAATTGCACAGTAATTCTAAATATGAAATTTAAAAAACAACCGTGAGACTGCGTTCACACAACATTGCCTAAATTAACTCGTTTTTCTGACTTTGCAGAATTTGTGGAACACTAGTTAAATGCTTATGCAACACACCAAATCATCAGAAAATGAATATGTATCCAAATTTAGCAAGCTTTCTTTCGTGCTGCTACTAGTTATTCCACCAGCTTGGTTAAACAGACAGACAAGAGAATTTTCTTTAAGAATTTCTGAGGAAAAGATCTCAGTGGACAACTTGGTTAGTGGCCAAAGCTTAGCTCAGGGACAACGCAGGAAGTATTTGGCAGAAGCAGGATTGCCTGTTCCTGGGATGGAAATGGATTTCACTCTTGCATTGTTCACAGGCACCTACACACAATAGAATCTCAACCTTAGAACCACATTGGAAGCAAGGCTAAACCCAGAGACATAAAAATGCGATCAGAGATGGTGTCCCTCTTGGCCATCTGTACAGGGATAAGGGCTGCTGGCTGGACTCCCAATCTTTTGAAAATTCAAACCTGGCCTATAACTCAAACCACCCCACACCATTACTGACCCACTGCCAAACCGGTCATGCTGGAGGATGTTGCAGGCAGAACGTTCTCCACGGCGTCTCCAGACCCTGTCACATCTGTCACATGTGCTCAGTGTGAACCTGCTTTCATCTGTGAAGAGCACAGGGCGCCAGTGGCAAATTTGCCAATCTTGGTGTTCTCTGGCAAATGCCAAGCGTCCTGCACGGTGTTGGGCTGTAAGCACAACCCCCACCTGTGGATGTCGGGCCCTCATACCACCCTCATGGAGTCTGTTTCTGACTGTTTGAGCAGCCACATGCACATTTGTGGCCCGCTGGAGGTCATTTTGCAGGGCTCTGGCAGTGCTCCTCCTGTCCCCCCTTGTACAAAGGCGGAGGTAGCGGTCCTGATGCTGGGTTGTTGCCCTCCTACCGCCTCCTCCACGTCTCCTGATGTACTGGCCTGTCTCCTGGTAGTGCCTCCATTCTCTGGACACTGTGCTGACAGACACAGCAAACCTTCTTGCCACAGCTCGCATTGATGTGCCATCCTGGACGAGCTGCACTACCTGAGCCACTTGTGTGGATTGTAGACTCCATCTCATGCTACCACTAGAGTGACAGCACCGCCAGCATTCAAAAGTGACCAAACCATCAGCCAGAAAGCATAGGAACTGAGAAGTGGTCTGTGGTCACCACCTGCAGAACCACTCCTTTATTGATTGTCAATTAGTGTTGCTACCTAAGTGGACAGTTTGATTTCACAGAAGTGTGACTGACTTGGAGTTACATTGTGTTGTTTAAGTGTTCCTTTTTTTTTTGAGGTGTATAGTTTTTCAGGCTTCTGTATTGTGTTCATCTGTGAGTCAGACTATCACAGCTGTGAGTCAGACTATCACAGGCTGTGATAGTCTGACTCACAGACGAACACAATACAGAAGCCTGATGATGGCAGATGAGATTCTGCCGAAACGTTGCTACAACTTTAAAAGCACAACTACCATGACGTGGGAAAATACCCGAACAAAGCCTGGTAATACACATTTATATCAAATTATAATCTTTAATTATTTCATATTGTTTAAAAGAAACATACTATCGCTGTTCAATTTCTAAACCTCTCTCTTATCATTGCACTTATTTTATAAAAATGTGTATACTAATATTCCCCCTTTCTCTTATTTCTGACTTTATTCTAACTTTTATTCATGTGACCATTATATTAAAAGATGTTCCCTTTGTATTATAATACTATTCTTCATTATTTTATTGTTCAATTTTTAAATATACAATTCTAATATCAATATTATTTAAACATACAAATTAACTTTATTCATATTGTTTACATTCGTCCAATCTATATGATTTTACTATTAATACACCTGTTTATACCAGTATTAAAATATGTTATTTCATCATTTTATTAGTCATTATTTCACTTTATTGTTCTAATGCCAATCATATTATTTAAACATACTCAATAGTACAATTATTCAATCTCTAATTTTCCCATTTTTAATACTTAGTTCTTATGAATAATATTCCATATTTCACTCTTCAAATTTATTTATATTAAAATACTATCTTTCATTATTTCATTATTCAATATTATTCTAATGCCAATCACAATATTATTTAAACATACAAAATAACTCTATTCATATTCTTTGCTTTAATCCAGTCTTTATGATTCTAGTATTAATGCACATGTTTATATTAAAATATGTTCTTTTCATTATTTAATTGTTCATCATTTACCAATCACAATATTGTTTAAGCTTGCTTGTTCTAATTTCTCCTTATGCCACCATTATAAAAAAAAGGGAAAAAAAGGATTTTTTTCTTTCTTCTCTTTCCTTTCTTCTTTTTCCTATCTGCCTTCTATCCATCATCTATTTTATACATCAATACTTTAATTCCTATTCTTTTTTTAATTTGCCTCCCATATTCTTCTCTTAAATCTTTATCTCTGTATGTATCTGTGTCTACATCCTGCCTAGTCAATCCTTACCCTTTCCCACTGACTAGCATTGAAGTTATCATCCCTAACCCGTCTCCCTTCCCAAAGTATCTTCCTGCTTCTCCCGTTCTCTTTTCAGATCTCTTAAAATATTTTCCCCCTGGTTTGATTCATCAAACATTATTAATGTTATCAATGACTCCTCATTATCTTCTTTCCATTGATTCCTCAATGTTGTTTTTCCCTTTATTCCTTTCTGCTAGCTCCTTCCTTTTCCTGGGCATCTTGTTCATTACTCATTGTCCTTTATATGATGTTTTCCCATTTTTGATCTGTGCCATTCATTAATTCCATCATCGCCTTATGCTCTTTCTGTATAATATCCTTCATGCTTTGAAACTTCAAATGCTGCTTTCAGATGGTCTTCAGCAGCAGACCCACATACAGTACATTGCAACAATGCAAGTGGGAGGGGACTAAGGAAAGGGTGACCGTGAGCAGAAATGAATGCAACCAGTGCACAAGGTGAATGTCAGCTTTGGAAGCCATATTGAGATCCGATGCTCCCATGCTGCCACAATTGAGCATGGGAAAGTGGGAGGGGGAGAATTCATTGGAGTATATCTAGTTAGTGGTCATGCATCCAGAAAGTATCCATGATATCTGAATTTCAAAGCTGACAGTTAGACATAATAAAATTCTTTTTCTGATTCAAGGTCAGGTAGTGTTGCTCATTGTGAAAAAGAAGTCTTACTTTGGGACGGATGGTGATTGGGCCATGTGATGTGGTGATGGGTATAGGAGATGGATTTGTGGTTTTTACTTATTGCAAGGAAGCCCATAACTTCAGATTCAGGATTCCACAGATGTGCCAGTTACTATCCGAATAAAAGGAACCTTTGAGAGATGTCTGTCTCGGAGTCATTGGTTGGGATGGAGGTTTGCTGGAATGCTGACGGTGAATTTATGCAAAGGCCATGGCTGCCATCTGCTATTCCAGCAGGAGCTGTGAGTCCAAAAGAAACCCCAAATTGTGCACCACATCTATACAGAGAGTATTGCCCTATCCAGAGTCAAAGATGTCGGTTCTCCTGACCCCTGAGAGCAAACACAAATACAAACACTGTCATGCAAGGCTCACATTGCACCTGGTTTCTGCCCATCCGAGTTCTTAAAACCCAAGACACTGAGCCAGCATCTGAACATTGATCCTCTTGTCCAGGGTTGTCTGGAGGCTGCAAGGCACTCAAATCAAATCTCTGGAAACCTGAGCTCCTCTTGGTGCCAAATGCCCTGTGCTTCACAGAGATGCCATCCGTTTTTTCTTGCTGGGTTTCATTCCCTGGAAAGATTTGGCACGCAGTCCAGCAGGTGTCTTGGACTCACAACTCTTTCTTGAAGAGAAGTTGGGAGCCCATCACTAGGACAGCAGCAGTAAGCCTGTCCCAGAAAATGCTGAAGACCTTTGCCATTAAGATGGGGCAGCATTTGCTTTATATGGGATTCCCCTTGAAGGAGCCCCCAAAGCTGCAGTGATGACCCGGATGGACAGGAACAGCCGCTGATGGAATAGCACAGGTGGATTCAGCAGGATAAAGAGAAAACTGCTACTCTTTGCCATCTACATCTGGTGCTGGTTCTCCCTCTAAAGCAGGGGTCTCCAACCTTGGCAACTTTAAGACTTGTGGACTTCAACTCCCAGAGTTCCTCAGCCAGCTTTGCTGGCTGAGGAACTCTGGGAATTGAAGTCCACAAGTCTTAAAGTTGCCAAGGTTGGAGACCCCTGCTCTAAAGCCTTGTGTGGTTCTTAACACTGGGGCCATATTCTCCAGGAGGAGTCTGTCCACCCGTTGCAATCGGCCTAGGAATGGACACTTGGGGGAAGGGGCTGTTTACTCCTAGGGAGGTCAGAGGGCAGGCAGCCTCCTCACCAACATCCCCTCTTCAGCTGACATCCTTGAGGAAAGCCACCCTCTTCTATAAGGCACTTGGGGGGGGAGTGATTGCAAATGAAAGATGGTTATCAATGTTCTTACAGCTGTTCTCTTGTAGGTAAACTGTAATTTGCTGGAGCCATTTGATTAGGTGGTCTGCAGATAATTGTAATAAATAAGTCTAATAAATAAATAATTAGAATTAACTAAGGGAGAGTTTAATATTGGAGAGAATGTGAATGTCATTCAGCACTGCAAGGCAACCAGAACTAACACAGTAGAGTATCACGTGCTAATTATGCATATACAAGTATCCAAGCTTTAAAAACTTACTTTGAAAGTGCAGCATTGTTTTGCTTAGACCAAATTCCCTTTAAGAACAAGAAGGTAGGGGTTTTACAGGGAAGTCTCTTACTTTTTGTTTTTTTAGGGTTAGAAATATGGCCAAAGTGGCCCATTTGAGATATTTCCCGGCCCAAAAAAGATTCCCATTTCTGGTAGGGCATTTCTTTCTCCTTAATTTTCCCAGGAGGACGAGGGTTCCCTGCACTGCCCAACACTTCTTGGTGAAACTCCTCACTCTGCTGTTCTTGAGACAATCCCAACTAATGCTCTGGATGGGCCAGTGGGCCTGATTAAGGAAATTGTACTTAACAGAATAATAGAGTAACAGAGTAATAGAATAACAGAGTTTAGATGGGACCTTGGAGGTCTTCTAGTCCAGCCCACAGCTCAAGCAGGAGACCCTATACCATTTCAGACAAATGGCTGTCCCATCTCTTCTTAAAAACCTCCAGTGCTGAAGCACCCACAACTTCTGAAGGCCAGCTGTTCCACTGGTTAATTGTTCTCACAGTTAGGAAATGTCTCCTTAGTTCTAGGTTGCTTCTCTCCTTGATTGCTTTCCATCCATGTGTTTCTTGTCCTGCCTTCAGGTGCTTTGGAGAATAGCTTGACTCCCTCTTCTTTGGGGAAGCCCCTCAAATATTGGTAGACTGCTATCATGTCACCCCTAGTCCTTCTTTTCACTAGACCAGAGTAGACATACCCAGTTCCTGCAGTCCTCTTTCATATGTTTTAGGAATTGGGAATTTTTCCTACCTGGGGAGGGAGTGGCTGAAAACCAAGACCATTTCCACATTCTTCTGTTTTGCTGCAGTGCTTTAATTGGGACTGTACCTGAAGCCGGACAGAGTCCTCCAGGCTTCCCTGGCCAGCTGGTTTTGCAAGTTTCTGCTCCTGCTGAGAGCTTGGTCCTCCAGCCAAGAAGGCTGTCAGCCTCTGTCCAGATCCTTTCACAGCAGTGCTGGAATCTTCCCTAACCTGAGTTCAACACCTGAAGGCTGATGATATGAACGACATGCATTTGTTTTTCCCCACATAATAAATCCTGTCCTGTTTAGAAACCAGAATGTTTCAGATGCCTCAGAGCTTGTCAGCAGAATGAAATGATGCTGATCAGACCCCCGTTTCCGCTATTTTAGAAACTAATCCTCTCGGATTAGAGGCCCTGATGTGAGGGACCGCTGGGACTCCTGCTTTTTAGGAAATCTGGAAAGAGATTGAGGCCTGGTCAAGGTGACCATCTGCAGAGGAAGGCGTTCTTTCTCTCTGCCAGGAAAAGGAAAGGAGGTCACCGCACCAAGAACAGCTACAGTGCAAACAAAGGACGGCCAAATGGTGCCAAAATATACAGGCAGCAGCAGTAATATAAAATCTGTTACACAAAGGATTTTCAGAGGCACCAAAGCCTAGCAGAGCCATCTTTCAGTTGATGGACTGTTTTAACAACCAACAATGTTCAGCTAAGAGAGTGCAGGCAGCACATCGCTTCTGTTTAGCAGTCCTTGAAGACAGAGATCACTGGGAAATCTCTCTCCTAAACTAACGGCTGCTACAGTAAGGAAATAACACTGCTTAATTTTTACAATGTTTACTGTTACATCATAGTATGTACTGCCCATTAAAATACCATTTCAACAACACAACATAAATTCATAATATATACTGCAAGTTATATGGTATAGAACAGCGAACAGAGAATAATAGAGTTGGAAGGGTCCTTGGAGGTCTTCTAGTCCAACCCCCTCTCAGGCAGGAGACCATTGATTGGTCTTAACACTAGGAATTTTCTCCTTAGTTCTAGGTTGTTTTTCTCCTTGGTTAGTTTCCATCCATTGTTTTTTGTTGTGCCTTTTGGTGCCTTGGAAAATAGTTAGACCCCCCTCATCTTTGTAGGAGCCCCTCATATATTGAAACACTCTTGTAACAATAAATCAAAGATAACACTTGGAGGGGAAAAAACATGTTAATGTTTAAACATGTCCCTTCCTTCATTCCTCATTCCCATCTCCTGTCTGCCTGCCAGCCTGCTTGCCTGCCTGTGAGCTACTAGATTTTCTGGGCCTTCTTGTCAAGTCAAATTCCAAAGAACCCATTCAGTTTTCTTCAGTCCCCTTTCCTGGACCTTCCAATCTCTCCCCCCACCCCACCCCCGGCCATGTCCTCTACAATGAAAAGCACAATGACATTCAAATCTTCTCTTACTAGTCTGGAGCAAAAACAGAATACAGAGTACAGAATAACAGAGCTGTATTTTTTTAGTTCAATGCTCTGTACAAGCCATTCCGGACAAATGGTTGTCTAAGCTCTTCTTGCAAACCTCTGGTGATGGAGCAACCACAGCTTCTGGAAACAAGTTGTTCCACTTTTTTCAGTTATCAGCTCCTCCTTACTCTTCTCCTTACTCTCCTCCTTACACTGCAAGGAAATGAATTGATAAAGAGCAACTCTTCTCCTTACTTTGTTGCAGAGGTGCTATTCAGCAGGTTCTGATCAGTTCTGGAGAACCAGTAGCAGAAATTTTGAGTAGTTTGGAGACCCGGCAGATTTTGAGTAGTTTGGAGAAGCAGCAAATACCACCTCTGACTGGCCCCACCCCATCTATTCTCTGCCTCCCGAGTCCCAGCTGATCAGCTTTTGTTGCCCTGCCCAGGAGAACGGAGCTGGAAAGCAGGTTAGTGGGGTGGGGGAGGGAATGGAGATTTTGTAGTATCCTTCCCCTGCCATGCCCACCAAGCCATGCCCACCAAGCCACGCCCACAGAACCAGTAGTAAAGAATGTTGAATCCCACCACTGGTTTGTTGGCTTCTTTTCTGTGGATTTGACCATAGCCAACAGAGAAATCAAAAGAGATTTCCCAGTCACTTGCATCATCATCAGGTCAGCAAAAGCAGCACCTGCTAAAGGTCAGTTCAGAAGCAACAGCAGTCCAAATGGGCGGCAGGAGCCTTGACCAGGAGTGCAGCCACCGCCTTCTGCCTCAGTGTTCCTCCTTTGAGGCTGCAGCCATGGACCACCTGCTCCATTGGCCCCACCTGAGGATTGTTTTTGAGAAGAATGTAATAATTTCACTGCCGTTATCATATCCCTTTTGGGTGGGTTCAGTTGTGTATTAATCTTTAAAATTCTCTGAGTCACTATATGTATTTGAATCCAGAATGTTCTGTTTCTTCTTTACGTCCACCAAACATGATAAAATGTCCCTTCTTGTTGTTCACATTTTTGACATTCTAGACAAATTTCTCTAGTGACATACACCCATGATACATCATTTCATAAAAATTCTCCTTAAGATTATAATATAATATACATTTCAATCCTTTCAACCACATTCTCAGTGAGTATTAGCTCATTTGTCATACATGTTTTCCCTTGTTTTTCTTCTATAACAAATTTCCCTTTATATAGTTTATACATTTTAGCAGTCACGTGTCCATCATTTGCAGACAATTCTGAGTTTCAAACTCAGCCATGTTAAATGCTATTTAAGATGCAATTCGTTTTCGAATTACAACCATTCATTTAGTAACCATTCCAAGTTACAATGGCACTGAAGAGAGAGACATACGACCACCATTCGTTGCTACATCCCTTGGTCATGTGATCAAAATTCAGCAGCTTGGCAACTGGCATGGATCTATGATGGCTGCAGGTCCCCTTTTGCGACCTGGTGACAAGCAAAGTCAATGGGGAAGCCAGATTCACCTAACAGAGGTGTTACTAACTTGACAACTGCAGTGGTTCCCTTAACAACTGTGGCAAGAAAGATTGGAAAACTCTTAACTCTTAACAACGGTCTTGCTTAGCAACAAAAATTTTGGGCTCACTTGTGGTCCTAAGTCAAGGATTACCTGAATTTCAGGAATGAGAAAATGCCTTCCCACTCAGTCTTCTCTTCTTAAGGTTGATCATTGCTTATAGTTTCTTTGTAGAGTTTACTTTCTCGTTGCCCTTCTTTTACTGCCTCGTTCTTCTTCCTCTTCTCTGCCCTTTGTTTTGTTTTACTTTCTGCCACAAACTAGTTTTCCCTTTCATCAATGGATTGCAAATGTCTTTTATATTTTGTAGCACCTTCTCCCCTCTATAGCTCTTTTTCTATTAACTTATTCTGCCATAGGATCCTGCTTATCCTGCTGTATCCAGATGCATTAGATCACCTGCGGAAGATTAAGAATTTGTTTGTAGAGAACCATTTGTCAGGCCTTATCTGCCAGGAGTTACTGATTTCCACATCTTTTCCCCTTCAAAAGATCCATGTTGTAATCTAAGAGATTTTCCTTTTTAAAAAACAAACAAAAATATAACATAGGTTTGCAGAAGATTGTCAATCTCTGTACCGACACTGGAACGTGTTCTTTGAATGGAGAGATGAAAAGATGTAGGTGAGTCATGGAACAATTTTGGAAATGTATTACATGGTATATTTTTGGAAGATAGATATAAACATAGATATAAGGACCATGCAGATGAGGGCCAGAAGGAAGTGGAGAACAACTGAGGCTCCCAAACTCCAAAAACCGTACAGGAGAAGACACAAAGAAACACGTGCCTCTGGAGAAATGTGTACACTTTGCAATAAAGCCAGTTCAGACCCAGATTAGCAGATCTATTTGCTCTGTGCATCTAAAATGCTATGCAAACAAACTCTCTTATGATGTTCTATCTGTCTGTCTGTTGTGCAAATTCAGCAATTGATAACTAGATGTAGTATTTTTGCAAAACTGGCTGAGTAGCAGTCTGTCCCTACAGCAAGAAGGAAAGACAAAGATGCAGCCTCCTAAGTGATCTTAGAACTAACTAAGTGAGACCTGATTTCAAAGATTATGTTGGAAAATATCAGTTTGACTTGTGTTACCCCATTTCTTCATCAGAGTTGCACATCCTTATTAACTGATATAATGTACAAAGCGTCCATCCCATTGTTCTGGGCCTGGTGCACCCAAACATGGCAGCCTAGTGATTCTCTGGGATTTCCCTACAACCAGGACAGCAAGAAGGCCCCATAAGGAATTCCTTCCCTTTTTCCCCTGGAAAAAACAAACAAACAAACAAGCACAATCTAAGAAGGAGCAGAATGACAGCATACAATCCCCAAGACACCAAATGTGCTTAGCACCTACCAAAAGCAGCTTGTTTGAAATAGCATTTAATTATTTATTTGAAAACACTTAAAAGCAAGGAAAATGTGGGAGAAACTGCTTAGAGCAAAAGGAGTGGAGATGGAGAGTAAATGGAAGCACAGGGACAATGCTCGAGGGCTTTGCTCTGAAGTGAATGCTCTGAAGTGAAGATGGAGCTGCCCCAAAAATAGCTGTGGAAGGAGCAGGGCAAGACTTTGAGCATATCCATTTAAAACAAGACTCCCAGCACAGGGTGATTCCTCGCCATTCCTGACGTCTTCCTGCAAATACTTCTTTCCCGAGAAGGTAATCCTCCTCTCCAGAGTCCTGGAATGTTCTCCTGGATATGGTACAATGGTTCTAAGATGACATCTGCCAGCTCCTCCAGAACTCTGGGATGTATTCCATATATTTATCAAGATCAGATAGGTGTGCTCTTACCATTTTCTTGCTTATTTTAATTTTTATTTCTAGTCTGACTTTTACAGTTATGTTTTGGTAGGTTGAGTATAGTTTCTTTTTGAAGAAGACTGATGCAAAGAATGAGTTAAGTAGCTCTGCTTTCTCTCTGCTACCTGTTACTTCCTTGCCATCTTCTCTCTTGAGTGGACCAACTGTTTCCTTGACTTTTTTTTTTTTGTTATATATATGTTGAAAGAAACTTTTTAAAATTATCTTTGACTTTTGTTGCTAGTCTTTGTTCATTATTTGCTTTCCTGACTTCATCTTTGCAGATTCTGGCTATCTGCTGATATTCTGCCTTAGTTATGTGTCCCACTTTCCATTTTTTATACAACCATACTGGTTTCTTCTTGGATCTCTTGTTTTTCTTTTTCAGTGGTATTGTGCTGGAGTGGGCTTTTATGTTCATATTTTTTCAGAGTTTCTCAAGCTTCTTGCATTGTTTTTCCCTTTAGGATTTTCCAAGGAAACTTTCCCAAGTTCTCTCTGGGTTTATTAAAATCAATTATTTTAAAATCTAAGAGTCCGATGTGATTATGTTCTATTGCTTGTGTTTGCATTATGTTGAATTCCAATATGACATGGTCAGTCTCACCCAAGGTTTTTGTAATTTCAACTCTCTATCACTTCTTCTCTCTTCATAAGAATTAAGTCCAGTATGGCTGTTCCTCTAATTCTCTCCTCTACCTTTTTGACAACAAAGTTGTCAGCTAGTTTGGTCAGGAACCTGTTTGATCTCAGATTTGATGCAGAATTAGTCTTCCAGTTGATGTCAGGGTAATTAAAGTCCCCCATTACTATTGTAGTTTCCTATATATATTTGTTAGTTGGATAGCAAAAAGGACATCTATTTTTTTCTGCTTGGTTGGATGTCCTATAATATACACCTATGGCCATGTCATTTTTTTCTTCTTTTATATTGACCCATATGCTTTATAGGAGGTTTTCATCTTTGGTTTCATGCATTTCTGTAGCCATATTAGTGGTCCTTTACATATAGTGCAATCCCGCCTCTTCTTTTATGGGGTCTGGGGTGGGTTTTTTTGAAGAATTTATAGCTTTCTATCGGTATGTTTCAGTCATGTGTAACCCACCAAGTTTTGGTAATGTCAACTATATTGTATCTGCCTTCATGTATTAATAATTTAAGTTCACCCTATTTGTTCCCCGTACGTTGACCATTTGTATATAGGCATTTGAGATCCTGATGTCTGACTGTAAGTATGCTTCCAATATAATCTATTTAGTGTTTAAGTTTGTCTTCCTTCTCATATCTACCTACCAGTTGAGGGTTTTGCTTGGGGTTTTTGCTTGGGGCTATTGAAACTAAAGTCAAGTCCTATTACACTCTATATATATATATATATATATATATATATATATATATATATATATATATATATATATATATATATATATATATATATATATATATATATTCTTAAGTTTTGGGTATTTGTATGGCATTCAGCTTTGTTTGTTATTTTCCCACTGTAGTGTGCTTTTAAAGTTGTAGCAGCGTTTCAGCAGAATCTCATCTGCCATCATCAACTATACAGAAGCCTGATGATGGCAGATGAGATTCTGCTGAAACGCTGCTACAACTTTAAAAAGCACAACTACAATGACGTGGGAAAATACCAACAAAGCTGAATTATATATATATATATATATATATATATATATATATATATATATATATATATATATATATATATATATATATATACTCTACAGATCCATCTCATAGAAACTTGCCTGATAAAATACATGGGAAACATACATTTTTTTCTATGTACAATTGCTGTTATCAAATCAGTGCAATGTAGTTTCTTTGAATGTGGCTAAATTTTGTAATACTATCTGCAGAATTAGGCAGATTTTGGCTGCCCACTGACAATCCACCCATAATTGTTATATATTGTTTTGTCTTTTATTATTATGGTTCTTTGCACAGTCAACCAGATGTTCAAACTGGATTTGGCTTTTTGTCTGCCTATCAAGTCCTTTCCAAGGACCTGGAAGAGGCAGATGTGGCCTGTGACCCTAATAAAATTATCATTAGTTCATTTGTGACCCCTGCTTTTCCCCTTGAAATTGCTAGGTTGAACCTGCTATCTGCAGTTAACCAACCCCCACTCACCAAAAGCCAGTCAGAGCAGGCATTCCTGGAGTCCAGCAAGGACCAGTGGACTGACTCAATGCTGTAAAGCAGCAACCTGTGTACGGTTTGTGTCTTTGTGTGTCCATATCAATTTGTACAATGAGCCAAGAGGAACATTTGAACATCCACCCATGCAACTCATACAACAGAGATAATTTTGCTCCTTGAAATCATCCCTTCCTCAATTACGGTACATTTGCAACTGCTGACTCTACAGCCTATTTGCAACCCAGGACATCCATCTCCAAAGCTGCACAACGAGAAGTGACACCACAAAGCCGTTTTGTGGACGATGGCCATTTTTCATCCCCAGCATTAGCGTTCTTAATGTGACATCTCTTCTATTGAAAAGCCCCTCTTGAGTACCGACAAACAGCTCTCTGGCTGAGCAATTTTGTCCTCTAATTTAGAGTTTAAGTATATTTATTAGGAGATCACCCCTTTACTAAGCTGACAATCCCCAAATTGAATTTCAACTTCTGCTTCAGTATGTCAGTGATAGAAATCACAATCAACTGGAAGACTGTTGAGGCTGCATTTCATTAACCGTCCTCATCCAGCAAGGGGTTCAAGTGTCTTTTCTTTGGGGTTTGCAAAATACCCATTTACCATTTAGAAAGAATTCCTTATAGATTTGTAATTGGCAATAACGGCACACAGTTGGATCACACCTTTGTGAAGTGCTAGGGGTCCAAAGCAGAGGTGGTATTCAGCAGGTTCTGACCAGTTCTGGAGAACCGGTAACCTAAATTTTGAGTAGTTTAGAGAACCAGCAAATACCACCTCTGACTGGCCCTGCTCCATCTCTTCTCTGCCTCCCATTGAGTCCCAGCTGATCTGCTGCATCTCTTGGTTGCCCTGCACAGGAGAACAGAGCTGGAAAGCAGGTTGGGGGTGGGGTGGGGAGGGAATGGGGATTTTGCAGTATCCTTCCCCTGCCACGCCCACCAAGCCACGCTTAGAGAACCAGTAGTAAAAAAAATTGGAATCCTACCACTGCTCCAAAGGCCATAGTATGGGTCCCTCAGCCCTCCTTTTCCTGGGTCCAAATTCTAGAAGCATCTTATGCACTCACTTACTTCATCTATATTCTATATGAAGCAACAGGCCTCCTTTTTATGCATAAATTACAGCAGTCCACATCTGAAATGAAATATCCTAAGCTAGAAAAAATGTGAGCCACAACATGTTCATCAGCTGAAAGCAGTAAATACACTTACTGAGGAATAACACCAAAAATTGCCAGGTTCCCTTTCTCTACTCAGCTCTCTTTCCCTGCTCCTTCAGACTGATTTTGCCACTGACTTTCTGATCACAGATAATTTGAAGGCTCTTAGAACATTTTTTTTCTTTGATTTGATTTGTCAATCGCTTACAAGATAATAGGTATAAGTATAAACATGAGTAAGAATACAGGAAATATGGATAATAAATGGGGACAGTAGGACAGGGATGGTAGGCAGATGGTGCACTTATGCATGCCCCTTACAGACCTCTTAGGAATGGAGTGAGGTCTATAGTGGATAGTTTGAGGTTAAAGGAGTGGGGGGTTAGAGAATGTAACAATGGAGTCAGGTAGTGCATTCCAGGCATTGACCACTCTGTTGCTGAAGTCATACTTTCTGCAATCGAGTTTGGAGCGGTTAACATTGAGTTTGTATCTGTTGTGTGCTCTTGTATTGTTGTAGTTGAAGCTGAAGTAGTCATTGACTGGTAGGACATTGTAGCAGATAATTTTGTGTACTACGCTTAAGTCCAACTGTAGGTGGCTACAGAATAGTCTTCATTGAACAATCTTCATTGGAAGGGACCTTGGAGGTCATCTAGTACAGGGGTCTCCAACCTTGGCCACTTTAAGACTTATGGACTTCAACTCCCAGAGTTCCTCAGCTAGCAGAGGAATTCTGGGAATTGAAGTCCACAAGTCTTAAAGTGGCCAAGGTTGGAGACCCCGATCTAGTATAACCTGCTGCTTGAGCAGAAGACCCTATATCATTCTGGACAAATGGCTGTCCAATCTCTTCTTGAAAGCCTCTAGTGAAGGAGTATCCACAACTCCGGAAGGCAATTTATTCCATTGTTTAATTGTTCTCACTGTCAGGAAATTTCTCCTTAATGCTAAGTTGGATTTCTCTTTAAAAATCTTCCACCCATTACTTTTTTTTAAATAGGCTAGACATGCATAGTTCCCTTAACTGTTCATCACGCAGTTTATCCTCCAGCCGCTCAATCATCTTTGTTGCTCTTCTCTGCACAATTTCTAGAGCCTCAACATCTTTTTTTACATCATGACGACCAAAATTGGATGGAATATTCCAAGTGTGGCCTTATCACGGCCTTATAAAACGGTACTAACACTTCACATGATCTTGATTCTATTCCTCTGTTAATGCAGCTCTGGCTTTTTTGGGGCAGCTGCAGCACACTGCTGGCTCATATTTAAGTGATTGTCCACTAAGACTTCAAGATCCCTCTCACAATTATTGCTGTTGAGCCAGGTACCTATTTTATACTTACAGATTTGGTTTTTCTCACCTGAGAATAAGACCTTATTTTTCTCACCACTGAATTTTGTTTTGTGGGATAGAGCTCAGGATTCAAGTGTGTCAGGGCCCTTCTGGATCCTGAGTCCATCCTCTAAAGTGTTAGCTATATTTCCCTCAGCTTGATTTCATGCAAGATTCTGATTGACACATCTTAACACATTTTAACTTTGATTTCCCCTTGATTTTGTTCTGTTCTTGTTGCAGAAGCATTATTGTCATTAATTTATTATTCAATATTTTCTACTGGAAAGGGCGATGGGCTGGCTCAGTAGCAGCATAAAGTGTGCCGTATAACTCCCTGTCATTTCATCTCTTGCTGTGCAAATTATTTTCAGTGTCTCTTACTTCAATAATGTTGCCATGAGCTTTCATTCCTGTACAAAATAGAATTTTCTTTTGAGATGTTTGTATAGCTTGGTTAGAAATGATGGATTTTGCTGTCCTGATTACTCAGAGCTACTCCAGGCTGTCTTGCTTGGTTGGCTGTAAGACAGAAACAGTTCTGCAGCCTTGAATTTGGTCAAACAAGAGAAAATGGTTTTATAGTGAAATTAATGTAGCCGACCAAGCTGGTTGTTTTGGCTGATAGGTAAATGATGACTCCTTCACTAGAAACAAACAAAACAAAACAAAAAAGATTACTATAACCATTGCACAAACAGTTAAGATTTAGAAAAAGAATTATTAAGAGGCTGGACTGCTTAGATGAAAAAATGGACAACAGGAAGATAAATACAGGTTAATGAAAAGGAAATTAATGGACCAGAATGAGCAATATGTAACCAAGGAGTTATAGGAGGAAAGAGGCAGGATGGTAATTAGTAATTTTACAAAGCAGATGACTCTGGGGGATTGTTTTACATAAAGGAGAGTTGTCTGTCTGTAGGGGGAAGATTTTTACATAAAAAAAATAAATTAAAATAAAACAAACTTCTTACATAAAAAAATAATTGCCTGTTTGAAAGGAGAAGCAGTCCACAAGTTGGAGAAAAATAAAAGAGAACAGCAGAAAGGAATTGAATAAAGGTTACCACCTGAATTTTGAGACAACTGTTTCAGATGATTTTTGAAGGATTTTTGAAATTATATTCTAATGAAGACCAGTAAAACTACTAGCAAGAAATAAACAGCAGAACAATCAAATCCAACACCATACAGCATGACAAGTAGGCTGGCAGGCAAGGGGGTGCTGCTGGGTTGGGGGTAGAGTTTCCATGTGGATGTGCAAGTGACTGACACAGCAGGAGTGTGGTGGGGCTTGGGGTGGCAGCTACAAGGTGTGGGAAATTTACCACAGCAAGTTCCAACCTTCCCCACTGGCTTCCCTGTTGATTTCCAGGGGAGATCACAAGTGACAATCACATGATGTGGGACACTGCAACTGTCGTTAAATGTGAGCCAGTTGCTAAGTCCATGTGACTGTGATGGGCAATTATATTCTGATTGCCACAAGGAAGAGGGGATCAACCTATTCTCCAAAGCACCAGAAGGCAGCACAAGAAACAAAGGATGAAAATGAATCGAGAAGTGAAGCAACTAAGGAGAAATTTCCTGACAGTGAGGACAGTTAACCAGTGGAACAACTTGCCTCTAGAAGTTGTGGATTCTCCATCGCTGGAGGCTTTTAAGAAGAGTCTGGCTACTTCTCTAAAATGGTATAGGGTCTCTTGCTTGAGCAGGGTTTTGGACTGGATGACCTCCAAGGTCCCTTTCAACTTTGTTATTCTTTTATTTTGTCATAAGTACCAGCATCTTCGTAACTAAATGAGCAGTCATAACCTGAGGATTACCTATATATTTGACAAAAAGCATCCACGAAAGAGACCTAAAACAAGATGGATGGACAACATCAGCAAATATTAAGGGCCCAATTGGCAAAAGAAAGCTCAGGACTATATTGGTTGGAAACATGCAGAATAGGCCTTCAGCCTTCAGCCTGCAGTGGATAGAAAATGACTAGAATCAGGGGTGGGATTCTACTGGTTCAGACCGGTTCTATAGAACTGGTTGTTATGATTCTGTGCAGTTCGGAGAACTGGCAAATCATGCCCCTGGCTGGCTCTGGTGGCCCTCCCTGCCTGCCCTTCCCCTCCCCACCCAGTCAGTCCTTATCGTGCATGTGCGACATCTTGTGCATGCCCAACATTGCTGACTGTGTTTCCCCCCCAGTCACTCCTTAAGGTATTTCTTTTTCCCCCCTCCCGATGATCAGCTGTTCTGATGATCAGCTGTTCCGATGATCAGCGGTTCCGATGACCAGCTGTGCTGGGATCCCCCTCGCTGTCTTACTGCTTTACCTAGGAGGCTTCCCTGAGGCCCAGGAGGCAAAAAACTGGGGGGGGGGGTGTTTGCTGCAAAAAAAAAAGAAGAAGCCATACCTACCCAGTCATATGGCCCTGCCCACCTAGCCACACTCACAGAACTGGTTGTTAAAAAAAATTGAATCCACCCCTGACTAGAATGATAATGAGTTGATAGAGATAGATAGATAGATAGATAGATAGATAGATAGATAGATAGATAGATAGATAGATAGATAGATAGATAGATAGATATGCTATAGACATAGAATATGAAAATTGGTTATAGAATATTAACTCTAGCTTTTGCATATGCTCCTAATCAGTTTGGTTACTTACTAAAGATTATGAATTATACAGTAAGAGATGACTTCAATAATAGATTCATTAAAATCTTTAATAACATTCAAAATGGATCACATAGTCACGGATTTGTTGATTCATGTACAATTTTAAATCCTACATTAAAGAAATACATTTTATTCAGCTAGATATAAACCCCACTTTTGGACAGATTATGTATGAAGATTGAAAACTTTCAAAAAATTTCCAACAGGTTAAAATTGCCCCAATACTTATATTAGATCACACTCTGCTGATTATTATGTTCCAATTAGAAGAGATTATCCCATTTACTTGTAATTGGCATTTTAATACTATGTTATTATACAATGCAGCTGCAACAATTAATTCAACATTTGAGGACTTCTTTTCCAAGAAAATAATACAAATGGAACATCAATAAGAATAAGGTGTGATGCTATGAAGGCTGTATTAAGAGGAGAGTGCATAAACAAGATGAGCACATATAAGGAAAATAGCATCACAAAAGGCAAGCAACTTTATTCAAAACTTGACAATCTATTAGCAAAATATAACTGGATCAGCTACTATATATAAATAAATGTAAATAAACATAAAACATTGAATAACTGGGTTAAAAAGGACCTTGGAGGTTTTCTAGTCCAACCCACTTGACTCTTGATGAGTGCATCTTTTATTTTATGTACATCGAGAGCATTTGCACCAAGACAAATTCCTTGTGTGCCCAATGACACTTGGCCAATAAAGAATTCTATTATAGGAGATCCTATACCTATACAATTCTGGACAAAGGGTTGTCCAATTTCTTCTTAAAAACCTCCAGTGATAAAGTAAATAGTAACTTTACTAACAGCAAATAAAAAGAGAAAATAAGATGATTTAGAGAGAGGTAAAAGCTCATCTCAAATTATTATTTACAAACAAAAATACAAAATTCCAAATGTGATAATACAAATTCTAGAATATTGCCAAATAAATTGAAAAACCTAGGGGGAAAAAATGTATTAATGCAGTTATAAACAGGAATGGCCGAGCAGAAATGAAAGCCAAAGACTAAAGAATTCAAACATTTTTTCAACAACTATATTCCTCAAATAATCTATCACTATTATAAATTAGAATTTCCAGAATAAGCTCAAGAGGATATACAGTTTATGGCAAGGGTGTCACACTCAAGGCTCGCGGACTGGATCCAGCCCATGGGGTGCTTAAATCTGACCCATGGGGCCAGCCTAGAAATAGCAACGGACTGGTCCGCGGTGCCTCTGGCAGCCAAAACGGGGTGCGGGGGAACACATGCTTATCCCCCATGTCCTGTTTCTGGCCTAGACAGCCTTCTGCAGCACTCTGCCGACCAAAACAGGCCGCGGGGGCGCCACACATGCCCCCTTGCCCCGTTTTGGCCAGCAGAGTGCTGCAGGAAGTGTCCATCCTGTCTCCCCTCCCCCCCACCGGCCCACGGAGGAGGACCACAGTGCTGATCCAGCCCTCGAAGGAATCCAGTTTGACACCTCTGGGTTATGGAATCTCCTTTCTCTATTTCAGAAACCCCCAAAGTCCTTAACAATAGCACTTAGACTTATATACTGCCTCACAGTGCTTTTACAGCCCTCTCTAAGCGGTTTACAGAGTCAGCCTCTTGCCCCCAACAATTTGACCCACCTTGGAAGGATGGAAAGCTGAGTCAACCTTGAGCCTGGTGAGACTCGAACTGCCAAATCTGAACTGCAGTACTGCACTACCACTGTGCCACTGCAGCGCATAACACTATTCAAAATGGAAAATCTCCTCACACTGACAGAGGAGCCAGGGGAATTTTATGAAGAATTTGAAGAAGTCTTAATACCTGAAGTTTTATTTTTATGGAATACTTGGCACCCAAGAGATCCCTTCCAGAGTCTTCGTAACACTAAGATAATTCTAATTAGCTAACAATTATCAGGAAATGGGTCTGTCTCAATATATGGTGTAAACTATAAATTAAATTGTTAGCTGACCCTTTAAAATTATTTATATAGATCAATCTAATTTTATTCCAGATCAAAATATATCTATTTCTATCAGGAAATTATTATACAATTTAGTAAAATTAATGCTTTTCTCTAGTCATACGTTCTTTAAATATATTTAATAGAATAACAGAGTTGGAAGGTGTAGTGTATTTAAATACCGTATTTGCCGGCGTATAAGACGACCCGGCGTATAAGGCGACCCCACCACCACCGGAAACGCCCTCCAGAAATCCCGGGGCTGCAGCGGCAGGGCAGAGTGCCAGGGGCCGTGGGAAGAGCAGTAAGGCTGCAGCCTCGGGCGGAGCGAGGCGAGCGGGATGAAGCGGAGCGGCGCAGGGGATCCAGGAAGCCAGAGGCGCCCGCTGCGTCCAACAAGCATCCGAAAGCCGGCAGTGGATATACCGGCGTATAAGGCACCCCCCACTTGGAGGCATGTTTTTCGGGCAAAAAGTCGTCTTATACGCCGGCAAATACGGTAAATACTTCTAGGGCGATGTTCCTATTGGTTAACAGAAGCAACGATACAATTGGTTAGTAACATTAATACCTGATTGGCCGACAATAGCGGCGGGAAGTTTAACTAAATGTCATTGGTTGCGAGCCATGGAGCAGCCACTATAAAAAGGGCTGCTGCGGTTCGACTGCAGTTGAAGTTACTGTTATTATTAAAGAGCTGAATTCAACTCCGGTCTGCGAGTCTCTTTACTGGCGACAAGAACAGAAGGGACCTTGGAGGTCCCCTAGCCTGCTCAAGCAGAAGACCCTATACCATTTCAGACAAATGGCTGTCCAATCTCTTCTTGAAAAACCTCCAGTGATGGGGCACACACAGCGTCTAGAGTGAAGCCGTTCCACTGGTTAATTGTTCTCACTGTCAGGAAATTTCTCCTTAGTTCAAAGGCTTTGTTTCTTTGAAACTACAGTTTTCAAAACAAATATTAAACCAATTTAAATCTGGGACTAGATTTAAGATAATTTGCAAGATAATTCAATATATTTATGGACCAACTAGAGCTCAGATAAGACTGAACAGTTACAATTCTGATTCTATCATGATTTTAAGAGATACCAAGCAGGACATCTTTATTATTCAATCTAGTTGTAAGAAGTGCTGGAATAAAATCCAACGATCAGATTTTCAGGATAGAATTGGGTGGTAAGATGTAACTTTTAAAACTAAAACCAGATGATATGGTCCTGCTCTCACAAATGCTTCCCATTCAGCTTGAGAAGGGGTTCTCAAGAGAAGGGGTTGGAATAATTTGCAGAGGTGTCAGGACTATCAGCTAATTTTTATAAATCACATCATGTTTTCAACATCTTAGGGTAAAATACAGTGGTAAAAATAAAAATCAGTGCACAGCTCAATTTTCTATTTCAATGCCTCCCAGTGGAAATTCCAAAACCAGCTTTAAGACATAAACAAGTAAATAACAAAAATCTGCTTTCGTGCAAAAAGGCTGAGAATAAATAATTGGAGTTTATATAGACTCCAGAAAAAGGAGGCTGGGCACACCCTATTGGATAATATATTATCAAACACCATTTGGGGCATATGTTCCCATTCATTATAGAAGTCTCTTCTAAACAATGGACCCAAACTGAAACTGTATTAGAGCCAAATTATTTTATAAATCAATGGATTTTTCACCGAAAATATTTTTCTAGAATGAAACAGAATGAAAATATTTTCACTAAAATGATGTTTCAAATTGGGAAGAATAAAGACAGAGCTTTGATAACAGATACTTCTCCCTTAATATGATACCATGCAGAAGAAGGGTCTGCTTTACAAACTGAGTCATGTCATCCCCTGTAAAATCCTCTTATTGCCTAATAAACAACATGCTCAGCAATAGATGCTTTCAAATCATTATGGGGGACAATATTAGCAAGTTAAAAAGACTCAACAACGGGTTTCCATAAGGCTCTGTACCAGTGGTGGGATTCAAAAAAAATTTTTACTACTGGTTCTGTGGATGTGGCTTGGTGGGCATGGCATGGGAAAGATATTGTAAAATCTCCATTCCCTCCCCATCCCACTAACCTGCTTTCCAGCTCCGTTCTCCTGTGCAGGGCAACAAAAGAAGACCCAGCCGATCAGCTGGGACTCAATGGGAGGCAGAGAATAGAAGGGTGCGGGGCCAGTCAGAGGTGGTATTTGCTGCTTCTCCAAAGTACTCAAAATTTCCACTACCAGTTCTCCAGAACTGGTCAGAACTTGCTGAATACCTCCTCTGCTCTGTACTGGCAACCACACTGTTCAATCTTTTTATCTCAGATATGCCAGCTAGAAGGGGGTGTAAATTTGGGTACGCAGATGACTTGGCCCTAGCAGTGCAAGATAAAAACTTGGAAGTATTGGACTGCCTCCTCTCTGAGGACCTGAAGTCCCTGGGAAAATTCTTTGCTGACTGGAGATTCATACCCAGTGTCAGCAGAATGGTGACCACCTGTTTCCATCTCAACAACAAACTCATCAATGCCACCCCGAAGGTCTACCTGAATAACAAACTAACCCCCTATGATCCTCACCCCAAATACCTTGGAGTAACTTTGGATCAGACTCTATCCTATAAGAAACACCTAGAGAACACGTCTATTCAAATCAATACCAGGAACAACTTACTCCAGAAACTAAGAGGATCAAGATGGAGAGCCTCAGCCTCTACTCTCAAAATATCAGCACTAGGGTTGATCTACTCCGCAGCTGAATACTGTGTCCCCGTTTGGCTTAATAGCTGCCATGCTAGCAAGATCGATCTTAGACTAAATGATACAATGAGGATCATAAGTGGTTGCATAAAATCTACTCCTACTTGCTGGCTCCCTGTGTTGAGCCACATTGCACCACCAGCTCTACGAAGGCAGGAAGCCTTAGTGACGGAGTACAACAAAATTATGAGAAACCCACTTCTTCCTGTGCATGCTGATCTTCCTCACCTATCAATTGGCAGGCTTTAAATCTAGGAAGCCTTCTCTGGCACTCGCTCAACAGCTGCCTAACAACTTTGACATCAACACACAGTGGAAACCAAATGGGCTGCTGAATGCCCAGAGACAGACAGTTACGTAGATGACCCTACACAAAAGGTGCTGGGTTTTGACCTTCCTCACCAGCATTGGTCAACTCTGAACAGGATCCGTACCCAACATGATGTCTGCCAGAACTCATTGTTTAAGTGGGGTCTTGTCTGTACCCCTCAGTGTGACTGTGGTGCTCCTCGACAAAATATCTATCACATTGTGTCCAAATGTCCATCAAGAGTTTACACTGGCCCAATGTCTGGTTTTTTTCAACATATACCACCTGTAAGGACCAGCCTCTCCCCCCTTTCAAAACAAGTATAGACTCTTGAAATCTTTGCATTTCAAAAGGAACCTTTAATTGAAAAGGGGTGAAAGCAAGTCAGAATTCGAAGCAGGCTTTGATGTTCCTCAGGGTATACAACTAGGATACAGCAAATTAGAAACTCCTCCCAACAGTCTGGTGTGGATTCCACCAATCTGCAGGTGTAAGGATGTTATTCTACTGGTGTCTCTGAGAAAGCAGATAAGAAAAGTTTCTCAGAGCTATCTTTTGGCATTGTAATCCACATGGGCCCCTCCTCCCCTTGCATTCCCCCAAGAGGTGAGAATTTTCCGGGCATTTGGGGTGCCAGGCAATGGTTATAAATCAGGTAAAGGTTATGTAAAAGAAAAGGCAAGAATTACAATACTTAGGATTCATAGAGAAGAAAAAGAAATGAATGTATCAAATCCAACCCTCCCCCTTACACCAAAGAATGGCAAATACATGGATCTGACATGTTGCCCTCCTAAGAAAAATGGAAAATCCACCTGGAAGACATAAAGCATATATTACATTAAGAATTAGGATGGTTTGTGAGGGTATTTCAGGTGGAATTTCCATAACAGTGTGAGGGCTTTTACATGCTACTAAATATTGTGTGGAGCCATGGTGAGTGCGTGAGTCAAGGATATCTTTAATTTCAAAATGTGGTTCCCCTTCCACCATATTGGGGGTTGGAGGTGTGGGAAGAGGGGGTCTGATCTTTGAAGTGATTTCTGGTTTGAGTAGACTGCAATGAAATACAGGATGAACCTGCCTAAGTGTCTTAGGATGTAGGAGTTCTACAATGACAGAGTTAATGATTCTGATGCTGGGAAATGGCCCAAAGAATTTTGGTCCCAGTTTCTTGGAAGGTTGTAATGATTGTAGGAACTTTATAGATAAGTATACACAATCTCCAATCTTGAATGGTTTGGGTTCAGTGCATTTTTTGTCAGCTTGAGCTTTAAAAGCTGCTCTAGCTTCTTGTAGGGCTAGTGTGACCACTGGCCAAGTGGTTTGTAGATTGTTTATCCACTCCTCAAGGGAGGGGGTGTCCGGTTCCTTGGTGGGTAGCTCTGGCATGGGATTGAATTCTTGTCCTGTGACTTCCTGGAATTGGGTGAAATAATTGCTACTGTGTACCGAGTTATTGTAAGCTACCTCAGCAAAAGGCAAAAGGTCAGTCCAATTGTCCTGTTGGTAGTTAATGAAACATCTTAAATATTGTTCTAACATTCCACATACAAATAGGAGATTCACCCGATGGTTTAAGCCAGGGGTCTCCAAGCTTGACAACTTTAAGATTTGTGTACCAACTCCCAAAATTCCTCAGCCAGCCACGCAAGAATCTGGAGAAGAGGCCAGTTGTCTGCCTGACTGAAAGAGAGATGACAAACCTGACATTCTTTCTACTCTTTTCTCCTACCACCTTCAACTCTGCTGAGAGCCTTCTGCAGAGGATTGTTGGGGCACCTCTTCTGCTTTGCCATTTCACTGCTTAGTCCAGAGTGTTTTAGATGCTGTGGACTGGTATCTTTATTTCAGAGGGATGGAAAGATTGCTAACACTCCTTAAAAATGGAAAGAAATAACCGATGTACTGAAAAGTACTAAATAAGGTACAGTTCAACATTTATCTCACAGTTAACTAATCGGTGGAAGGAGCAATCTTCAAACAGGCAGCATTTTGCTTCAAGCCCTCCAAATGCTCACCTGACCAATGCCACAGTTACACCTGAAAAGTCAGGTAGATAACACAGAAAACATATGTAGAAAAGGCTGCCTTGCCTTGACATCTTTTGTAACCTCTCGGGATGTTTTTCTCATCCTCACCACCTTGAGATTTTACCAATCCACATCTGAGGGATTAAGAAAGAGAGACAATCTCTCAGATAAGAGTCCTGAAATAACAGCAAGCTCTCTTCTCTTGTGAGTTGTCATTGTGTAAAGGCCATATGTATGAGAAGGGAAGCTATACATTTACTAAATAAATGAATAAAAGGCTATAAATACAAAAAGTCTGAGTTGAATCTGGCAGCAAAAGACTTGGCAAGTAAATTATGCTGATTTTCTTTTTTAATATGTGAATTGCTAGAAGGTAAAGAGGTCATGAAACCAAAGGAAATAACTAAATCAGGGGTCTCCAAACCTGGCAAATTTAAGACTTGTGGATTTCAACTCCCAGAATTCCCCAGCCGGCCATAACTAATGCAATTCCCCAATGGCTCACAAGTCTTAAAGTTCCCAGGTTTGGAGATCCCTGAACTAAAGAAGTACCAATGAAAAGAAAAAGGAGCAAGGGAAAAGGGAAGAGGGGCACATAGAAAGAAGAGGTGCTAGTAGTAGAGGAGTGACCAAATTGCTGGCACCTGGTGAGAATTAGCAACCAGTAAAGGATTGATGAAAACTTAATTGGGAGTGGGGGGTGGATTTCGGGACACCAGGGTGTTAGTAGATATATCACAGTTAATTAAGGGATTGGGTTAGGGGACTGGAGGCTAAAACATATGATGAACGGTTACAAATACTCGGCGTGACTAGTCTAGAAAAGAGAAGGACCTAGGGAGACATGATAGCAGTTCTCCAATATTTGAAGGGCTGCCACAGAGATGAGGGGGCCAACTTTATTTCCAAAGTACCTGAAAGCCAGACAAGGCATAATGGATGGAAACTGATCAAGGAGAGATTCAACCTAAAAATAAGGAGATACTTCCTAACAGTGAGAACAATCAGTCAATGGAACAGAAGTTGCCTTCAGAAGTTGTGGGAGCTTCATCACTGGAAGCTTTCAAGAAGAGACTGAACTGCCATTTGTCAGAAATGGTGTAAAATCTCCTGCTTGGGTGGGGGGGTTGGACTAGATGACCTACAACAGGGGTGTCAAACTTGCATCACCACAGTGTCATCACATGACATATCACAACTTTTTTCCCCTTTGCTAAATCGGGCATGGCCATGGCCAGTGCATGACACATCTGGCCCGCAGGCTGCAAGTTTGACAGCCCTGACCTACAAGGTCCCTTCCAACTCTGTTAATCTGTTAAACAGTTGTGGTAGATGGAGGGTTTTATGGCTTCAGATTGGGGCAGCATAAATCCAGATGGTAGCAAAGAGATGCAGAAGGCTCTAATCTTTGCTGCTGCCTCTTGGCTTTACAGTTTAGGTATGGTAGCCCTCGGCTTGTTGGGAAGCCACCCCAAGCTATCAGAGTTCTGTCTAAATCTACAACCCGTACTGCCAATATTCTCTACAATTTCTATCAGAGCTGTTGTCAATTGTTCCATTTGGCACATTCAACACAAGAAACTCCCAGCTTTTTAGATCTACCAAGAGTAAAGCTTTATTGAAAGATCCATCTAGGCATAGCAGAAGCAAAGTCGGTTCTGGGATTTTCCCACAAAAACTCCTATAGGTAAAACCCTTTTTTCCCCTCTGGGTCACTCATAGTTCATAATTCACCAGTTCAGTTCTTTTGTTGTGAGAAAGCAGTTCTGTGCCTCTCACCGTATCCCATAACTTGACCCTGGTGGATAACGTCTCACCTGCAACAGCAGGCATTCATATATTCCACTATCTCCCTCCTCCCTAGGAATTCACCACCCCTCTCCCATTTCTGTTTGGCAAAATGTGAGCCGGAATCAGGTACAAACAACGATGGCATCAAGTCAGTTGGTCTGGACTCATTCTAAGCCAAGGCTCTGCAGAGCAAGCCAAAGAAGAACTGATGTCTATGAAGATTCTCAATCATCCAGGTCATGATTGTTCCAAAGGCGTTTTTTTCCAAAGGACAACTGGACTCCTTTGGGTTTTTTTCCTTGAAAATGTTTTGCTTCTTATCCAAGAAAGTAGTGAACTGAAGAAGCATCTCAGATGAGAAGCAAAATATTTTCAAGGAAAAACAAACAAAGAAAGTCTGGTTGCCTTTTGGAAAACACACATTTGGGACAAAAGAAGGTCAGGTTTCCTTTAGTTAATCTTGGATGACATTGAATACAGACCATGAGGTAGATGCAACCCTATCTATAAATCAGGTTTTCCAGAGGTGCAGTTCCATTCATCCAGGCATCACTAACGCAAGCTGGCACCTGGGTTATCTTCCTCCTTCACAGATTATCCAGGCAAATTCCAGAAGAATCAGAAGGGCTCATTGGTGAACCTTGGGAAGAGGGATGGGGCAGAAGGGTGGGAAGACCAGCAAGGACTTGGGGTCACCCATTATACAAATGTTGCCTGGTGAGCCAAAAGAGACTGGTAAAGCCCTGCCTGAGACCCACCTGTTTCCCTCACTACACATCAAGGGGTCTATATTTATTTTATTTATTTATTTTCAAGGAGACAAACATGCCTCCCCCTTTCTCCTCCTAGTTTCTTTACAACAGCAACCCGATGAAGTGGGTTGGGTTGGAGTGACTCACCCCACTGGGTCTCATGTCTAAGGCAAGACTAGAACTCACCATCACACCATGGTTTCTAAATGGCCAGTTTTTAATGGTGAAGCATTCACCACCAGACCACAGTGGTGAATGCTTCCAGTAGCACCATAGATTAATGTAAATTCTATTTATTTTAGATTTGCGGGGTAGCAGAACCAGGAACATTCATGTATTTGACCAATTGCATATTTGTTGAAAAGAACTCCGAGCCACGTGTGGTGTGGCATTTCTGAGCTTTTACATTCATTTACCTTTTCTATTATGAGGAAATACAAGTATGTTTTCCAGCCTGAGAGCCCTTTGGCATCTTTCGCTTTCCTTGCTGGAAGTTAAAGCTGAACAATTTCTTAATTGCACTTTAGCAAATGGTGTTAAACTTTTTTCAATGCAAATTTATACCAAGCAATCTATTTTCTCTGGAGCCACGCACTCACTTTTGCATCAAGCAACAGTGTAAAATGGCTTTTTAAAAATGATCAATTTTTGTTTTTCTAGTCCTTCCCAGTAATTGATTTCTAGTTCTTTATGTTGGGCAAAAGTGGCTGAATAGCTTACCCTCCCTCGGGAGACTCTGAACCACATTTCAGATTCATAAAGGTCGTGACCTCATTCTCCAAGAAATCAATGGCTGCCATTTTTGTTGTTTCAGATCCCAAAGTTGCATCAAGCATTTGGCCTGTGACCCTGGAGCCAGAGATGGAGATGCATCCCTTAGAGGAAAGAAAGTGATTGTTGGGAAGAGAGGTTGGCCTTCCCCTCTGCAAAGGAGAGCCCACCTTGTGCGAAGGGAGCCTGGCAAGAGAGTCTCTCTCTCTCTCTCGTTACTGAGACTGGCTGTTTGGGGAAGAATCCAACATTTGGGGGTTTTGTGGAAGTTTAAAAGTAAGCGCCCTTTTGCTGAAGGATTGCTCCAGAAAACTAGACCAAGACAATCTAGCCTTGATTTAATACCATTTCTAATTAATTATAATTCAATTACTAGAAACAAACTGCATTTACTTTCCCTTTATTTAATCATGTATGGTTAGGGTTAGGTTGAACACCCTGCTTTGAAGTGTGACTGAATGTTACCAGTGCTCTAAGACCCCAGGGCAGTCTTCTCTTCCAGCTGACCCCTCTGAGAACATGGAATGGAAGTCACAGAAAGTATCTGTACCATGGAAGTTTTGAAAGGCATCCCAGAACAAATAGGATCAGGCTGAGCAAGAGATGAGAGGTTGGTGCCCTGAGCAGCAAGAGGAGAGACAATATTGCTCAAAATAAGGCTCAAAGAGGAGCCCTATAATGGTTTGTGGTTCTCTGCTGCAAGGAACAGAAACCAAGGAGTGCCAGGTGGACCTGCTGGCTCATGAAGAGGGCTGCCTCCCAAGAACAGGGAAGTGATTGAGCAACTGGCTGCCAGGACTCATTGAGCCTACTGTCATGTCCCCTTTACTGATCATTTGCATAGGATAAATGATACTGGCAAGATCAGTTACCACTGCATCACCATGGACCTTTAAGATTTAAAAGGATTGTTCAGGTAGTGTAAGGACCTATCCCAGCTAATCCCTCAGGAAAGCAAAACTCTTGACTCCATTGAGTTGAATCAAAAGAGCTTTTACCAAGTTCTTTCTTTTCTACACAGTTACTAATGTGGTTGCAGTAAGGTCAGGCAGGATCTGAAAAAGCCTGCACAAAGTACAAAGAAATTTTTCGTGTTCCTCAAACCCAACAGCCCCTGACCAGTCCACCAGCAGCCAATGAGATGCTGCGAGGTTCTTTTGAGAATGCTGTGGCAAATAATGGTTCAGGGCATGACGGCCAGGCTGGAACTGGCTGGAAGGGAGTCCGTTCCATCTCCAAAGACAATCCTCCTCCCTAATTCACAAGCAGTTACAGCAACAACAAAAGCATGTGAAAAATACCAGTGTGAGGCTCCAAGCGTGCTTTTGCTGTTGCAACCATTATCACTTCTCAACTTGCTTAATAATCAGTGGGGAGGGAAGGGTGAGATGAAATACAGAGGCAGAGCTGTGAGAGCCAAAGACACTTCGGCAGGTGTTTGCCAAGACCAGATATTCACCCATTTTGTATTTCCTGTAAATTTCATAATAAAATCCATTGACAACTCTCTCCAGGGTACTGAAGACTCTGTCCAAGTTGGAGGAGTCCTGAGGTTTTCCCCTCCCATTGCTTGACTGAGACACAGGTAGGGCAGCTTGCCACTTAGCTTTCAATGTCCTTTTTCAGAGACAGCCACCAAAACTGCCTTTGATTAAATGCAAAGTCTTTACCAAACCAAAATGTCCAGCATCCTTGGAATCATGGCTCTTCCTCAAAACAACCAACCTCTGGCTATTCGGCACATATATCTTAACCCCCACCCAGGCTTGTCCATCCTGGAGGGAGCAAACTTTGCTATAATTTTAAAACAATTTGTCATCTTTCAGAGTGGTTTTAAATGTGGCCATCACCTCATTGTCAATTTGTCATTTCTCTTCTGCTTGTGCTTGGGTGGTGACTTGAGCAGCCAGAGGTTTGACTATTTCTGCTTTAGGGCAATTGTATTGAGGCATTTGGGATAAAGTATCGGCCAAGAAGTTCTTAACCCCTGGGGGGGTAGCATAACGTGAAATTAAAGTGATGAAAGTATTGTGCCCATTGCATCAGGCAGAATCTGAAAAAGCACAAAGAAATTATTCCGTTTCCCCAAACCCAACACCCCCTGACTAGTCCACCGGCAGCCAATATGATGCTGCAAGTTTATTTTGAGGTACTCAGCAGATAATGGTTCATTCTCAGGGCACCTTAAAACCATGCTGGAACTGGCTGGAAGGGAGTCTGCTCTGTCTCTGAAGACAATCCTGTCAAGAGTATATTCATGAACTGGAATAGAGCTTAGTAACCAGCCAATAAGAGCTGAATTGAGGGCTGAAACTTAAAGAGAGAATCTGGGCGTGGTTTATCTCTGTTCTGTGCTCAGCCATAAAGTGAAAGAGAAACTAATTTGCTTGCTGAAAAGTAGATCTCTACTCTGAACCTGTAACATGTCTGCTTCTGTTTGAGTTTGCTCCACGTTGGAGAAATCTACAACAGGTATTGTAAAATTTACTTTATGGGTTTATAAAGAAGTTAAATGAAGCCTCAGCCATCTGTGTTTATTTTTCTGGTGCTGAATTTATGCTGCAATATTCTGAACAAATCCCCCTCCCCAATTCCCAAGCAGTTTCAGCAAAAGCAAAAGCATGCAAAAAATGCCAACCAGCCATCCTTCCCCCTTTCCAGCAGAATGGCAGGACACAATAGTGGACTTGACAGATAGTCCTCAGGTTATAAACATGTTTTGTGACTGTTCAAAGTTACAGTAGCACTGAAAAAAGTGAGTTCTGACTTTGAGTGTTTAAGGTTGGAGACCCCTGATCTGGGGTGTTGGCTATTCCTGCCAGTTTAGTTCTCTTTCTATTCCCTCATCTGAGTCATTTATGAAATTATTGAAGACTCCTGGGCCTAAGACAGAACCTTCTGGTAGCCAACAGCTTTTTCTCTCCATGTAGACGTAGTACCATTAAGGACTACTTGTTGAGTATGGTTTGTCAGCCAGTTACAAATCCATCTGATGTTGATGCTATCTATCCAAGAAAAGAGATTAGTAAGAGAACCCCTATTGATTCTAGATGAGTTCGAAGTGCCAGACCAGGTGGATTACACACCAGGATTCTGAAGGAGCTGGCAGACATGATCTCAGAACCACTGGACCATATTTTTCAAAGCACTTTTACAGATTAACAGAGCTGGAAGGGACCTTGTAGGTCATCTAGTCCAACCCCCACCCCAACCGAGCAGGAAACCCTGCACATTTCTGACAAACGGCAGTCCAATCTCTTCTTGAAAGCCTCCAGTGATGAAGCTCCCACAACTTCCAAAGGCAACTTCTGTTCCATGGGATGATTGTTCTCAGGGTCAGAAAATTCCTCCTTATTTCCAGGTTGAATCTCTCCTAGTTCAGTTTCCATCCATTATTCCTTGTCTGGCCTTCCAGTGCCTTGGGAAATAGCTTGTCCCCTTCCTCCTCTCTGTGGCAGCCCCTCAAATATTGGAATACTATTATCATGTCTCCCCTGGTCCTTCTCTTCACTGGAACTCTTTACCTAGATAAATAGGGTACCATCAGGGGACTGGAAAAGAGCTGATGTCATTCCCATCTTCAAAAAAAGAAAAAGAACTGGGTTCAGGAAAATTCAGATATGCAAGCAATTATAAAAGTCATAATCCACAAAGTTGGAAGGGACCTTGGAGGCCATCTAGTCCAACTCCCTGTTCAAGCAGGAGCCCCTATACCATTCTGGACAAACATAAAATGTAAATCACCGAACCGGTAGTACTACCAGTTGAACCTCACCCCGGTGTGCAGCCCTTACCTAGCTCCATTTTTTGCTGGCAGAGGCACCCCAGGCCAGTCCTTCACTGTTTCCAGGGCGGCCCTGCAGGCCAGATATAAGCACCCCATGGGCGGCATCCGGCCTGTGGGCCTTGAGTTTGACACCCTGCTCTAGTGCAGGACTCTCCAAACTTGGCAACTCGTAGAATATAGGGGGAGTTCAAAGAACTTGTCGACTTTAGCATGGCTGGCTGGGGGATTCTGGGAGCAGAAGTCCACTACTCTTAAAGTTGCCAATTTTGGAGGCCCCTGCTCTAGAGAAAAACTGAAGGCACAGCCTGGCCTTGACTCAAAGGGAGCAGCCCCAGGTCTTAGACATCTCCCTTGGTTGGCCTTCAACATTATTGAAGTAGAGGGGAAAAACACAGGAAGACCATAGAAAAGAAGCAGTCCTCATATCAGATTGTCAAGAGGTTGGGTTGGCAACAATACTCAAACAGCTTCAACAATGTGCCTTTGACAAAATGTTGTCAACCCTCTCACACAGCTTGTCTCTGAGTGATTATCCCAATGCCTTGTTGAAAAATCAACTTAAGGTTTGCATTTACTGAGGCTTTGTTATTTGGCTGGTGGTATGTTGTGGAATGTTGTGATGCAGTTGTGTAGTAGAACTTGCTAGGCAAATCTCCTTAAGTGCGTTCAGATTCATTCACTCTTCACTTACTGAACAACAGATTTTTCTCCAAAAATGGTAATTAATGCAAGATGAAATGTGTTTCTTGGTCTTGAATTTTAAGACTGCAACTAAACAATAGCTCCGTAATTACTCACTGATTGGAATAGCCTTGGTGACAGACCCCAATCCTTTGATGTGGCTCAGTACTTGCTCTCTAACACATGATCCTTGCAGGATGGGAGGCCAGTGCTAATTAATCTTATGTACAATTTAACTGTTTTTGCGTAATAGCTTATCCACTTAAAACTGACCACCATTGAAGGTTAAATCTTGACAATAGAAATAAAGTGTCATAGCTTGATTAAGCCAAAAAGTTCATTTCCTCTAAGGGCCTGACTCAGATTTCTATGTAATTGTGGGATGATAGGCACCTGAAAAAGAGGATTCTGCCTCAGTTCAAAAGCAGCCCTAGATTACTGTGAGACCACAACGCTGTATTCAAAAGCAGAAATGATGTGTTTTTTGGCTCTATTACAGACCTCTAGACATCACTTAAAAATTAGCCTTCTTTTTAAAAATAATGACAATAATAGCACTGGTCTTTCTCTGGTAGCTTGTATATTTGAGTGCAGCATGTCAGGTGAACATGCAGCTACTGCTTTATGTTTAGGGTTTAGTGGATTATATGAGATAGTATATCTGTGTTTCAGACTTTCACAAACTTATAAAATTTGGTAGAGCATAAACATGAGGTTCAAAACTAAAGAGCGGTATCCTAGATAGGACCAAAAAAGAACCCTATGACCAGGGCAATAATTCATTTTTTTAAAAAAAATTCTTAGGAACCCTTGAGCTATGAAGCTAACCTCTCTTCGCAGTATTCCAGGTTATCTAAGGCAGTTCACACAGATTGCTGACTTCCCAGTACATGTCATTTCTGAAACAGGATATTTCTACAGAAAGATGCTCGCCTGAACGCTTGGGAAAACTATCACTCCACGCCCACCCCCATTCTGTAAGAAAATGCTGTTTTCTCTCCAGAAAATTCAAGGGAGAAAGGGTGTTCCAAAGTTAGGAAAAGAAGCGAAGGGATACTGCTGTAGTGTGTCAACTAAAATATATGTTTACAAGCTGGAAGATTCACAGAAACAAGCAACAGGAAGTACTTGATTCATTGAATAGAGGAATATCCTGTAAGATTACTTTTATTTTAGCAGCATGTACAGTAGTGATTAGAGATGGGATGTAGCCCTGGAGGAACAGCACCAGTTTCCTAGGAGAAGAGGCAGCACATTCCAGGGAGAAGCCCAAATTGACAGACTGCACAGACCTGAGCTGGATGGGGAAGCGAAAGCATCCTCTTGCAGTCAAGCTGAGGCTACTGTGAAGGGATGCTGGTGGCGAAGAGCTGGAGAGCCTTGTTCCAGTGGGAATGCATCATGGCCTGGAACTGGCTGACCATCTCAGCCTGCTGAGCCTCCAGCCTGTGCTCCTAGTCCTCAGTGTGGTTCTTCTGCTCCTTCTTGGTCAGACCCAATTTGAACTGATCCAGATGTTTTGCCAATTCTTTCTCATGGTGGCTGCTTAGCTCCAACACCTGCTTCCTGTTGGGGCCCAAAGGAGCCCAGGCGGGCAGGCAGGCAAGAAATGGCTGGTTAGGGGAGGTAGGCGAGTAGAGGCCAGCGAGATTCCACTTGATGTGAATGACATCAAGTTGGTTACGCCCACCCAGTCACATGACCACCTGGCCACGCCCACCCAGCCAGTCATTAGGCAGATCATATTAGCGGTCTGCGGGATTTAAAATTATGAATGTAGTGGTCCCTGAGGTCCGAAAGGTTGATGACCCCTGGTCTAGAGAACAGATTTTCTGGGGTTTTGCTGAGGATTGTGGCTGGTGTCTTCAAAGGCAAAATGTTGTAATTCAGTCGTAACCTTTGGAGAGCTGTTGGACCCAAGCTTACGGCTTCTTGCCTCAACCCTGATGGAACCTGGCTGCCATTGGGAATTTAATTTCTTCCTTGCTTCATCTGTTTTTGTCAGAGAAGTTAAAATGCAATATTCTGTGTCTCTGATTCCAAAATTCCTCCCGACTGAATTTTCTCTACTGCTTATGGAAGTCTTGTTTTATCTTTTTGTTCCCTTTCTTTTCTGAAGAGGAAAATATTTATTTTTAAATTTGTTTGCCACCCATTTCACTGCAAGGCTACCCTGGGCAGCGTGTTTGTGTCTATGTGGGTGTGGGTGTGTATGATAAAATCACAATAAAATTGCAATAAAACTCAGGTTATGACTAAAATAAAACTGTTATATTGCTCCATTTTAAAAATATATTTTATAGTTAAATAGTTATATTTATAAATTTTGCCCAGTATTTTTTTTTTTTGTAACTTTTGATTCCTTGGGTTTCAACCTCTTTTGCTCCATGCAGGCCTTCCCGTCACTCCAAATGCCTGTGTGCAAATCACTTTGGCAGCTTTGTTAGCTCTGATGCTTGTATCAAAATGATGGTGTCAACATTTTCTTTTCTCTGGTACTTTAATATTTCGCACATGCATTAATTTTTAAAAATATCCTAATGAAACCACACATACAATCACCTTGATTACTTTGTTGCAGTCCTTAATCAGCTCACATGCATACACAATCATCCACTGGTAAGGTAAAAGATGCAAATGAAGGGACTGAAATCCATCAATCTGTATGCGCCACTTCCATAATTAATTCTAGAGCTTCCTCCAGTTCTATTAGAATTGGAAAACAGAGCAGAGCAAGCAATAAAACAATAGAACAGTTGAGATGGGTTTTTTTTTTCCATACAATCTACAGCAGTGCTGTGATCATCCCCATACAAAGGATAGTTGAACCAAACTCTGTCGTTCAACCATATCAGCTGAATCTGCATACTAAAACCCATTGGTGATCAAAAAAATCCATTTCCGGGAAGGGATGTCAAAAAAATGGCATGGCTTTGTGGAAATTAAGGAATTGGCTCCAGAAGCCCCCCCATGGCAGATCAATGTAGACCTTCCTCTCATGTTCAGAGCTCAGATAAACTTTTCAAGGCTTTTTAAAGCCGGGCTAATGAATTTGTCATTTCCTGCCATGCAATTTAATGAGCATCCTGGAAGTGTCCATAAAAGTCCCTGTTGAATCCCACTCTGGGTTTCATTTGCAAGGCTCAGCATGGAAGGTGCCTATTATGGTTGTGTGTGAACCAGAGGTGGTATTCAGCAAGTTCTGACTGGTTCTGGAGAACCAGTAGCAGAAATTTTAAGTAGTTTGGAGAACCGGCCAATCCCACCTCTGACTGGCCCCGCCAACCCCATCTATTCTCTGCCTCCCATTGAGTCCCAGCTAATCGGCTGGGTCTTCTTTGGTTGCCCTGCACAGGATAACAGAGCTGGAAAGCAGGTTAGCGGGGAGAGAATGGGATTTTGCAGTATCCTTCCCCTGCCATGCCCACCAAGTCATGCCCACCAAGCTACACCACGCCCACCAAGCCACGTCCACAGAACCGGTAGTAAAAAATTTGAATCCCACCACTGGTGTGAACCTTGGAGGGACAATGGTAGATATGCACTTTCATTTTGGGGGTCTTGGTTGAAATAGGGGCCCATTCAAGCAGCTACATCAAATGTAACCCAAAGTCAGAGAAGCTTTCTCCTGCCTGATGGACCAGCCCTTTTCTGCTTCCATAAAGAAGCCAGCAAGGGCTGCTGCCCTTGCACTCCATGTGGGATAAGTTAAGGACAAGGATCGGTAATTTCCCTGGCTTCGTCTCCCTACTCACTGAGAATCGTTTTCTGGTGAGAAAAAGGAAAATCCCTTCTCTCTAATTGGGTGGGTGGGTTAGAGCAGCAGTCACCAATTGGTGGTCCATGGACCACTGCTGGCCCGCGAGAAAATTTTGGTGGTTCGCAGAAAAATCATTTGCATTTTTTTATATTGCACTAAATCAGGGGTCTTCAAACTACGGCCCCTGGGTCGGATACGTGCAATGAACATTTGTGTTGCTGCAGAGAGTCTCCCCTTTGGGGATCTTTTTCTGCGGGTCGGAGAGGGGCAGACAGGCAGATCTTTTGGGTGGATGGATGGATGGACAGATGGACAGACAGACAGAATGCAACAGCGGCGGCACTTTGGGAAAGCGGTGGCAGCGGCTTTTCCCAACGTGCTGCCGCATTGGAGGTGCCGGCTCCAGTGCGGTACAAAAGTCAATGGGTGAGCCTGCAGGACCTGTGCCTTGAATGCCCCCTGCCATCTCTTAGCATCCCCAAGGGGGACGGCAGAGGGGCGCTAAGAGGTGGCAGGGGGGGCATTCGAGGTGCCAGCCCTGCAGGCTCACCCATTGACTGTTGCACTGCAGCGGAGCTGGCGCCTCCAATGCGGCAGTGGCAGCTTTTCCCAACGTGCTGCCACATTGGAGGCGTCAGCTCTGGAGCGGTGCAACAGTCAATGGGTGAGCCTGCAGGGCCAACGCCTCGAACACCCCCTGCCACCTCTTACCACCCCCTACTGCCCCCTTGCCTCTTAGCGCCCCCTAAGACATCCCACTGCCCCCAGGGGGCAGTACCACCCACTTTGGGAACCATTGGTTTAGCCACTGCCCATCTGAGGGGCAACCTGGCATGGCCAGATGTGGATTTTTACATCCACAACCTCAATCTTGCCCTGGCTTCCTTGGGAAAGGCATTCCACAGCTGGGGCACCCTGATGGAGAGGCCCCCTCCTTCTGCATCAACACAGAAGGTTCTTCCCCCTCAGGCACAGCTTAGTCTTCGAGCAGCCAATAGCCGCCCCAGTCCAAAGTCTCGGCCTTAAGTGCTTCTATGGAACCCTTGAAAGCTGCCTGGGGGGATATCAGCCCCTTAGGGCTGCTTTTAGAAGAGATTCCAAGCAGCAGATCCATGGATTGGGTTTCATCCAAGAATCACCTCAGAGTTAGGGGCACTGCCTTGACTGCCTCCTCTTTTTAATGCTGGAAAATTGGGGGCAGCTTTCAGTCAACTGTCCTGCTAATTAAGGAGGCCTGCAATGTCCCCATTTCTTCAGCTTCATCTGCGTGCATGATTTATTATTGCTTGTGAAAAAGACTTGGATGGGATCGCAGGCTCTCTAGTGCCTGCTGCACTGTGGGCAAAACAATCACGCAGGGAACCCTTTCCCAACAGACGGGAAAATCCATCTTAGCCATGAAGGACTCAGCTATCCGTTAGCAAGTAAAAAAAAAAAAGGCATTTTTTCCTTTTCTGGCTCTTGTTTTCCGCAGACTAGGCGAGAATCACCTATGGAAAAGCAACCCAAAACCAATACCTCCCCTTCTCCAGGATCACCTGCTTTGTGTCTGGGGGTAGCTGAAGGGGCTTTGGGCTGAATGCTTCTATTGCACAGGCCAGTTGACTTAGTGCCCTACAAGCAGCCACAAAAATAAAACCAGACATAAGTCATTGATAGCAATCTTGGTCTATAATGACAATACTTCCTATCCCCACCCCCTGCTTTGCCAATAATGCAATGTACATTTTTTTTTTGCAAGATCATTTTCAAAGGTAACTGCTTATAATAATACAATTTATTCTTTATGGCTGCAGGGCAAGGCGAGTTCTAAATGAGGCATGCCTTCCATTAGAACCCTACAGAAACAAACTAATAGGCTGCAGAGAAAACCATTTGTAAATGTTCCTATAATTCACATGATTCATTAAACAGAGATGGAAAATGATAGCATTTTCCCCAGAAAAAAATCCTTATGGAATTGCATGCTGAGACAACTTAGCTCAACTCTTTATTGAGTAAGCATCTTGTCCTGCTGATGTAAAGATTATAAAGGCCTGAAGACATTGATGGTTTCAATTGCTAAATTTAGAAGATTTTTTTTAGAAGTCATGGTTTCCCCGGAAGAGAGACAAATGTTTGATTAATCATGAGATCCACAATGGATCTCAACGATCCTTTGTTGAGCATCCATGGGTCACACTTAGGCATCTAGGAAACTGGGAAGAAGCACTGGGATCATATCACTACAAGGGAGTCGAGGAGAAGAGATTCACAAGGCTCTTGGCAGACTTGAATGTTGGGTCCTATTCAACAAGATACAGTTCAATAGCAAGAAAAGGTCCTGCACTTAAGCAGGAAAAAAACAAATGCATACATACATGAGAGGCAATTCCTGGTTCAACAATTGTTCTTGGGGGAGGGAACTAGGTGTCTTGGTCTTAGTTATAAGTCAACAGTATGCTTTAACTGTCCAAAAAGTTAATGTTGCATCAACAGACAGATAGCCTCTAGATCAAGGAAAATGATACTATTGCTCTAGGCCACATTAAAAAGGCCACACTTAGAGTACCATGTCCAATTCTTATCACCACAATGCAAAAAAGATGCTAAGGTCCTAGAAGGACTGCAAAGAAGAGCAACAAAATGATTAGGTGTCTGAAACCTAAATCCTATGAAGAATGGCTAGATGGACTAACCGTTTAGTTTAGTTATGTTTAGTTTAACAAAGAGAAGACTGAAACGCATTATGACAATACTCTAAGGGCTACTCCGGGGATGAGGATGTAAATTTATTCTCCACAGTATCTGAAGGAAGGGCAAGAAGCAATGGGTGGAAACTCATCAGCTGAATATAAGGAGGAGTTTCCTGACAGTGAGAACTGTTCAGTGGGCCTCCTAGGGGGCTCTTTCACTAGAGGCTTTCAAAAAGGACAACCATTTGCCCAAGATGTTAGGAGGACTCTGGCCTTGAATAGGGGGTTGGACTAGAAAACCTCCAAGGTTCCTTCCAGCCACATGATTCTTTAAGAACATTTCAAACCAAGTGTCACAAAAGAATAAATCTGTAAGAGTATCAAATGAGACATTGATTGAACTTGATTTCCCAGCTTTCCACTAATATGCTACAATTCTTGGAATGTCCATCTGGCCACAGGCTCCTGTGAGTTGGAGGTCTAAGATAATATCAGATTTAGGAAGGAAGGAAGGAAGGAAGGAAGGAAGGAAGGAAGGAAGGAAGGAAGGAAGGAAGGAAGGAAGGAAGGAAGGAAGGAAGGAATCTGGTGACATTTTTTGAATTTCGAAACAGAAGAGTTTACTAAAAAAAAAAAAAAGCCAGCTCAGGGCATCTATGTAGCATACAAATTTAATAAATTGTTGTTAATCTTCACATAAAAAGGGGCAGGATTTCAATTATATAGTTGGGGCTGCCATATTTATTCTCTTAACTTCTTAAAGATGCCCCTGTGCCAGATATAAGACTGAGCACAAGGAGCACTTGAAGCACCTCCACCAAGATTATTCTTTGGACACATTTTCCACAGTAAAGAGCAATTCTCAAACCTCAAATTTAGGATTTCTCCTTAGTGGCAACATGAGCCCAATTTGTTTGTCTGTTTATATGATGATGCCCAAGTCAAAAACAACAAACTCGAAATGGTAAAAGCCACATCAACAGCCCTCTTCATTGATTGATGCTCAGTTTAATAATCTTCAGGAAGAAGACGTGCAAGGACTTGGACAGACATGGGGTCCTTTTCATTAGACTAAACATATTTCACATGCTTCTGTTTTACATAGCTCAATCTCTCAATCTACTTCTGTGAAACAGAATTGAATACCTTTTTATAGGCCCAGAATGAACAAAGACTTGCAACAAAAGTCAACGATACCAAAAAAAATTCTTCCAACATATAAATAACAAAAAAAAAGTTAAGAGAACAGATGGTCCACTAAAGAGAGAAGATAGCAAAGAATTAACTGGCAGCAGAGAGAAAGTAAAGCTGCTTAACTCATTCTGTGCATCGGTCTTTACACAAAAAGAAATGATAGCCCAACCTACCAAAAACATAACTGTAAAAGACATACTAGAAATAAAAGTTAAAATAAGCACACACAAAAAAATGGTAAGAGAACACCTGTCTGATCTTGATGAATACAAATCACTGGGACCTGATAGATTACATCCCAGAGTTCCAAAGGAGCTGGCAGATGTCATCTCAGAACCACTGCACCACATCCTTAAAAAATCCTGGAGCGCTGGGGAATCACCTGCTAGAGTGGACTGGAAAAGAGCTGATATGGTTCCCATCTTCAAAAAAGGGGGAAAAAACAAACCCAGCAAACTACAGACCAATCAGCCTAACATCGATACCTGGGAAGTTATTAGAAAAAAATATAAAAAACCATATCTGCCAACGTCTAGAAATGAGTAAGTAATAACTAGCAGTCAGCACAGATCATGTTAAACCAATCTTAAAACAGATCATGTTAAACCAATCTTATTTCATTCTTCAACATAGTGACTAAATTAGTTGAACAATGAAATACTGTGGACATAATATACTTAGACTTCAGCAAGGGATTTGACAAAGTAAACCACAACCTACTTCTTGGTAAGCTAGAAAAAAGTGGGATAGATCCATCACTACTAGATGGATTCATAACTGACTGACAAACCGTACTCAACAAGTAGTCCCTAACGGTTCTGTCTTAGGCCAAGTACTCTTCAATATCTTCATAAACAACTTAGATGAGAGAATAGAAGGGGAACCTACCAAATTTCAAACACTGGGCCGTATCTAACAAAATGAAATTCAATGTACAGAAAGGTACAGTCTTATACTTAGGCAAGAAAAACCAAAGGACACATAAAGACTGGGTGAAACCAGATTTAATAGCAGTAACTGTGAGAGGGATCTTGGAGTCTTAGTGGATAACCAGTTAAATGTGAGCCAGCAGTGTCCCACGGCAGCCATAAAAGCCAATGCAATCCTAAATTGCATTAACAGAGTTATACAATCAAGGTCAAGGGAGGTACTAATACCACTCTATAAAGCCTTAGTAAGACCACACCTAGAGTACTGCATGTAGTTTTGGTCACCACACTATAAAAAAGAGGTTGAGACTCTAGAAAGAGTGCAGAAAAGAGCAACCAGGATGATGAGGGGACTGGAGATTAAAACATATGAAGAACAGTTACAGGAACTGGGCATGGCTAGTCTAATGAAGAGAAGGACCAGGGGAGACATGATAGTAGTGTTCCAATATTTGAGGGGCTTCCACAGAGGTGGGGGGGTCAAGCTATTTTCCAAGGCACCCAAGGCCAGACAAGGTCCAATAAAATCACACAGTCACTTTGTAGGGACATGGACAGCATAAAAATTTAATAAATAAGTAAATAAAGATAACCAAGTTTTCAATGAACTTTTTGGTAGAGAAGGAAAAGCACAAAGGCGTCACAACTAACAGGCTGACTACTGGAAGGAAATTCCTAATTCAGAAGGAGAAGAATTGAAGTGAGCATGGAAACCATAGACCCATAACCAGTTTGCCAATAACATACCAGCTACATACAATAGGCATAACTGCAAATCAAATCCACAGCTATTTGAAAAGAAATGGCTTATAAGTATAAAGTATAAGTATAAGTAAAAACATTGTTATGAATTCATGGGTACATATAAGAAAAATAAAAGAAACAATAGGACAGGGATGGTAGGCATGTTGATGCGCTTATGCACGCCCCCTACAGACCTCTTAAGAAAGAGGTGAAGTCAATAGTAGACAGTCTAAGGTTAAAGTTTTTGGGGTTTGGGGAAGAAACCACAGAGTCAGGTAGAGTATTCCAGACATTGACCACTCTGTTGCTGAAGTCATATTTCCTGCAATCAAGTTTGGTGCAATTAATCTTGAGTTTGTATCTATTGTTTGCTCTTGTGTTGTTATGGTTGAAGGTAAAGTAGGCAGGACATTGCATGATTTTATATACTATATGATTTTATATACTATATGATTTTATATACTATACTTAGATCGGACCAAAGGCAGCGTAGTTCTAGGTTTTCTAGGTCTAGAATTTCGAGTCTGGTGGCATAAGGTATTCTGCAACGAGTAGAGGAGTGGAGAACTCTTCTTGTGAAATATTTCTGGACTTTCTCAACTGTGTTAATATCAGATACGTAATGTGGGTTCCAGACTGATGAGCTGTATTCAAGTATTGGTCTAGCAAATGTTTTGTATGCTCTAGTTATTAGTGTAATATTACCAGAGAAAAAGCTACGTAAGATTAGGTTAACAACTCTAAATGCCTTTTTGGCTATGTAGTTACAGTGGGCTCTACAACTTAGATCATTAGAGATGAGTCCTCCAAGGTCCTTGACAGAGTTTGGATCCTCAACAAGGTCTTGACTATTCAGCCTGTACTTTATTTTCTGATATATATTTTTTTTGCCAATATGTAAGACAGAGCATTTATTTGTTGAGATTTGAACTTGCCATTTGTTTGACCATTCTGATACATAGTCGAGGTCTTTTTGAAGGGTAGCAGTATTGTCTGTGGTGTTGAATAGCTTTATATCATCAGCGAAGAGAATGCAGTTGCTCTAAATGCTATTGTTATTATGTATGTATGTATGTATGTATGTATGTGTGTGTGTGTGTGTGTGTGTGTGTGTGTGTGTGTGTATATATATATATATATATATATATATATATATATATATATATATATATATATATATATATATAAGCTTTTAGCCACATTTTCATTGTGAAAAACAATCTCCTTGTGGGGATAGAGCTCATTAAAAACCATTCACATTTTTTAGTTACAGTAAAGATATATTTTAAAAGTCATATATTTAAAATGCGGCATGAAGCACTTTAAAAATGCTGTCTTACATTTGTTTCTCCCCTGAAGAAAGAACAGGATACAAATTATTCCTGGGGAAAAAATAAAGAAGAAGAAGAAGAAAGGAAAAAAATTCCTTATTATTGGTTAAAAAAAATTAGGACTGTTTTCCAGGGAAAGCAGGATGTGTGCCTAGAAATATAGGGGCTCCCCCTCTGTCAGTAGTTGTTCAATCCATGTGCTTTTGGATGCCAACATGGCTGCCACTGGCCAGAATTAAGGCTGGAGCTGCTGAGAAGAAATGGTGCTGCCAGCATTTCTTTGTCAACTGGCTGAATGCTGGCAAGAACTTTGGTGAGGTTCCTGCCAGCAGCAATGTGGAACTGTTGTTGTATCCATTTTGGGGACATCTTGTGTGTCTGGGTTCTTTCTTTTTTTAAAAAAGATGTATTTCTTGGAAGAGGTCCTTTGAGATATTTCTATGAAGCCTCATAAAATCATTGCAAGGCTATATAAAATGGTTGTTTTGTCTTTGTTTTAAAAAGCTTCTTTGGGTTCTCTTCATTTTGGCTCTCAACCACAACTGAAAATTATCATTCTCACACTAGTTATTTGAATGAGTTCGTTCAGCTACTGAGAGGCCATATGTCCCAGCGTGGGATTCGCCATAGTGACTGCTTGGTTTCCATGTATGTATCTACATTCCTTTCAAAGCTTTTTAGAAACCCTAATCTGACGGACAGAAAAGAAGGAAGGGGGGAAATGGAAGATGTGATCCCAGAACCACTAAACAATTCCTTTCAAAGATCCTGGAGCACAAGGGAACTACCAAAGGACTGTAGTTCCCTGATAGAAAGAGCTGGTGTGGTTCCAACCTACAAAAAGCAGGGGAAATGGATTCAGGACACTATAGACCAGTGGTTGCCAACCATGGTGGTCCACGACAAAATTTTGGTGGTCCTCAGAGAAATGTCACCCCCAAAGCCCCCCCCCCCAAAGCAATTAATCCAGGCTCCGTGGGAACACAAGGCTTGTGTCGCTTGCATTGCAAACAACATGAGGTAGTGGGGGGGGGAGGGCAGAGTGGGGGAACTTGCCTCATGAACCCCACGCACCTCGCCTGGCCACTGGGCTGCTACTTTCTGCTTCTTTCTTCTTCTGCCTTTGGCTGCATGCAAGGAAAGCAGCAAAAGTCTTTCTTTCTCTCCCCCAAACTCTGCTAGAAATGAGTCTTTGGGACCCTGCAAGGCCTCCTGCTCCAAGAGGCTGCGCCGGCAAAGACTCATTTCTGGCAGAGTTTGGAGGAGAGAAAGAAAGACTTTTGCTGCTTCTGCTGCTTTCCTTGCATGAAGCCAAAAGTCTCTCTCTCCCCCCGAGAACGAAGCTGGAGACAGTATCGTGCAATCCCAAATAAAGAATGATTTTGGTAGGAAATTGAGGTGGGAAATTTTCCTGCAGACTTTTTAGGGGATTTTCCCAGGGTCTCTGGTCCTCAGGATTTAAAATTATGAGTTTGGTGGTTCCTGAGGTCCAAAAGGTTGGTCATCCCTGGTATAGACCAACAGCCTAACATCAATATCTGGGGAAATCCTGAAAAAGGATAATTAAGCAATAGATTTGTGAGCATCTAGAAATGAACAAGGGGATTACTAGAAGCCAGCATGGGTTTGTTAGGTCATGCGAGACAAATCTTACTACCTTCTTTGATAAAGTGACTAAATTAGTGGATCGGAAAAATGCTGTGGACATAAAATACTTGGACTTCAGTAAAGCATTTGACAAAGTAGATTACAGCCTACTTCTTGGTAAGATAAAACAATATGTGATAGAGAGCATCACCACCAGATGGATTGCCAGTTGTTGGACTAAATGGATTCGTAATTGGCAGACTACCCACCCTCAGTCTGTAGTCAATGGAGAGACATCCGCATGGAGAGAAGCATGCAATAGGATACCACAGCATTCTGTCTTACGGCCAATACTCTTCCACATCTTCATAAATGATTTAGATGAGGGGATAGAAGGTGAAGAGCTCAAATTTGCATATGACCCCCAACCTGGGGAGAAACTGTAACACTTTAGAAGATAGACTTAAGATTCAGAAGGATATTGACAGAGCATTGGACCCTATCCAACAAGATGCAATTCAGTGGTGAGAATGGTACGGTCGTGCACACAGACAAGAAAAACCAAATGCACGTATAGAATAGGTGGTACCCACGGGTGGGATTCTACCAGTTCAGACCGGTTCTATAGAACTGGTTGTTATAATTCTGCAAAGTTCGGAGAACCAGCAAATCATGCCCCTGGCTGGCCTCGCCCCCCTCTCCGCCCGCCCCTCCCTTCCCCACCCAGTCAGTCCTTAGCATGCATGAGCAATATGTGCTCATGCCCGACATCGCTGGCTGCATTCTCCCCTGCCCAGTCACTGCTTAAGGTATTTCTTGCTTCTTTCCCCTCCCAACAATCAGCTGTTGCTATGATTAGCTGTGCTGGGATTCCCCTCACTGTCTGACTGCTTCGCCCAGGAGGCTCCCCTGAGGCCCCCTGCACTTCATTTTTGCCTTCCTGGGCCCCAGGAAGCTTCCCGAGAGAGCAAAAATGCCCCCAGGGAGCTTCCCTGGGGCCCAGGAGGCCCCAAAATGGAGTGTGGGGGGTGCTGCGCGCCCCTCCAGGCTCCGTTTTTTTTCCTTCCTGAGCCCCAGGGAAGCCTTCTGGGAGCAAAAACGTCCCCGAGGAGGCTTCCCTGAGGCCCAGAAGGCCACAAAAATGGGGGGAAGGTTGCTGCAAAAAAAAAAGAGCCATGCCCACCCAGTCAAATGGCCATGCCACCTAGCCACGCCCACCTAGCCACGCCCACAGAACCGGCTGTTAAAAATTTTGAATCTCACCCCTGGTGGTACCTAAATCAAGAGCAGTAACTACGAGAAAGATCTCAGTGTCCTAGTAGACCACCCATTAAGTATGAGCCAGTACTGTGCTGCAGCTACCCAAAAAGCTGATGTAGTCCTAGGTTCATCAATAAAGGGATAGTTTCAAGATCCTGTGAAAGGATAGTACCATTTCATACTGCACTAGTGAGACACCCTTGAAAAACTGGTTGCCGTGATATCCAAAAAGATTTTGAGACCCTAGAAAAGTGCAGAGAAGAGCAGCAAAGATTATTAGGGGTCTGCAGAATAGAGAGAGAACTTTCAACACTCCAAGGAAATTCTCCCATAAAAAGAGAAAGGCCAAATGGTCGCAGTGGGAAATACCTTTTTGCAAAAGACAGTTTGAAACAACTGCCTGTAGTTTAGGCAAGCTATTGTGAGACTATGATGGGAAGATTCCCAAAGTTAATCAGACCAATTGCTATCCATTCCTGCTTATCAATTTCAGAACAAACAGTGTTACTAAAAGAAGACAATCCAGTCTAGAAGAGGGCAAGCAGTTGTAAAGGATAGCAAAATGAAGGAGATAGGATCACACCATCCATCTGTCCTCTCCATTGATGCTGAACAGACAAGGGCAGAAACAAGATCCTGGTAGTGAATCACTGGGAAGACAATACAAGTGGACCTCGTTCAGTGATCAATTCATTGTAATAGTATGTGGGAATGGCTTGAGGGACAAGAGGCAGAGATGCTGCCTAAGGGAATGATCAGACAAGGTGGTGTTGGAAGAAATATCCTTCTGGGTTCAGTTCCAAGTGGGGAAGAAAGACACTGGAAACATGGTGACTGCTTGGAAAGATGGTTTAATGGTGGACAGGATCACATGCCTCAGGTGAAGAAAGAAGGGGTGAGATGCTGAGAATCCTTTGGTTTTATGCCCTCTGTTGGAATTTGAATTTGAGCTTGTAGTCTGATTGGTTGTCAGACTCCCATGGGGCCATGCAGGGGCAACTCTGTAGGCTGTCCTGAGTCCCAGGCTTGGTTGAGCCTTGCTGGATGATGATGTAATGAAAAGGCTTTGGGCAATTCCTATTATAGCTCTACCTGGAGTAGATCTTTGTTATGTAAAATAGGCTGCCCTAGGCCAGAGTAATGGTCCATTAGCAAAGATGGGGGGGGGCTAAGTTTCTGCCTCTCTGAGTTTCTACTTTTCTTTTTAGAGGAAATATTCTGCCTTTTTAGTATATCCTAAAATATTTCGTTTTCCTAGGAGGGGGTGGGTTTTAACTTCCAATAGTGGGGAGGAACCAGCAGTTGCTTAAATCATGGAAAGAAACTTAGGGAGGAGATGTAGGAGATGACCAGGCTCAGCCCAAGGGGGAGGGGTCAAGCATGCCATCAGCCTTGAGTTCCTTTGCACCCACAGGAGATCTGAGTCCAGCCCACCTTGAATGCTCTGTTTAGTAACATGCGATGGAAATGTGCACGTGTCCAAATAAACACACTGGATTACCGTCTGCTGCCCCCACTCCTGGCAAAGGCTTAACTGATGGTCCACGAAGGAAGGCAGCTGTTTGCGCCAACAGAGCTCATTCCAAACAGACCTCAGAGATGTCTCAATGGAGACTCTCAGTCATCCAGGTGATGTTTGTCTAAAAGACAACTAAACTTCCTTGGTTTTATTTTTTCCTTGAAAAGCTTTTCTTCTCATCGAAGAAGCTTCTTCAGTTTTGAATGAAAGAAGCTCCTTGGATGAGAAGTGAAATGTTTTCAAGGAAAAAAAAAACAAGAAAATCCAGTTGCCTTTTGGAAAAGCATATTTGAGACAAACATGACTTGGATGACTGAGAACATGCATAGACGCATCTCTGAAGTCTGTTTCGAATGAGCTGGGTTGGCTCCAAGAGCTGCCTTTGAGACCGTGCAGGCTTTGGGGTTGCTATACATGTAATAGTCACCCCAAGAGGTGATTCAAAGCAGTTCCTGCTGTGGGGGGAGAAATGGCCCCCTGTCAAATCCCCTGGGGCAGAGCTATCTGACCAGCACATGGGCTCATTTTGCAGAGGGCACTTGACCAGCCCTATAAAAAAAAAGGGTGACACATTTATTGTATATGCTATGCCAGTAGGTAATTCATTAAACAAGGTAAGTATACTCTGTAAAGTGGCTTATTTGTCAAAGTTATTTATCAAATGTATAGGCTCCCTATCTTATCAGAGGGTAACTCTGTGTGGTTTACAATATTAAAAATAAGTGCTATAAAAATACAAAATACAATAGCTAAAAGGGAGGGAGTAGGGTGAGCAGGGGTGAGTGGGTGGCATATGATATTAATCTATCAACAACTCCCAACCCGAAGCCCCTCCTTTGGAGCCCCAAGCCAACATTTGAAAATTTCCCCCAAGTATCTCGGGACCACAGTGGGTCCGATGCTGCTAAACACCTTTTCAGGTATCCTCACTTCCTTCAGAGGATGCGGCTTCCAGCCCTGGCTAGACAGAAAGCAACTTGAATGAGGCTTGATTGTAGCCTAAGAATGGCAGGAGACACACAATGCCCAGTTCCGGCTCCCAGGCCCAGGCTGCCTCCTGGCAACCCCCCCATAGCTCCAACTTCTGGGGAAGCAGGTAGGCAGGCAGGCAGGCAGGCAGGCAAGGGTTACTTTTCTCCTCTTCCTGTCCCCTGGATTAAATGAAGCAGAGAAAGCAGCGCTATCATTAAAGAGCTCCAGTAGTCAGGAGGAAAAGAAGAGGCTGTTTCTAATCAACAATGCTAACCCGATAATGGAAGGAAGCCTTGAGTTTAATGGCTTGAAACTTTCCAGCCAAGCTGGCTCTCCGCTGATGTCTTCAGATAAGAGTGCCAGGTCCTCTGTGCCATTAGATGCATCAGCACCAGCATATCACTGCTTAATTCACAGCTTCAGGACATTTCATGCCGGGTCTGCCAAGCGTGTGAAGAGTTGCTGGGACAGACGATCCCAGGAGGAGGAAGGAGTGAGTGCTGAGCAAGAAATGGCTTCTGGGAAGGTAGCGCGACCCATTAGACTCACAGCCTTCTTGGGTGGGGGGGAGGCAGAGATGGGGCAGCTTTACAGAACAGAGTTCTCTCTCTCTCTCTCTCTCTCTCTCTCTCTCTCCTCAAACGGCATCCCTCAAACCCTTAGCAGCAAAACAGCAAGCAATCCAGCCATCTTGCACCTAATCTTCCTGACAAGATGGATTATTTTGGGGAAAATGTTCATCAGTTCATTTATAGAATATTGCAGCTCAGTCCTCCGCTGCGTCTGGTCCCAATTGACTTGATCCTGACAACTCTTTGGTCTTACAGAGCCAACTCTGCTCAACTATGTAGCACAGGGATACACATCATTTGTTCTTTGATTTCTGATCATCATACTTGAGAATCATAAATTATTCTCTGCAGATGGCAAAAGAAACACTTATCAGGAAAAAAAATTGGATATCAAAGCAACATTTGTTAGTTAGGGAAAACGTTTTTGATTTACAAAAGTTATCTTTCAACTTGAAAGATTTGGACAATATACTCAGTAAGATCCTTCCATCAAAAAATTTCCAAGGCAGAATTAATTCTGCAAGTGAGTTATATAATAATACATGCTTACATTTTTAAAACTATCTCCAATATTTTCCTGATCTAATGAAAAATCTGATCTGATCTAATGCTTTCTTTCCCACGGGGTGTTTGTCATTGATCTTTGCCAAGACAACAAAATCCTTTCTCTGAAGCTTCTACAGATCTGTCAGACGCTTCCTTCTTTCTTGACTCCCTTCAACCTTCGTCCGTTTTGACAACCTGAAAAACTGGATCAGGGAAACAGGTGCAATCATAAACCCCCACCTGTCACTACTGCTGCATGTAAAACAAATGAAAACAATGGTGGGGGGAGGGGTATTGGAAACCCTCTCATACCGAAGACGAAGGTGGAACTGAGAGGAATGTGTGCAAAATACAGATAAGGGAGATGAACTCCATCCTCCTCTCTTATCAACCCTCCCCATTTTCCACAGCAAGAACATATAATTCGGTGCCTTAATCATAGAAATTGGAGTGGCAGCTGCCGCCTTTCGATGAGTTGGTTGCTGGAGCTGTCCTCCCCTCTCGCCTGCATCTAAAATGGAATCTTGCTTCCCGGGTGCATTTTCTCATCTGCTCTTTTTCTACATCTTGATGATGTGTAATGAAGGCAGTTGGCAATAATGCAATAATGTAAAGCACTGGTTGGTTTGGGGATGCACACACACACCCCCACCCCCGGTTTCTGCCCATGCTTAAGAAACTGAAATGTAATGCTGTTGTTTTTCTTCATGGTATCACAATGCCAAGGAAGCCAGTTTGGCATAGCAGTTAAGGAACTGGGCTAGAAACTGACGGAAGAGGAGCCCTGCCTTTGGCACAAAGCCCGTTGGGTGACTTTGAACCAATCTCCCAGGCCTGGGAAGAAGAAAAGAGCAAGAGCAAACCATCACCCAACATCTTGACAAGAAAACTGCAGGGACTGGTCCAAGTAGTCAGAGGACCTGAAGGGAGGGAGGGACATTGAAGCAGAATCCACTTTGTGCCACAGAAGGGCATTATAATACTTGGCCAAGAACCAAGCTCTTATTGTCCAGCTTAGAAAACAAATCACCTTCTTCCAAGATGTGCTATTTTTGACAGTTGGTGAGAAATCGAACTAAACTAAGCAAGCCTTGGAAATTATTTAGAAATATGACTGAAAGTAAAGTAAGATGTTCTTTCTTTCTTTTTCCATTCTTTCTTTCTTTCCTCCCTTTTTTTTCTCTTTCCTTTTCTTTGTTTCTTTTACTTTCTTTCCTTCCTTTTTTTTTCGCTTTCTTTTCTTTGTTTCTTTTACTTTCTTTTACTTTCTTTCCTTCTTTCTTTCTTTCTCTTTCCTTTCTTTGTTTCTTTTACTTTCTTTTTTTCTTTCTTTCTTTCTATCTTTCTATCTTTCCCTTTTACCCAAGAGACAGATTTGCCTATAAGGGATTCGTTTCTTATGAGTAGTTGTGCCCTAAGGCATTTGAGTCTATTTGGTTTTAGGCAGATATTAATTAAACGAATAAGATCCTTCAAAATGGGAGGCAGTGCTCGCATTATCAAAATAAAGAGGGGAAACTTCAAAAAAAAATTACCTTCCTTCCCAGTCTTGATGAAAAGCCCCTGAACAGCTTGGCACCTCCAGTTGATGCAAATTGCCACCCTGAGAATCTGCACAATTTTAATCAAGATTATGGTTAGAGAGAGAACAATAGCTTTGCTCTGTATTGTGATCCCAGTGAAAATTGAGAGGTTTCTCCCGCAAATACTGTTTATTTTTAAAACATCCCAGCATGGTTGCTAGCCAGACAGGCAAAACCATGTGTGCTTTGAAACCAGATAAAAGCACGCATATTTCTTCAAACGTACAACATCTGGAAAGGAAACTGGACACATGCAAAGTGCTTTCTATCACTGCGACATCTCCGTTCCGAAAGTGGCTCAGGACAAGGGCCGGGTGAAGGCTCAGGATCTCCCTGTAAAGTTTTTATTGTGGCATATTTATCCTACACCTTCTTATAGAAACATCTGCCTGCAATTTTAGAACTACGAATTGCAAGGATGCTTTGCAAACATGATCAAATCATAGAGCCTCCCCTGCTCCTCAGCCCTTATCTTTAAAGGAAACATAATGTTCTATGAATGTAGAATAGGAGGCTGGGGAAGTTGGGAATTCATACCCACACACACCCCTGCCCCTCCCCCCCAACAAATGGAAAGGATTCCCATGGGGGAGTTAGGAAATTCTGACTTGGTAGAGACAACGCACTCGTTCGTACACCGCTCTGAAGGGCATCTTACAGGAGCCCCCATTTGCCTCCACAATTGGGGCAAGATTCCCAGGAAGAGGTCTCCTCACAGTGTGGGACGACAAATTGGTAGGGATCTTCTCTCTGTTCTCTCCTTCTTGCTCCTTGCTCAGCAGGGAGGCTTTCTTCACGCCACCCCCAGATAACAAGGCAGCTGTGTGGGGAGCACTGGGCTTTGAAGGACCTACACCGAGATGGCCAGGTAGAGCAGCCACAGGAGATATGCCACCCTTTGGCCCCTGCTGGGTAATTCTCTCCACAGAGGTCCTCTGCAAATTGGAGAGCGGGAGAGGGCTTTCCATGCCAGCTCCACCACCCCACTCCACAGTGGCTGAATTCATATGCAGGCTCTTTGTGCCTCATAAATTTTCATCTTGGCATCGTTTCTTGTTCTCCTTTACCGCATTTTCAAAATGTAGGTTACCCCCTTTGCATTTTAAGCAGGCGCAATTGTATCTAATGCCAGGGATTTTATGGCCACTAAAGCGCTCCTCAGTTTGATGAACTGATCTCATGCGAGGTAAATTATGTCACTCATCGGCTTTGTCAGTAAATCAAGGGGTGACACTTCTCTGATTTGTAAAGACTGAAGGGAAAGATTCACATGGAAAAACGCAGAAGGCAAGGTTAGATTAATAAGCAGTTTAAAGAAAATGTTCCCCTTTCAACGGATACGGTGCATCCAAAATCAATTCTGGCTCTCTGATATTTTGGGGACTTCTATCTGAGCATCCGTAGGAAGACTGTATTAAACATGTTATGGAAAATTCAATCCCGGATTGTTTTGCTTTACAGTAACTGACAGCATTTTCATGCCGTTTGATGCTATGAATTTATATCAGCTCCCATCAGTTCGGACCCTCACACACATGTCTAATTATTCTGCTTCAGTAGCAGCTGGCAATGGAAAGAAAGACAGCTCCTTCCAATACCAGAACTGGAGACTTGCAGGGTACTGGCTGCGGGAAGAGCCAATTCCAATTGATGGGGGATCCCCACCAAGGTCTAGGATTCTGGGGACTGGACAAGGGGGCCTTTAGGTCTGCAACTGCACTCTTCGTTTCTTGGAACTCTCTAACAGGATAGGCAATTTTGCCCTGCTTTGCCTCATCAAACACAAATTGTATGCCTTCACCTGAATCAGAAAATGCCTCAACCTCCTTCCACGCCATTTCAATATTGCCAGCCTCAATTCTTCTCCCAGGTTGTGCTGAATAACTGTATCCTCGATCTTCAGAAAGACACTTGGAAGCCATGGAAGTTCTCCAGAAAAGAAGCACAAGAGAAGGCACCAGTAATGGGCCCACTCTTCAGAGTTCCCCAAAAAAGCCACTTAGCCAGCAGCAGTGGGGGATTGGCAGAAACGGTTGCCCAAGACAATGCCTTTCCTTGCTGGTTATCAGATGCTACTATGTTAGGAGCCTGGACAGTCAGCTGGAGATTTCGGACCCAGATCCTTGAACGGGGAGATCTTAAATACATCTCCCCAGGAGAAAGGCTGAGTCACCACCAGTTCCAACCAGGAGACTATTGGTAGAAGCTTTATTTCAGCAAAGCAAGCATCTCTCGTTCAATCATTCACTCACTGAGTCAAATCATACCTACTAAAAAGACCCTTCTTGCAGGTGAGGTGACAAAAGGCCATTGGGAAGACTCCAGAGCACTCTTTGAGAGGAATCTCAATACACTGGAAATAGAATTAAATATTTTCTTTTCCCCTTCTGCAACTTTTCTTTTATTGACAGTGCAGAATTCCATCTATATCATTTATCAAGATGTAACAGATGCCTATCCAGATGAAATGTCCCTTCCATGGTCATTCCATGGTCAGAGGTTTTACAAGAATGTGCTGAAAAATTATCTGTTTCTTTCCTTGCAGCATCTTGCAAGTGATTGAGTCTTGCATTGCATTTCTTTCACGTTCTCTCTCCAGCTGAATTTATTAACTCTTCCATGTTTCGGCATTGACTCATCCTGCAAGTTAAACCTGATGACTTGGGGGCAGGGGAGGGCGTTTCTGAAAAATGGATGGGATTTTTCCCATCAGAGCAGAAGCAGAAGAGAGGCAGAGTGAGGGCAAAAATGAATAGTGCAGTTGAATGAAGAACCATAGAGAGAAAACCTCTGGGCAGCCCAATTGAAATAGAAAAATACAGACCATATGAGGCTGGTCAGGAGAAAGCCAAATGGCGTACAATTGCCTCAAGAACTGGCATGAGAATTGAATCCAGGAGAACCAGAGCCCAAGGATCTGTAATCTGAATCAGTAAGGAGCAGCTATGCCAGCTTTCAGTTGGGGGGAGGGGAGGATCTACACTCATCCTGGTCCATATACCAGCAAGAACGCTGGAAGGTTGGCAGGAGGCCTCTTGATTTCTCTTCTTTCCCACAAAGCAACTAGCCTCCACTTCACTCACGTTAAAACAGAACAACTCTATTTAATTAATTCAAGGTTAAGTGAATCCAAGGCTGCGTCAACAGAAGGATAGTATCAAGATCACCAGAAGTGATAATACCACTTTATACTGCACTGATAAGACTACACTTAGAATATTGCATCCAGTTCTGGTCTCCATGATGCACAAAAGACAGTGAGATTGTAGAAAGAGTGCAGAGATAAACAACAAGATGGCAAAGAGTCTAGAGACAAAACCATATGATGAATGCTTGAGGGAACTAGATATGTCTAGTCTAAGGAAGAGAAGGACTAGAGGTGACATGATAGAAAACTTCCAATATTTAAGGGGATGTCAGAGAAGAGAAGATGTCAATGTATTCCCAAAGTGCCAGAGAGCAGGACCAGGAGTAACAGGTGGAAGCTTATTATCAATGGGCAAAATGAAGACCCAGATTGTTGGCGGCAATATTCTGACTCTGTAAACTGCTTAGAGAGTGCTGTAAAGCACTATAAAGTGGTATATAAGTCTAAGTGCTAGTGCTAGTGCTATCAAAGAGACATTCAGTTAGGATTAAAGAGGAATTTCCTGACAGTGGAACAAGTTGCCTCCAGAAGCTGTGGATGCTCCACCACTGGAGGTTTTCAAGAAGAGACTGGACAGGCCTTTGTCCAGAATGGCTTGAGCAGGGGGTTGGACTAGAAAACCTCTAAGGTCTCTTCCCACCTATTATTCTGTGTTCTATGTTGTATTTCTGGCTATGACCACAGCAGTTTGTAGATATAAGTGTTATTGTTATTGCTTTCTGCTCAGTCTGGACTTAATAACCAATTTCTCAGAATATATAAGATTTAGAAATAACAGAAAGAGGGAGCTTTGTCCTGCCTTATTTAACTCCAAGTATTGTAACAGCCTCTCTAATGGCATGTTTCTGCAAGAGAAAAAGCCTAAAGAAAGAAGTCCTCACATTCATCCAGGAGGACCACTTATGAAAGCTCAAGTGCCCAGATAATGGCACCCACTTCCCTTTGGGACAAAGTAAGAGAAACAACTGAGTAAAGGGTCTCAGGTACTACCCGGCCATGTGAACCCTAAAGTTGAAAAGTAGCTCCCAAATAAGAATGAGATTGAGAACCTGTCCATAAACGCAGGGCTCATACTATGCATCAGGATCAAGACAACTAAACTCTGTTATCTGAAATCAGCAAGAAACACTAAAAACCAGATGTCCATTGCAATCAGTCTACTTGTGTGAATCTTTATAAGCAACTGTACCTAATACTCTACACCAGGATGAATCTTGTGAAGCATCAGATAGCATTGGATAATTAGACTGAATGGATGATCGTTGCTTCAAAGGGCACACCAAAGATTTGAAGGCTACTAGCTAAGAATAGTTCTTCTTTTTCTTAGGAAGAGATAGTTGTAAACATGGTGGCCAAAACTGTCTCTTGAGGAACCTGGATCCCATGATGTGATGGAGTTGTGGAATGAACCTCCAACACAGAGTTAAAAATACTAAACGAGAGGTCATCCAAAGTGCATGATTAATTGGAACTTGGTATACATGTTGCTGAGCAACTGAATGCAATCAGGCAAGTGTTCTTTTTAACACTGTTTGTGTGTTTTGGGTTGCTCTCCAATCTGTATTTGATCAGTTCTGAACATTCACTGTTTTATCGCTCCTGAATCTATTGAGCCTCTTTTACTTCTGAACAAATGAAGTCTGCTCAATTCTTAATTCAATAGATTCAGTCTGTTTATTTAGGACACTCAGTTATCATGGCTACAATCCAGAATGAACTCTTTCAAAAAAGAGGAGAGGAACAATCCCGGGGTATGTATGTGTGTGTCTCCAGATCACTATAAGATTCTGGCTTAAAAAAAAAAAGTTTTTCTCCTCTCACCCCTCCCATAATTGTCACTACAATCTATGTGCAGTATACACTTAGTTTTCATACACTTAACTAACTAGCTTGCAAATCAGAATATCATTTATCAGTGCTTTGGCAAAATCCAGACATTTATATCTATAGCATTCCCACAATTCAACTGATTTTAAAAAATAGGACAAGGTTGCTTTATTGACTGAGATGCTTATGGTTCAGTCTCTTTGTGATCTGTTCAAGAACCTTCTCAGACATTAATATTGAAAGACTGGTTTGCACTTCCTTTGTCCCTTTGACAAACTGATGAAGTAGACTAACTCAAGTAGCCATGCTCCTGTCTGGTTCTTCCTCAGATCTCCAGAATTTGTCATAAATAAAGTGTAAAGACAGATAATCAGCAAGTTCCTTCAACGCTCTAATATGAAATTCATTTAGCTGATATGTTAAAAGCATTTGATTTACACTGATTTAAGTTTAATTAGTTTGGTTAATTAAATTAATTATAATTAATTTATAATGATAATTATAACAATAATTAAATTGATTTAAATTAAATTGAGCATGATTCTATCAAACTCCGCTTTCAGTTATGCACCTTTCTGTCAAATAATTTTATTACATTTACATTTACAAAGCATACACATAAAAAACAACATAAACTAACAATCAAGAGAAATGTTAAAAAGTAAAAAGAGAATAGGAAGAGAAGTATGAAAAAGTATAAAGAAAAAGAAAAATGTAAATATATACAAAGAATGACTTCTGACTTCTTCCGAGGATATAAAGAACACTTACATTTGACTCAGTTTAAGACGATAATAAAATGTCCATTTCCCCCCAAACCCTAACCCTTTTCAAATGCTATAATCAATTTCATATATCAAAATCTGATTTTGCACCATCTCCTGCAAAAAATCCACAAAGGCCTTCCAATTATAGATGAATTTCTTCAGTGACTGGGGTATTAACTTAGCCACCACTGCCAGCTTTGTCATCTTTATTAACTATTCTTTTGTTGAGAGTATCACAGGATCCTTCCAAAGCTGAGCATATAAAAGTTGTGCTGATGTTATCGTATATAACAATACAACACCATGTGATTTCTTCCACGGTTTGATCCCTAAACCTTCACAAACAAAATTCTGCTCGGAATTATAACATTGATTTTTTTTAAAAAAAATTGGGTTACAAATTTTTACCCAATATTACTTTTGCAAGTCCACCAAAGGTGATAAAAGGCATCTATTAAAGTTTTATTTATTTCCAGCAATTATTTGGGGATGCTTTATACATGTTAGCCAATTTATCTGAGAATAAATACCATCTACTGATGATTTTGTAAAAGCTCTCTTTGGAGTTATAACATAACATAAATTTTAGTCTCTTTATCCACATGTTTTCCCATTGATCAATTGGTATCAGTTGGAGCTTGTGGAGGCTTTTAAGAAGAGACTGGGCAGCCATTTGTCCAGAATGGTATTAGGATCTTCTGCTTGAGCAGGGGTTGAACTAGAAGACCTCCAAGGTCCCTTCCAACTCTGTTATTCTGTTATTTTATTATAGTGTTATCTTCTATTGATTTTTTTGGTCCAGTTTATCATATAATTTTTAACTAATTTGTCTTCTGTTTCCAATTTTAACAAAAGTATACACATTTTACTTGTAAGGTGCTCATTGTTTGTACACAGTTTTGTTTCAAAAATAGTTTTATCATGTTCGAAATCATAGAGTTTCTTATCAGCTTTAAATCTCTCTGTGAGTTGCAAGTACAAAAACCTTTTGCAACTGAAACCTTCTAATGCCAGGTATCCTCTGGGTTTGAATATCATCTGTGCAGTGTTTCTATAAACCTGAATTATGCACCTTCTCCATGTTCTTCACCATCACAAGCTATAGCACAAGCCCCCTTGTACAAGAAAACACCTGAAATAAAAGTTGAAGGTTCCAGTTTTTGTTTGATTGCCTATAAGTATTTTGCTTTGACATTGAACAGCTGGCATGCTAATTATTTTCTCTTCCTTTTATATTGCATATGTCTTAAGAAACCATTTTGGCTCCATCATTATAGTTCCAAGCCCAGTTTAATCTTTCCTTGCAAGGCCAAAAGATTTAATGGCTATCTGTTCAGGTCAGCATCAGAGCGGGTATTGTGCAATTCAGTCCATTCTCCACATGTGGAACTGAAGTTGTAGCATCCTATGTAATCTCTAAGAATCCCAAAAGCAGCAGCAAAGCCATCAAATTGCCAAAGTACTTCAGAAGGCTTTAAAGTGTTTTTTAGCTATCCAGTTTGATTCAGTGCTTTGAAACAGGAAACTGTTTTGATTCAGATCTGCTTCAAGAAGAGGTCTGAGTAAAGGAAGATAGACTTAGAAATTAGACTTAGATTCAGAAGGATCTTGACAGACTTTAGCATTCGGTCCTATTGAATAATATGTAACTCAGTGGTGCAAGGTTCTACATTTAGGCAAAAAAACACCAAATGCACAGATGCAGAATAGTGGTCCTGGCTGAACAGTAGTAACTGTAAGAGGACGCACAATTTTACGACCTTATTTTGCCATGGTGAAGCAAATGGTGTAGGGCCTCCTGCTTGGGCAGGGGGTTGGACTAGATGACCTACAAGGTCCCTTCCAACTTTGTTAATCTATCTATCTATCTATCTATCTATCTATCTATCTATCGATCTATCGATCTATCGATCTATCGATCTACCTTCTCAGCTAGATATCTGCCGCACAGCCCAAAATACTGTCGCTGCTGAGTGTCTGGAGAAGGAATCCAAGAAGAAACCAGCATGGCTGCACAAAGATCTCTCTGACAAATTGAAAGACAAAAAGGACAAGTACAAAAAATGGAAAGAAAGACACATAACTAAGGCAGAACATCAGCAGATAGCCAGAATCTGAAAAAACAAAGTCAGGAAAGCAAAGGCTTCGAATGAACAAAGACTTCCAACAAAAAAAAGTAAAGGTAATAAAAAATGTTTCTTCCAACATATAAATAACAAGAAAAAATTCAAGGGCCTCCTGCTTGGGCAGGGGGTTGGACTAGATGACCTACAAGGTCCCTTCCAACTTTGTTAATCTATCTATCTATCTATCTATCTATCTATCTATCTATCTATCTATCGATCTATCGATCTATCGATCTATCGATCTATCGATCTACCTTCTCAGCTAGATATCTGCCGCACAGCCCAAAATACTGTCGCTGCTGAGTGTCTGGAGAAGGAATCCAAGAAGAAACCAGCATGGCTGCACAAAGATCTCTCTGACAAATTGAAAGACAAAAAGGACAAGTACAAAAAATGGAAAGAAAGACACATAACTAAGGCAGAACATCAGCAGATAGCCAGAATCTGAAAAAACAAAGTCAGGAAAGCAAAGGCTTCGAATGAACAAAGACTTCCAACAAAAAAAAGTAAAGGTAATAAAAAATGTTTCTTCCAACATATAAATAACAAGAAAAAATTCAAGGAAACAGTCCACTAAAAAGAGAAGATGGCAAGGAAGTAACAGACAACAGAGAGAAAGCAGAGCTGCTTAACTCATTTTTTGCATCAGTCTTCACGCAAAAAGAAACTATAGCCCAAAGACAGACTAGAAATAAAAGTTAAAATAAGCAAAAAAAAAAAAATAGTAAGAGAACACCTGTCTGATCTTGATGTACACAAATCACCAAGGCCTGATGGATTACATCCCAGAGTTTTAAAGGAGCTGGCAGAGGTCATCTCAGAACCACTGCACCATATCTTTCAAAAATTCTGGAGCACCGGGGAACTACCAGAGGACTGGAAAAAAGCTGATGTGGTTCCCATCTTCAAAAAAGGGGAAAAAAAACAGACCCAGGAAACTATAGACCAATCAGCCTAACATCAATACCCGGGAAGATACTGGAAAAGATAATAGAAAAACAGATCTGCCAACATCTAGAAATGAGTAAAGTAATAACTAGCAGTCAGCACGGGTTTGTTAAAAACAGGTCATGCCAAACCAATCTTATTTCATTCTTCAGCATAGCGACTAAATTAGTAGACCACCGAAATACTGTGGATAAATACTATACTTAGACTTAAATACTATAAATACTATACTTAGACTTCAGCAAGGCATTTGACAAAGTAGACCACAACCTATCTCTTGGTAAGCTAGAAAAAAGTGGGATAGATAGCATCACCACCAGATGGATTCGCAATTGGCTGACAAACTGTACTCAAGGAGGCTAAGTCTACATGGAAGGAAGGAAGCAGTGGGGTACCACAAGATTCCATCTTAGGCCCAGTACTCTTCAATATCTTCATAAATGTCTTAGATGAGGGAATAGAAGGGGAACTTAGCAAATTTGCAGATGATACTAAGCTGGCAGGAATACCCAACACCCTAGAAGATAGGCTCAAGATCCAGATGGATCTTGACAGACTTTAACACTGGGCCCTATCTAACAAAATGAAATTCAATGTAGAGAAAAGTAAAGTCCTACACTTAGGTAAGAAAAAACAAAAGTACACATATAGACTGGGTGAAACCAGGCTTAATAGTAGTAACTGAGAGAGATCTTGGAGTCTTAGTGGACAACCAGCTAAATATGAGCTAGCTGTGTGCAGCAGCCGCCAAAAAAGCCAATGCAATCCTAAATTGCATTAACAGAGGAATACAATCAAGATTAAGGGAGGTACTAATACCACTCTGTAAAGCCTCAGTAAGACCACACCTAGAGTACTGCATCCAGTTTTGGACACCACACTGTAAAAAAGATGTTGAGGCTCTAGAAAAAGTGCAGAGAACAGCAATCAGGATGATTAGGGGACTGGAAACTAAAACATATGAAGAACAGTTACAGGAACTGGGCATGGCTAGTCTAGCAAAGAGAAGGACCAGGGGAGACATGATAGTAGTGTTCCAATATTTGAGGGGCTGCCACAGAGAGGAGGAAGGGGCCAAACTATTTTCTAAAGCACCTGTGGGCCAGAGAAGGAATAATGGATGGAAACTGAACAAGGAGAGATTTAACCTGGAAATAAAGAGAAATTTTCTGACAGTGAGAACCAGTGGAACAGCTTGCCCTCGGAAGTTGTGGTAATTTCATCACTGAAGGCTTTCAGGAAGAGATTGGACTGCCATTTGTCAGAAATTGTGTAGGGTCTCCTGCTTGGGCAGGGGGTTGGACTAGATGACCTACAAGATCCCTTCCAACTCTATTAATCTGTAATCTCAGTGTCCTAATGAACCACCATTTGAGAATGAACCAGCAGTGTCTGAAGCTATCAAAAAAATCAATGCAGTCCAAGTTTGCATCAACAGAGGGATAGAATCAAGACCACAGTATTGTTCTATATACTGTTCTAGTGAGGTTACACTTGGAATACTGCATCCAATTCTGGTCACCACACTACAAAAAAGATTATGAGATCCTAGAAAGAACACAGAACGAAGATGATAAGGGGTCTAGAGGCTAAACCATATGAGGAATGATTACAGGAACAAGGTATGTCTTGCCTAAGGAAGAAAAGGATTAGCGGTGATGTGATAGCTGTACTTGAAGGGCTGTCATAGAGAGGAAGAATATCAACTTAATAGAATAGAATAGAATAGAATAGAATAGAATAGAATAGAATAGAATAGAATAGAATAGAATAGAATAGAAGGATATAGGAATAGAATTTAAATAGAATGGGATGGGATGGGACGGGATAGAGAATAGAATAGAATAGAATAGAATAGAATAGAATAGAATAGAATAGAATAGAATAGAATAGAATAGAATAGAATAGAATAGAATAGAATAGAATAGAATAGAATAGAATAGAATTCTTTTATTGGCCAAGTGTGATTGGACACACAAGGAATTTGTCTTGGTGCAAATGCTCTCAGTGCACATAAAAGAAAAGACACATTTGTCAAGAATCATCAGGTCCAACGATGATAGTCCTAGGGTACAATAAGGAATCAAATCATAGTAGGAAACAGTCCATATAAATCGTAAGGATACAAGCGACAAAGTTACAGTCCTACAGTCACAAGTGGGAGGGGATGGGTGATAAGGGGTGATGAGAAGATTAACAGTAATAGTAGTGCAGACTTCGTAAATAGTTGAACAGTATTCTTTAAAGCACTTGTGGGCAGGACATGAAGTAATGGGTGGAAGCTTGTTTAAACCTAGTGAACTAAGAACTAAGGAGAGCAATTAATCAGTGGAAAAATGTGTCTCCCAGAGTTGTGGGTGCTCCATCATTGGAGGTCTTCAAGAAAAGATTGGACAGCCATTTGTTCAAGATGCAACAAGATCTCTTGCCTTGGACAGCGAAGGGAACATACTTCGTTCTTTTAAAACTAGAGGCAGAACTTCAAGAAAAGAGAGCAAGAAATTGTGTATCACATAGGAGAAGAACAAGACTATCATTAACTTCCAGTTTCTGATTATTATAAGATTTCCAGGAAAAATGAATGTCCGGATAGGTCTGTTTTCAGAACCATCTATTCTTTGTAGGAATAGGAACAACCACTTTAGCAAAGAACTGGATTAATATTTTTTTTTACATACATACATTTTATCTAATACAATTATTTGTAATTTCTCTATATAAATTTATGAAAATATTTTGCTTACTGAAAATCTTCAAGGAATCTCTAAGAATTTTGCATGGCATTCTATTGTCTTCATAGCAAGTTTCCTTGAATTTTATAACAGCTCACTGCCATCTTGTGGACGGCGGAATCCTAATTTTCAGTTTTAAACTTTCAATTGAATCCCTTTCTTTCTCCTATTCATTGACAAGTTCTTAGATCCTCAGATCAGGACAACCATCTAATTATTTTTTTCTCCTATGTTGACTAACTGAATGTTAATATTTAAAGCTAAAAGGAAATGACCTACCATTTTATCTTTTTTAAAATAAAGCTTAATTTCCTTTATTTCCTGTGATACTGGTTCATCTCACAAGGGGGAGAAGGGATGATATTTCTAGTTGCATGCCTCAGTGGTATGAGATCAAGATATGGCATTATGGCAATTATCTTTTTTACCTTTTTACTTGCCAGAATGGCAGCAGAAAGACACACACCTCCATTCCCACACCAGGGTCAGGAAGAGGATACTGGGTGGGGGAGTCTTCTAGGTAGGGTCAATGAGAACTGCCCTGTTGCTGCCACGAATAATAGTAGGTGGGCTCAGGTTATAATGGCTCAGAGGATTTCTGGGAGAGGAGATCAAAACTACTTCCACCGTATGGCTTAGCCATCAGCCTCATGGCTCTTTTAAGGATAATTTGCCCCACGTATGTTGGCATAATAGAACATTTGTGGGCAAACCCTGTAAGTCTTGGAAGTTGTTCTGGGACATTTTTTGATTCATGCTTCTCAACAGATAACAAGGTAATCAGAGTTGGAAGGGACCTTGTAGGTCATCTAGTCCAATTCTCACCGAAGCAGGAGACCCTACACCATTTCTGACAAAGGGCAGTCCAATGTCTTCTTGAAAGCCTCCAGTGATGAAGCTCCCACAACTTTCAAAGGCAACTTCTGTTCCATGGGTTGATTGTTCTCACTGTCAGAAAATCCCTCCTCATTTCCAGGTTGAATCTCTCCTTGATCAGTTTCCATCCATTATTCTTTGTCTGGGCTACAGGTGCTTTTGAAAATAGCTTGACCCCCTCCACTCTGTGGTAGCCTTTTAAATATTGGAAGGCTGCTATCCTGTCTCCCTTGGTCCTTCTCTTCCCTAGACTAGCCAGGCCCAGTTCCTGCAACCGTTCTTCAGAGAACAACCTTCTCAGTTCCCTTTGTCCTAGGGATACTCTTTCAGCGAGCTTTTTGCCCTCCCCTGAAAAAAAGAATAAAATATCCATGGAGAAAATGTCCCAAGAAAGGACAGGTGTGTCAAGCAAGCGCTCCACAGTGACCTGGCTCCTTTCTTGTCCTAGAGAGTCTAATTCTGATTTAAGGGCCGTGTGCAGCACTCATTACAGCAATCACTGTAACACACCAGTAAGAAAGGAATGGGTGCCACAAAAGGCTAACCCCTTTTTAAGCACATGAAAGTGGTTCATTATTGAATGTGCTGTCCTATATTTTCCACATTATTAATTTTTCAGTATAGCTCTACCAGGAAGCGTGCAGTAGCAGCATCAAATCTGCCTGTGGCTTCCTTCATTTTTCTCTTTTTTTCTGCCAAGGCTGAAAGAGTCAGAAAAGAGGGGATTGAAGAGAGGTGGAAGAGGAGAACAGCAGCAGAACCAGCACCTCTCCTTGAAATTAATCCTCTCCAAGCCTGCTTCCATTGGGTTTTTTCTTGAAACTGGTATTGTGCTAAGTGGGGATTCAGTAATTTCCAGCCTATATCAGAAAACTCTCTGCAAGATTGCCCACAGGCAGCCAGCTGCCTTCCACAAAAGATATATCGGTGTGGAATGATTAGAAATATGAAATTACTCTAGGAATCTTTCTTACAGAATAAACTAACAAAAGGAGCACAAGAGATCTAGTGAGTACATATCCATCTGTTCTGTTTCTTTACCTTGTTTTATTTTTCTTTTACTCTTTTTCCTCTTTTTCATTTAATACTATTAATGAACTGTATGGTAGAATTCAGAGACCTGCTGGAATGCTCCTCAGTAGTTAGTTCATAGTCTGAAAACTTGAAAATTTAAATTTAAATGAAAACTAAACCATAGAAGTGCTCAAATCACACAACACACAACACACACACACACACACACACAGGGGGAGGAGGGAGGGAGAGCTGAGCTTGAAGACATCATTTGAAAATAGCTTCTTTTCATTGAGATGGGAAAGGATGATCAGCAAAAAAATGACTGCCAACAACTGGAGCCACTGGAACCTCAGCTGGTGGTTAATTGTGGGGCAGGAGGGAGGGGCAGTTTTGCATTCCCTGTCCCCACAATTATGTGTCACTCTCCTGTTTATCTTTCCTGCACTCCTGAATGTTGCCCAAAGTTCCTACAGCCTGGAGCCTTTCAGTGTCCTTTTTCTTCTCAAAAGGAGCCCATGAAGCTATTTGGAGCAAAGAAGCAACCTAGAGGGATCCTCTGAGCTTGGTTTTTTTTTCTTGCATACGTTTCATTACCCAACTATGTAACATCATCAGTGCATGTAAAAATGATGTTACCTACTTCAGGTAATGAAATGTCTGCCAGAAAACAACCAAACTCAGAGAGCACCAAGGATCCATCATTTCAACCCTGAGCTGCAAATATTCTCCTTGATCGAGAAGCAACCTTCTCCAAGGAGGGAGAACTCGCTTCCACCTGCCCCATTTCAAGGCTTAGTCCCCTTGGATGAAAGCCTTGAGTTCCTCCCAAAGCAGAGATGGTTGCTGGGGGGGAAGCCTGCAGCAAACCAAGAGCCACAACCAGTCCTTTGGACTGACTTTGAGCTCTGGTGGCTGGCACTTAATTAACTTGCCACCACTAAACATCATTTACTAGACCCAAACATTTCAAACACCCTGTTAAGCTGCTGAGATACATAGATGATTTATTTATAGACCAACCTCAGCTTATACCAACCCAGAGATGAAAAGCAATAGAGCAGCTGTCTATGAATATTTTACAATGAAATTGCTTTTCCTCTTTTGCATCCACTGAGGTGGCATCGCAGGTTGGGCAGACAGAAATCCATCAGTGGAAAAGGGGCTGCTTGCCTTTCTGCAGTGCTTAGATCAGCCACTTCGGGGGCAGCTGATTGTGTGATGGCCCTGAATTGCAATTCCCTCCCCCAACTCTCTCTCTCTCTCTCTCTCTCTCTCTCTCACACACACACACACACACACACACACCTACCTCTGGAGCATCTGCATCTGTGGAGTTGTAGAATCTGTGAAGGACAAATTACTTCAGCTTTTGGGAAGCAACCAAAATGAATCCAACCTTATTCCCTTTAGAAGATGCCAAAGGCTGTTTTTCAAGGATATAGATGTGGCCATTTTGCATGACACTTAAGAGAGCCCAATATTGTCTGCATTGGAGAGATATTTTTATGTTTAGCCCAATTATAGTCACATTTAAATTAAACTAAATATTATATAATGGAAAACTAGAAGCCACTAAATAAAAGTTTAGGAGGGTCACGCATCTCCTCTCTTATCTTGGTGAGGAAGCTTCTGAATGCTGTATGTTTGAGTGGACCAGGCAGGGGTCCTTGGGCTTATTTGATTGTGATATCCCTATTTCATGGCTCACAGTAACATTTCCCCCTAGTTCTCTCTTCAAAAGGATGATAAACAGAGCAGTCAGTTTGGCAGTTGTGGCCACTGGACCCAGCCAACTGCACAAATGAGGCCAGCAGGCAACCTGTGGCTTCTTCTTCTAATATAATGCCCACCCACCCTGAAACAAGCCTACTTGGGAGTTAGGACAGAATAAATTGGTAGAAAGGGAAACCACAAGACCAAGAGGGCTGAGTTGAATGTGAGGCCTGTTTGAATGCCAAGCCTCCACCCCCACCCTTGATAGCTGCTCAGAAAACATAAAAGTAGAAGAATATAGAATAGAATTCTTTATTGGCCAAGTGTGATTGGACACACAAGGAATTTGTCTTGGTGCAAATACTCTCAGTGTACATAAAAGAAAAGATACATTCATCAAGAAGTCAAGAATCATCAGGTACACCACTTAATGATAGTCACAGGGTACAATAAGCAATCAGATCATACTAGGAAACAAATAAAATAATATAAATTGTAAAGATACAAGCAACATGTGAATAGAATAGAATAGAATAGAATAGAATAGAATAGAATAGAATAGAATAGAATAGAGTTTTTTATTGGCCAAGCGTGATTGGACACACAAGGAATTTGTCGGTGCAAATATTCTCAGTGTACATAAAAGAAAAGATACATCCATCAAGAGTCAAGAATCATCAGGTATAACACTTAATAATAGTCACAGGGTACAATAAGCCATCAAATCATACTAGGAAACAGTCAATATAAATTGTAAGGATACAAGCAACAAAGTTAGAGTCATACAGTCATAAGTGGGAGGGGATAGGCGATAAGGAATGATGATAGTAATAGTAGTGCAGACTTTGTAAATAGTTGAACAGTGTTGAGGGAATTATTTGTTTAGCAGAGTGATGGTGTTTGGGGAAAAAACTGTCCTTGTGTCTAGTTGTTCTGGTGTGCAGTGCTCTATAGTGTCGTTTTGAGGGAAGGAGTTGAAACAGTTTATGTCCTGGATGTGAGGGGTCTGTAGATATTTTCCCAGCCCTCTTTTTGACTCGTGCAGGATACAGGCCCTCAATTGAAGGCAGGTTGGTAGCAATTGTTTTTTCTGCAGTTCTAATTATCCTCTGAAGTCTGTACCTAATAAAAAGATAAATTGCAGGTGGCTGGGTCTCTACCAGCCATAAAACACAAATCATAATTTATAAACTTGTTCTTCCTAATAAAGTCAAGTACCATGCCAGAGGATTCCTCAGAATGGGTCATTCAGACAGACTGAGAGTTAGCAGAGAGAAGAGCTACAGCAGAGTCAGGAGAAATGAAATGCTGTTGGCTCCCCAACGGCAGCGGTTCACAAAACTATTGCTCTGTACAACCTTTAGCAGAATAAAAGAGTTGGAAGGAACCTTGGAGGTCTTCTAGTCCAGCCTCCTGCTCAGGCAGGAAACCCTATATCATTTCAGACAAACGGTTGTCCAATCTGCTCTTAAAAGTCTCCAGTGATGGAGCAGCCACAGCTTCTGGAGGCAAGCTGTTCCACCGATCAATTGTTCTAACTTTCAGGAAATCTCTCCTTAGTTCTAGGTTGCTTCTCTCCTTGGTTTGTTGCTTCTTGTCCTACCATGAGGTGCTTTGGAGAATAGCTTGACCCCTTCTTCTATCATGGCAACCTCTTGTGCATTGTCAAACTGATTGATGGAGATAATCAAACATGAAGCATTTATGGCTAAGCAGTTTATATGGATCAAATCAATGGCACTATCTTCCCAATTTTGGCCAGTTTTGGAAGTTTAACAGGGCTGGATCTGATGACTACTTACAGGTCATCTGAGTATCCATCAGAGAATCCCAGGCCTTTAGATTTATCTGGGAAATTGAAAAGAGAGCCTGGAAATAGTGTGTCATTTGTGAGACATGATGAAACACCCACCATCACAATGCAAATAGAGAAGGATGGAGCATGACAACATCCCTTTTTACATTTCACATCATGGTGGTTGAGGAGAAAAAGGCAAGCAAATCCCATATTCCAGCAAGGGGTATGTTCACGTTGTCTCTTGGCTTCACCAGGGGATTTTATCCCATGTCCCATGTGTGCTGCAGCTGCCAAAAAAGCCAACACAGTCCTAGGCTGCATCAACAGAAGGATAGTTTCAAGATCATGACTAATCTCCAAAGCTCCAGAAGGCAGGAGAGGAAGTAATGGATGGAAGCTCATTAAAGAGAGATCCAACCTGGAACTAAGGAGAAACTTCGTGGCAGTGAGAACAATTAGTCAGTGGAGCTGCTTGCTTTCCAGAATTCTAGGAGCTCTATTGCTGGAGATTTTGAAGAAAAGATTGGACAACCCTTTGACCGGGATGAGCAGGGGTTTGGACGAAGACCTCTGAGGTCCCTTCCAACCATACGATTCTGTTTTGTGTCCATCCATGCTTTTTTGAGTACAATATCTGAGCAGCTGATGAAGACGCTTCCTGTGTTTTGGAGAGATTCCGGGCCTTTTCCTTCTCCCAGTCATCGCAGGAAGAGGCGGGAGAATTCTCTGCCCTGCAGCTTCCTGTGGGAGATCCTGGCGTGAGGACTGTACCCCCAGACCATCTCTCGGGGGACAACCCTGAGCAGCCCACGGATCCTGCTTCCAAAGCCCAACTGGCTTCAGGGAATTGCCTGGTTCTCCCTTCCTTCTTGCTGCTGCTCCCACATTCTACCTGGCTTGGAGCTGGCACATTCAGAGGGTTCCCTTCGAAGGCAAAGGAGCCAGGATTGTGCCTGCCACCGCTCCCTGTCTCCCCCACCCCCCCGCCCTCCCTGTGTACATGTTCCTCAACACTTGCAGATTTATTAATTAAAAGCATCTTAACACAAGCCCGCCTTGCTTTCCTTCTGGGAGACTTCGAGGCTTAGTTGTTTTATTAACAACCCCAGATCAAAGTGGTTAATTTATATGCATGTAAATAACAAAATGCACAAAGTCGCTCAATGAGGGACCGACGAGTCCATGGCTGCTTTTGTATAATGCATCATCTGCGGATGGTGGGGAGTGTTTTCAAAACACAAAGGCATGTTCAAGATCAATTAGTTAAATACATTGCTTTATCCAGGAAAAACACTTAGAGGAACATGAAGGCAATTTCTGAAGAATCAAATTTACATTTTTACTCACTTTCCATGCTGGCATTGGCTCTGAATGCCACAGCCAGTCTGGCGTTGCTGCAGCGGCAGCAGCATCTGCTGCCACTTCTGGGCAAGCTCGGGCAGTTCAAAGTTTCATTTCAAGCTGGATCTGGGTTCAGGTGTTTGTCTGAAGGCTCTCGGGTTCTCTTTGTCCCCAGAGAGACCTGGCTCTGGGTAAGGAAATCACAATGCACGAGGAACTGTTGTTCAGCGCTATACAACAGTTGCTGAGTTTCTCCACAGAGGCCACGCAGCTGCAGGTGGTGGTGGGGTGCTCTGATCTGGCTCCCCCAGCTTTGATTTAAGGCTGCCTCTGCACGGAGCCCTTCACACGGGCTCTCCTAGCCAGAGGTGAATGCCACTGTCAGACCTGCCATCTTCAGCAGAGCGGTTTGCTGGCATCCTGCCATAAATTGTTAGGGGGCTGGGGGGGACCAGGAAGTAGGCAATTGGCATGTAGACAGTATAGATGATCCAAAGGGGAGGGGCTGACAGGTTTGAGAGAAGCCACAGGTGTGAGAATCAGCCTGTTCCAGTCATCGAGGGCTCGGAGTCTGGGAAAGGAATGCGAACTGCACCAAGCAGCCAAGGAGTTAACAGATAACAGATAATCAGAGGTGGAAGGGACCTTATAGGTCATCTAGTCCAACTCACTGCCCAAGCAAGAGACCCTACACCAGGGGTGTCCAACCTTGGTAACGTTAAGCCTGGAGGACTTAAACTCCCAGAATTCCCCAGCCAGCAAAGCTGGACACCCCTGCCCTACACCATTTCTGACAGATGGCAGTTCACAAAACAACTATATGGCACACCATTGGCCAAAGACCAACTCATCAAGGGGGGGAGGACCGGGACGAAGGGAGGGGGGGAATTGTAACCTTTTGTGCTGGAACTTTAGTTCTAGCCTGGTTTTATTGCAGCCAGTAATCCTTAGTAAAAGAACCTACCACTTCAACCAAATGTAGTTGAGGGTCTTTCTTTCCTAGTCTGACATCTGTCCTTCTAAAGACTTCTGCTTTTTCTTTTATGTACTCAAGTGGGAGACTTCCTCTCTTGTTAGAAACAGCTGGTTGTCACGTCCAAAGCCCAACTGGAAAAATCACACCTCTTAATTTTTTAAAAAATTTCATATGGCATAGGAGAATACGGCATTAATGCATAAAAAGCCGCCAAAACAGCGTATAAAATGTGTAGCAGAATATAAAACATCAGAGCAATGATTCATTTTAAAAACACACACAAGTGATGAATAAAATTATGTGTAAAATTATGTGTGAGCAGTTTCTGGCGTGGCTAAACCTATGGCCAGTTATATAGATCATTTAAACGTTGGGCAGGGATGCCATGCAGACTCGCCTCCTTATGGTGCACCCGGAGCAACGTGATTTGTCACACTAAGTCAAGGGTCTCCAAACTTGACAACTTTTAAGACTGGCGGACTTCAACCCCCAGAATTCCTCCTCCAATCATGTTGGCTCAAGAATTCTGGGAGTTGAAGCCCACAAGTCTTTAAACTTGCCAAGTTTGAAGGCCCTTGCACTAAACAGTCGACACATTCCAGCTGCTAAACCTCACAGCATGAAGAAGCTGCATGAATACTGAAAATAAAAACACACCTTTAATGAAAGGTTATAAATTATCCAGATAATGAGGTTCAGATCACATCTTAAAACAAGATGGAATGAAACCCACTTAGCGGTATTAAGAAGGCCCCAGCTGAGCAGGACTCAATGATGCTGGTCAGTCTGCTCCAAGCTGCTAGCCAACTGAGCTGAGTCACCCTGGCCTGGTTTCTGGAGTGACTGTGACTCCATCTTCCTTCCTTTGTTTCCCACTCCCAAGGTCAGGCATTCTTGCTCTGCTGAGCTCCCCACACCTGGTGTGCAATGTCCTTCCTTCTGGCCTGGCCTCTTTGAGCCCAGGGAGAGATAGGGAGAGTTCCTGCCAGAGCTAAGTAGCTCAGGGCAAACTCGTTGGGGGCGAGAGGAGGAGTTGCAGGGCATGACCTGTGCTTTGTGTGGCTCAGATGCCTTGCAGAATTTGGTCTGCTGCTATGTTGTGCCATGTATGGTTCAACATCGATAGGTCGTATTAATCCCACCTGAGATCTTTGGAGGTACCGTAGGCTAAAAATATGTATATAGACATTGATGGGCCTGCCTGAAGTTCAGCTAATGGGGTCTACCTCCTTTGCAAGCGGGTGTACAAAACATTGTGGTAAGAATAAGGGCTGTGTACAAAATGTTTAGCTACACCATTTAATTTAAAAAATAATTTGCTTCACCACTCAGGCATTGCCTTCCCCTCCTTTTTTGTAACCGATCTGGAAGTAATCCATTTATTTTTGTCATTACTTGTTGTGTTTGCTCCCCGCTGATTTAACAGCCCAGCAAAATGCCTTCAAGACCTTCAGACACCCCTTCAAGGCTTCAGACTCGCTGATTTTCAGAAAACGGGAAAAGGTGCCTCCTTCTCAATGTGCTAGCAAAAGGCCACTCTTCTGAAAGCTGCTTATTGCTGTCAATGGGAGGCCGAGCTGCACTTTTCTGCTTCCAGTTTCTACTCCCAAGTGCCTGCTGCCCCCAGGCCCTCTGAGGAAAGGCTCCCTTTGAAAAGCCCCTTTCATCTCTGCCCTTTCTCTCCGCTGCCCTTCCTGCAACCTTCCAAGCGGCAGGAAAAGGCTGCCTCCATTTTTACATCCCTGGAGAAGAAAAGGAGAAAGGAAGGAAACAAATTGATTTTTTTTTTCATTCTAGGCTCATATATGAACGTTTCTTTTTTAACATCCAAATATACCCAATATGTGTAAATTGTGCTCATCAATTCCCTTTTCCTGGGGTCGCTGCCTGGAGTGTGCCATGAGAATGCAGATGTCCTCCAGAGCGACATTTCTCAAACCCAGATTCAAACAGTCATTTGTGGGGGGTATCTTCTCTGTGCTGGGAGAGGGGGCACAATGGGAGCAAGCAAGCCCCCCCTCAGCCCAGCTCCAGGAGCAAATGCAGGAAGCCCGCAAAAGCAGAGGGGACCCCCAGGATGGAAGGGAGGGAGGAAAGGAGGGAGAGGAAGCTCCATCAAGGAAATAAATGACTGCCAGGCAGAATCAAAACCCTCCGGGGGAGGGAAGAACTTATAGCCATCTGGCAGCCCTATAAAAGAGGAGGGAGGGGGAGAGGAAAGAAGGATGGGTTATGGAGGAGAAAGGAGGGAGGATGGGATGGAGGGAGGACAAGAGAGAGAAGGAGGGCAGAAGAGATGATGGAGGAATAAAAAGGATGGAAGGGAGTGTTGGAAGAAATATCCTTCTGGGTTCAGTTCCAAGTGGGGAAAAAGATACTAGAAACACGGAGGCTGTTTGGAAGGTTTAATATCAGGACCACAGGGCTTGGAGCTCAAGAGTGAAAAGGAAGAGATCAAAAAAGAGCTGAGGTGCTGAGAGTGCCTGGGTTTTATACCCTCTGTTGGGATTTGAATTTGAGCTTGTATTCTGATTGGCTGTCAGACCCCCATGGGGCCACGCAGGGGCAACTCTGAGTCCCAGGCTTGGTTGAGCCTTGCTGGATGGCCATGCCCTTAAAAGGGCTTTTGAGCAATTGCTATAGCTTTACCTGGAGTTCCTTGTTATGTAAAGTATTCTGGCCCAGGCCTTTATGGTCCACCCGTTAACAAAGGTGGGGTTGAGCTTCTGCTTCTGAGTTTCTACTCTTTTTAGAGGAAATATTCTGCCTTTTTAATATTTCTTAGGATATTTCAATTTTCTAGGAGAGGGATAGGTGCTAACTTCCTGCAGGAGAAAGGAAGGAAGGGAAAGAAGGAGGGAATAGAGATAGAGAAGAAAGAAGCAATGGTACAAGGAAGGAAGAAGGATAGAGAAAGGGAGGGAGGGAGGAAGAGGCATGGAGGAAGAAAATGGAACAAAGAAAAAGTTGCTAATTTTCTCTACCTTTTGTCATCCAAAAGGTAGAGCTGGAGACCAGACAGTCAGCTATACTGGACTTAATCCTTACTAGCTGAGATGAAAGGATAGAAGTGCTGAGCAGGCAAGAACTTTGAAGGAGAGTGACCATGTCATATTGGCATTCCGCATCGTGCAGGTGCAAGCTATAGAGTAAAGTCAAACAAACTCAGATTTTAAGAGAGCTAAATCCAACAAACTTAAAAGGAGAGCTTGGGAAGGATGGCAGGGATGAAAATCTTAAAGGGGAAACAACTCTATTTCTTTTCAGTTTAGCACAATAACAAGAACTCTGATAAACTGAAAGACAAAAAAAACAAGCATAAAAAATGGAAAGAGGAACACATACCTAAGACAGAATACCAGCAAATAGCCTGAATCTTAAAGATGACATTGGAAAAGTTAAGTCCAGAATGAACGTAGATTCGCAACAAATGTTAACAATAAAAAATTGTTTCAACATGTAAAAAAATGGATTACATTCCAGAGTTCTGAAGAAGCTGGCAGATGTGATCTTGGAACCCTGAACCAAATCTTTCAAAGATCCCAAAGCACTGGGGAACTACCAGAGACTAAAAAAGAGCTGATGCGATTCCAATCTTCATAAAAGAAAATGGATGCAGGAAATTGCAGACTAATCAACCTGACATCAATATCTGGAACATCCTGGAAAAAAATAATCAAGCAATGGTTCTGTGAACACTTTGAAACAAGCAAAGAAGCCAGCCTGGGTTTGTCGTAAACAAATGATGCCAAACCAAACTTATTTTATTCTTGGACAAAGTGACTAAATTAGCAGACCAGAGTGGATATAGTTAATTCAGGCTTCAAAAAGGCATTTGGCAAAGTAGATCACAGCCTGATTCTTGGCAAGATGGAAGAATGTGGGCTAGATAGCATCACCACCAGATGGATTCATAACTGGCTGACCAACTGTGCTCAATGTGTAATACTCAATGGGAGTACATCTACATAGATACATCTACATAGCCATTGTGGGAGAAAAACCTATAAAGGGACACAGAGCAGCTGAGTCTCCAAACACATCAAGATGGGCTTGTGCAGGTCCGTGAATTCCCTGGAAATGTTCAGCAGTATTCCAAAAAAGGGACAACAGGTTGTCTTGATAGAACTCCCAAATTATAAGACACAACTGGTAGCAAACTGGTTATAAAAAGGCAAAAGATTCTCTACCTCTGCTGGGTTTCACCCACTGAATCTCAGCCGGTTTCAGCTGCCTGACCAACTTCCTTTCAAGACACTCCACTAAAAGCTTGCTGGTTGCTAAACAAGGGCTGCAATACTTGAACCTCTTGCTATGCTCAGGAGCCCTGGGCCAAAACATTTATTAATATTCAAATTGCTGAAATTATTTCACATCATCAAAAGTCTGTCTGTTTTTATGTGACGTAACATTGTGGCCCCACCATTTTTTTTTTCAAACTAATATCTAAGGGGTTTTAGCAAAGAAGGGGTCAACCTATTCTCTAAAGCGGCTGAAGGCAAGACAAGAAGCAGCAGATGGACACTAATCAAGGAGAGAAGCAACCTAGAACGAAGGAGAAATTTCCTGACCGTGGGGACAATTAACCAGTGGAACCGCTGGCCTTCAGAAGTTCACTGGAGGTTTTCAAAGAGTCTGAACAGCCATTTGTCTAAAATTGCATAGTGTCTCCTGCTTGAGCAGGTGGTTGGGCTAAAAGACTTCCAAGTTCCTTCCCAACTCTTTATTCTGAAACCCCAAATCAGAGTCTTTCTTCAGCCGAGTCAGGCCATAGAATGGGGAGCCTTGCCCTGTCCTGGCCAGGGGGCCTGGAAGATCCCTTTCCCTTTGGTAGTGTTGGATGGGAGCAGCTGATGGCTTCAAAAGCAGGGTCCATGAGATGAAGCCCGAGAAGGGGTAAAATTAGGATGGCAGCATTTAGCTTTAGCAATAGAGTCTTGGGCAAGAACTTCAGCGTCTTCCCGTGTGATGTTTAGAGAAAGACTTTAAGGCATCCATGAACATTCTTTGTCATTTATTTTGAGGGTATCCTCTTGGTCGTTCGGCATTGGGGAGTCCATCTCATTCCATCATGGGGATTCAGTTGTTCTCCAGACAGAGGACAGGATGGCAGGAGGTTCTGCAAATCCCAGAGTTTTCTTTATCCCCCCCCCCCCATTCATTTCCAGAAAGTCCACTTCCTTCTTCTTGGGGCAATTCCTTGCCACTCTTCACCAATCCTGCTGACTTTTCCTATTGCTTATTCCTGATTGAACAGCTTTTTTCAACTTGACTTTTATTCTTTTGATAAGGTCTTTCCCAAAGTGCCAAACAGGTCTGTCCAGACACAGCAAACACCATCTTTTGTTTGGGGCTCAGGAAAGACGTCTCTTGCAGCTTCCAGAATGTCTTGCGTAAAATAACACCCCTGCAGGGTTTGTGCTACTGTTCTTTAATCTGACATTTAAATGGATTTATGCATTTGATGGGATGGTATTAAAAATAAATTAGATTAAAATGGATTCTCCATAAAAGAAAAGGATTATGTCTGTTAAACTACACAATGTTTGAGCCTGGTTGGATGTGCAGGAGAGCCCCAGCAGGCTGCAGAGTGAGATCTCCAAGCCAAAGGTATATTTTAAACATAAATCCTGCTTGCAATAATATCTCCTTAATTTGAAGCAGCAGAGTTGTGAGTACATAGAAATGAACAAAGCAATCACTAGAAGCTAGCATGGGTTTGTTAAAACCAGATCATGTCAGAAAACCTTATTGCCTTTTTTGATAAAGTGACTAAATTAGTGGATCAGGGAAATACTGCAGACATAGCTTACTTAGACTTCTATAAGGCCTTTGACAAAATAGACCACTTACCATATTTCTTGGTAAGACAGAAAAATGTGAGATAGACAACCAGGGGCATTTGTAGCTTGGCTGACCAATCACCCTCAAAGTGTAGTTCTCAATGGAACTGTATCTACCTGGAGGGAAGTGTGCATGGGGTACCACTGGATACAGACCAGTCCCTTCTTTCACCAAGAACCTCTGTGATATGTTCAAGTAAATTGTGAAGACAATGTCCTTCTCTCTGCCAATTCTTCAAAGATACACTACCACTGAAAGAGGAGGTTCCTTTTATTTTTCTCTGGGAATTGTGTTGCAATAAATAGTTTTAGAGCATGTGGGGGCATGGACTGTAGTACTCTCTGAACCCTTTAAAGTAGCCATATTATGCTGGGAGGAGAAAAAAGGAACAGATGTGATGGAATGGGCACCTGCAGAGTTTTTGCAACACCGAACTCTTCCAGAAAGGCCCAAATTAGAGAAGGCCCTGAAATGGGGGTGAGAGGACTGAGTTTGGCAAGAATCTGGCTATTAGGCACATAAAGAATTGAACTTGATTGGATCTCACTCTTTGATCTCTGATCTCCTTTAAAGAATTGCAGAGAAATGTAGCACATGTGCTTTTCCAGATTTCAAAGCACCTTCTGGAAACAAATCAAAGCCCTGCTCAGCCCTAAAGGTTTTATCATTCATGAATGTGCCTGTTAGTTTTTTTTAAAAAAAATTCTAAATGTCCAAATGCTTCACCACTGCTGTCAGATTTGTGTATCTTGCCATTCGTCGATTGAAGAAAAGGGTGGGGCAGGGGAGGTTGGATTTGATACATTTAATTATTTTCCTCTCCATGTATCCTAAATATCCTATTTCTTACATTGGCTTTGTATAACCCTTTACACGATTTCTAACCATTGCCTGGCACCCCGAATGCTTGGAAAAAATATCACCTCTTTGAGGGATGTAAAGGGAGAAGGGGCCACATGGATTGCAACACCGGAAAATAACTCCTGGGAACCTTTCCCTATCTGCTTTCTCAGAGAAGGTGGGATAATAACAAGTTCATACCTGTGGATTGGTGGAACCCAAATCAGACTGCGGGGAGCGGTTCTAATTCCCTTTATCTTAGTCTCATGCCCTGAGGGACTCCAGACCCTGCTTTGAATTTTGACCCGCTTTACCCCTCTTCAATAAAAGAATTCCTTTTGAAATACAAAGGTTTTGTTATGCCCCTGGTGGAGTCTGACTCTGAGGAAGAGGAGGAACAGCCAACAGGGAGTGGGAGTGTGGCTCCAGAGGTGATGGAGGAGGCTGGGGAAGGGCAAAGGCCGGCTGAGCAGTCAGAGGAGGATCCAGGCCTATCCCCTCTCCATCCTAGGGCACGCAGGGAGGAGAGGATCAAGGGAAAGCGAGGTCTGCTCAGGAGGAGATTATCATGATCCTCCTCGTGGCTTGCAGCTGGGAGCTATGTATATAAGTTTGTAACTGCGCAGTCAGGATTGCTGGAGTCAAAGTTTAGTGTTTTCTTTGAAAGAGGTTTATCTTTGTTGGCATTCTTCCCATGGAATCTCCCATTATCTTCCTGGAATGCATGATTAATTATCTTGGCTTGCTTCGGGACTCTCATCAATGCAGTTTGTTTTGGTTTTTTGTTTGCCTCATTATTTACTTTTGTGACTTTAAACTGTGCCTAATAAAACAGTGAAGTTAAGTTGAAGGCCTTACCGGACTTTAATATATGTTTTGGGTTTTGGGTTATTTTGAGAGACTACGGGTCATCACAGTTTTCAAGAGTTCATACTTATATTTTGAAGGGGGAGAGAGGCTGGTCCTTCTAATTGCCTTTGTCTGAATATCTAATGCTGTTATTTTTTCCTTCCTAGCATTTTTTCTGCAAGTGCTGGTCTGCTTTTTTCAGACCAATCAGGTCCATTAGTTGCTATAGGAATTGACCAAATGGCTTGTCCCCCAGGTCTGATGTTCTGGGCTGAAAGGAAGAGACTGGCCTAAAGTTACCGAGTTAGCTTTCATGTTAAAACTAGGACTAGATTTCACCATCTCTTGGTTTCTAGCCTGGTGCCCTAACCTCTAGGCCAAACTGGTTTTGCTAATGCCTGCATGAGCCCAGGATAAACAATATGAAGAAGTGCTACTTATATTGGGACATTATTGTTGGTGCCGCTGTAGGAGAAACTGGGCTTTAACACATCCAAACATCTAGAGCTAGCTCCCATTTTGTCCAAAGCCTTGTGGTGCTTCAATTAATAAATAAAAATCATATGCTTCCTTAGATCCTTTTATCCCAATAACATGCCTGGAAAGGAATCTACTTCAAATTTTGTTTCCTGCATTCCTCTTTTCCCTTGTAGAAAGTTAGCACCCACCCCTCTCCTAGAAGAATGAAATATTCTAGGAAATATTAAAAGGGCAGAATATTATATTTCCCTGGATGAAAAAAGGAGAAACATGTTTTTAAAGACAAAGCAGCTCCCTGCCCCTCCCCCCCTTCAGCTCCAGGGTGGTGGGATTAAAACACGGCCCTCGGGACACGATAGGATTAGCCCTCTACCCATCTCACCACACGGCACCTGGGAAGATTAACATCACCCAGCAAGATTCAACTAAGCCTGGGACTCAAGACAACCTACAAAGTTACCCCTGCATGGCCCCATATGGGAGTCTGACAACCAATCAGGATACATTTCTTGCCATAGGAACAGGAAGCAAGTTCAAAGCCCAACAGAGGTTATAAACCTCTCTCCCTCTCTCACCCATATGCTTTTTTTTTTTTTTGCCCAGGACCTCAATGTGGTCCTGCCCACCATTAAACCATCTTTCCAAGCAGTCACCATGTTTCCAGTGTCTTTCTTCCCATTTGGAACTGAATCCAGATGGACATTTCTTCCAACACCCTGCATGTGATAGATGCACAGATGCTCTCTCTGTAAGAGGGGCAAAGTAACATCACCAAATTTGAGGCCAAAAAAACAACTACCCAACACATAATGAGAATGCCAAAACAGAGTCTGTAACAGATTTGCTGATTTCCTGGCTGTGACAAATGAAGTAAAAATATATATTTGAAACATAGATACATTATTTGTAATCTGCCTGTTAAAATTTTGGATTTTACTTTCTGTTTTGTATTTTACCCCATATTTCTTTTTTTTACTGAAATATGATGTGAATGTACCATAAAATAAATAAATACATCCCTGGGTAAAAATAAAGTTGGTGGCAAATGTGAAGTCTAGTCTAGTCTAGCAGACCTCCCACCTAATATCAAAGTCATTATTTGAATGGATGTTGCTTCACAGATATACATCCTTAGCCAGACTCTTTGATGGCTTGTTAAAAGGCCCTAAAGCATGCCTTTTAACTAGGCTATTAATTGCTAATTTCTGTTGTTAGTTTTAATGGTTTTTAATTGTTGTTTTAAGTGTTTTTAATGTCTCAGGATTTAGATTTTTTTTTTATCAACTGCTAACAACCATCCATAGCAAGCTGTGATGGTAGGTGAGAGAGACCTTGGGGAACTGGCCAAGAGATGCTGCCTAGGGAGAACAGTCAGATGAGGGGCAGCCTAGCCTGCAGCTGGACAGTGGGGCAGGGAAAGCAGCTCAAAAAGGTCACCCTTAGTTTCTCAGGCTCTAAAAGGAGATAGTGGAAAATTTGTACTTTCAGACTTGCAAGATTCTAAATGTAACTTTACAATAAAGTAGAATTAGCTCATTTGGTCATGTTACCTGCCTGGTCTTCCTGAGACACAGGCTGTATAACATGTTTAAGAAATAAATGGAATATATCCTGTGTTAAAACCATTAGTCCATTCCAAGCACTAAACAGTAAATATGGGGAAAATTCAGAATCAAAACACACCCCAATTCCCATGCAAATTCAAAGAGAAAAGGGTTTGCTAATATTTCCCATTTGAAAAACCCAACATTGGGAAAACATAGTTCTCATTGTAGTTAATCATCAAGCTCCTTTTTTTCCTCTACACCTAGAAGAAACTCCCACCCTTAATTGAAATTCTCATGTTTAAGCTGTGATAATGTGTTTAGCAAAGAGACATACATAAAACACACATACATACACACACCTATCACCCAGTCACAGCAGTTTGCCTCAATTTTGGGGCAAATAGATTTAATGATTCTGTCATTTACATTCCAAAATTGATAAAAGAATTGAAAATGTCTGGAGCAGAGGTAAACTTCCAGTAATTATTACTACTGCTGCTCCAAAAGACTTCTTGATTTTTCACCAAGGAAAATACTTTGCAGGCAGATGAGAGACAGCCTAGCCTGCAGGTTCGATCAATTATTGGACATAATCTTGACAAACAGGGATTTACACAACTTCTCTGCAAGCATCCTTGCCCATCACTCCCAACTCTCAGATTTGAAGGATCCTGGATTATGTGTGATCAGCCCTAGGGCCCTAGCTATCTGGGGATGAAGGAAATTGTGCCCCCATGTCACACCCGGGGTGTGACCCAAAAATTGCCAAGTCACAAAAATAGAAGAAAGTCCCTTTAATTCCTCCAATTTAGCACCAATGTTCAATTATCCTCGGCTGGATATCAAACTCTTAAAGAAAACAGTTTACAGAGGGAGTAAACACCCAAAGTAAAGTTAATTCGAAATAAAAAAAAACCAACATACCACACTGTAGGAATTACTACTGCAGGAAAGGATTATCAATTGCAAACTTCTACCAGATAACCCAGCAACCACAGTTGGGAGGAAGCCAAAACTCAGATAAGCTCCAACAAGAATGCACGCTTTGCTTCCAGCACCTTTGCCATGCGCAGTTTGTCCTTTTAACCAGTCCCCCAGCTGCAGCCCATGAAGGGGATCAGGGCCCCTTCCTCCCCCATAGACCACGCCACTCACATTTCTCCCTTATCCGCTCCTTCCTGCCTGCCCTAGGATGAAGAGGGGATGGCCCTGGGTCTTCCTCTGAATGGCCATCTGGCCTATGCCCTTCCCCAGTTTCCTCCACAACCACCAGAGCCACACTCCCACTCCCTGTCAGCTGTTCCCTCGGAGCCAGACTCCAACAGGGGCATGACATTCCAACTTCAATAGGGGAAATCTGATCATTTTCAAGCCCCCTGGAACAAGACCACAGGCTGACTCCGCACAGACCAAAACTGCAAACCAACATTTAGATCAAAGATGAACAAAGCTTTTGACAGGACTGAAAACATTCCACAGGTAGTCCTTGACAAATGAGCTCAGATTTTCTGTTGTTAAGCAAAACAATTGTTAAGTGAGTTTTGCCTCATTTTATGACATTTCTTGCCACAATTGTTAAGCTAATCCCTGCAGTTGTTAGTAACATGGTTGTTAAGTGAACCTGGCTTCCTCGTTGACTTTATTTATCAGAAGTTCTCAAAAAGGGATCATGTGACACTGCAATGCTGATAAATACATGACACTTGCCAAGTGTCCAAATTTTGATCATGTGACCCTGGGGATGCAGCAACGGTTGTAAGTGTGAAAACAGTCGTAAGCCATTTTTTTCAGTACTGTTGCAATGTCAAAATGACAGTAAACACAGGTTTGTAAATCAAGGACTACCTGTAATTAAAAACATGAGAGCCCAGCTTTAACATACACACACACACACACACACACACACACACACACACACACACACACACCATGGGCATATGCACACCACACTGTCTTGCCCACTACAGGTTTTCTGCTGCTGATTTTTTTCCTAAGGACCCATAAATTGTCCAAGGTCTGCCTAAGGTATGCATATTTCTTGATGTTCCAATTTAGAACCTTTAGCATTGTTTGTAATGGTGTCACTTATATTTCTGGTTAGTTGGGGCTATAGTGGCTCATGTGGTAAGATGCTCAGTGTTTCAATTCCTCTGAGCGAATAAACTGTGCGGGGACAAGAAAGGTGTCAGAGAGTTTGCAGCATGACTATTATTATGAGACAACCCAGAAGCAAAACACAGCACACAGAGACTTAGACATTTAACATTTAACAATGGTTTATATACAACAATTATATACAGACATATACATGGTAGGCAAATTGCTTAACTCTACACAGAGAAACTCTGCTCTGGATACTGGATACAAGGAGAGAAGAACATGCCTCTATAATGGCTGCCTTATATAAACACCTCTTAAAGGGATAGAACCCATCCCCAGTCTTAAAGAAAATACCCATGCAATGCTGATTCACTCTTATTGCATCAGCCACATCTGGTCAGCTTTACTGCTGGTCGGCTCTTAAATCCCAAGACCTTAACAAAAAGGAGCCTTCCCCGAATGCCTACCGGCATTCCAGCATCCCGTGGGTAAAGATGACACCACCCAAAAAAAATTCTTTTCACAGAGGCATCTCGGTGATCCTTGGTTAACATGTGCCTGCCATACACTAAATAAATAAATTCTGGTTAGTTGGCCATCTTGAGTTAACAATCTCTAGAAGTACTAATCTGGAATGTATGAGCCAAATTTTATAGCTACCTGTCCAATTTCTCTGGATAGTAAGTCAAGCCATCTGTTCTAATTGGACATGCTGCCAACAGAGGCATTATAAATATGCACAGCACTGAGAGCAGGAGTAGCAGCTTCTTGATGGATTATCTGGATAACAATACTTCTAATTTTCATTTGTTTATGTGATTTGCTGCAGTGAATAAAGTATTTGGGTGGCATCTGGAGGAGTTGAATTGAGATAGATGAAATGCTTTAGACAAAACCAACCCAGTGCAACAAAACAGCTTGGTCTCTCTGGCTCAAACCCTTTCATTCTTTCAGATTGCTTTTGTAAAGATTTAAGGTAGGCAGAAAAAGAGATGGAGATGTTAACCTTCCTCAGCTTTTCCAGTGCATTTCAAGTGCCTACATTATTGGTTACAAAGCATGAGGCCACCATTACCTAACATGTGCACTCTGGCTCAACTCACCAAATCCTGATGGAATAATGCTGGATAAACTTATGAAAGTTGAACCTCAACCCATTTGAAGGCCTCAGGTTGAAAGGGGGGTTTAGAAGATTTTCCTTGCACAAACTCCATTAAAATATGCTTATTCATTGTATATACATCTTACAACTAAGAATTCATGATGGCTGGCTTAAGTATCTCTGATTTTATCCCCACAAAAATCCTGAGAGGCTGGTGGGGCTAAAATAAAGTGAGTGAGTCAAGCACCACAATCAAAGAGGTATCTGAACTGGGACATTCTAGTCTCAACAATAGTGAGAGGAATCTGGGTTTCCTAGCTGACCATCCTTTTAATATCAGCCAGAAGTGTGCTGCAGCTGCCAAAAAACCCAATGTATTCCTGGGCTTCATCAACAGAGGGATAGCATCCCTGCCAGCTCCTTTAGAACTCTGGGATATAATCCACCTGGTCCTGGTGATTTGAATTGTCTAGAGTGGATAGGCATTGTCTTACTATTTTCTTACCTATTTTGACTTGTATTCCTAGTTTGTTTTTACGGACCATTTTTGATAGGTTGGACTAATTTTTCCTTTTGTGTAAAGACAGATTCTTGCACTATGGTTGGTTTGGGGGCTGACCGGTCTACTGGTCTCAGCTGGGAGCCTACCACTGGCTTTAGCAAGCTGCTAAAGAAAAAACGGATGAACTTTCCTTAGTAGGTGGAGGAGCTTCAGGTGTACTGTAGCCGGATTAATCCCTTCCACTATTGGGAAAGGTACTATGAATTTCAGTCCCAATTTCTTGCAGGGGAGTTTCAGCCTTGAGTATTTTGTCAACAGGTACACTTTGCTCCCTACCTGGAAAGGCTTTTGGAGGGGCTGGATGCTTATTGGCTTGCACCTTATGGGTTTTTGCCACTTGCTGAAGGGGCCATTTTGTATTTTCCCAGCTGCTTCAAGTCTTTTATATTCTTCTTCTAAGGTTCTTTGTGTTGCTTCTTCCTTTTACTTTTCTTCGCTGCAAATATTATGGCAACTCTTCTCATATATGCTTTTGTTGAACACCAACAGGTTTTTTATTTTTATTTATTTATTTATTTATTTGATTTGTCAATTGTTTACAAGATAATAAGTATAAGTGTATACATAGTTATGAATACATGAAATGGGTACATATAAGAAAAATAAAAGAAACAATAGGACAGGGATGGTAGGCACGTTGGTGCGCTTATGCATGCCCCCTATAGACCTCTTAGGAAAGGGGTGAGGTCAATAGTAAACAGTCTAAGGTTAAAGTTTTTGGGGTTTGGGGAAGAAACTACAGAGTCGGGTAGAGTTTTGTAATGAAGTATCTTCTTTCCTGTTTTCTTTAAAGAAGAATTCCATTTGTTTTTCCAACATCTGCTTAAGTTCTACCTCTTTTAGTATCGATCGGTTCATCTTATACTTTTCTTTCATCCTTTCCAGCTAATTCTCATTGGATTGTGATCTGCCCATAAATTTGTATCTATTACTGCCTCGTATACATCTGTGTCTGTTAGAATAAAATGTATATTGGTTTTCCCCCAGGTTCCTCTCTCTCCATGCACCTTCTATATTTAACTCTTCTGCCATTTTAAAGAAGGTTCTAGGTTGAATCCTTCTTACTCCTTTCCTTATTCTATTGCTTTCATAGTCCAATTTTTTTGTCTGTAATCCCTTTGAAATCCCCTAAGAGACAGATATTATCACACTCCATATCACGTATAGCATTATTTAGTTGTTTTTTTTTTAATAGAATTGTTCTTGTCCACTATTTGGTGCGTAGATTGCAACTAGGAGTACCCGTTTTTTACTTAATATTGCTTCCACAATTAAAATCCTTCCCTCTTCATCTTTATATATTTGGTTAGCCTGAATTGTTTCTTTCCCCAATTTGGGGTACTTCAGTAGTTGTTTGTGTTTTTCTTTTATATGGACTTCTTGTAGTGATATCATGTCTAGACTCAATCTTTGTAATATGTTGATGGTTTTGTTCCTTTTCATGGGTGAGTTCAATCCACTGATATTTAGTGAAGGTATCTGAAGTTCTTCTTGCATTATTCTATCTATATCTAGGTCTTATACTCCTGGTTGGTCTCTCAGTTCTTTGAGTCTTGTTCCATTGTTCTCTATTCGGTCCTTTTTCTCTTTTTCTCTTTCCTTTTGCTGTGGTTCCTTTTCTTCTATGGCAGGCATCCCTTGATCTCTATCTTCTAATGGCTTCCCTCTCCTTCAGTTCCTCTTCAATCCCAAAATACTGGTTATGGAACTCCATTGCTTTATCCAGTGAGTCCAGTCTATATTTCTTTTCATGCTTGTGACCAGTATTCCTTCTGGGGTCAGCCATCTAAAGTTAACATTATACCTTAACATTCTTGACTTCATCTTGGCAAATTTAGGCAATACAGGTAGTCCTCAACTTACGACCACGATTGAGCTGAATATTTACGTTGCTAAGTGAGAAATTTGTTAAGTGAGTTTTGCCACATTTTACAACTTTTCTCAATACATTTGTTAAGTGAATCGCTGCAGTTCCTAAATTACTAATATAGTTGTTAAGTGAATCTGGTTTCCCAATTGACTTTGCTTGTCAGAAGGGTGCTTGTCATATATGTGAGTCAGTTGTCAAGCATCCAAATGTAAATCACGTGGTCAAGGGAGAGCTGCAAATAGTCACTTTCTTCAGTCTGTTGTAACATCAAACTGTCACTAAATGAACTGTTGTAAGTTGAGGACTACCTGTATGCTGGTCTTTTGCTTTAGTTGTGTGTTGCTTTTCCCACTTTTTATATTTGTCCTTTTTGTCTTTCGGTATATCAGAGAGTTCATTATACAGTTAAAGGAACTAGATATGTCTAGCCTATAAGGAAGAGTGGCTTGACGTATTCTTCAAAGCACCTGAGCTCAGGACAAAAGCCAGAGGTGGAACCTCATTAAAGAGAGACTCAGCCTGGAAAGAATAGAGTAGAGTAGAGTAGAGTAGAGTAGAGTAGAGTAGAGTAGAGTAGAGTAGAGTAGAGTAGAGTAGAGTAGAGTAGAGTAGAGTAGGAACAGCAACAGGAACAGGAACAGGAACAGGAGAGAATATGTACAAATTTGAATGGAACAGAAGAATAGAATAGAATGGAATGGAATGGAATGGAATGGAATAGAATGGAATAGAATAGAATAGAATAGAATAGAATAGAATAGAATAGAATAGAATAGAATAGAATAGAATAGAATAGAATAGAATAGAATAGAATAAAACAGGAACAGTTTGGAATGGAATGGAGGAATGGAGCAGAACAGAACAGAATATAGAATCAATTCTTTATTGGCCAAATGTGATTGGACACACAAGGAATTTGTCTATGGTGCATAAGGTCTCTGTTTACATACAAGCAACAAAGTGATAAATCATAACTCATAAGAGGCCATCATAAGTCATAAGTTATAACTAACAAGTGACAGCCATAAGGTACCAATAGGAGTAGGTAACCAGAAAGGTGAGAAGGATAATAGTAACACAGTCCTGCTACATGGTTAAATATCCTTAGGCATAAGACAAAGGCATAATGCATTAACAGAGCAATGGAGAACTATTAATTGTGAGTTAACTTTTACTCTGTTAATATAAAACAGGAATTTTAATGTAGGAAATGATCCAGTTCCTATATTACTATTTCATGCATTCTGCATATTCTTGTACATCAATATAACACTAAAATTTGAAAGCCTTGTGATGATGGCACTCTCTCTCCAAAAAAACAATCCAGAGTGGTGCTCCCCTCTGTTTTCTCTTCCACTAACCTGTACTTCTGGTGCTTTTTTTTTTTAAAAAAAAGATCTTTGTGCATATTAGAAATCCATGCAGAAACAAATGTAAAAATCAGTATACAAACTCCGTCTTGGAACGACTTAATTAAAGTTGAGGTGTGGCTGGTGCTTTTGCGAATGAAAAAAGGAGAAAACACTCCTGAAACAGTTTCATTTTTCAAGAGCCATTTTCCTAGCCACTCATTTCATTTCTTTTGATTAGAACTCTCCTGATGGACTTCTGTGACAAACCTTGAGCAAAACTGATGCAAAGGCTTGTTTCACAGTGTATCAGTCAACTTAAATTCTTTGCGAGATTGGATGACACTCTTTCTCAAAGATTAATTTGTGTTCATCAATCCACCAGTGTGATTCAGTCTCCGGAGGATCACCAGACCGTTTCCTTTTTCCCTTTGGCTGCTCTTTTCCCTGCTTCCCTTCCAAGATTGATTCTCTACCTCAATTTCTTTGTGCTTCTAAAAAAGAAAAAGACCACAAAGGTGTGTAGAAAGGCAGGGAAATGAAAAACATGTAGAAATGTTGCTGATATAAAAGCAAATGGAAGTATGGGAAGAGAGCAGGAATAAAGTAGCATTCTTTTTTCAAGTTAACAAAGAAGAAAGTCTTTGAGGCCGAATAACACAATACCAGAGTTGGAAGGGACCTTGGAGGTCTTCTAGTCCAACTCTCTGCTCAAGCTGGAGATCCTATGCCATTCTGGACAAATGACTGTCCAGTGTCTTCTTAAAGCCTCCAGTGATGGAGCCCCCACAACTTTTGAAGGCAAGCCATTTCATTGTTTTATTCTTCTCACTATCAGGGAATTTCTCCTTAGTTCTAGGTTGGTTCTCTCCTTGCTTAATTTCTACCCATCAGGTGCTTTGGAGAAGAATAGAATGGAATGGAACGGAACGGAACGGAACAGAATAGACATTGGAGATCTTCTAGTCCAATCTCCTACTCAATCAGGAGACCTTATACCAGAATGTGTTGATCCCCTCTTATTTGGTGGCAGCCCCTCAGATACTGCTATCATGCCACCCCAGTCTTCCTTTTCACTAGACTAGACATACCCAATTCCTGCAATCCGTCTTCCTATGTTTTAGTCTCCAGTCCCCTAATCATCTTTGTTGCTCTTCTCTGCACTCTTTCCAGAGTCTCAACATCTTTTTTTATATCATGGTGATGCCAGGAACTGCATTTCTCTCCCAGGATTGGATGGGGTTTGAAGTGCTCACAAGTGTTTCCAGGTTGTCTGAGGTTTAGCTGTTAAAAGGGGGGAAGGACTTCAGTTGCACCATTGTGACACCATCTTGACTTTTTTGACCTCCCCTCCTCGAGGACACCCCTGGTGTTATTGTTCATAACCTACTTATGTAATTTTTACAATGCACTGGAAGAGTTAATGGCGACTCCCTAGGAAATTACTGTTCGGAAATGGATTTATTCCAAGGTTTGGAAAAGACCCTGCAAATGGATCGGTTCAGTCATCAGGTCAAGAAAAAAGGCTCCTGATAGGCAACTTAGACCAATTTCAGGCTCAGAAATTAAGTGAAAGAGAGGAATTCTTAGGGTGCCTGCAGTTTCCCCGCTACATTTTATACCCAATGTGAATGCGTTCCCTTGGTGTGGCATTGCCTGGACCTCTTTGAGTAAGTGGGAGGGAATGGACTATATCTGCCTTTCTCGTATTTCTAGTCTCTCCCCTCTTAGGCAAACCAGCTTGAAATGATTTAGTGGGGGTGGGAATGAATAAGACCCTACCAAGGGGGCTGAAAACTGTCTTGGTGCTTTCCGTCTGGTCCAGGCAGAGAATCCTGGCTCTCGATCCCTGGGCAAGGCAGGAGATGCTCCCAACGATTGAGATATGGTCAGAGGTGGTGGGGAAGCAAACTCTGCCAGACTGACTAGGGTGGTTGCTGTGGGGAAGATACAGTGCTCAACAGATGCCTCTTGCCCAGTTGAAGCTGGGTCAATGATACAGTGCTCAACAGATGCCTCTTGCCCAGTTGAAGCTGGGTCAATGCCTTTCCATGGTTGGGAAAATAGAGTGTTTGAAAAAGCAACGACCTAAGGGGGAAAGGTCAAAATTATGAATTCAAAGCACATAGTAACTGTGGGAGGGACCTACGAATCCTAGTGGACAGTCACTTATGTATAAGCCAGCAGTGTGCTGTGGCTGCCAAAAAAAACCCAATGGTGTCCGAGGCTACATCAATATAGAATAGCATCAAGATGTGATAATACCACTTTATATTGCACTGGTGAGACACACTTGGAATACTGCACTCAGTTCTGGTCACTACAATGCAAAAAAAGAAAAATGCTGAGGCCCTAGAAATGAGTGCAGAGAAGAGCAAGAGAGATGAGTAGGGGTCTAGAGGCTAAACCATAGGACGAATGGTTACAGGAAGTAGGTATGTCTGGGACATACCTAGGTGATAGGAAGGAAAGGATTGGGGTGACATGATTATGCTCTTCCAGTACTTGAGGGGCTGCCACAAAGAGGTGAGGGTCAACTTATTCTTCAAAGCACCTGAGGGAAGGACAAGAAGCAACAGGTGGAAGCCCATTAAAACAGATCCAACTTGGAAATAAGCAGGGATTTCCTGACAGCGAGAATGTTTAATCCGTGGAATAGCTTGCCTCTTGGAGTTGTGGCTGCTCCATCACTAGTTTGTTTCTAAGAAAACATTGGACAACCATTTTTACCTGGGATGGCCTAAGATCCGCTGTCTTGAGCAGGGACATTGAATAGGGTGAATGAAACTCACCTGTTCTCTGGGCTGCAATACTCAGCTCAGTCTGTATCCATCCTAGCCGCCACCTTTTTTTTTTTTTTTTTTTTCATATGCTGCACACTCTCCTGTATCCCAAGAATGTTTGCCAGCTTGGAAAGGATGGGATGTTCCCAGTTTGATTGAAAAGGGTATTTTTACTTTGGAATGTGTCATATCATGATTTGCAGTTTTGAGGTTTCGGTGTGAATATTATCTTGTCTGTGACAAGGGGGGGTGGGCTCGGATTCAGGGGAAGAGATCAAAAATGAGCAGCCAGCTCCAAAATGATTGTCAGGGAATTGTGCAGCTGGTGTCCAAATGGAGTGAGAAATGCTGACACCACCTTGTAGTTTTAAATAAATAAATATATTTACAGTAAATAAGATAGGCAAACAGAAGCATCATCAAGTAAGACAACACAGCAGGAACCTCATGAGATAAATCACAGGGAGGCCACACAGCACACAGAGGAAAAAGGCAGGAAACGAGAAAACTTCCCCTTTACCTTCACAGCAACTAATCACAGAATATTAATGGTGGTGTCATGTTTATTCTATTGTTCTTGTCCATTTTAACTGAAATTATTAATTCGGGGAATAGCATACCACTCAGAGAAGTTTTGATTAGCTGTCCCTTAAATAATAACTAATAATTCAGTGTGGGAATCCCTGTTGTCTGAAAATGCTGTGTTGTGTAATTCAGCTATACCTACAAAACCTCCAGAAGAAGAGAATCAGCATTAGAGCTAGCAAGAATTCCGAGCTCCCAGGCATTTGGGTTGCTAAAGCTGGAGTACCCAAAGGACTTGAATAGCATTTGATGGGGGGGGGGCAGCTGTCGTGTTGGTGGGGGAGCAACAGCAGCAGGATCACTTGGGGAGAGCTCAGGTTCCTGACCACTTTGCTTGCATCTACCGGGCAATTTCAAGCTAGCATCTTCTGCATGTTTCCAATGTAGCCAGTTCCGGGTCTTTGCAAAAGCGCTCTCCGAATTGATCTAGGCTCACTTATTTTCATACAGCGTTGCACTCCAAAGGAGCTTTGCTCAGCAGGAAGATCTTGGTTTTAGAGAAAACACTTAATCTGTTTTTGCTTGGAAGCTGCAGGGAGAGAGAGTTAGTTTAGATTAACTTAAAAATAAAAAGAGCAGTGAAAAGGAAGCATCAAAATTAAACAATGAAACAATATACAAAACACATGCAGAATTTTTGTAAAACAATGTTCAAAGTATTCCATTGGAGTCCTTGTTTATGTTTCATCATAGCCTGCACATGAAATCTCAATCTCCCGATCAACTAATAGGAGACGGAGATAACTACCTTCTGTTCTGCCTAGATAGGATATGGAATTGAGGAAAGCATACGGACTCCCTCTATCTATAAAAAGACCAGTGCTGATAATGTTACCTAGTTTGAGTAATGAACCCTTTGCAGCAAAATAACCAAGCTCAGAGGACCCCCTCAGTCACCAAAAGGTAGGAAGGGAGACTTGTTCTGAACAGAGAATGCTAAAATGTCCAGCTGATTTCAGGAGCAGCACCAGGCGTTAGAAATGAGGCAGAAACCCCTTTTGGATTTATTTGAAGGATAAATAAGCAAGCGATATACGGTGCAAATAAACAGGCATGGAATTCAACCGATGATGATCCTGCATTCATTCTGTGTCAAAGCCTAAATTCTCTGCCTATTCAGGGAGACCAAAATCAAGTTGGCATTAACCCCAACTCCATTGATATTTTAATTTGCAAGTCATCTGCAGCTTAAGGCATGACTTGCAAACTGGGTGATTCTGACTTAGTTTGCTTCTATGTAATTTCCTTTGGTTCTTCCTGCATCAGCTCAGGAAGTGCAGACTGCCCCAGGAGCTGCTGATACAGTTTTACAGAGGAATTATTGAGTCTGTCATTTGCACTTCTAAAACCAAGTTAGAAGTCGTGATGGAGCAGTGGTTAGAATGCAGTACTTCTGGTACTTCTGCTGACTGCTGGCTGCCAGCAGTTTGGCAGTTCAAGTCCCACTGGCTCAAGGTTGACTCAGCCTTCCATCCTCTTGAGGTCAGTAAAATGAGGAGCCAGATTGTTAAGAGCAATCGGCTGATACCGTAAACTGCTTAGAGAGGGCTGTGAAGCACTGTGAAAGCAGTATATAAATTTAAGTGCTATTGCAAGTCTGGAACAGTGTGGGGGTTTTTCCTGCCTGGGCAGGGGTTGGACTAGATGACCTCCAAGGTCCCTTCCAATCCTGTTATTTTGTTGTTTGTTATTTGCTAGTGCTGGTGCTTTTGGGTTTGGTTCAGCAACCGTAACCGCAACCAGCCTGCCTTCCACAGGGGAGCTAGATATTGCATGGGTCAGAAGGAGAGCTGTGGATCTCTCCCATTATAAACTGATTCAGCTCCTCCCCTCGGGATGTTGCTCTAGGGCAGGGTCCCCAACCACGGTCTGCGGACCGGGACCGGTCCGCGGAACAAGTCTTACCGGGCCGCTGGTTGCTGGGCGCCGCCATCTTTTTGATAAAAAAGTGCTTCCAGTGAGCTTTTCGGGTAGAAAGCTCACCGGAAGCACTTTTTCATCAAAAAGATGGCGGCGCATCGCTCGTGAGCTTTTCCGGTAGAAAGCCATTTCTACCGGAAAAGCTCACGAGCGCATGCGCCGCCATCTTTTTGATGAAAAAGTGCTTCCGGTGAGGTCACCAGAAGCACTTTTTCATCAAAAAGATGGTGGCGCCAGTTGATGCCAGTACCGGGCACGGCGCCCAGCTGATGCCGGTACCGGGCCACGGCATAAAAAGGTTGGGGATCACTGCTCTAGGGCACTACAGGCCAAAGCAGCTAGAGGCAGGGGCGGTTTTTTCCCCTCGTGCCACCGCTCTGCTGAACACCTAATTCTCACAGTCCTGTCTAATGTCTATTTGCATTATGACTGTAGTAGTATTATTTATTCCTTTTATTATTTTCTTTACTCCCCCTTTTATTGGGCTGATGATGTTGCTTTGCATGTATACTTCCATCTAAGAGACAAATTTCTTATGTGTCAAATCACGCTTGGCAAAGAAAGTATTCAATTCGTGTAGAGGACAGGCATTTTAGTCCAGTGCCACCAATGCTGGCTTGCTAGTCTTGCAGCAATGCTGAAGTAGGTTTAAGGTAACCTATCTCCAATCACTGATGCTTTTCCATATCAGTATTTTGCACTAGGTGGGCAGTAAAGTTGCAAAGACAGCAGGAGTTCATTTTTTCTCTCTCCATCCTCCAGTTACTGAAGCAGCCATGAGCTCCATGCTTAAGGCAGATAAAATTTGTAATCAAGGTTTAGGCTCTTGGGTGTTCTGTTTAGCAAATTTTCTCAACCAGAGAAAGCCTATTAAGCCATCTTCTCTGGAGGACTTTGAGCTCTTTCACATCTTCCTTATTAATGAGCTCTTGCAGGTGATTGATGGGCCAATCCCCTTCACAAGAACATATTCATCATCGCCCTTTAGGTAGCTCAGCGGCTCTCTGATGAATGAAATGGAAACTCTCCTGTATCATAGCAAGCAACAAAGCCTTGTTTACTCACAGGAATGAGAAAGAAAATGCATTCTCGAGGAGGCTCTTTTTCAGGGTGTCTTAGCTAGCTCTCTGAGGAAATCATCAAGATGAGCTATGTGTTCCTTCTAGTGATTTTAAGAATTGATCCATGCACAAGGTGCAGTGGCTCAGCGGTTAAGGTGTTGGGATTGTTGGCTGGGTTCGAGACCCACGTGCCAAGCAACAGGGTGAATTCCCATCTTTGTCCCAGCTCCTGTCAATCTAACAGTTCAAAAGCATGCAAATGTGAGTAGATAAATAGGTACCATTTTGGTAGGAAGGTAATAACGCTCTATGATGTCATGCTGACCACATGACTGCAGACGTATCTTTGGACAGTGCTAGCACAATGGCCTTGAAACAGAGATGCTTATAGTCGGCAATGACTAACGGAGCAAAATCCACAAGGACTCCTTTTTATCGTGCACGAGACTTTATGACATGTACTCCAGGATGTACAATGTGTTCCACAACATAATCCAAGATAGATATTGTGCGTGAGCCATATGCCAGTTGAATCGTCTGCCTGCTGAACTTATGAAAAATTCAAATTGCACTTTGCTCTGCTTATCATTCTTCTCTTCAAAGAATGCTCTGTTTTCTCCCTGTAAGTATTCCGAATACTCAAATGTTGCTTCAGGTATCCTTGTCTAGGATCAGATAAGGATAAAAAACCTGCAGTGGGGAGCAGAGCATCACTCATTAGTGCTCGTTAATGTTGGACTTCAAGCTACTGAATTTTGAGATGAGGAGAGTGGGGAAAGGGAATGCAGAAACCAGTCTAATAGGAAGAAAAATGTATAACTGCTGCAATTCACCTCTTCTCGGAGCCAATTTATAGCAGACCTGTTCAAACAGGCTACAGGTAATCCTTAACATGCAACTGGTCTTTTTACAAACATTTGGAAATTATGACAGCCCTGGAATGAGTGTTTTCCAATCCATAAAACTCTGTAGGCCGTTATAAAACTTTGCGCCATGCACACATACATGACCGTATTTTGGGCGCTTAGCAACCAGCTCTCCTTTACAACCAGTAAAAATGGGTTCACACTTACAACTGTGGTATTTGCTTAACATCCATGGTGATTTGCTTAAAAATTGCCACAAAAAATTAATGACCAGATCCGGTCACATGGGTGCCTCAACTTAGGTCCAGAATCTATTTCAAATTGCAGTTGTAAGTGGAGGATTACTTATATAGATGAGAAGCAGTAGTGGAATTCTACCGGTTCTGCCCAGTTCTTCCGAGCCCATAGCGGCGATGAGCAGTGGAGACCGAACCGGTTCTTTCCGCTGCTCGGGCTTCCATACTCACCTTTATCCTCTGCTTTTGAAGCACAGATGCTTTGCGCAGCACAACCGAGCGCCGTGCGGCAGCTGCTGAAGCAACCAGGAGAGTGCAGGCTTGCAGGAGGTGATTTGGAACATCTCTGTGTCTGCGCAAAGTCCACGTTTGGTGCGCACAGGCACGCATGCAAAGTATGTGCACCCACCAAGCCACAGCCACCTAACCGGGGGTAAAACTTTTTGAATCTCACCACTGATGAGAAGCCAAACATTTCCATGAGTTCTGCAGAATTTCTTTCCCTCCCTCCGAAAGCCCAGCCACCCCTTTCATCTGCAGCTTGCTGGAGGAGAGATCCAGCTGCGCTTGGCTGTTTCTAAGATACCCTGAGATTTCTTTACCTGCTTTTAGGCAAGCTAGTTATTATCAGAATTGCAAACAGCAGAAAGGAACTGGGAGTCTTCCTTCCCCTCCCCTCCCCACACCTTTTTTTTATAACTCTGAGCTGAGCAAAGGTACTCATCCTGTAAACCGATTTGGGAAACGTTTGGGCTAAAACATAGAGAAACAGTTGAGTTTGGACCTGACCCACTTTTAGAGTGAGAAAAATAATTTGCCTCCCCTGGGCTGGGGCTGGGGGCTTTTATTAGTTTGTTTAACTTCATATCCTGCCGTTACATCCCAGCGTATGGTTATGGAGAACGCTTCCTCAAGAGGGGCCTGTGGGGGTGTTAGGAATCTAAGCGGGAGCAAAAGTCTAAGTGTTTTTTTTCCTCCAAGGGGCAAAATTTGGGACAGGTCAACAAAAGTGACCACTTCTTAATCAAACGTAGCAGCAGGGGGGGTCTTTCATCGCCAGGCCATGCTTTGCCACATTATAAACCCCATAGAAGATGAAGAGACTGGACAGTGGCTTGTCTAAGGTGGTATAGGTTCTCCTGCTTGAGCAGGGGGATGGACTAGAAGACCTCCAAAGTCCCTTCCAGCTTCTATTCTATTCTACTTTATATACTTGATTATTCTCCAATTTGAGGTGCAGCTGGGCAGAGGGGGAGGGAGGCAAACTCCCCCTGGCTTCCTTGCCTTTCTCAACTTTCTCAATCCTATGATGATTTTGACTTTGACCTTCCTAGGTGGAAGACTGCAATGGGGATGTAAAAATCTTCTCCTGTTTAGTGGCCTATGTCCTCCCACTTAGGACCTGTTTGCACACATAAACATATTGGTGTGTTTTTGAAATGTTTATATTCCATTGATGTCATGTCTAGTTTGCTCCAAACCACTGAAACACAAAAAAATGCAAGCAAATGTACAACATGAAGAGAGAGCCACTCCTTTCAAGCAACCTGATTTAGTTACACTTAGTATTTTTTAAAAAACCCAAACTTAGTTTTAGCCACAATGCACGTTTGACGCATTTGAAAGAAAAAATGAAAGGCAAAAGGGAGGGAGAAGCGAAAGGAGGCGCACCAACCCTAATCCCATTTGCCGTGAAAAGGTCACACGTTCCGATATGAGTAATTAATTTCCTTCGCACAATGTTGAAAAGGTTAACCTGATTTGAGAGGAGCACTTGCATTGAAAATGCCTCGTGTACCTTGTTAAAAGAGCCCAATTACTGCCCTGTGGACCAGAGGAAGCTTGGCAATATGCTAATAGGGCCGCAAGAGGGAGAAGACAAATGATGGAAGAGAGGGCCAGAAAGCAAACAGCCTGCTTTGCTTGGAGACAGAAGCTTCCTTCAGAAATTCACATACGCACAACACACACATATCTCAAAGGTCCAAGCTCCGGACCTAAAAAAAAAAAAAAAAAGCAAAAGCTACTCGTTCTGGAAACAAAAATGATTTATTTAGGCCAGATTCTCAGAACACAATGAGCCCATTTTTTGTTGGGCTGGACCTTCTGGGTCTGGGCTTCTTTCCTCAGTACTGCCTTCACAGCATCCCACACTCCCTGTAGAGTCTCCATCCACTCGTTTGGACTATGAGGGGAAGGAGATTCCTGAGGGTACTCAGGAAAAGGCACAAACCACTCCATTAACCACCCGGAACAGAGTGAAGCTGGTACTACTCTGCCCCGCATTATTGTATGCCACCTCCGCAAACGTCGGGAGCTCTGCTCAGTTGGTTTGCTGGTAGATGACATAAGACTTTAGATACCTCTTCACCATAGCATTCACTCTCTCCGCCAGCCCGTTAGTAGTCAGCTGAGTAGTCAGTCGAGCTGAGGCCTTGAGAGGAACCAATCATGTGAATGAACTCCTACCAAAATTTAGCCGTGAACTGCAGCCCCAGTCTGATATTATTCTATGGGGAACCCCATGGAGACAGTAGACGTGCATGAGGAACAGTTTGGCTAGTCTCCGTGCAGATGGCAAACTGGGGCATGGCACAAAATGGGCCTGTTTGGAAAACAGATTGATGACTGTCCATATCATGGCATGTCCATTGCTCTCCGGGAATTCCATGATAAAGTCCATGGTTATCTCCTCCCATGGTCAGACTGTAAGAGCCCAGGGGCTTCCCTGAACATGGTTTCATGGTCGCACAGACCAGGCAGCTTTTAACATAGTCCTCTATATCGGTGTTCATTTGGGGCCACTAAAACTGATGCTCAGCTAGGTGTAGGGTTTTAAGAAACCTAAAATGGCTGGCTTGGTTGACAACATGGCACCACTGGAGCACCTGCAACCTCAGGGTATGCAGCATGTATAACTTGCTACCCTTCCATGCTAACCCGTCTCATTGCATAGGCAATTGCCAGTGCTCCAGGAGCCATGGGTCAGTCAGTAACTCAATCTGTAGTAGATGGGTCAGCTCGTCCACACTCGCTTGTAAGCCCGACTGGCATCTGGACTGCTTGTTAAGTAGACGGGGACATAATAGCATGGATCACCTTGTCCCAGCAGCTACTGTATTGTGGCATCTAGGACAAGGCGTCTTCCAGAAAGTTCTTACCTGCTGGGATGAACTTTAAGGTAAACCTGAAACTGGAAATATTGTGCCCACCAAACCTGTTTTGGGAACAAATGATGTGGGTTCTGGAAAGCCTTGAGGTTCTTATGGTCTGTCCACATGTTGAACAGCACTCCACTCTCCTCACAGAAAGTGCCACCACATCATCAATGCCCACCAGACAGCAAAAGCCTCCTTCTCCCGGATTGCCCACCACTATTTGGTTTTGGTGGGTTTACGGGAGATGTAAGCATAGGGCTGCAGTTGGCCCCATTCATTCACCTGTTGAAGGACAGCACCAACAACCACATCACTGGTGTCAACCTGAATATGTTGTTCAGGTTGACGCCAGTGATGTGGTCATCGGTGTTGCTCTGTAAGATGGGCTTCACTGGCAGTTCACCATCCACTGGACTGGCTGGCCCGGTTGGGGTTTAGATGCTGTGTGCCTTGTTTTCAATAGATCCATCAATGGCAAGGTCCCCTGGGTGAACGATTAACTGCCAGTAGGAATTAGTGAAGAAAACTCTTCCGCTGCCTGCAGGTCCACAGTGCCTGCCACTCCAGGACTGCCTGGACCTTGGTGGGATCCATCTCCACCCCAGTGCTGGAAATGCAACAGCCCAGATAGTCCAAACAGGTCTGGTGGAACTCACACTTCAAGAGTTTCATGTAAAGGTTCGTCACCAACAGCTTCCACAAGACCCATCAGCTGGGTGAACTCTGCCATGGTATTTGTATGTATAAGGATGTTGTATATATGAGGATATCATTCAGGAACATGAGTACTCCTTTCTTTTCCTTGAATAGCATGGCAGCTGCAATCCACAAGCAGGCCTGTTGGATGAAACCTCTAGTCAAGTTCTTATCAATATATTGTTGCAATTCATCTATCTCTTTGGGTGTCATTGCATACATTTTAGGCTTCAGTGGTTTCTCCCAGGGTATGATTTTGATGGCACAATTGGTGGGACGGTGGGGTGGGGGGTAACATATCACACTACTTCTCACTAAAAACCTCCACCAAGTCTGCATAAACCTGGGGGAAGGAAGGGCAAAGTCCCCCACTCATTGAACTCTCACCTCCTCTCCAAGCCTGGTCATGTGGAGGAGGTCTGGGACCGACTCCTATCCTCAATCTCCTATACCCACCTTCCCACCATATTGTGGAACCCACTTATCCAACCAGACTAGTCCCCAAATGACAGATTCAGTCATCATTGGTACTACAATGAACTGAATCACCTCCCAAAACTGGCCCATTTCCCACCTCACTGGTTCCAGGATGTGGGTAGCTGGGGCACCACCCAACAGTGAGCCATCAACTTGCTCGAACCTCACAGGCCTGGGCATCTCCCTCACCCATATTCCCAGGTCAGCAGCAATGGTCTGGCTGATCAGGCACTGAGTGCCCTCTGAGTCTATCAGAGCCCCATACTTCCCACGTCGACTCCGATATGGTTACGGAAATGATGAAGGGGCGGATAGCCTCACTTACCATCAGGTTCCCCTGCCCTGTCATCCTTGCTGTCATAAGTGTCCAGTTGGTACTGCCCAGCCGCCATCGCCTCCCCTCCCCCTGCAGGTGACACTGGGTCCTCCACCTCCAGGGCAGGAACTGGAGGCCACTGCAGCTTTAGGTTTTCTCTGGATGTCCTTACAGGAGTATTTCTCACTTGGGCAAGAAGATTAACCTCCGAGAGATCCTATGGGGGGAAAATAAAAACATTAAGAATGTTAAAAGGGCAATTGTTCCTTTGGAGCCCAGAAAAGCACATTAGGAGATGGAGAGGGATGCACTGAGGAAGGATTCCAGTGGGAAGCAAGGCATCTGTCTGTCACCGCAGTTTTAATATTTACTTCTGTTGATGAGAATTTGTCATGCTCTATTACAATTCATAGAGTTGTATTTCCAAATTTTATGCATCAAAATGCATTGATTTATCGCATCGAAGAGGACTCTTCCTGATCCTCCCTCTCCTTCTCATATTGTCATAAATGTGGCCAGTGAGGCTCATCTCATGCTATTAATGTGCCTCATTTAATTATATTGTCTTGCAGGAGAGCTTTGGAGAGAAGTTTTCTTTTTAAGAAAACAGGATTTAAAATGGATAAATGCACACTTGTGTATCTCCTCGTGTGCTGCAAGTGAAGAGCTCTTGGTATCAAAAAATGTGTAACTGGCACACATTGTCTCAAAGAAAATAACATTTAAAAAAATAACAATTATACAAACTCTTCAGATGAAGGATGATGACCAGGAGCATCCTGATAATCAAAGTTTGGAAAAGATGAAGTAAACCACCAGCCAGCCACAACTGCAGAAGGAATTAGGAAGTTTCATACAAAATATGAAATAAATAAAAGGAAGTTCTCAAAATAAGTTACCAGAAGTACAACTTTAGACAATTACCATGGATGTTCTAAGAAATTTCACATGAGCGAGTTAAAAGAGATGTGTAATTATTTAGAAAGATCCCAGAGGTAGATGGTATCTGAAGAAAGAAAGGCCAAAGACCAACACCTCTGAGCTAAAGCGCCATGCCTATAATTGAGGGCAAAGGCTTCCAAAGCATCATACAAATGTTCAAAGTTGGATGATTCAATACAAAGGCTCACTACAAGTTGATAGCTCCATACACTCAGGCAGAGATAGAGGAGAATATGTCATATATTTTGGGTTTTAAGTTACCTGCCACAGATGTGGGATGAAATGACCTGGCCCTGGTTGACCAGCTCAGAGAAGGGCTTATTAAAAATCTGAAAGAGGAACTGGTGAAGCCATGCACCCCAAATAATTTGGAGCAGATGGCCAGCCGGAAAGGTTGAGACAGGGAAGAAATGGTAAAGAGAAAAGGCTTATAGCTTACCTTCCCATGGCCTCCCTCCCAACGCCTTGGAATCCAGTGCAGAAGAGCCCGTGTAAATCAGAGCCACCAGAGACCTCTTCTTACCAGGAGCAAAGAAGCAAAGAAGAAGGGATTTGGGGCCTGTGCTTTTACTGTGTAGCTCTCAGACGCATCGCCAAATCATGCAACAATGAAATCTCAAGCCTTGGATAAAGTAGCAAGATGCAGGAGCATGTAATCAGAGCGCCAGTTTGGCCTGGTGGTTAAGGCATTAGGCTAGAAAGCAGGAGACAGTTCAAGTTCAAGCCTTAGACATGAAATCCAGCTGGTTGGCCTTGGGCCAGTCTCTCTTTCAGTCCTAACCCATTCACCTGACAGGGTTGCTATTGTGTGGAAAATAGATGTGGAGGAAGGAAGAGGGAGGTGTGTTGGGTAGGGTCACTGCCTTGAGTTACTTGTAAAAATAATACAGGCAGGATGCAAATAAATCAATAAATGTAGTTTAGTAAGTGCCCTAAGTGTTTCAAAGCAACAGCATTAGGAAACTTTGCAGATCCCTCCCCCAGGAGCACAAACAGGGACCTTCTGACAACTAAAGATAGCTCAGATGGCCAACAGCGGGCAATCATGTTTTATTATTCCTGTGACTGTTTGTTTAGATTCTGCCATTGTGGATTCTGGAGTAGCTATTAATTTCATGCCTATAACCACATCTTGAAAGACTAGTGATGCTCAAGTTGTCAAGATGGACAACTCCTCCTAGGGACTTAGCTCTGCCTATCATCCGAGTACCAATGGGACTTCTGAACATGCCAACTCATTAGTAGAGCAATACCTGCACTCTTATGTAAATTATAGCAGACTAATTGGGCTGAGCTCCTGCCTTTCACAGAAGTGGAGTATAGCAACTTGATGCACAGCAGCAAAGGTTTTACCCCTTTCCAAGTAGCCATGGGGACGGAGTTGATGCCCATGCCAGAGCTCCCAAAGGAAGCTCCGTCCTCAGGTTCATTAGCCAACTGGGTGGATACTCTAAAAGCCACTCGGCCCATCAGGTGTGAAGCACTAAATAAAGCTAAGGAAAGCCAAAAAAAGAAAAGCAGATCAGAAAATGGCTCCACAAAGAAAATTTAGAGTAGGGGATAAAGTGTATTTGTCCACCAAGTATCTAAACCTGAAACAATGTTGTAAAACGTTAGGTCCAAAATACACAGGGCCTTTCCAAATAATCCAGATCATGAATCTGGTGATGATGGAGATGAAATTGCCAAGAAGCCCCAGGCAGTTCAACCAGTATTTCATTGCCATCTTTTAAAACCCTTTTGGGGATTTGGCTTGAGGCCAGTCAGAGAACCACCTCTTCCTCCCATCCTACTTAAGGGAGAGGAGCACGATGAGATCAAAAGGATTCTCAACTCCAGATATCACAAGGGAAAATTTCAGTACCTAGTACTAGGGAAAGTCTACCTGTAAGCAGATGCTAGTTAAGAAGTTTCACATTAGGTACCCTCAACACCCCCAATAAGGAATGCAGAAGTAGTTGGGTTAATGTGTATATATGTTTACTGTTGTTTAAGGTCTACCCTTCTTCTGGGGTGGGGGGCAGCATGTCAAGACTGACTCAAAGTTTCACCTATATTCTGCTTCACTCACGGCTTGACAAAGGATTGGGGAGAGGGGTGTTGGATTGGAATGCAAGGATGGGGGGCAATGGCATCCAAGCATTGTCAGTTCCTATGAGATATTGCTCCCCCCCAGGACACTCCGAGCAGATGTCATGAATGAAAATGAAAGAAGTGATTGGTGAAGTGTGGGTGGCCCGTGGGGAAAGTGGGGATGAATTATGTGTGCTTTTATGTGGGAAGCCCAGAGCTGGTTTTACCTCTTCTGTGCCAATGTTGATTTATTCAGTAAAGTTCGGAGAGCTGGCAAATGCCACCTCTGACTGGCCCCACCACCATCTCTTCTCTGCCTCCCATTGAGTCCCAGCTGATCGGCTGGGTCTTCTTTGATTGCCATGCACAAGAGAATGGAGCTGGAAAGCAGGTTAGCGTGGGGTGGGGAGGGAATGGGGATTTTGCAGTAACCTTCCCCTGCCATGCCCACCAAGCCACCCCCACAGAACCAGTAGTAAAAAAAATTTGAATCGCACCACTGCCACAGACCCTCTGCAGCTGACAATCCAAGACACATAGAACTTATATACCTCTCTACATAATTGCTTCCTTGCAAGTACCTGTTATCTTCAGAATGGAGGGGCTACCGTTATGCAGTCCAGATGTAGGATGGGCACAAGGGAGCCTTACGTCTCTATCCCCCAAATGCCAGCAACTCCAGTGACAAGCACTGCAAGTTATACTCAGAAGCTGGTGCAAGTTGAGATAAGAGCAACTCAGCAGATAAAGAGCCTGGAAGAAAAATTTAAGATGAATGATTGGTGGTGTCAGATGTGTTTCGCCTGGAGACGTGTACATGATAGCTCTTTTCAAGCAGTGAAAGAGCTGTGATGTAGAAGACAGCACAGAATTGCTCAGACTGGTCCCAGAACACAAGGCAAGAAACAAGGTGTTTAAATTATAGGGAAGTGGATTTGGGTTGGATATTAGAAAAGATATTAGGAATAGATCCACCATAGAGCCATCCTTCACTGGAGGCACAGTAGTCCTTGATTTACAACCATTTTTAGTGACTTACAACCATTTTTTAGTGATTGATTGTTTGAAGTTACAATGGCATTGAAAAATGACATGACCATTTTCACACTTATGACCATTGCAGCATTTCCATGATCACGTGATCGAAATTTGGATGCATGGCAACTGCCTCATATTTATGGCAGTTGCAACTTCCTGGGGTCATACGATCACCTTTTGACCCACTGACAAGCCAGATTTAGCAACCATCTTATTAAATTAACAACTATGGCAAGAAAAGTCATAACATGAGGCAGAATTCACTTAACAACTGTCTTGATTAACAACAGAAATATCAGACTCAATTGTGGTCATAAGCTGAGGACTACCTGTATTCAAACTGGAGCTGAATGACCATAAGTTGAGTTCCCATAGTAGTGGATCCCTGCTCTAAGCTGGAATAAACAATCTTGCAATCCAGGGTTGGATTTGAATTTCAAAGAACTTCCTTCAGTTTATTATTCTGGACCAACATGAAATATACTCTGAAGAATAGATTATTGTCATTCAAGTTCATGTCTTTTTGACCTCCAGATGTGCTTAGGTTAGGGGTCACCAACCTTTTGGACCTCAGGGACTACCAAACTCATTTTTAATGCCGCGGACCAGAGACCCTGGGAAAATCCCAAAAAAGTCTGCAGGAAAATTCCCCATCCTGTTTTCCTACCGATCGATCGTTCTTTATTTGGAATTGCAGGATTCCGTCTCCAGCTCCATTGTCCAGGAGAGGGAGAGAGAGAGAGACTTTTGGCTTCATGCAAGGAAAGCAGCAGAAGCAGCAGAAGTCTTTCTTTCTCTTCCTCAAACTCCGCCAGAAATGAGTCTTTGTGAGACTTGTTGCAATGGCACAGCCTCTTGGAGCAGGAGGCCTTGCAGGGTCCCAAAGACTCATTTCTGGCGGAGTTTGGGAGAGAGAAAGAAAGACTTTTGCTGCTTTCCTTGTGTGCAACCAAAAGCAGAAGAAGAAAGAAGCGGAAAGAAGCAGCCTGGTGGTCAGGCCAGTTGCGTAGGGTGAGTGGGGCAAGTTCTCCCCTTCCATCCTTTCCCCCCGTCCCCTCACTACTTCATGTTGTTCACAATGCAAGTGATGCAAGCCTTGTGTTCTTGCAGGCCATGTGGGCCACGCAGCCTGGATTAATTGCTTTAGGGGTGACATTTCTCTGCAAACCACCAACATTTTCTCACAGACCACCAGTAGTCCCTGGCCCACTGGTTGGCAAACACTGCTCTAGGTGTCTCTAGACCCATTTCATTTCCCTCAGATTTTCCCAAAAACCACAGGGCATGCTGGGATCCATGGGAAAAGAGAGACTGCATGGGCGCAATCTCATCTAAGGGCCCTGCCATCCTCTCTTTCCAGATGGCAACCAAGGCCTCAGCTGCATCAGAAATGGCCCCCAGTACTCTCTGAAAGACACCCGGTTCCATCAGTCCTGCCTCTCTGTGTTGGGAGGATAGTGCTAGAAAATCCCATGGTTATCAGGGTGTGGCAGACAATGCTAAGCTAAGATTGAGTTTTAGCCAATCATAGCAGATCTCCCAAGATTCAGGAGGTCCCAGTAGTTACATTGTTTTGTTTTTGGCAGAGATTTCCTTGCTGTTTGTGTGCATATGTGCATCTCTCTCTCTCCCTCTCTCTCTCTCACACACACACAGAGAGAGACATGGAGGGGGGAGAGAAAGAGCAAAAGAGAGTCCCTTTAGAACACAGTACATGAAGAATCAAAAGTGCAGGCTGAGCCTTCCCAGACAGCTGCTTGTTGCCTTGAATGCCAATTCCCAAAAATAAGCAAAAACATCCCGAAAGGCTTTACAAGGATTCTTCAGTGCAGGTTGCAAAGCCCTTCCCCAGGTGGGTTCTTTTTCTATTTTCTTTTTCTCTTTGCATTTATAGGGCCTCTGCTTTATCACTGCTTATTGATTACCTGATCTATGTAATTACAATCAAAACAGCTGGGATTTCAAGCCTGATTGACTTCAAATTAGAAATCCATGGCTTTTGTTGGACCAAACTATGATGGCGGAACCTTTTTGTGCCTGGCTTTCTTGTTTACTTTTCTTTTTGTGGAAATATTTTTCAGAACCCAAGTATTTGACCAGAGCAAAGTGATTCCCACACTACCCTTCATAGTCTAGGGCAGAGGTGGCCTTCAGCAGGTTCTGACCGGTTCTGCAGATCCGGTTGCAGAAATTTTGAGTGGTTTGGAGAACCGGCAAATCCCACCTCTGACTGGCCCCGCCCCCCTCTATTCTCTTCTTTGGTTGCCCTGCACAGGAGAACGGAGCTGGAAAGCAGGTTAGTGGGGTGGGGCGAGAATGGAGATTTTGCAGTATTCTTCCCCTGCCATGCCCACAAAACCACACCCACAAACCTATGCCACGCCCAGAGCCATGCCCACAAAGCCATGTCCACAAAGTCACGCCCACAGAACCGATAGTAAAAAAATTTAAATCCCGCCACTGGTCTGGGGCTGATAAATGTTTTGCACATGTGATATACCTAGGGGGTCATCTATGGTTCTGAGTCAGGCTCTGCACACATTACAGACCCCCCTCATTCATCTTCTGTGATAACAGAACACAAAGCTTACAAAGTATTTTTGGTTTTGTTTTGCTTTTTTCCAACATGCTAATTTTGGAAGGCACAGCACAAGATGTTGGGTGGATACCTGGAGAGTCTGGGCTTTGCCCTGGTGGACAATCCAGCAAGGTCAGGGCAGACACTGAAGATATGTGCAGGAGCTGATCAAGGGTGTCTTTCCTGGATCTAGGGCAAGTTTATGAGTTATTCATAGGTGCATAAAACAAGCAATGTTTTCAGTGTCATTTTGTAAGATTCCTGACAAACTTACACCCCCCAATTGGGACTGGGATTGTCATCAAAATTCAATGCAATCACAAAACGTGGCATCACATGACCACAGCAATTTATGACAGCAATCACAGCACTGCTCGTTGTGGTCGACACCTGAAAATTGCAGGTCATTAAGTGAATGCCTATTACAGTCCAAGCCAGCTCCAAGCTTCAGTAAAATAGAACATAGGACATAGAATCCTAAGGCTGGAAGGGACCTTAGAGGACTTCTAGCCCAACCCCCTGCTCGAGGCAAGAGCCTCATACCACCCCAGCCAAATGGTTGTCCAGCCTACTTTTGAAACCCTGCAGCGATGAGCCACCCACAACTCTGGGAGGCAAGCTAAGAGGCTGCCTCAGTTACCCCAACAACTCTGCCCTTCAGCCACCATGCCGTTTGCCTTGCAGGGTGGCATCCAGCCCCAGAACCACTTGGCTCTAGTCTAGGGCATGTGGCGCAGGAAGCCACGGCCACTCCAGCACATCCACAGCTGCCCTTACCACCTTGCACTCTGCCACCCAGCTGACCAACCCCATTTTCTTGCTGTTACTGCTGACAAGGCAAGCCCAGCCTGGCCCTTTGCAACAAGAAACCCCTTTGTGTGAAGTTGGCAAAATGCAGCCAGGCTGGCAAAAGCAAGCAGCGAACGCCAGGCCCTTCGCATGGCGCTGCTGGGCTGGCCTGTTGTGGGGCATGCATAATCCAGGTTGCAGGGGCTGCCGGCACTAGAGACCGTGGAGCATGGGAAAGAGTGTGGTTCCTCATGGAAGCAGACAGCAGAGGAGCCACTTGTCTTTGTATGTGGGCCCCCCTAAGCCCCTCTCCCTGACTCTGCTGCAGTGGGAGGGTGAGTAACAGGAGAAAGGGCTTCTCTACCTGTTGAAATTTGAAGGCTGAAGGTCACTAGAGAGAGGGCTGCACCCAAACCAAGGATCCCACTTCCATCCATGAGGATGTCAACTTTTTCCCTCTGTCAAGTACTATTTTCAATTGTCAAATTGAATGGAAATGGTTTTCTTTAGAAAGGAAGAACTTCTCAGAGTGGGCACTAATTAGTTTACTTTATTGTCATTGCACCTCGTACAACGAAATCAAACACCAGCTTCAGTGCACATCATGACCATGAAAATAAACACAAACGCGCATCTTTCACATTCTATATATTGAATTGAAAACCCCTTATATCGCATTAATATTGCACTATACAGCAGAATTCAAAAGAGCTACTGCCCTATGATAGAAGCTGTTTTTCAGCCCATTTGTCCTTGTTTTTATTAAGTAATTCTTATTTTTTTAATTCTCCTTGGGCATCATAATTACATGGCAAAGGAAATCTGCAGGGATAACTAATGGAAATCCAGATAAAGCAGAGGAGATGAAATTATGACTAGGGCTGTGGTTGGTTCAGATACCCAGACTGGAAGGAAAATTCTGGTTGTCTCATTAGACTGGAAGCATTTTTTTCCCCCACACTGGTTTAGAAAATCAAACCCATTCAATTTTCCCAGCAACAGATGAAATCAACAACCATCTCTGACCCAGGGACACCGGCAACAAATGCCCAACTTTACTTGGCAGTTTCCTTCAAGGCTTCTGGCCCCCCTCCTGCCCCCCCCCCCACCAATACTCCCTTATCCTGTATTTTTCTTGCAGAAGCAAATCCAAAGATATCAGCTAATTGATCACAGGAGGCTGAGAGGGCAAATCTAAGCAATATGTTTTTGTCTGGGTGGCTTCCAGCCTTTGCCTTAACATCTGAAAGAGACCTGGCAGTTGGCGGGGAAGAGAGCAACCGTCCCACTTTTCTTTCTGTAAAGGTAGCAAAAGAAAGCGCCAGATTGGCTGTGGGTGAGGCAGGAGGAGGGGAAGTAATGCTTTCCCGTCTCTCTTTTAAATAGGTTTCTCAGTTAAAAGCCGCTCCCCGACTGCAGATTAGTGCCTGGCTCTATAGGTTTTCCAGAGATAAGGCCTGGGGATTGATTTCAATTACCAAAGTGGATAAATGGAGGCACTCGCATCACCTCCTCCTCCTCCTCCTCTTCGTCCTCATCCTCCTTGAGGAGAGGATTAACCCTCCGGAGGCCAGCACCAAAAAAAATAAAAATAAAAAGGCAGGCCTCTCCCTTGAAAGGCCCTCCTTCCCTTGCACTCTCTTCGCCTCCTTTCCCCAGTCAGCAAAGGCGAGAGTAGCAATGTTGGCACAATCTTCAGAGGGTTTAAATCCCCGAAGAGAGAATCGGGAAGCTGTGAGAGGTTTACAAGGAGCTCCAGGGATCTCCTGCCGGATGAAAGGGCTGAGCCGAAGTGCTGGTGAAGCTTGGGCCAAGCTCAAGCAGCTGAAAGGACTAGGCCAAGGGGGGCCTTTAAAGACCACCCACGCACACACACACACCTCAACTTCATGGGTTCCTTCTCTTCCATGAGAAAGGAACAAGGGAGAGGGTCTGGAGCAGGGGTGAAATTCAACCACCTCAGTCCACCTCAGGAAAGAGGTGGCAGGGACAATTTGAATTGGTAAAAAAATCACCCCTGGTTGCTCCAGGTTGCTATTACTATTATACCCACAGCCACGCCCACAGAGCCAGTAGGGAAAAATTTTGAATTTCACCCCTGCTCTGGAGCAGTCGTGCTATTCTACTGGTTCGGCCCGGTTCTGGCGTACCGATAGTGCCAAAGATCAGTGGAGGCCGAACCAGCTCTATCTGAGGAGCTGCTGGAGCTGCTGTTGGGCCCACCTGCCTGCCCAGCCTCCCATGCTGACCTTTATTCCCTGCTTTTGCATAGCTAGCTGGAGAATTCTGGAAACTGAAGTCCACAAGTCTTAAAGTTGCCAAGTTTGGAGGCCTCTGGTCTATCCCGGTGCTTGGGAGTCTCCTCATTTGCTCAAGGGGTGTCTCCCCCCCCTTGGCAGCACGTGGACCTCGCTACCCCCCAAGGAATGATGTCCTGGGACACCTCTTCCCACCTCCACTTTCCCTGTGGGAAAGCACTAAGAACTGTTATTGCTCCTGCCGCTTCTGCAGGATCCCCAATATACTCCAGGCTGTGTTTTCTGACAACGGCATGACTGCAAAACCCTTGGCAGGGCTCTTTGCTGGTTAATAAACCACCTGAAATACATATTTTTTCTGCAAGAGAATGGAGTGGGCAGCATGTAAGAGGCACAATTGTAAAGAGAAATCATAGCTTGCTCAGAAGATTGGCTAGGAAATTAATTTCCCAGTGGCAGGAATAACACGGTTTGGTGGTGACGGGCATGTCAAACGCCAAGGACAATTTGCTGATCAAATCACATTCAAGATCCAGAGAAAATGAATTCTATGAAAACATGAAGAGCCTTTTGTTCAGGGATAAGCCAGGAATCTTTGCTGCTTGACAAAGATGTTGAGATGTTAAGATTTGCACTTTGCTTCTGCAAACTATAAGTAATTAAACTATACAAAGCGGTTGCAATATCAAAATGCCTCCCAAGTACTGTCGTATTGTGTTTTTTAAAGGAAGATTAGCCAATTACTTTCTTCTTCTTTTTTTTTTTTTGAAAACTTATTTATAATTAATTCTATATTTTGCTATATTTTAGTATCTAACCCGGGATGTATAATTTACAACCTAAATCCTCCCCCACTTGTCAAGCACTACCAATTCTTATAAATTTAAGTTAAAAGTTAATCTCAGTAGTTTAAGACTAAAATGGGTGGAGTTTAAGAAAATCAATATTTTTTTGAACTTCATCCTCTTTCTTTGCCATCCTATTCTGTTTTCATGTTCCACAAAGTTCACATATAGCCCTTGGCCTCCAAATTGTATGCCCAGAGTTTAACAAGGCCAAAATCTGAAACTAGAAATGATAGGATGGGATGGGTATTAACAAGGAGAGGTGAAGTTCTGGCACAAGAGCATACTCCAATTACAGATTCATAACAGATTACATGTAGTCCTCGACTTACGACCATAAGTGAGCCCAATATTTCTGTTGCAAAGCAACAGATTTGTTAAATGTGTCGTGCCCCATTTTATGACCCTTTTTGCCACAGTTGTTAAATGTATAACTGTGGTTGGTATATGAATTGTGATTGTTAAGTTACTCTGGCTTCCTCCATTAACTTTGCTGGTTGGAAGCCAGCTGGGAAAGTTACGTCTCATGAGCATATTGACCTCAGGATACAACAGCTGTCATAAATACATGCCAGTTGCCAAGCACCCAAATGTTGATCACGTGACTATGGGAATGCAGCAAGGGTTGTAAGTGTGGTCATCGGTCCCTTTTTCCAGTGCTGTTGTAACTTCAAGTGGTTGAAGTTACAACAAATGATTGTAAGTTGAGGACTACCTGTAATCTGAGCCCTGTTTTAAAGGTCTTCCAGAGGTCAGGCCTGTGCTTGAGAAGATCCAGGAAGCCAAAAGCCTGAAAAGGGAATTATTCCAACTGGGTACCTCCCCAATAGCAAGACCCGCATAGTAAATTGAAATTGTATGTAATAAAGAAAGCAGTGTTCAAAATTGACTGTTATACGAGGTAAACTATTTGTAAAAATTAAGTTCATTGGACAATGTAAGAGATAACACGGTTGAATTTAAAGAAAAATATGGCACATATCCACTTCAGAGTTATCTTTAAAAGAAAGAAGCAGCTATGTTCAATGTCAGTGCTCCCCTTTCTGATCGGACCATCCGCTTAGCCTTCCCATTGCTAGCAGGATGAAATGGTGCAATCAGAGCGTGACAAATGCTATGACTTGCCAGTAACAGCTTGAACTGGCTTGATGTGAGCTGTGGCCTGTTGTCTGAAATGAGGACATATGGCAGTCCGTGGGTCGCAAGCAGCCTTTTAAGGACCTTGATCCTGACATTCAAGGTGGTCGATATCATGAGTACCACTTCCAGCCATTTTGAGTAGGCATCCACAACCACCATAAAAGTCTGTCCATGGAAAGGCACCACAAAATCAATATTCACCCTCGACCAAGGTGTCTTGGGTGCTTCCCACTCATGTGCTGCAGCGGACAGGGGAAGCTGCCTTCACTCTTGCCAAGGCTGACAAGATGTGACCCAATCAGTGATGGCCTTGTCTAAGTTGGGCCACCAGACATAACTGCGGGTGAGTGCCTTCATCTGCATGATGCCTGGGTGGCCTACATGAAGAATTTCCAAAACTGGCTGCCACAGCCTCTGGAGTACCATCACATGACTCCCCAGAGTAGCCAGCCCTGTTGATCGGACAACTCATGTTGCTGAGTATGGAAGGCAAGGAACTCTGTGCTGACTGGCCCCTTTGGCCACCCCCTCCACACCCAATTGAGCATTTGGGCAATGACATGGTTCTTGGCAGGGTGTGCAGCGATCTCCAGTGCCATAATGGGACCGGATGGCAGTTGTCAATTAACAAAACTGATGATGCTGGAGCTGGATCCTCCACAAGAGTCTGGAGCAGGCATCAGCTGAGGGGGTCAGTGTGGCTCAGTGTCTTATCTGGCCGATGCAAGAGGCGGTAGCTGTATGCAGCTAGGAATACAGTCCAGAGCAGCATGCAAGGGGACAAAACTTGTAGCGTTTGGTGGTCTCCGGCAAGAAGGCCCAGTAGCAGCTTGTGATCAGTCACAAGGTCAAATGGTTTGCCATAGAGATATTCATAGAAGCATTTGACTCCTGTGACCACAGCCAAAGCTTCCTTGTCCAGCTGGCTGTACTTTTGTTCAGTTGATAAGAAGATCCATGAGAAGAAAGCGATTGGGGTCTCTCTTCCATCTGGAAATCGGTGGCTTAAAATGGTGCCAACACTGAATGGAGAGGCATCGCAGGTGAGAACCAAGGGAAGATTCTCATTGTACTACACCAGGACACTGTTGGAAGATAGTAGGTCTCTGACAGCAGAGAAGGCAGCAGCTTCTTTTCAGCCCAAGGACCAAGACATCTTGTCGAGCAACTGATGGAGAAGCTCAGCTACGGAAGCTTTGTGTGGCAAGAAGACACTGTAGAAATTTAGGAGTCCCAAGAATGCCTGGAGTTCAGCCTTGTTCTTGGGTGTGGGAAGCATGCACTCACTGAACCGATTGTTATGCTGGCACCCCTGCCTCCCCATACTTCAAGCATTCTTGGCATGGAAAGGAACCCTCCCCAATCTTTGCATTCTCCAAAATAGCTTATTTACAGGAGGGAAAGATGCCCAGGAGGTGGGCACACTGAGGCACAGAGGAGGCTTTGCCACCACATTAGACTAAAACTGCAGAGGAATGTGAGCAGTGATTCTCACTGCAGGAGAGGTCAGAAATTCACAAGCGCCTTTGCTCTGTATCAAAGGTGGGGAGCTATGGCCCTTTTATGACTTGTGGACTTTCACTCCCAGAGTTCCTGAGTGCTGAATTCCATGCTGGCTCAGGAATTCTGGGAGTTGAAGTCCACAGATCATAAAAAGGCCATAGTTCCCTGCCCCTGCTATGGAGGCAGTAGCACTCAGAAGCAGAATCCAAACTCCAGGGAGGGTTTCAGATTAGGTCCCCTCCCACTTGGTGGCTCCCAAGTTCAGAGAAGGGACATCCTAAAAATATCCTGTCCAGGAATTCCACATCCCAGATTCAGGTCCAAATTTGGACCTTTCCCATGTTGCGTGACTTTCTAAAAATAGATTTCAGAGGGACCAATAATTCTATTCCTCCTCCCAAATAAGCACTCTTTAAACGAAAATAGCACTTGCAAACATTTTAATCTGACTTTTTATGAGATTTACAATGACAATTCCCAGCCTTTTCTCAGTGCAATTTTTGTTCCACCTTCAGTGCAAGATGAAAACTCCAGCCAGAGCTTGCCTCTTGCAGCTCTGATACATGGGAGTTCATAAATTATGCCAGCAGCAAAGCTCTTTAGGTTGCCTGACAATTAAGTAATGTTCTGATAACACTCTTCTTTGTTTCCATTAAATGAAAATGCCTTTATTTTCTCTGAAAAGGCATATTTCTTAACAATAAGATTCGCCCGGTTCCCAAAGCTCAGTTAATTAAATCTTCCCCCAGCAAACTGTTACAGGCAAGCGAGGGAGACGGCTTCCCTTTCGTCGCGCAGACAACAGAACTGGGCTGCAGCCAATGCTAAGCCGCTTTGATCCTTTCTCACAGCAACAGTCCCATCGCTCTGCAAAACTCTGGGCATAAACTCCCAAATTAACATCACTCAGCAGCATTAGGCTCCAGCCAAAGATGCTGCTTATCAGTTACAAATGTCCGCTATTTAATTAAAAAATGTATTTTTGTGAGCAACAATGCTCTGAATCTCTCCGCTGCTTTTTTTTTTCCAGCTTTGCCAAGTTACTCCCTGGTTAAATTGTGGCAATCTATTGCAAAGCATACCCCTTCCCTTTTCACCACTGTGTACAGAACAGAACAAAATAACAAAGTTGGAAGGGACCTTGGAGGTTTTCTAGCCCAACCCCCTGCTCAAGCAGGGCACCCTAGACCATTCCTGAC